>NW_026844334.1:2041902-2694402 GCF_029955315.1 Cylas formicarius | reverse complement strand
AATCAATAGGTTTTAATATCGATATAAATGAGTTTCATAATAATAAAACTGAGGAATACACTACATACCCAATTAGGAATTGTGTTGATGTTTCCTGCATTGATCATATTTTTATGAGGGGAACTAACATAGTAATGTCCACAATAAAAACAAATTATATGAAGCCTAGAAAAACAGTCAAAACAAAGAGAGCAAGGCCAAAAAAAAATGTGAACAGCCATCATCCGACTGCATTAATTTCAAATCATGTTAAGATTATTTTTGTCAGTCTATTTAATTTGCTTAATAAATACAACATATTAAGTTTAAGGCGATTTGGTTACCTCAAGGAGAAAGGCACAGATGATGCTATAGCTTTACTTCGCAAATTTATCTATGAAAATTTAAGCTTTGATCACGTTATACTAGTGTAAAAAATAGACGCCAACTTGTAATGGTCAATGGTTCTAAAAGTCCGTCAGTCAAATTAAAGAAAATGATGCCAAATTTTCACGGAAAGGTTAACCTATTTTTTAGTCTTTTGCCGACAAACGCGGTACATTTTTCAAGAATTTTTTTCACTTTAGTAACCGTTTTTGAGGGAACGAAATTTCTTGGACCCTTGCAATAGTTCGCTATCCCTCAGCGCCCCTAGCTTCAAAAGATTAATATAGGGAACTAAGCTCGATGATCGCACCGAAGTTGATACCTATAAATTTCTGATGATAAAATAAAAGACCGACCCCACCGCTCGATTGGGGTCATTTCTTATAGGCTTATGTGCCTCGAGGGTTGTTTAAAAGGAGTCCCATTTTAGTACTTTAGCTCAAACCGTTCGGAAGTTATTCGCATTTTTACGTAGAACAGAGAACAGAATCCGGGAAACGGAGAACAGACAAAAAACAAAAACGTTTTTTTTTCGACGCTGATTCCGACAGCACCCATTTTTGAATGCGTTCGATCGGTCGGTGGTCGTATTACACACAGCGCGAGATTGAAATTCAAATTCGCTTACGCTATAAATCACCGGAGGATGTAAATCGTGTTCTGTGCCGACCGATAAAGAGTCACCATTCGGTGAAGAGTATTTCTGATAGCGGCGGCAAACGCCGTAAGTCATAACACGGTCGAAAGAAATGTCTTCGCGTCTCGGCCGGGTTGGCGTCGTGCTGACACACGTGTGTGGCCCAAGCACGATCGTCTACAGCTATATCTTCATGGAGCTTTATTATTTACGGCCTTGTTTTTTTTTCGAGACAGCGTTTGCGATATGGTGTTCTGAAAGGCTCGCGAAGATGGTTGGTGGCCCTTGCTTTCGGTTTAATTTCTTTGTAGCGGAATGGGTACAGGTGAAAAACACCGTCATCGCCTTTTTTGACTAAATGAAGTAAACAATCGAATGGTACAATACATAAGAATACGTAAATCCAAATAATACTAACGCTTTCATTGCTATTGTCCTCATCCATCACGATCTCCTCCAAAGCCGCCTCTAATTCCTTTTGAGTCAAATACCTCGGAAATGCCATATTTTAAGAACTGTAATGTTCACTGCACAAGGCATAAACTTATACTAAATAGTACGCTAATTGTTGGATATTTATTCTACATGCGCTGACTTGTCTAGATTTGCAAAAATAAAGTTTTCTTTCACAGATAAAACCAGTTGCGCATCCACTCACCAGTAAATATTTTCAAAAAATAAAGGATAATTAATATAGTATTTCCAATGAATGTTTTCCGCGATGGAATCTACATGCTACAGACTTAACGAAAATGGCAATACAAATCCAAAATATATTTTTTTACTATTTTGAAAATGTGATTCAAATTTATGTACCGCTTTTGAAGTCATATATAAGATCTTTCCTTTACACATAAATTAGCAAATTCTACGGTTTTAGGTCCTTTAGTAGTGATAATAATAAAATTTCTAAATGGATGTGCAAAAATATTTTCTGGACGTGACAAAGAAAATCATAGAATAACGCACCACTGGCACAAAATGGTTTAGGAAACAGAATTACCGGTCAGCACCTTTCGTCAGTTTTAGGAATTTCTGCTTCGCAAATGGAACCGGCCTATGATGAAGTTTTGATAAAACAGTCTCAATTTCAGTTTTCTTATGCACCATCAACCAGAAAATTAAGTGATAATACTTCACGTCAAGAACTACACTAAATTCGTTTTATATTTTGTGCTTATACTTTTCTTACCTTTTTCTTTTTGACTATTAAAATAATAAGTGCATGTAATAACATATGTATATGTTTATAAAACACATAAATTTTTTCACGATTAAGCATCATTCATCGGCCGGCTACGATCGTCTAGTCATTACAAATGGTCCGTCTTAAAAAAAGTTTCCCCACCAGTGCTTCACACCGTAGTTTCACACACTTATTTTTTTCACGTTGAGAGAAAAACCGCCGGCCCTTTTTATTAGTCGCCCGAATGATAATTATACAAATGTCAGATTATTCAGCTGTCCCTACGCAAACACCGTCACGTCAGGGGCGTTTACCCATGACGTCGGGGGGGGAGGGGGAACTTTGTTATTTTTCCAGTCCGTGCACGTTATAGTTTTGACAGGCGAAATATGAGGAATCGCCGCTTACGGGCGGTCCTACCGAAACATAATAATAATTGAGTGTTTTGTTTGCGTTGTCAGCAGGTAACCCGAGAACTGACACAGAAAGAAACCTTTGCGGCATTTCCCTTTAATTGACAGGGAAGGGTCGGCCGGTCTTCGCGTAATACGTGGGCAACGGGACGTCTTTCGAAGTCGTGAAAAGGAAAAAGGCTCGACAATGCGGATAAGTGGCCTTTGGAAATTTACCGACGGCGTTTTCTTTTTAATACAACATACAAAAAAATGACACTCGAAATTAATTAAACAAATAAGAACTAGAATACAAACAACCTAGATTTATCCTAATCTAAGTACAGGATTATTCATTATATTTTGGGCAAATTTTGAAACATTAAAAAAATGTGTAGATACAAAAGAGGCCTTCGGTTTCAAAGACTTCCATAAATATATTCGAGTTTCCGTTCCGTTCGTCCCCTCCTTTAACTCCGCCCCCTTCAAAAAATATATAAGCAGGAACAGATTAGAATGCGAGCCAGTTTCATTCAAACTCTGAAGAAACCAACAGGATGATTGGCGAAACGTCAGCAAGTTTGCTTTATAAATTTTAAATAGTATATCAGTAGCATGTGGAACTGTCAAAGACAGTTAAGAATTTTATCACTATTCTTTTGATAACGTTTGCAGATACAGGCCAAGGGCAAAGCAAACAAGCACAACCACTTTCGTTAGTTAACTAACACTGTGAGAGCTGTATGAACCCAAAATGTTGGACCGTTGGTACAAAGAACAAAAATCGAGTTGACTATATCGGGCCTGATGGTGATGCGATCATGCATTAATATATCGTCCTTGAATCATAGGTTTTCTTTCAACAGAGTAACCCTGATCCTCTATTGATAAGGATATCTAGGAATGGGAGATTGTTATTAGTTTCAAGGCCGAATAAGGAAAGTTTGTTGAAAAATTTGAACGTTCTAAGAAAAATAAGTTGCAGGCAAGCATCAAGTTAATATGAGAAGAATCAGATTCTCGGATTTTAATATATCTGAAATAATGTTGAGTGTTTCAGGGATAGAGACTTTAATAAACGAATCTAACTAGAATATCCTGTGGATCTATTGTAATGCTTTCTAATGGTTCAATAAAATTAAAGGGATTAAGTACGAAACAATCAGTTTTATACGTAAAGAGTATTAGTATAGAACCTAGATATTTTGTTAGAGAATACGTTGGAGAACCAGTGGTGGTTACAATAGGTTGAAAGGGTAATCATGTTTGTAAATCTTAGAGAGTCCGTAGCGACGAGGAATTTTTGTCATTAGGGGTGACAGACTTTTTCATAGATTCTGATAGAGAAGAAGCCTTACTAACAGATTTATAGTCACTTTCCATAAATGGCGATAAGATCGGCCTTTAAGAATATCTTGAATCTTTTCCTGATATTCATTTCGTGTTAATAGCCACCATATTTCCTTTATCTGCGTTTAGAAACGTTAAATATAAGGAATCAAACATACAATTAATTGTAAAAATCACAAATGCCACAATTTCTTTTAGTTTTTACTTCAGTAGCTAGGTAGCTTTAAGTAGGACGCGGTCTATTTAGATCATTTTTGATCCGGACCGGTCTCGATCTCCCCTCCCGCGTCGCCTCGAGGAAGATTAATGACGTCGATCGGCAAAAACCATATTTTTGAGCACGCCAATGCGCCCAGGCCTCGTATCATTAGGACCGAAACTGTGGAGCAAGCCGACGTCGGCTGACTAAGATGAACGAACGCGGCGCTGTCATTTTTGATTCGGTCATCAATAACATCGCGACGCCTCGCTTCTGGCGTCGACGTCGGCGTCGAAAAGACACACGTTAAGGTTCCCCGCATTCCGTTAATATACGGGGTGGATGTGAATGTGAATTGAATTAGAGGACTTGGGTCCATTTTAAAAATAAAATTTTATATGATCATATCTCCTAAACATCCTAATTTTTGTGATACAGGGTGGTAAAGTTTCAAAAAAATAAAATATATTTTTTTAATTTCTTTAATACCACCTTAGATATTTTAATGAAATTGTACCATGTACTATGTATCAAGTACGCCTGCCTATTTTGGCAGACCTTGATCGTACGCCACTGGTTGCTCTTAAAATAAAAATTATTCTTGCAATCTCCAATCGTTTCTATTAGGTTTCGGATAAATAGAGTTTACTGTTGTCTGGATTTTTTTTTTATTTTGAAGGATTGTAGCTGTTGTTCAGTGCAATTTGTTTAATGATATTAAGTTCTTTGTTGTAATTTTCTGTTGAGAGTGGCGCATTAAGAAGTAAAAGAGTGAGAGCCATTTTGTGTGTATAAGGGTTATGTATGACTCTGTGAAGGTTTTTGGTTAATGGAAAAATGTAATTTGTTTTGCGTTTTCGTAATAGTTAGTTATTTAAAAAAGGATTCAATTGTCCGTCCGTTCCAACAAAGCAATCAAAGACATCATCGATGTATCTAAACCACCATAGAAAACTTTTACTTAAAGGATGTTCTAGTATGATATTTTCAATATTATTCATTAAAATCTCCGCTAACAAAGGACTAAGTGGGTATCCCATAATTAAACCTTCCTTAGAGATGTAAATCTGTCCATTAAATTCAAAATAATTTTGGTCTAAAGATACTATTAAGCAATCTAATAAATCTTGTTTCACCAATGGGTTAACCTGTTTCCGAGTTAGGGTGAAATCTACTAAATCTATCACATCCATAGGTGAAATATTTTTGAAAATTAAATGCTCTATACATGCGCGTTAAAAAAAAATATCTAGAAATATTTTTTGAAATAAATATCTATTTTGACATTTTAAACAATATGCTATTCTGTCCGAATTTTGTTATTATAATTATTATTCCGAGCAAAAAGATTACGTGTCCATCAACTCAATAAAATAAAGAGAGTTTAAAATACAAGGGGTAACTGAAATGGCCAGAGTTCCTGTTTCACCTTGTATCTCAGGAACAAAGCCAGTTTGAAAAAGGCTTGTAACCGAGGTATTCCACAATAACAATGAAATATGGACAGACGGTACTGGGTGAATGGACGATGAAGTAAATTTCAAAAGTTATGCAAAAATGGTAAATACAAAACTTAATTTAGAATAGAATAGAAATAGAACGTAGTCCAGAAAATAGAATTACAAAGCTAGTCTGGAGTGACAATCCATCTGGGAGAAGACCTCTAGGCAGACCTCGTTTAAAATGGCGAGATAACATAATATCAGATCTCAGGACAATGGGATACACGTACCAACCCCAAATGACAGAAGACCGTCACGAATGGAGGCGAATTGTAAACGCAGCCAAGACCCACCCAGGGTTGTAGTGCTACTGATGATGATGTACATGACGTAGGAGAAATTCAGAAAATTTGTAAATTGTGTTATAATATTGGTAATATTATTCATCCACCATAAAAAAATGTTCTTTTCAATTTTGAACAACTTTTCTTAACAACAATATCAGATAATCAAAAAAATAAACAAAATACTTATATTTTTCAATATACTGAACTAATTAGAAACATAGAATAGAAACATAGAAGCCCAATAACGCAGTGCTAACAGCATCTGAATATCTTCTTCCTAACCAAAAATATGAATAAAAGAGCTCAAAAAAATTGATTTTTGAAAAAATTTATTATTAAGAATCATAAATGATACTTAGAATCATATTCATATTATCATCATATTTAAAAGAATATTCGACTACCACTTTCCTTGCAGGGATACAGCAAACAGCATTAAAAATGCGTTTTCTCGCGTATTACAGGCCCGTACGCAGCAACCCGAAAAATAACCGCGTCTCTTACGATGTTTCGGAGAAAATAAAAGTTATCACGGAGATGATTGGATCGAAATAAATTTAACATTTCGGGCCCCGACTTTTTCCACGATCGGTTCGCAGAGTGTACGTGACAGGCCGAATCTCACCTTGAGACCTTTCCCGAGGCGGGTTTCCCCCAAAGGGTAACCTTCGTAATTATGTGGCAAGCGCTTTCAGCTTTCTGGGGATTTGTACGGCAAGCAGTCGCTGTCGGTTAATGTTTTTTCGCCGGATTTCTGCCCGGAAACCGGATGACACCCGCCTGTCTTCCAGTTCGAGTGTTTAATTTGTTTTCCTGCCGACGCGATCTTTGTCGACGACGGTTACACCCGACGAAAATGAATCGGGAAAACGTCGGGAAAATCTATTACGGAATATTGATAAATATTCCGGGTGTTTTTTTATTTTATTTTTAGCTGCTTTACGTTTCGACGCAGCCCGTTTTTTTTCTTATAAAATTATCTTTTCGACCGTGGGTTATGCGGTGGTTTTTGATGACAGTTCTCTAGAAGTATCCTCTGGAATCCATCGAAATTCTATTTTGTGACCACTGTTCTTTCTGTCTATATATATATATATATATATATATATATATATATATATATATATATATATATATATATATATATATATATATATATATATATATATATATATATATATATATATATATATATATATATATATATATATATATATATATATATATATATATATAAAGGAGTTTAGTGAAGAGATATGTTTTTGTTGAGTTTTTTTGATAATCCAGGTATATATGGTAGCGATATATATTTTCTTTGAGGATTTTGATGTTGATTTTTGTTTACGTTATTATAAAATTTGTTGGTACGTTTATTAAAGATATAATTAATTAAGTTTATGGGATAATTATTTTCTGCAAGTGCGTGTTTTGCTTTTTCAATTGCGTGAGGTCTATATTCTGGATCGGATAACATTATTGCTCTGTCTGCGAGACCTATTATGACGTTTTTTTTGGGCTAGGGGATGATTAAAAAATTTAAAAAATGTGGATTTTAGTGTAAAATCTAAAGCCACTAAAAATTCAATGAGAGGAATATCTGTGTGTTGTTTAATTTTGTCCTATTTTGTTTTAATTACTTGTGTGATAAGCTCGAAGGGTATGTTGGTATATAATGATACGACATCAAGCGAAACTAAAACGTAGTTATTTGGTATTTTTAAATATAAAATATTAAATAAAAGATGTACAGCGTCTTTTTTTTAATTACAAAGCAATCTTGTTTTTTTATTAGAATTAAGTTAGGCTTGACTTTAGGTTAAGTTTCGACATATGTTTATTAGTTGCAATTACTATTCAATACCTTGTACTACAACCTAACTGTTATGTAGACTTCTTTAAATAAATAAATAAGTAAACAAAATGATTAAACCAAGCAAAGACGGAATACGCAAAGTTGTAGTTGTAAGTCATTAAAAACGCCACTTGGGCGTGCTCGATGGAAGGGGAGGGGTGGGGGCAATAAGCGGTGAGAAATTTTAAAGGATTTATTAGGTGGGTAATTCCCTGCAGACTGGCAAAACCGCGAGGGCCATTAATCTGAACCGGAAGACCGACGTACTTCTGGATTAAGAAGGACAATGGGAGAATATTAGAGGCGGCCGGGAGGTAAGCACTAGGCATTATCGCGGAGATTTAAAGGAGTTCGCTTAGTTAATATATATGCAAAGCGCGGAACCCGTATTTCGGCGAGATAATCGTATTTGTTTCGCCCGTTTCTGACGGTTAAAACCGCATTTTCGACTGTCTTGAGCCACGCAAACGAGACTGTTACTTAATACAGGGCGTTTCGAATACCTACAACTCCAACAGCAAGAAATCATACATTAATAATAATAACAATAATAATAAAAAAATAATGATAATGATAATGTAGATAATAGCTCGGCATCGCACAGAATCGGACAATCGATCACGCTGCCCTTATAAACGAAGGACCTTCACTAAGTTTAGAGCAGCTGTCGAGAGAATCTATTGAAGCAGAAAAGAAGGTGGACAAGGCCTCATCTATAAGCTATGCCGGGACCAAGAAGAAAAAACGAGAATCTACTTCCAGGAATCAAACTCTCAACTTCTTAAACAATTGTCGCAGTCGATGAAGAATACTCCACTCTGAATCTAAGAAACTATACAGAAACTCAAAGGCAACCAGGGGTGAATAGGACTGAATCATGGCAAGAGAAAGCATTGCGAAGACTCTGTATAAAGAGACCGAATGATTTATAGTGGGCATGTTAATGACCACCCTTGGATAATCCCATTCAAAAACAATTGGTCACTTTCTTATATCTATGAATAGACCATAATTTTTTTTATCAATAAAGTCCTTTACTATTATTATTACTTTTCCTTGATTGGCTGAGTTTCACTCAAAGATCCGGAAATCTTCAAGAGAATGATGAACATACACACTTTAAAATGTCTCCCTATCACAGTTCGTAATAATGACGTCATTTATTTGAGAGAGTCAAGAGAGGCGGCAACGCTGTAACGTGGCCCAAACCCCCACTACCCGCCCAACCCTCAAAATACGACATGATAAATTATCCGGCATGTGTGTAATGGGGAGCTTTATCTGCATTCAACAGAGCTGTTCATTTATCGTTATTTTATATCTCTATATTCGACGTGACGTTGATGTATGGTGTATGTGAACTTATTCATTTTGCGACGCCGCCAGCGGAGCGTCCCGACGCTGCCTGATTGATGACGCCGGTAACGTGATTGGCTGAGGCCGTTGTTACGCCCGAAAAGGAAATTTATAGGGCGGCGAAGTTTGTCGTTTGTTTCCGCGGGAAATCGACAGGTCGCGCGGCTAGATGGCGCTGCTTTGCGCACCCGAAACGGAAACAAATGGATGAAAAAAAACACCGTCGGAGCATTTTTTTGAAATAAATAAGCCATTCGATAGATTTGAAGGTGCAGAATTCGAATTTCTTGTTGCTTTCGAAAATCGATTAAATCGAATTTTTCGAAAGTATCTGCACTCGTATAAAAATTTTATACCTCGGTAACGGTAACTCCTACGGGTCCTATTGGTTTAAAACTAGTGGCTAAAAAAAAGACTTAACTATTACGAAAACGCAAAACAAATTAGATTTTTCCATTTATCATAAACCTTCACACACGGACACACTCCGTATACACAGAAAATGGCTGCATTTCACTCTTTTATACACAGACTTCTTAATACGCCACTCTCAACAGAAAATTACAACAAAGAACTTAATATCATTAAAAAAATTGCACTGAACAACGGCTGCAATCCGTCTATTATCGATAAAATTATAAATAAACAACAAATCCAGACAACAGTAAACTCTATTTATCCGAAACCTAATACAGAACACGAACAATTTAAAACAATTACATACATAGGACAACCCAGTGAAAAAGTTTCAAAACATTTGTCAAAATGTGGTTCAAAAATAGCTTTCAGAACTAACAACACAATAGGAACATTTTTAAAAAAACAATTACACTAAATGTCCCAAATCTCAAAAATCAGGTGTCTACAGGTTAAAATGCGGATCTTGTCCAAAAAATTTATATTGGACAAAGAGGTAAATCCTTCAAGAAGCGCATTAACGAACATCCTATCGAACTGAAGGAGAATGTAAGAATATAAGAAAGTGACCAATTCAAACAAAATTCAAATGCACTCTTAAAGACAAATTGCTACGCCTCCCCTATTACAATATTAAGGATTTTCTTTATATATATATATATATATATATATATATATATATATATATATATATATATATATATATATATATATATATATATATATATATATATATATATATATATATATATATATATATATATATATGTTGACACTATATTCCGGGATATCATCCGTTCGCTCGTTGAACTCCGACTGGAATCCTGCAGACGTTTCGCCAAAATCTCACTTGGCATCTTCAATGCTCGCGCTCCGAAAACACTTCGAACACTGCGAAATATCCCGGAATATAGTGTCATCACATTTTTCCATCCGTGAATCAATACGTGAGAATATATATATATATATATATATATATATATATATATATATATATATATATATATATATATATATATATATATATATAATGTTATTTATCCATCAGTATTACTTATTATTATTATTATTATTATTAATTTACCAATTATACTAAGATAATTTTATACTATTACATTATGCTGACAATATGCAACACTTGCAAATCAAGACTTATGGAAATAAATAAAAAAATAACATAAAAGAGCATTTAAATACAATAGTCTAGATTCTAATTATTAGCTAGCCGAAAGCCTGCCGAGTATCGGCAGAGCTAGCTGACAAACATTCGGATTCGGTCACTTTCTTTTCGATACTAAACATTACATTTCGTACAATGAACGTTTTTCTTATCACAGACTAATTAAGTAAGCCATGAACTTTGACAGAACAAGCGATTCAAGTTGTCTTGTTACCATGGAAATATCAACAATAATTTTGTAACGTTTATTGTTATTGGCATTGCAAAAAAAAATCGAATTAGTAAAAAAAAAAAGTTCTTTTGGTAGTATAAACTAAGTTTTATAAGCAATATTTTTCAATATAAAATTTTGTTCAAGATCCCTATTGTCTGATAGAAAACCCGCATCAACCGTTTTCGGTCACCAATAGCACCACCAAACATCAAAACAAGCAAAAGTAAACAAAACTTCCTCTGACAATTTAAACTGACGATTAAAATTTAAGAAGAATTAAATTATTCAAATTTTAAAACGTTATTTCTCGGGTAATTTCATTTTGATTGGAATCTATCTTTCTATGGGACCTCCCTTTTGATGACTTCTTACGATTTTAATTGTTTTTATCTTACTTTGTTTTCGACCACGTTCCCCATTAAAATAGATCCTGGCACCGACCGGTGGCGCAAACGGCCCCCGCCCACGAAACCTAAAATATTAGTCGGGTAAATCCGATCCCGGCCCCGGGGGTCATTAATCAACCCTGCCCGACGTGACGTCTTGCCCACCATTTTGTCAGGTCATTTATAATAAAAACACACTGGTTCGAATACCATTTCTCATCCGAGCTCCGGCTACTCCGCGTTGTTAATTAATTTACCTAATCCATTTTATCTTCCCGACGAAATGGGATTTCTTCGCGAGGATGGCACGTCGACGGGTGATTGAGGACGTCCGAGGCATCGAGGCCGAAACGCCGGCCGATTGATACGGGGCTTGTTAGCGTTTCCAGTTTTATTAGTGGCGCAGTCGGTAGGACCGGAATAACGTAATTAAGGACGCACATAGAAATGCTTAGGGCGACCGCCATTAGAGCTTGTGCTGACCAGAAAGTCCCGTTAACACCATACTTTGTATAAATTCGAGTTGTTTTAACCCATTTTGTCCCAGTGGTGCGTTAATACCTTTCTTAAAACGACAGGGTTGCTTCTACTGTCATATGGAAGAAAGATCAGATTGATTACACTCACACACCTACATTCGATGAATTTAGATCACGTGAGGAACTAAATAATAGGCTTTCTGGAAAAATTGATAATCAAGGTCACCTCACGATTGTTCATGCTAATAAAGCCCGAAGGAGATTGTAGAATCTGCCACAGCCACACAATTTACGTCTGTAATAAGTGTAATGTGCATTTACATTTTTGTAAAATATCACCAAAAAACCGGGTGTTACCAGTGGTGCGCTCACGCACCATAAAATTTATGCGTTTTTTTGTATCAAATCAGGTTCTATTTGGAAAACAATCTATTTTTAGTTGTTTTCTGTCGAATTTGAACTTTCCTCTGCATTATTTATGTAAATTTACGTATAAAACAAAACATCATTTAATGTTTTTTTCCAGTGGTTCGTTTACGCACCAGTATTTTTTGTATGTTTCGAGTTTTTATATTTTTTGGAGAAAACATAAAACCGGTCCATGGTAATACTAAGAAAATTGAAACACAAAATATGTGTTTATGTTCCGTAGTATTGCTTACTATAAGTTGTAGTTATATAAAATATAAAACACACTAACTAATGAAAGTTTTTTTTATAATTATTTTTTTATAATCAATAAAACAAAATTTTCTTAGCCCAATACGTTTCTGAAAAACGATGTAGGTTTTTTTTGCGCAAAACCCAGTCTAGTAGCAATTTTTTTTTTCAGATTTTTTTTTATTTTTCAATTATGATATAATGTTGTGTATTTTTAAATATATAAAAGACTTTTGAAGTCTGTTTTCATATTATTATATTTTAATAATTTTTCTATACCGGGTGACACAAGAAAGTGGGAACACCCTACAACTTTTAAAAGGAAAGGTTATGTCCAATGTCCAATTTTTTGGTTGCACTTCCGGTTTCAGCGGAAATGACAATAACTATCGAATTTTAAATTATAAGGTTGTTCGGAAAGTCATTTCGTTCTTTCCCGTCAGAGGACTTAATTACATTTTTTCGAAACCAACTTCACACTTAAGCCGCATAACCATTATATGTCTTGAGAGCTGATATTGCAAGGCTTGTGTGTGAAAAAGTTCTATTAATTCTACGCAGTAGTTTTTGGTTGGTGCCCTTTTAAATATGGAGAGCAATAAGCAGCATTTTCGTCATATTTTACTTTTTTACTTCAGAAAAGGTAAAAATGCTGTCCAAGCGAGAAAAAAATTGACGGATGTGTATGGAGAAGGCGTGTTAACAGTACGCCAGTGCCAGAACTGGTTTGCAAAATTTCGATCCGGCAATTTTGATGTCGAAGATGCACCACGGTCTGGAAGGCCGGTCGAAGCTGACAAAGATGCGATAAAGGCATTAGTTGATGCAAATCGGCGAATAACCACACGAGAGATCGGTGAGAGATTAAATTTGTCGAATTCGACTGTTTATGGCCATTTGAAAGGCATGGGCTTAACCTCGAAGCTCGATGTGTGGGTGCCCCATGTCCTTACGGAGCGAAATTTGTGTCGTCGCGTTGACGTGTGTGATTCGCTCCTCAAACGTCAAGAAAATGATCCATTTTTGAAGCGGATTATTACTGGGGACGAAAGATGGGTTGTATACAACAATATTAAACGCAAAAGGTCATGAAGCAGAAAAGATGAACCGGCTCAAAGCGTGTCAAAAGCCAACATTCACCAAAAAAAGGTGATGCTCTCCGTTTGGTGGGATGTCAAAGGAATCGTTTTTTTGAGCTTTTGCCGGACAATACAACGATTAATTCAGAAGTCTATTGTCATCAACTGGACAAATTGAATGATTCACTTAAAGAGAAGGAGCCCGAATTAATCAACAGGAAGGGTGTAGTGTTCCACCAGGATAATGCGAGACCTCACACAAGTTTGGTCACTCGCCAAAAACTTTTACAGCTTGAATGGGACGTACCGCAACATCAACCATATTCTCCAGATCTGGCGCCTTCCGACTACTATTTGTTCCGGTCCCTGCAAATTTTTTTGGATGGCAAAACCTTTACCTCAAATGAAGATGTCAAAAACCACCTGAACCAGTTTTTTACCAGCAAGGACCAAAACTTTTATGGGAGGGGAATTATGTTACTGCCAGAAAGATGGCAAAAGGTGTTGGACCAGAATGGCCAATATATAATTTAATAAAATATTTATTCATTATACGAAAACTGTCTTTCATGTTCCCCCAAAAAAACGAAATGACTTTCCGAACAACCCAATATAATACTGTTTTTATATATTCAGAGCGCCCTTAGCGGATGCAATACAGGACGCAAAATTATACGGGGTATCCCATTTAAAAATAGGCAACATTATGTCATAATTGAAAAGAAAATCTGAAAAAAAACTTGCTACTCGATTGGATTCCCCGCAAAAAAAAAACCTACGTCGGATTTCAGAAACGCGTTGGGCTAAGAAAATTATATTTTATTCATACACTCTACTTGACGAGTAGTGAAATTTTCTTCCGAAATCTTAAACTTAAATGGATAAAGCATGTGACCGATCAAAAAACATGATTTTTTTTACCAAGAAATCAGTTAAACTTTCATTTGTTAACTTAAAAGTTAATACGAAAATAAACAAATCATTTTAAGTCGTAAATATATTCTTAAAGTATACACATTTTTTATCTCTCACGGATGATTTTTAATCCATTTTTTAATTAAAAGTGCTCAAAATTTTCATTATTAAGAAAATTTTAAAATTAAATTTTTAAAAAATCGTTGGGGGATGAATTTTCCGTCATAAGTACTAGTACAAGGGGTAAATGGGGGGTCCACTTGACGTGATCTTACTCATATATTTATGGAAGCCTTTGAGAAGAAAGCTTTTGATAGCTTCCATCGTAAAACAAAATTATGACAACTAGGCACAAAAGAACATCAAAGAGCCTTAAGGCTCATCAAATAAGCTCATCCGCAGTTGCCCAACACAATCGTGAAACCAGATATGAAATCTTATTCGATAAAACTAAAATTCTTCTACCAAAGAAAAACCCGAGAATCCATCGCAATCTGTAAGCAATCAGACAATCTTAAGCATTTCTAAATAGTATTACGGTAGTTTAGTAGTTTGTGAAAGTTTCTTTGAAAATTTAAATCCAGTCGAATTGCAACTTTCAAACGGCAGATCCAAACTTCGGTGAGCTGCTTTAACGTTTCCGACGTTATTTGGGGCGCAGTCGGTAGGACGGTAGTGACGAAATTAGGAAAGAAAAAACGGGAACCCAGGGCGACGTCGTTGGAAGTCGAGTAGTCTCGAGAACTCGTCGGGAAACGACCGGGTCGTAATAACAGCCCCGCAGTCTCCATCAATCATGTGCAAATTATACGGTGCAGGTCGAAGAATTATGGTCGTCGCTACGATAATGCCGAGCCACACCGCAATGCTCGCGAGGTAATCAAGGTTTTTCATAAAACGGACAGTAATTGCATACAATTCACGTAATTACACGTCGAAAAATGAATGGGCCCTAATTTGTAGCGTAAAAGGTTGGGGGCACGGCCGTGTCTAGCGCTCTCGTCAGTCTAAATGTTTGATTATTATATATGCCCGTGATAATAAAATATTTTTACAATTAAATAATGCCAACAAATAAGTATTTATTATGATTTTGAAGTTTATAACCATTTTTAAAAGAGAATGTGGTTTTGAAAGGTTGAAATGACTTATACCATTTTCGAAATTAACCGCAGGACTTTATAAATGACTTAAGAAAAAATGTTTATTAGAAATTAACACTAGTAAAGTGAAAGGTACATTGGAAAAAGATTTTTATTTAGGAAGACTACTCCAGAATATGGTAAACAAAAATAGAATTTTGGAATATGCTAAGTTGAAAAAAATGGAATCTATTCTTTTTTTCCCCTGTCCTCTTAAAATGTTTATGGAAAATTGGTGGGATACAGGGTAGCAAATCCATCACGTTATTCTTCTGTTATTGGTCTAATGGTTGTGTATAATGGAAGCAAATCAATATTTTCGTATATTTCTGGCCTTCCTCTTTTAGGTGAATTCGGAATTGTCGTCCAGAGAAATTTCAGAAAACATCTTCTATGGAGCATTTTTTGGAAATCAGATCTATTGGTTTTTTAGTCAATACACAGCTCCATCGGTGATTCTCTTTCTATTAGTCATTGCTTGTCCCAGTTGTGGTTGGCAAGAACACACGTCCTTACGAGGAGTATGAAAATTTAAGCCGAACGCCTTATTGAATATTTTCCTGTAAGTGCACTCCTTCACACGTAATGTATTATTTTCATCATGTTTTTTCACATATTTTTGGAATATCTAAGTCCTGACTTAGATGTTCTGGATCTCAAGTGTGACGCGATCTCGTGTAATTGCTGGAAAACTCAGAATATGTTCTCGTACAACTTTAATCTTTTCTGTTTTTCCAGATGAACCGGCCTTTTTATCAGGAGTCTCGGTTCCACGTGTTTTAGCATTTAATCTTCCGTTAGGCATTTCAAAGTATTCAAAAAATAAATGCAAACCGAAACGTTCGAATTCCGTACATCCATACAGAAATAAAACATGTTTTTCAAAATTTGTTAATATCCAAAAGAGTCAAAATTGGCTTTCCTGTCTCTCATCTCAAGTGCTGGGATATGGAACGAATGGAACGATGCTTAAAAATGGAAAGTGTGGCAGAACTGAAACGCTTCTGAATGCAGGAAATGAAGTTGACCCTCTAGACCTTATTCTCTCGCTTGTCTATCGTCAATTGTTTGTGTGTATCGTAATACATTTTAGAATCATATTTAATAACCTCGAATTGAAGATTCCTTACTCAGATTCAGTTCAGATACGATAATTATATCGAAAAGTTTCATTACAGGTTTACTCGATAGAAGTAGGCAATAAAATCATTTAAATAAAAAGATTCATTGGGATGCCGTGCGTCACAAGTCAACGCGGTATACTTTGGGATACACTATACTTACGGAACTGGTTCTAATGGATTTATATTACTTGGTTCTTAAACTTTCTTTTTAAAAACAATTTATTGTTAAATACTGATTCTTAACATGACATAGTCGATAGGGTATTTACTTATTCTATCTCAAGGGGCTGGTTATGATATTAATTTTAACTTGTGCGCATAACTATAGGAAGCTGATTTTTTTTTAATATCGGTTCCCCAAAGCCGCCCCTGGGCGCGCCACTGCTTCGAAACTAAATACGTAACCCGTATACACGCGGAACCAGCACCGGTCTAAACACGGCCCAGTCCTTCCCGTTGATTTACACCCACGACACGTCCCGCAATAAATTTCGCCCGAGCAACGAGTCTCTCACAAACAAATTAGCTGTTTCTATTTTAACGTAATGGTGTTTTGCCTCGGTCTGGGAAATACGGGCGAGCAGCTGAAGTGTTAAGAGTCCCGGACAGATTTATGTGCGGAATTGGCTAGTAATACTCCACTTAAAATAAATTGTGTGCGGGGATACAAATTGCGCCTGGAGCATTTGCGCGCCCCTGCTCGCGCCGGTCGGCGTGAAGAAAGGAAAAGCCACAATTGACTAACACAATGGAGTGATAGGCATAAAATTGAGTGGACTCGCTGGACTCTGAAATCGAATCAGTATGCTGATGATACTTCAAAATTTTCTTGTGCTAGCTCGTTCATTAATCTTGGTTTTAAGGTTGTCGTAAATAATGAAAACATTAATATTAACGATGCTTGCAAGAATTCGGGTGTGTTTCTTAATAACAATCTTCGTTTCGAATCGCACGTGTCTCACTTCGGAGAAGTTATGGGAAACTAAGAACTCTCTCTATATATTCAAAGATATTTTAAATACTGACATCAAACTGAAGTTATGCGGCTCTTTTGTTCTTTCCCTTTGATCGTGCAGTAATGTAGTACACTGTCCTGCCTTCAACAAAGATCACATAAGACTATAGAGGCCGCAAAACAGTTGTCTAAAGTTCTATTAACTGCGAATATGTACATTAATCATGAAAATTGCGCAGTCCGAACAGCCAAAGAATCTTTTTGAAAAACTTGTCAAGGGACCTAATATTCATGGCCGCTAAACTCGTCATAATTCTCTGTAAACCGCGTGCCAAATAAAACCCATAGGATACACGAGGGCGGCGCCAAAATTTCCCGGCCTGAAAATGAAAGAAACAAAGTAGACTAACATTTTTTTATTTATTATTTATTTGTTTTGGTTAGTTTTGGTTAGTTTTGGTTAATTTATACAATACAAGCCCCCTTAACATCAATACACTTATTATATATCTTTATTAAAAACTCAATCCTTTTAAAAAAATATTCTTTTGGTTTGTCTGCAAAATGGGCTAAAACAGCCTCTTTTAACTCAACTTCGTCGTTAAACCGCCGTCCACGTAAATCCTTTTTGAAATGTCCAAACCAATAATAGTCGCTGGGGGCCGTATCTGGACTATAGGGAGGATGATCTATCTGTTGGAACCCACATTCTAAAATGGCAGCTTGTGCAACGCCAGCAGTATGGATAGGTGCATTATCGTGCAAAAGACTCAGGGTTCTGGTCAGGTTCCCTCGACGTTTTACACGTATGCAGTGTCGCAATTTATGTAATAACGTTGCGTAATATTTACCATTGACAGTGATATTAGTTTCTGTAAAATCTATCAGAAGAATTCCTTCACAATCCCAAAACATCGTGGCCATCACCTTTTTTGTTGACTGGCAGACTCTGACTTTTCTTGGAGGTGCTTCACCCTTACAACGCCACTCCATTAATTCTTTTTTCGATAGAGGGTCATAGTAGAGAACGATAGTTCCATCTCCTGCCACAATAGTTTCTATCACAAGCTTCGGTTCCGACCCACAGAGTTTCAAAAAAGATCGCGCACACTCGGCACGGCGTTGTTTTTGAATAGTCGAAGGGTTTTTAGGAACCCATCTTGCACTAATCTTATGCATACCTGCATACATGATTCGACGAACACTTGTATCAGAAAGCTTTGTAATTTCTGAGATTTCCTTGACCTTTAAACGTCAATCACTCGCAACAATATCTTCCGTTACGACCTCCACTGGTCGACCAGTTCTTGAATCATCTTCAAAGGACTCCTGCTCCATTCGAAAACGTTTTGCCCATTCTTTCACTACAGAATACGAAGGAGAACTTTGACCATCCAGCCTTTCTTTAATAATTTTAGGTGCTAACCCTTTTTGTCAAAAACTTTATGTGCTACATTTTTTTGGACGCGTCTTGTTTAAAATACTGTCAATAAAAAACTATTTGACGCAAGACTTCAATTTTTTTTCCCAGCCTACTAAGATATATATTTAAAAGAAGACTATGTCAGACCGGGAAATTTTGGCGCTAACCTCGTATGAAAAAAAGGTTCGTAGAAAAGTTTCCTGGATTGTGTCCGCCCCGACATCAACTTTCAATCAAGGCAGAAATTGAGTTTATGTGATTTGTTCATATTTTGATTGCCCCCATATAAAATTGTGTTGTGACGCTACTGATACAGTTATTGCAACGAAAATTTAACCACAGACTAACGAGATGATGCAGTCCTCGATCAGTTTGACAGATGCGCCTCAGCTATACAGGTGGTGCCATGTTGTGTTCAAATTTCACTTACTTATTGAGATATTCGAGGTTTAAGATAACACCCATATAAATTCTTGTGTAATCGAAAGCTTAGGTCACTTGTTGGCAATATTAAATGAATTTACACTACTTCTTTTCAAAGTATACGAATAAAACCTATTGCTAACAATACAGGTTCTCCTTTAATAATACACCCTGTGTTAACAAAATTGTAATATTTTAAATCATCATTATAGTCCACGAGAGTTTTGTAAGAAATTTTTGTTCGTGTCTCCTATGGGATCGTTTTAATTGGCACACGCTGTACATTTTTTTAAAAAATCATCGTCATCGTATAAACGGAGAAGCGATTTTTTTCTTGGACCCTTGCAAACACTATTTTTTGTTTAAAAAAATGCTTACCCAACAAATTGATTAAAACCTTTCGTTATTTATTATCCCTAGTCTTTTATGTTCCTGTTATTATGAACCTCAAGTATTTGGGTCAGATTAAAACCACCCAGACCAGTCTTTTCTTCTACTATTCGAGACTCGCTGTTGCGGAAGGGCTTTAAGCTAGGACGAAAGCGACAAAAGGGATCAACTACTCGGCGACTAATTCCCAGTCTCCGGTGTCGGCTGACAAGCCTATATGAATGCTCCATAATGTGCAATTAGATTTAAAAGATCTGAGTGCTACTGTAACGCCGCAAGGGTAGGTTTTTTGTACGACCTGCCCGGTCGCTACGGGGGGTGCGAAACTGCTAAAACTGTTTTCGGGTTGGGCTTCACGGGCGGTAAGGGCTGACGTACAAAGCCTGAATAAGCGTATCCTATCGAGAATTGGTTAAGTAATTTTTTTTCAAACCAAGAGCTATATACTAATACGAATACGAATTTAAAAAAAAAAATAGGTGCCGGAAACACCACCAGATTTGTTCTGTCAGTCTTCGAAATAAAATTAGATTTTAATATGCAAAATATATATCTGGAATAATCGAACTGAGGTGGCTTTTACTTGATGAAAATACATTTAACAAAATAAATAAAAATTAAAAGTGCATATATTCACATGACCATTGTTTCGACAAATATAATATTTACAAACTACCTGCTACTATACATATCGAAAAATGACAATAAAACCTTAATTAATGTTGTGAGAATTCAAATTTAATAATGGAGAGGTATTTAAATCTGACTGATCGTTAAGCATTTAAATGTCTGATTTTGTTAATCTCCATGGCTTCCAATAAGTTTAATTTTCTACTTTTTGTGGCTGTATGTAAAATATCAAAATTGTCGTCAAAAAAATGTTTTTCTGTGTTTAGGTGTGTAGCATAATTAGAATCTAGAATATTGTTTTTAAACTCTCTTTTACATTTCAACCTGTAGACACATGATTTTTGAGATTTTTTTTTTATTTCCTATTGTGTTGTTAGTTCTGAAAGCTATTTTTAAACCACATTTTGATAAATGTTTTGAAACTTTGAAAGAGTATTTATAGAAACTTCGACTATTACTATGATAATGTTGAAAAAATATGTTTAATAAACACATTTTTATTTATATCTGAAAGTGAAAAAAAGATATTGCCATGCCGTTTCCATCGCTTTCTTTGTTTTTTCACGTTCTCTCGTCTTAGCTAAAAATATTAATACCATTATGTTTAAAATTTTGGAGAAGATCATAAAAATAGCTGTTTTTCACATTAAGCGCCTCCTACCTAAAATAAGCAAGATGGCTTTCGAAAAATGGTCGGTGGGAGGGGGAAGTTCGTAGAGCGCGGACCAGATTTTTATTTAAAAAATAAGCCGCTTTGCGCTTTTTTGTCCTAGAGGGACGCATTGTTTTTCTATCGTGCTCCTGTGGACCGTTATGGAACTTTCGCAAAATCGATGTAATTTTAGTATGCATACACCCTGTATAAAGCATCTCTTAAGTCTCGCCGAACTTCAAAGTGTCGGCAAACTTTGATCAATGTTGTAAATTGTACAAATAGCAGGTATTTATATATCTTTTTTAATATCTCGCGCACCCTGTATAATTGACGAAACCGGGAACTCTTTCGATGCAGTTTACGATACCGTTTAAACCAAATTATTCAATTTTTTATAGCTTTTTATTAACGGCTAATAATTTACCCACGAAAACGGCAATTTTCAGGGTCTTTTTGTTTTTTTGTCCATAATGGACACACCCTGTACATAATTCAAAAAATGACGCAAATAGAGGTTTTAGCCCTGGATCTCAAACATTTCCTGGTCCAATGGAGTAACTGGTTTTCGAGAAAATAATTTCTTTCTGAAAATATGTAGTCCGCCGTAATAGTCAATGACGTCATCGCTTCTAAATTAGGCGCGAGAATCAGCGATTTTTAAATGGATTATTTCAAATATCCCGAGCAGCGGGTGTGATAAACGAAAATCGCAAATACAAAAATTGTGGCTCTTCATGTCACGGTCTTTTAGATTTATGTCCACAATTGAAAAACCCTGTGCATAATCGAGAAAATGCCTAAAATCAACCGGATCTCCTGCATTTTCTGGCTCTAAAATTGTGCCGATCGGTTCAATTGGTTTTTGAGAAAATCATGTTTTTCTGGAAGACAAAATAATCAAAGAAAAATTTTCAAAATTTTTAAAAAAATATTTGGTGACATTTTATTACTGTGAATTTCTCCTGTTTAGATGTGCGTACGGACTTTTACTTCCTTTTTTTTTACTTCCGTTTTAGAATATAGCACATAATATTCAGAACACCCTGTAGAGAGAAACTGCCAACAGAATTACAGCCTTCTAGTTTTTTTGTCCATTACCGACGCACCCTGTACATTTTTTAAAAATCATCAGGAATAAAGGTTCTTGGTCCGGATCTTGCGCGTCGTTCGGTTAAAGAATTTTTTTGAAAGCATATACCGTCTTGGAGAAATGATTTTTTTCTCGATACCCTGCAAGTGCAGTTTTTAAATTTTTAAAAATACTTCCCGACCCCTCAGCCCCCCCCAATAGGCTTCGTTACGGAGCTAAGCTCTATGCATCTGTCAAATTTTAAGCGGTTGGCTTCAAATTTCGGAGACTTATCGTGTTTCATAGCAATGACCAAAAAACAGCCGAAAATCTAAAAAAAAGATGGACGCCTTGGTTTGATCAGACTCATTTTTTACTAGTTTGTGTACCTCGTGGACGACTTAAAAGGAGCCACAATTTAAAGGCCATGTTGCAAACCGTTCAAAAGATATAGCCAATTAATGCCAGGTCTACAGAGAAACAGAGAACGGAGAATGGAGAACAGAAAAAAAAGTTTTTTTCTTCGACGCTGATCATTTCTGTACTAAGCGCGTATGAAATCGAATTTTTCGAAAGCAACAAGAACTTATATTTGGGAGGTTCGAACTAAGCTTTTTGGTTTGACATACGTCAAAGTAAAAAGTAAAGCGAAGCTAAAGTCAAAAGTTAAATAACCCACTTTTTACTTCAACCAAAAGCGAACGCAATTTTCGTCGGTTCCCCTTTTATGACGTCATCGATCCTCACGTGAACGCCGCCCGATCGACAAATCAAATCGTCGCAGCCGGACGGCCATTCGCGTCGCCCGTTCCCGCAGGAAATGATAAAACGCTTAGCGCGGAAAGAGAACGCGCCGTCCGGAATGATGTACGAGTTGCGAGAACCTCGCGCCCTTTTGGCTTCCAGT
Source organism: Cylas formicarius (assembly GCF_029955315.1). Classification (NCBI taxonomy): domain Eukaryota; kingdom Metazoa; phylum Arthropoda; class Insecta; order Coleoptera; family Brentidae; genus Cylas; species Cylas formicarius. The sequence continues at coordinate 2,671,227 of NW_026844334.1, read as the reverse complement.
GAAAAATTCATGTCATTAGCGCGAGGAGAGTCGGCAATAAATCAACCCCCGCGTGCCCGGGCCTCCGCAAGGAGCGTGAAAAACGACCCGGCGCGCCAGGGGTCATAAGTCATGTGTCGGATTCAATAGTGGAACGCTGTCCACTAGTGTTCTTCCATTTCCTACGAGCGCTCACCTTTCATATCGGCAGTCGACGACAGCGGATGTGTCGTCATCGTGCCCGCTACCAGGCAGATCGCTAGTTTTCGCAGTGGCGCACGACCGTGCCTTCCCGTTTCATTTTTTTTTATTTATTTCAATTTTGTATTTGTACTTGTACACCACCCAAGAGCCAGTTTGGAGAGAGAGAGAGAGAGCGAGAGGTATAATAAGCTCCCACACTTCGCACTGAGGGATTGAGGGACTGAGGGATTTAATTTGGCTATCCAGGATCAGGTCATGACTACAAGATCATACGGAAATCGAATACTTAAACAAAATGTGAGGAGTGTGATGTGCCGTATTTGCAGAAAGGTAGATGAAAGTTTGGACCATCTAATGGCAGGATGTGAAGCATTAGCTCATAAGGCTTACCTCGACAGACACGACCAAGTCGATAAAATAGTCCACCAAGAGATCAGAGTGCAGTACCTGGGACTAAAAGATACGTTACCGTACTACCTGTATGAGCCCCCAACCCTTTGCGTATACTGGAATAAACCCATTCCCACGGATCGCCATATACCAAACAACATCCCGGATATAGTCTTGGAATTAAAAGATAAAAAAAAGCTTTCATCGTAGACGTGGCTATACCATTGCCTAGCAACATATCGAGGAAGTATACTGAGAAAGTCAATTGCTTGCCACTTGCAACTTGCCACCAGCGGATGAAAAAAAAATGTGGAGGCTACAGACACTGCGAATAATACCCATTGTTGTCGGGGTGACGGGCGAGATCCCAAAAAGCTTACTCGAAGGACTTCAAACCCTGAGTTGGGGAAACCAAAGACCTTTTATCCCTATGCAAAAGGCAGTGCTTCTTGAAACCGAAAATGGGTGCCCAAGTTCAGCCATCTTGTCTAAGGACCGATGTTGAACATATTGACTGGAGTAATCTGGAATTAGGGCAAAATAACAATACTAATAATAATCGACTTTAATCACCATTATCAAAGTAAAAATCAAGCAACATCCCCTATGAATTCACGAATGTTTGTCTCACTGATACATTAATTATATTAATGAATATTAACAATAATAATAATAATAATAATATTACACTGGTTTGCAATGAAATCCTCCTTCAAAAAATGATGTCATAAATATAACAAAACCAGGTTTACCATCTGTCCAAAAAGCTCTCAACATCTTCAATCGATATGGAAATCAGTCATCCGAGACAGTGTTTATGCCCCTTGTTTAGCTCCGCCCCCCTAAAACAATATATAAGCAGGTACAGAGTAAAATGCGAGCCAGTTTCAGTCAAGCTCTGAAGAAGCCAACAGGAACCAACAAAAACCGACGCAGGAGGAATCCAGAAGTTTTATAAAAAAGATTTAAGTAAAAAATCACTTTTAAAGTTTAAGATGGCCGTTATGCCGCCTGGCTTTTGTCTTGGAAATCAAATAATTTTGGAGTTACAGCACTTCCCATGAAAGACTTGTAATAATGGTGTCGGAGAAGGTCAAAACGGTACGTCCCTGAATGCCTTGGAGAGATCAGATCAGACCTCCAAAAAATGGACGTCCCTTTTGACCACGGATTGATGGTAGATCTCTTACTAATTGAAAAAAAGTTGTGCAGTCAGCCATCCCAGGGTTGTAGCGCTTACTAAAACCATGATATACACTGGATCAACTGCAGTCCGAGAACAGCGCCCTGTGGAACCCAGCATTTTAACCCGACTCTCCGGATGGAAAAACCGTAAGGGGTCGAAAGGAAAAAAGTGGAAATAACACCCCCGACGGTACGCCGAAATTGAGGCAATCCGTATAAGTCCGGCGGAGGGACAACGGCCCTCAGAAATGACCACTTCTACTTATCTGATATTCCGGTCGGAAGTATAAATTTCCCCATATTCGCCGGTTGTGTCACGCCAAATGGGGCAGTTTTCTCGAAACCTAATGGTTATTGCCTTTCTCGGGGACGGACATATTGCGTTCGCGTTCGGTCTGGTGCAGAGTGTGTTTCGGCCATACATCACCGATATATGAAACGCGTCGGCCCCCCCAAAACTGCGCCCCCGCTTTAATTGATTTTCTCAAAAGCAGACCGGGGAAAAGGTGGGAAAGTCTGCCCCTATAGAAAATCCGTTTACAGACAAAATAACTGCTAACAAATTAAAAATACCCCGAGACGATTGACCAGCAGAGATAATATTCACAGAAATGTTATCTTCCCTAAAAGTTATTGCTTACGTACAGTAAAAGTTATGAGAAAATTAATTACAATTAAATACAAAAGTTATAGAAATTGTCGCGTTGCACAATTTACAATTATTTTGGGGTATACAGCCCCCGTGAAAAAATCTGTCACCCCTAATGACTGTACGGACTCACAAAGCAGGATTACCCCTTCGACCTATTGTCAGCAGCGTTGGTTCTGCAACATATTCTCTAGCAAAATATCTAGCTTCCTTATCAAAACCCTTTGCAGGGAAAACTGACAGTTTCGTACTTAATTCCTTGCATTTCATTGAACAATTAGGAAGAATTAGATACACAAGATATTCTAGTTAGTGTAGACTCCCTCTTTACCAAAGTTCCTGTTCCTGAACCTCTCACCTTGTTTAGCTAGCCTATAAACTTTAATTATTTACTTTTGTTATTAGGTATTTTCAATGAAGCTTACTTTTAAATGTTTCTGTAAATACGAATTCTAAAGTTTTATTAAATCTGTTAAAGTGTGTAGTATAGGGTCGATTTTTTTCAAAATTTGCACGTATTAATGGTCACCCTGTATTGTTAGCAATAAGTTTTAATACCCAATATTGACAACAATGTGGGCAGATTTAAATTCAACATTTCATTCATTCATTCAAGATTTAGACGGGTGTTATAATCTCGAATATCTCAAAAAGTGAGCAAAATTTACAAACTTACCTTTTTTTGAACTAGAATTGATATCTGAATAAAAATATAGGGTGTGTTCCATTTGAAAATCTTGAGAATTTTCTAATTGAATTCGCCAAAACGGATCCGCTTATTCGGGACACCCTGTATAAGCTGAGGCGCATCTGTCAAACTGATTGAGTAGTATATCATCTCCGTAGTCCGTGGTTAAATTTTCGTTGCAATACCTGTATCAGTAGCGTCACAACACTATTTTATATTCCAAAAATAATCTTATAAGAAATGGCCCTGATTCGACGCCGATATCCGTCCTTTTTTCGCGATTTTCGACTGTTTTTTGGAGATTGCTCTGGCACATATACGTAGCTTTGCCCCGTGACGGAACCTATTGAAAATGGGGGGGGGGGGGGGGGTGGAATGGGTCTACAAAAAACATCATTTTTCAAAAACCGTTTACGAGACCAAAAAAAAATCTTGAACCAGAAAACGCAGAAGATGCGGCTCCATAAACTTTTATTCTTGACCATTTTTCAAAAATATACAGCAGACGCGGAAGATCCAGTGCAATAACATTTATTTCAAGCATTTTTTTGATTATATAGAGGGTTTTCAAATTATATTCAAAAATCTAAAAGACCTAGAAAATTGTTCTTTTACAGAGTAAATTATTAGCCGCAAATCGAAAATCGTAAAAAATATGGCTAATCGGTTCAAATAGTGTCAAATCCATTTCAAAATCGCTATTTCGGGGGCACAGTCAAGACAGTCATTGATTATTACGGAGCGCTGCATGGTTTCAGAAAAAACTTAGTTTCTCGAAAACCGTTTACTATTTTGGAAAAATTCTTGGACCAGCAAACGTGGAAAATCCGAGGCCATAACCTCCATTTGCGGAATTTTATCTATTATGTACAGGGTGTGTCAATTAAGGGTAAAAAAATCTAAAAGACTCTGAAGATTGCCGTCTTAGTGGATAAATTATTAGCTGTAAATGAAAAACTAAAAAACATGGGATAATTTGCTCTAAACAGCCTCGAATATTGTGTCGAGAGAGAGTTTCAGGTTTCGTCTATCATACAGATACTTGGAATATTATAAATGTGGTAAACGTTATTACTTGTACAATTTTTTATATTTATCAAAGTTTGTAGGCGATAAGTAAGACACGCTTTATACAGGGTGTGTACACAATATAGTTACATCGATTTTGCGAAAGTTCCATAGTGGTCCGCGAGAGCACGATAGAAAAACAATGCGTCCCTCTAACACGACAAACCGCGAAGCGACATCTTTTTAAAATAGCGACAATTTTTCGAAAGCAATCTTGTTAGATACCCAGTGGTCTATCAGCACCTTATTCCTATACTCCAACAATTTTAAGAATAAGATGCACAGTGGAGGCATACCTTTTTCTGAGCACTCATCAATACGTTAATGCCTCAACTGCTTTAAGTATATTGGAGGTAAACGAAGAAGAGAAAAAAGGGCTAAAATTGCCACCTTTCGAGCTAATTTTTAACGGAACCCAAAGCTTTCTTCCCAACGACCGACGAGTACCCATAGTATAGTCGACAATTACCACCTCGAACCGTATTATTAACGATACGCGTCGTACATAGTGACCGGGAAACATGATAAATGTTTAAATTAAGGCTAACGACCAAGCAACGGATGTAACGTGTAGTGTGTCGTCTCCCATTGCCGACATTTTATACCCGTTTTTATGGCGAGCAGACACGCCATCGCGTCATTACTCTTCAATTACTCTTTTACTTTCTGACGGCGTTATTAATCCCATTTACTTTGTTCTCTCCCTCCCTGGAGTGTTTGCGTCTGCCGAAATTCAAAGGCTTTATATTAACCGAACATAACCTGAAATTGTTTGTTCGCATTTTTTCATATTATTTTTATATTTATTTACATTTTTAACAGTTAAGTAACAATTGTTGCTATCTAGTTTAGGAGATGCTATGTCAACAGAGCAGGGCTATTTAATTTTTTATTAATTTTATTTTTAAAAATTGCAACTACTCAAATATAACGCAGGCTAATAAAAATTATGTCGAAGGGACAAAAAATATGAAAAATAAATACTACATTTTTTGTGTATTAATATTATTATTATGTATACCTTTATAGCTTGGTATAGAAAATATACGTATGCGCAAGTTATATGTTGATGAAGTGTAGACGTAGACTAAACAAAATGCAATTTCGCCGAATCGGTTGCTGATAAGTGCATCGTTATGTGCAAGCTCTGGTGCCTCGTTTCTCGCCGGATTAAAAGTAGTTGCTTCTTAACTTCAGGGCGCTCACGTTGTAAATTCGCATGAATTGTCGGTTCCAAAGTTGTACTTTAAGAAATAAAGTCAAATTTTTTAAAAACTGTTTTCACCGATTCCACCACGAAACTGGCGCAGTCGGTAGGATTCGCTAAACGGACATTTCGTACGTTTCGTTTCATCGATTAATTGGCGAATCCGAACATTCGGAAAAGTCGGTGACAGTTTTTCCGGAGTGAAAAGTTGGAGAAGTGCTAACATCGCCGAAACTAACACAAAACTTCGTGGGAACCGCCGGGGCACCTCGAACCACATTTTCAAGGGACCTGGACAACGATTAGGATAGGAAGTCCTGGGTACAATCTCACATCGTTGGTACCTATAGGCAGTAGCAATTAAGAGAAGACATGAAACTCGAATTAGTTCAGTAAGTGCTCAATTCCTTTTATTCTTTCCATTTTGTTGTTTAAGAAAGTTTTCCTGTTAAAACTCATAAAAAAAAAACTATTTTTGGAACTAATAGTTTATGTCTGAAACCGATATCGAAGGTTTAGCAGATTGGTTCGCACAGATTAATTTTGAACCTACTAGGGATCCTGAACAAACTCAAAATATGGCAAACATCGCTCTTATGAGATATCAAGCAGATAATATTCCTGTTTTTGACGGAAATCCTAAATTATTATCAAGATTCATTAACTCTTGCGATAATTTTGTAAGGGCTTTCCAAAATGTAACGGTACCTAATGATCCTATAAATAGTTGTATCTTCGATACGATTCTAAGTAAATTGCGTGATCGTGCTGCCGATTTAATATGCTGTAGAAGATGGGCACAAGTAAAAGAGGCTTTAAACGTAACGTTTAGCGATCAAAGGTCAACTGATTGTTTAATTCATGATTTGCTTTCGTTAAAACCTTTTAAAAATGAACCACCCGTACAATTTGGTATGAGAATACAAGATGCTAGGAGTTTATTATTTGCAAAATTAAATTCTGAAATACAGGATGCAAATGAAAAATTAATAAAAATAAATCATTACGACCAATTCGCTCTAAAAACATTTATAAACGGTTTACCTTATAACATGCAGTTAGTTGTAAGATTACGAGATCCTAATACTTTGGAACAAGCTCTCGCTTTTGTCAGAGAGGAGGAAAATTTCTTGTACCTTAAAATGAGTCAAAATGCTAATCTAATAACACCTACATATAAACCACAAACTCGTATAAACCCTATATTCCAAAAGGATAACGTAAATATTAAACCAGTTCAATTTCCTTCAACAAACCTTCGTGCACCATTTGTGTCACAATTCCCGAAAATTCAAAGTAACTGGACGCCGCCTCCAAATAATTATCTGACAAGACCATTAGTAAATCCTCCACAAAGCTTTCAACGGTTCGCAAGACCAATATTTTCGCAACCTTCATATCCTAGACCAATGACTTGGTATCCAAATAATAAATTCCCTACACAACAACACCCTCATTTCGCAAATCAACGTACAAGTGCGATACTGCGTAATCAAAATATGAGAAATAATACTCAAACAAATCCAATAAAAGACCGCCCTGAACCCATGGATATTAGTTCTGGAAATTCTCGAATCCAACCAAAACCAAACTTTGTCTCCCAAGAATTATTTAACCAACAAATTGAAAATACTGTTGAAAAAAATAAAATAAATGATATTTCAATAGAAACACCATCTTGTTCATATCCGACTGAGAACGATATTTATCCCGAATACGAATTTAATTTTGACTATCCGAGTGATACACAAGAATTCGAATATACAGATTGTACAGTTTATCCATTTGACTATAACATAGATTCGGAATTGTGTAACGCCGAAAATAACCAACTAAATTTTCACACAACTCCCAATCAAATAGAACAACCCTAATACAACTTAATAATTATAGAACAGATCTTCCATATATTTATATACCAGAAATTGATGGATATTTTCTAATCGATACAGGAAGTTCTCGATCTCTAATGGACCCAGATCTTGCAAAAAGATATTTTCAAAATTTCATCTTTGAGGAAGATTTTTATATCCAAACGGCTCACGCACTTTCACATCATAATAAAGTAATTCAAATTCCGACTTTCAAAATTTTTAACACCAATAAAAATGTAAAATTCCACTTATTTAAGTTTTCTGATAAATATGATGGTTTAATCGGATCTGATCTATTAAAACAGTTAAATGCAAATATTGATTTTAATCTCAAACAATTAATAACTCAAACTACAAGAATACCAATAATATATGAAGAATCTGATATACCTCAGGTTAGACAAAATCTAAACAATTTAAATCAATGCTGGACTAATTTCAATTATTCTTTAATAGTAGCCGGTAGAATTCAACAGATTGTAAAGATACCTGTTACACTTCAGGAAGGTATAGGCATTTTGGATTATGTAAATTTTGGAAATAAGGTAGAAATGCCAAAGGCTTTAGTCAATGTGAAAAATTATTTTGCTTATGTTTGCTTAACAAATTCAAACGAAAATCCCGTTGAAATTAAACTTTTTGAACCCTTAGACATCGAAACTGTAAATTGTTCAGAAATTTATTTTATTGAAAAAATGGAAGTAGATGACTATCCGCTAGAAAAAACGCAGGATGACCTATTGAAATCGAATTTAAAAAATCTACGATTGGAACATTGTAATAAAGAGGAAAAGAATGCAATTAGAAATCTTTGTTTTGAATTCCGTGATATTTTCTATAGCGAAGACATCCCCTTAAGCTTTACAAACCAAATTTGTCATAAAATAAATACTACCGATGAAACACCAATATTCACGAAAAGTTATAGATTCCCCGAAATTCATAAGAAAGAAGTAAAATCTCAAATAACTAAAATGTTAAGCCAAGGTATCATTCAGAATTCAACATCTCCCTGGTCCAGTCCAATATGGATTGTTCCAAAAAAGCTCGACGCATCAGGAAAACGTAAGTGGAGATTAGTAATTGATTTTAGAAAGTTAAATGAGAAAACAGTAGACGATCGATACCCGTTACCAAATATAACCGATATCCTAGATAAGTTAGGAAAATCAAATTATTTCTCAACAATAGACCTTGCGTCAGGGTATCATCAAATAGAGGTTGATAAGAAAGACATTCCCAAAACTGCTTTTTCTACTCAAGGTGGGCATTATGAATTTAAGAGAATGCCATTCGGGCTGAAAAATGCTCCCGCAACCTTTCAAAGGGTTATGGATAATATCTTGAGAGGATTACAGAATGAGACTTGCCTTGTATACTTAGACGATATTATAATCTTTTCAGTTTCTCTAGAAGAACATATGTTAAGACTACGACAAATTTTCGAAAGACTTAGACAATCTAATTTTAAAATTCAAATTGATAAATCCGAATTCCTACGTAAAGAAGTACAATATCTTGGACATACAATTACACGTGACGGAGTACGACCAAACCCTGAAAAGATAAATGCCGTTAAAAACTTTCCTCTTCCAAAAACTCAAAAAGATATAAAAAGTTTTCTTGGCCTTCTTGGATATTATAGACGTTTTATTAATAATTTCGCTAATGTTACTAAACCCTTAACGGCATGTTTAAAGAAAAACGCTAAAGTTATACATTCCCGTGATTTCCTACAATCTTTTCAAATGTGCAAGGAACTACTAATAAACGCCCCCATCCTACAATATCCGGATTTTGAAAAAACCTTTATACTGACTACCGACGCAAGTAATGTTGCTATTGGAGCAGTGTTGTCCCAAGGAAATATTCCTTATGACAAACCAGTGGCGTATGCTTCACGCACTTTAAACGATAGTGAATCCCGCTATTCCACTACCGAAAAGGAACTTCTCGCGATTGTATGGGCTTGTAAACATTTTCGGCCGTACCTTTACGGAAGAAAATTTAAAATTTATACCGACCATCGCCCCCTGGTGTGGTTGTTCAACCTTAAAGAGCCTAATAGTAAATTGGTACGATGGCGATTGCGTTTAGAAGAGTTTGATTATGAAATCATTTATAAAAAGGGTAAATATAATAGTAACGCGGATGCTTTGTCTCGTATTCAATTAAATGCCCTCGAAACTGAAAGCATCGTTAATCAACCGGGTGATGTAAATGAAGATATTGTCGAATTTCTCAGATCCTTATGTGAGAAACCATTAGAAGATGGTCCAACCCCTTCTACTAGTGAAAACATCCCAAATAATGATCTAACCAATACTAACCCTCCTGATAGCCAAATAACACCACATTCCGATAGTAATTCTGATTTAGTAAATAATGGTATACCCATATTAGATGAAATTATTAATAATAAGCCATTCCAAATAATTATTTCCCCTAACGTTCATAAAAAATTAGATATAACAAAAAATGACTTTGGAAAATTAAAAATTTTAGAAATTAAAATCCCAAAAAAAGACGATAACTTAATATTTGAATTTTTAAGAGATTATACATCTATAGATCGTACATTTCACCTTTACTTCCAAGATGACTCTCAGTATTTAGATTTTTCAAATATCTACAGAAAATTCTTTTATGTCAAAGGACTAAAATTAATTAGGTGTACCAGAATGGTAAACACAGTTAAAGAAAAAGACGAACAAATTATGATTATAAAATTCCAACACGAAGGAAAATATAACCATCGAGGTATTAATGAAACAATTGAACAGATACGTAGAAACTATTATTGGCCAACAATGAAACAGGACGTTTCAAATTATATAAATTCCTGTGAGGTCTGCCAAACCGCAAAATATGCAAGAAAAAAACCATACTCTCCATTAGCACTAACCGAGACACCCAATAAACCTTTTCAAATTCTACATATAGACGTTTTCAAATTTGATGGACAAAATTATGTTACAATCTTTGATAAATTTTCAAAAATGGGACAAGCTTTTCAATTAAAATCAAAATCTGCGATTGAAGTATGTAACAATCTCATTAAATATTTTTCATTTTATGGATTACCTGAAAAAATAGTAATGGATAATGGAAAGGAATTTAATAATGAAACTGTGAAAGAATTGCTAAAAGTACATAAAATAAATATCCACTTCACAACCCCTATGCACCATGAAGGTAATTCGCCTGTCGAACGCTTTCATTCAACTCTATTAGAACATCTAAGAATATTACGTTCAAAGTATAAAAATGATACCAATATAATAGAATATGCCCTCATTGCATATAACAGTTCCATACATTCAACCACCAAATACACACCCTTCGAACTAATATTAGGACACACAGCGTCTCGAGATCCGAACGAACTTATTGAAAGTACATTTTATGCAGATTATGTCGATAACCACAAAAATAAACTAAAAAGTATCTATCAAAAGGTAAATGAGACAAATGAACAGACAAAACAAAAAATAATTAATAAACATAACATCAAAGGACCTACTCAAATTCAATTTAAATTAGGTCAGACAGTGTTTAAATGTAACGAGAAACGAAATAAAAAGGAAAATAAATTTTCTGGCCCATTCGAAATAATAGAAATTCTTGAAAATAATAAGGTTAAAGTAAAAAACAAAAAGAATAATAAAATCATTGTTCTTCATGTTAAAGAATTAAGAATACCCGTTTCTGTTACAGAATCGTGTTCTTAGTTGCTGTAACCCGAACATCTATCTTTCAACCAATCGAAAACAACCCCGGACTTTTCCCTTATAAAGTTGGAATCGCACAAAACCAGGTGAATACATGGACATTTATCCAAATGTTTGATTTAGCAACTATTAGTAAGGAGTTTACTACTCTAAAGACATCTACAAATAATTTAAAACAAGCATTTGAACAATATGAAAATAGTGCAGGCTATAAAAACGAATTTCAAAATTCTCTTCAGATATTGGCTACACTCGAAGAGAAAATACAATCACAATTTTTGCAAATTGACCCACCGTTGATGAAATCAAATAAGAAAAAACGTGGACTTATAAATGGGTTAGGCTCATTTATAAAATTAATAACAGGAAACCTAGATAGTGAAGATGCTGAACGTTACGACAGCCTTCTAAAAACGCTCTCCGAAAACCAGAACGGAATAAAATCTATTCTTGAAGACCAAACATCAATCCTAGAAAACTCGATTCAAAAATTCAATAATACAACAAATTTGCTGGCGCACAATCAAGTAATTATTCAAAGCCGAATTATGCAAATTGAACAAAATATTAAACAAACTAAAATCACTATGGTAGAAAATTTCCACCTATTGCTGATACAAACTGTCTTATTTCAAATAATTACAGAATATCAAATGATTGATAATATTTTGGAAAACCTAGGAAACGCAATAACTTTTGCAAAGTTGAATATTCTTCATAATTCTATTGTAGAACCTATAGATTTACTAAAAGAATTAAATATTATTAAAAAATATTTAAATAAAAATCATAAATTAATCTGTGAACCAGAATTGGAAAATCTATTATTCTTCGAAAAGTTGGCAATAGTGAAAAGTTATTTTAAACCCGATAAACTGATTTTTATTATAGAAATTCCAATTACCGAAAAGGAAAGCTATTCTTACTTTCAACTATTCCCACTTCCAGTAAAAAATCTAAAAACCTATCAATCGATATTTCCATCTACGAAATTCCTTGTTCTAAATGAGCATAAATACATACTGACTAATGATCCGTGCTACGAGATAACTGAATCCGAATTTTTGTGTAAAAATAATAATCCGATAAATATCGACGTCAGTTCACCCTGTGAAGTACAGTTATTGAAATATAAAAGGAACGTGACCAATTGTAATATGATTAACGTTTCCTTGAAGAATGTTAAACTACAAAAACTGTCAGGAAGACATTTTCTATTAATTGTCCCAACAGAATTAATCGCTGAGCAAAAATGTGGAGAAGAGAAAGAATATATCCCGCTTGAAGGACCCTATATAGTGGAACTTACCCCAGATTGTGAAGTAAAACTGGACCAAATTACTTTAAGAATTTATCAACAATCTAAACTGAAACTTAAACAAATTCAACTACCAAATCTTAATTACTTAACACCTATAAGTAATCATGAAGAAAATAATTTGCAACCACTAGTATTGGATACAATTCCACTGGATGACTTAAAAACTATTGGAACTGCATTGGAAACACAAAAAAAATAAAATTAACAAAATTAAAGAAAACGTAATAAATGTAAAAGGATTAAGTATCTGGACATTACTCCTTTATATTGGTTTGTTCCTGATACTGATATACTTCGTTTGGATAATGGTACACCGATGGAAAAATAGGTCTAATCCTGAAGAAACTACAGAAGTAGAAGAGTATGCTGTTTAACTCATACCCTTCTAGAAGGGTAGTTCGTTCCTAAGGGGGGAGAAGTTATATGTTGATGAAGTGTAGACGTAGACTAAACAAAATGCAATTTCGCCGAATCGGTTGCTGATAAGTGCATCGTTATGTGCAAGCTCTGGTGCCTCGTTTCTCGCCGGATTAAAAGTAGTTGCTTCTTAACTTCAGGGCGCTCACGTTGTAAATTCGCATGAATTGTCGGTTCCAAAGTTGTACTTTAAGAAATAAAGTCAAATTTTTTAAAAACTGTTTTCACCGATTCCACCACGAAACTCGCATATATAAATAAAAAAACATGTGGCTCACAATGGGATACTGATTCGAGTAAACACTTTCAGAGTGCGAATATCAAACGGTACCGATGTTTATAAATACAAAACAGGTAGTAATTACTTAATGTGAGGATTACATTGAGATTTAACAAGGGGAATCCATTCAAATCCAGTTGGTCATTACGTAATACATTCGAACCTCTCATCTTATTAATCTTCATAGCTTCTAGTAAATTTAATTTTCTACTTTTTGAAACAGTGTGTAAAATATCGAAATTGTCGTCAAAATTGTGTTTTTCTAAATTTAAATGCATAGCGTAATTAGAATCTGAACTATTGTTTTTAAATGATCGTCGATGTTCGTTGATACGTTTTTTGAAAGAGCTACCAGTTTGTCCAATATAAATCTTAGAACATGATCCGCAATTTAATCTATGGACTCCAGAATTCTGGGATCTATTAGATTTAGATTTAGTGTTTTTAACGAAATTTCCTATGGTGTTATTAGTTTTAAAAGCAATTTTGAGGCCACATTTCGAGAGATGATCTGAAACTTTATTACTAGGTTCTCCTATGTATGTTAATGTTTTAAAACCTTGAGGTTCAGCAGTAAAGCGGGGATATATAAAGTTCAAAGTTTTTTGAAATTGTTTCTTTGTTAAGATTTTATCTATAACGGGTCATAGCCATTGTTGGATGCAATGCAATGCAATGCAATATAGGGATGGTAATTATTTTGTTCGATTTCAGTAGTAAATTTTATGCGATTGTGTAATGAGTTGATATAATTTAAAAAGGTATCTAATCTAATAATCTAATGTATAATCTATCTACAATCTAATCTAATAATAACAATCACCAAAAGCAAAAGAGATAGATAGAGAAGGCCCGAATTTTTTATTTATAAGATGGGAGTATTTTATCAGATATGAGGGCGGAGCTAACTCATCGCTGTTGGTGCCCTTCGACTGTTTCTGGATAACTTTGGTCCAGGAGTTTATCAGAACGATCTTCTATAGTTTAATGGCCTAAAGAAATCTTTTCACTTACTCTTCACTACAATCTCCCAAGTTTTCTGAAAAGCAACTTACACGTCTCAAGAGCCATGGTACAACCAGTTATTTGAAAGCATAGTTGCTAATACTACGTAATTTTCTGCTTTATGGTTATACTTACTACTCGAAAGGGTAACAGTTTTTATAATATTATTATTGTTATTTGTATTCTTTTTGTTTTTTTGACCTTTTCCTTACATTGTAATGTTTGAAGGAAATCAAAGAAATTCTAACTATACTCATTCAAGTGCAATATCCAAAATATTGTGTTTTTTTGAGAACTTTCATTTTCAGATGTGTTCTCAAATATTTAATCATTAACTCATTGCATCCAACAATGGCTATGACCCGTTATAGATAAAATCTTAACAAAGAAACAATTTCAAAAAACTTTGAACTTTATATATCCCCGCTTTACTGCTGAACCTCAAGGTTTTAAAACATTAACTTACATAGGAGAACCTAGTAATAAAGTTTCAGATCATCTCTCGAAATGTGGCCTCAAAATTGCTTTTAAAACTAATAACACCATAGGAAAATTCGTTAAAAACACTAAATCTAAATCTAATAGCTCCCAGAATTCTGGAGTCCATAGATTAAATTGCGGATCATGTTCTAAGATTTATATTGGACAAACAGGTAGCTCTTTCAAAAAACGTATCAACGAACATCGACGATCATTTAAAAACAATAGTTCAGATTCTAATTACGCTATGCATTTAAATTTAGAAAAACGCAATTTTGACGACAATTTCGATATTTTACACGCTGTTTCAAAAAGTAGAAAATTAAATTTACTAGAAGCTATGAAGATTAATAAGATGAGAGGTTCGAATGTATTACGTAATGACCAACTGGATTTGAATGGATCCAGCTTGTTAAATCTCAATGTAATACCTCACATTAAGTAATTACTACCTGTTTTGTATTTATAAACATCGGTACCTTTTGATATTCGTATTTGATAAAGGCACGGTGTTGCCGAAACAGCTGTCATTTAAATATATTTATGTGAAAATCTGAACAACGTTTGTTTTTTTAACTATTTTAAATGGATTTTCATCAAGTAAAAGCCACTTCAGTACAACAAGAAACTACTGCCGTTCTGCACAAAAGCAATAACAATCCAAGAAGAAATCCGCACGATAATACCATAACGAACGAAACCAAAAAAAGTTTTGCATTTTCAACGGCCTGACTAGAAAAACATTTTATTTCATATCCCCCAAATAAATTATAACACCATTTTATGGTCCAATATATCATCGTTTCGCAATTTTACTCGAGTATGCACGGAAACAAGTACTCGCGATATGGTAAACTTTTGTATATAAAAAAAAAGTATACGACCCAATAAACACCTCGGCCATTAAACATAACAATAAATTGTTTATGAAATTGCGGCGGTGTTACAAAAAAAAACGCCGTAAACCTACATTTAGAACGGATATTGTGTTGTAATGTGCCGGAGGCACCAACCAATGAACGGCTGTAAATTACGAAGTTTACCGTGATACAATATTTTATCTACAAATAGTTGTTTAACGTGTGGCTTGGGAAAAATCCGCGTTTCCTGTCACGCGGCGAAAACCCGCTTTTTCTTCTTCTTTCTGAGACCATACCTAAGAATAACGCAACAAACATAAACAACAGATGTGGACTGTTAGTTAGTAACTTTTAAAAGAAAAATCCCTGTTAAACATTAAAAAGTTTGTTTATTATCAAAGGTATTTATATAATTTTCACTTAAAAAGCATTTAAAGAGATTTCAATAAGTTCTTAATTCTGTTTTTTATCGTATTTTTCTATTAAGGGCCTAGTTTAGTTAGGAAAAAAGAAAATTTAAAAATATAAGGTTATATATTTATCTTTCGAGCTATGGCTAAAATTTACTTTTAATTTAAATTTGTCCGAGAACTATTCAATTTAATTATTCTATTTGTTTTCTTATGGGGCTGAATTGTGGTTGAATGCTCGTCATCGAAGCGCATTTGGTCATGTTTGTGCGCCATTTAAAAAAAGTTTTTAACGTGCATTCATGTGACTGTTGTGAGAGTTACTTTAGAGGTTAAATGTTTGTTAATCCATTAGGAGGATTATGACTCGACATAAAAATGTTATGACTGCATAAAAGGAGGAATTTCCTATAAACTCCTAACTGTAATGGAAAACATGGAATTTATTTCTCCATGTCCCGATTTTCCAAAATTGTATATTTTGAAATTATTTATAAAGCTCAAAATATTCTACAGTATTAAATTTTGAAAAATACAAAAAAAAACTAAAAAAATTGTATATTTTATAGCACTTTTTTTTTGTAGCTCCATATTTGTTTATCAGGTTATTTTCTCACGTTTTTTTAAACCACATGGAAAATTGAAAATAAAAGGTGCTTCCCGCTTCTTATGTCAAATAAACTCAGGATAAAAACCTTAGCGTGTTGTATACGGACTGTTCAACAAAATTATTATTATTATTTGTTGTTTTATTTTGTGGATTTTATTACTCTTACTAGTGGTCACGTTGGTCTGGGTCCCGGGTCACACCGGTGTCCGGGGCAATGAGGCAGCGGACGCCTTAGCCGGAGAGGGCTCCTCGCATAGGCTAGGCATATAGGGCCAGAGCCCCGCTTGGGGATCGCCCCGTGTGTGAGGCGGGGGGCTCTCGAAGCCTGGGCGAGAGGCCGGGCCGCGGGGGGCCGGGGAGTTGCTCCGGGAACGAGGCAGGCGAGGCTTATGATGGATGGGCCCGCCCTTCCTCGGACCAGGGAGCTGCTTAGAAGGGAGTGTAGAGCACTAACAGGGGCCTACACAGGACATTGCAGGCTTAGGAGGCATCTCTGCTTGCTAGGCATTGGAGACGACCCGGAGTGTAGGTGGTGCATGGAGGGGGAGGAGACCCCGTATCATCTGCTCGCCGAGTGCCCTGCCTTGACACGGGCAAGATTGGGAGTCTTCGGAACGGCCCTGATCGATCTGATATTGGGCTAAAGGAGTTGCTGACCTTCTACAGGAGGGGCGGCATTCTGGACGCCCTCTAGAGCGGCCCGGGGGCACAACGGGCCCATCTGGTGGCCTAAGTGCTTGGACGCCCGCGAGGGCGCCCCCCTTTAATACCAATACCAATACCAATACTCTTACTAGAATTAGTATTGGTCATTGTTGATGAAATAACCTCCATCTACATAAAATTAAACTTTATATAGGTATTATCCTATGTTCATTGTTTTTATGCCACAAGCAATTCCTTTTTATTGATATCTTCAGCAGAAACTAACTTTTTTTGACTAAAAAATTATTTTATTAAGAAAACTGGAATTTTAGAAAATCTTTTCATATCTCATCCCCGCGCCCTCAAATTAAACTCTATGCGAGAGTTCAGCTTTTTGCTTCGATCGGTTTGAACGGAATCGCCATTAAATTATCTTTGAAATCTCTTTTCCTCTAAAACCTAAAAATGGAGGTGTTAAGTAATCATGAAGAAAAACATTATGTAAACCGTATTTTAATTAAAAAATAATAATCCAAACCACAAAAAAGCACTGCAATCATGGATTTCTTATTATTATAAATATCTAGAATAGAATAATAGAATAACATACGGCTATCGATGGACAACGTAGCTTGAAATAAGGGAGAGAAAATCGTTCGCGGTGGCTAAGACTAAATTAATTTTGCTCGATATCAAAAAACAAACAAGCCAGACGATCCTGCTGCACACCCGCAGACTTCAGATCGAATCGAGTAGCGACAGCGAAAATTCATGGGCGAATTTAACACGCCGTCGATATTTCTGTCCGTATCAGATAAATAAAAGACGACAGGCTGAACCGTGTCACATGCAAAATGGATGCCGGCAGCGCACTGAATACGAAACAGAGCCCAAAGGTGGTGTGCGTTAATTTTTGCAAAGGGTTTCGCATATCTTGCTAGGATGCACAATTTAAAGTTATTATGAAGCGTGGCTCAAAAAACACCCTATTTTAGAATTGTATTTTGAATTTTAAAGAATTTTATAAGGAAATTTAGAAATTAAGTGTCCATTTACAAAAAGGATGTCCTACTCGTCACGCTTTGTTCGGCCACCCTGTATACTTTTTTTTATAACTTTTATATCTACCATTTTCTCATGACTGAAACCATTGAAATATTAAAATTAAAACATACTGGTATTAGAGAGACGTTAGTAAATAATTTTAATAATTTTAATTGTCCCCCCACCCCCGACACCAATTTTGTTATTTTAAATGGAACACCTTGTATATTTCGAAATTTTCCTTGGTTTTCCACAAGACGCCAAACTTTTTCCTCTGCGGAAAAATTCGATCGTAGTAGCTAAGATATTGGGCACATTGATAATCAAAAATTTATTAATTAATATATTATTATTAATAAAATATTAATTTTACAACAGATATTAAACAACAATTGTCCTACAAAGCAATGATATGATCATTATTGTCCCCCAACCCAGTTATGTACCATTTAGGGGGGCATACAAATATATCACTAAGCAGATAATGTTTATGAAGAGTCAGCATCTGAGTTAGATGCAGATTGATTAAATATTTTGATAATTTAAAATCAATTCAATTTTTTATTTCATTCTAAAAATATTATTAAAATTAACATAAAAAAACTTTTTTTTTAAGAATGAACTAGCATTTTTTATATCTAATATTTAAGCATATAATTAAATCCCAAATCCTACCTATCCTTGTCATATCACCCGATTATTTACTTTGTTTTAGCTATATTTGTCTGAGATACAGTATTTTACAATTATCTGGTTTTCTACTTGCCTTTACAGTAGCTACTTGAAATTATTTTATTATTTATTTAATGGTCAACTTATTATTAAATCAGTGATAAATGAAAAATTAGCATTAAGTAGCGTTAATCATTAATTAATATTAATCTGTTTTTTTAATTTTTTACTAAATTACTAATTATTGAACAGCACTGACCATTATTAATCACAGGAATCATTATTAATCAGCATTAATTATTATCAATTGAAATTAGCTTTAACTAATCATCAATAATTAATCTTTAAAACATTCCTATTATTAGTGCGCATCTCTATACCTTCCTATTGCTGCTGCGCATTCCTTCTACCTACCTATAATCACTGCGCATCCTTATCAGCCTCTTAATACTTCTGCGCACCTCTATTACTTTTCCATTACTGTTGGCATTACTTATCAATAGTCGGAAAAAAACCAAATTATATTTCCAACTTATTTTATCGACTCTAACCTGCAAAACACCCACCCTCTCACTCGTTTATTCGTTTAAAGACTCACCTATCAGAATAGCCTATCGAAAATTGAGAGAAGACATTTTTTTTAGTTCATCTTACTCCCTATTTTATAAATAATTGTCACTAACTTCATTTTTTTGTTTTCAAAAATGTCAATAAAAATTCATACCTAAAATGATGTATATATGGACAAACTTAACGTATACGTAAAATAAGAGAAAAATATGCTAAACTATAAGGTTGTTCGGAAAGTCATTTCGTTTTTTCCCGTCAGAGGACTTAATTACGTTTTTTCGAAACCAACTTCACACTTAAGCCGCATAACAATTATACGTCTTGAGAGCTGATATTGCAAGGCCACCACGGTCTGGAAGGCCGGTCGAAGCTGACAAAGATGCAATAAAGGCATTAGTTGATGCAAATCGGCGAATAACCACACGAGAGATCGGTGAGAGATTAAATTTGTCGAATTCGACTGTTTATGGCCATTTGAAAGGCATGGGCTTAACCTCGAAGCTTGATGTGTGGGTGCCCCATGTCCTTACGGAGCGAAATTTGTGTCGTCGCGTTGACGTGTGTGATTCGCTCCTCAAACGTCAAGAAAATGATCCATTTTTGAAGCGGATTATTACTGGGGCCGAAAAATGGGTTGTATACAACAATGTTAAACGCAAGAGGTCATGGAGCAGAAAAGATGAACCGACTCAAAGCGTGTCAAAAGCCAACATTCACCAAAAAAAGGTGATGCTCTCCGTCTGGTGGGATGTCAAAGGAATCGTTTTTTTTTGAGCTTTTGCGGGACAATACAACGATTAATTCAGAAGTCTATTGTCATCAACTGGACAAATTGAATGATTCACTTAAAGAGAAGAGGCCCGAATTAATCAACAGGAAGGGTGTAGTGTTCCACCAGGATAATGCGAGACCTCACACAAGTTTGGTCACTCGCCAAAAACTTTTACAGCTTGAATGGGACGTACTGCAACGTCCACCATATTCTCCAGATCTGGCGCCTTCCGACTACTATTTGTTCCGGTCCCTGCAAAATTTTTTGGATGGCAAAACCTTTACCTCAAATGAAGATGTCAAAAACCACCCGAACCAGTTTTTTGCCAGCAAGGACCAAAACTTTTATGAGAGGGCAATTATGTTACTGCCAGAAAGATGGCAAAAGGTGTTGGACCAGAATGGCCAATATATAATTTAATAAAATATTTATTCATTATACGAAAACTGTCTTTCATGTTCCCCAAAAAAAAACGAAATGACTTTCCGAACAACCCAATATAATTTTTTATTTGTGTCCAATACTTAGTAATAAAAAAAGTGCCACCATGGAATTGACAAATTTCAAATGTAGGTCTGAGAAGACCTGTTATGTAACTTGTAGAGCAATGTTACCACTTAACCGTACAAGTATTAATTAAGCTTAGCAATAATAATTAGCTGGTTAGTGATAAATTCTTATGTCCCAGTTAATGGTACATGATTGGATTTGGGGGACAACAATGATCATATCTTTTTTTTTATTTATTATTTGTTATAAAATCATTACTCATTATCATTACTAAGAAATTCACTGTTAGTAATAAATTTTTGATTACCACCATATCAAGGTGTTTCACTCCTGCCCAATATCTTAGCTATTACGGGCGAACTCTTTCGCAGAGGAAAAAGTTGTGCGTCTTGTGGACACCAAGCTACCCAGAAAGATTCAGCTTGTTATAAATAATTTGAAAATAACTTTCCATTATCAACTAACAAAGTAATAGATCTTAAGAGATTGTTGAAACGGAGACACGTTCACGGGAGTCGAAATCACGCGAAATATTAGCGAAAAAATGGCGGCTACGCGATCGAAATTCATCGCCAGCGACGGAGAGCCAAAAGCCTTTTAAAAAATGTAACGAGCTGTCGTGTGTCACTGTCGAGGTATAATTAGGCCTCACCGCGCCTCGCTAGCGACAATGCTGCGACAGGTGAGACTCCTAATAAAATATACGCCATGTTCTGGTGGCTGAAATGCAACTAGTTTTACGCGTCGGCGACAGGGTCGGATCCAGGGGATTCTGCGGGGGCTCCGGTTTTAATGGTAGCTGCCAAAAATGTTTTATTTATTTGATGAGCTTTAGAAACGCCGTTAACAACTCTGGTTATATTTAAAGTATAAAAGACGGAAGTTATAAATATAAAAAATACGTAAAATTGCGTAACCATTGATATTTCTTAGCTAAGCTAGAAGGTTTGATTTAAAATTATTTCAGTTGTTGTAGACTAATATCAAAGATCGTAGTTTTCTCCTACCAAAAATGTTTTTGGACATTCAAATCGTAATGCCTTTTGTTTTTGTGGATGCACATTCGAATTGTCCGAATCTTAATTGAAAGATGCTTGTCTTAAACATGTAATTCTTATAACGCTCAAATTTTTAAACAAACGTCGCGAACAGCTATGGGTTCTCCATTATCATTATTATTAGTAGATTTTCTTAGACTTAAAAGTAGAAACTAATAATAACCTCCCATCCTTAGATATTCTTATCAATAAAAACTCAGATCTAACAAAACCTACGCACACAGACCGATAATAATTTCATTTTCACATTAAAGATGTAAATCGTTCTATCACAAAATACACTTCACCACAACCTTCCCATAGCAATGAAACCGGAAGCAACCCACACTTACCACTGTTGTCCTTGCTTATATTCAAAACATCACTGACCACCTACCAAAAGTTCTAAAGAGATATAACATCAACTCCAGATTTACCACACTATATGTAAGAAATTTTCAAAGGTTTTAATCTATTTAGGGCATAAAAAAATAATATGTCTAACTCATTAATTGATTCATTAATATTTTAGCAAAGACTTAACTGTGCTTTATTTAGGAATTCATGAAGATTGACAGAATAATTATGGTAATCTCCACAGTACATGTAAGAACTTTTCTACCACAAAAAATAATGTTAGAGATGTCTTGGGATATTTTAATATGTCTAACTCGTGTTATTAACTATTTTCATAACGATATAACTGTGCTCTATTTAGAGTTCCGGTTTAATCGGCTTTAGAACCATAAAAAATAATATAAGAGATGTCTTGGGACATTTTTTTGCAACGTTTTGACTGTGTTCTATTTGGAGTTCTGTCCGTGATGTCTCGGAGACATCTTAAGACATCTTATAATATTTGGGATGTCTTCTGGATATCCAACATTTTAATCGGCTTTAGAACATAAAAAATAATATGAGATGTCTCGGGACATTTTTTTGTAACGATTTGACTGTGTTCTATTTAGAGTTGTGTCCGTGATGTCTCGGAGACATCTTGAGACATAATATTTGGGATGTCTTATGATATCCAAGATTTTAATCGGCTTTAGAACATAAAAAATAATATAAGAAGTGTCTTGGGACATTTTTTGTAACCATTTGACTGTGTCCTATTTAGAGTTGTGGGCGTGATGTCTCGAAGACATCTTATAATATTTGGGATGTCTTATGATATCCAACATTTTAATCGGCTTTAGAACATAAAAAATAATATAAGAGATGTCTGGGGACCTTTTTTTGTAATGATTTGACTGTGTTCTATTTAAAGTTGTGTCCGTGATGTCTCGGAGACATCTTGAGACATAATATTTGGGATGTCTTATGATATCCAAGATTTTAATCGGCTTTAGAACATAAAATATAATATAAGAAATGTCTTGGGACATTTTTTTGTAACGATTTGAGTGTGTTCTATTTAGAGTTGTGTCCGTGATGTCTCGGAGACATCTTGAGACATCTTATAATATTCGGGATGTCTTCTAGATATCTCCAAAGTAGATGTATGAATTTATCAAGGATTTTAATCGACTTTAGAACATAAATAATAATGTGAGAGATTTTTATTTAATTATTAATATTTATTTATTATTAGAGAGTGTGTAGACGTCATGAATGGCTCAGAACGACTCGGAACGAACTGAAACATTAAATCTTCAGTTTAACAAAGGAAGACACCAACGCTTCATTTTCCACGGCCGGAAGATCGTAAAGCCGACGGCGAAAATGCACAAAACAGCTCGTAAAAGTGTAATAAAATATACGAGGCTATAAAGCGTTCAGTTGGTAGTGCTATAATTGCACTTAATGAATATTTATTGGCATCTTCTCTCGGTGCGTTGTGGTGTATTGCCGCGCTTCTCAGTGGCGCGCCCCGATCGTTCAAACGGGCTCGTTACGAAACCGGAAGAACCGGAAATGGTCCCGGAATTACTTGAAAAGTTCGTGAAATATTACGAACTTGCTGAAAGGAAAACGAAAGTGTCATTGCTTTAAACGTATAAAACTGTATTTCAGTTAAGTCGTGACAGACCAGCCAAAATCAAAGTAGGGATTTCGATAGAGCTGGGAAAAGAGGACAATAGAATTAGGAAACCTTGGAGGACGGGCTTTTTGCCTGGGAAAAGCATTATCTCAAATTCCTTTCACTAGAGAGGAATTAAATTTGTTTTTTGGAAAAGAAAAAGGAGAAGAAAGAAGACTAGACAAGATAGACAATATTTCTTGTTAACTACGTTTTACAAGATAAATTAGATAAGTAGATGGTCGCATTTTTTCTCGGTCGTGCTCCTGAAGATCATTATGGAACTTTCGCATAATCGATGTAATTATATATATATAAGTTTTTTCTAAAACCATGTAGTGCATCGTAATAATCAATGACGTCATCGCATCTTGACTGAGGCCCGGGAATAGTGATTTTCCTATAGATTTTTTCAAATATCTCGAACAGCGTATGTGATAGACGAAAACCGCAAATAAAAAAATTGTAGCTCTTAATGCGGCATGTTTGAACCGATTAGCCATATTTTTTACGATGTTTGATTTGTGGTTAATAATTTAATATCGGGAACACCCTGCACAATAGGTGAAAACCTTGAATACAAGAGTTTTAGCTATCTATTCGGGCTAGGTCATCATGTAAAAGAAACTAACATCTGAGATACAGTCTTTAGTTATATCCAATTTTCAATATTAAGGGAACCCATTTTTCAGTTTTTTTGAATATGCGACCCACTCTGTACATTCCTGAAAAATTATCAAGAATAAAAGTATTTTCAAGAATTTTTTTAGTTGCGTTAACGGTTTTGGAGAAATGATTTTTTTCTTAGTCCCTTGGAAACGCGATTTTCTGATTTTTTTAAAACACTTCCCGATCCCCCAACCCCCACAATTTCAATAGGTTCCGTTAGTGGACCAAACGCTATTTGCCGGCCAAATTTGAAGTCAATAGCTTCAAATTTCGGACACTTATCGTGTTTCATAGCAACGTCCAAAAAGTAGTCGAAATTCGAAAACAAAGGATGGACGCCGAAGCTTGAACGCAGCCATTTTTGCATGTCTTATGCAATTCGTGGGCAGTTAAAAAAGAGCAAAATTTGAAGAGTGCAGCTCAAACCGTTCGAAAGTTATCGTCGAAAAACCGTGGAACAGAGAACGGAGAACGGACAAACAAACAAAAATTTTTTTTACGCTGATCATTTCTGTACCAATGGCGGTCCTCTAGGACCTACCGTTACCGAGATCTCGAGTTTAGTGAAGAGCGCGTATA
Organism: Cylas formicarius; assembly: GCF_029955315.1. Taxonomy (NCBI): domain Eukaryota; kingdom Metazoa; phylum Arthropoda; class Insecta; order Coleoptera; family Brentidae; genus Cylas; species Cylas formicarius. The sequence continues at coordinate 2,646,348 of NW_026844334.1, read as the reverse complement.
CTTTCGATAAAAATCGATTTCATCGATTTTTCGAAAGTCACAAGAGACCAAATAGGAACGTAAAAAAGAAAGATAAATAAAATTTAATCCATATCGAGCTGTGTTAGATTTAGCCTGATAGATGTACTGGGGAACTCTATAGAAGCTCTTTTTAAAATTTATCGATACTTTTTATTTTGGTTGTTGCCTAATCTACTGAAATAATTAGGATTGTCTGGATTTGACAGCAATATTTTCATGATTCTTGTGAATATCGACGAGCTGTTAATACATAAATAGCCTGCTTCTGCAATGCAAAAATTGCAGAAAACAAAGAAGAGCACCGTAGCGCCAATGAGAGTGAAAAGGACAATGATCGATATTCCAATTAGTCAATTAGTCAAGACCTGAACTAAGTTTGCTTTTTTTTATGTGTTTCGACCAGTTTAACCTGTCATCAATTGCAACACCAAGTGAGGTAACTGACCTACAATCGATTGTTGAGATGCTTAGGTGTTAGGTTTAATCGATGGGTACTTTTAGGCCGTCATTTTCGAGCCATTTTTCTAGTCGATCGGTATTCTCTTTTAACTCATTTTTATTTTTCGTACACACTTGAACGAGGAGACGAATAAATTGATATCATTAATGCAGATGACAAATAACAAAGGACCCAAAACTGAACCCTGAGGGACCCCAAATTCAACGTCCAATAATGCTCTTGATTAGAGTTTACTCAAGTATCTTCTAGATTTCAATTATTCGAAACCATATTTGTTGTGAGCAATATAAATTTTTACTAGCTCCTGTAAAATAGGTCGGTTTGTGTTAAGTGCACTTCAACTATTCGAAGCTACCATTTACGCCGGATGAAACCAAATGTTGCCTCGTAGTATATCTTTACAATTGTTATTCTTCGAAATAATAAATTTAATGTACCTAATACATTTTGTTTGTTAAAACATCATTTGGTGTATTCGTGGATAATTCATGAACCACCCCAATGGACCAAACCGCATTTAAAACAAATTTCAATGCCAAACTTTTCAAACTGTTAAGATCGAACGCTGATCGCCGTTATCCGCCACTGATCAGCGAGAGTGCATGAACAGGCACCATAAAGAGATCTCTCTCATCCTGCCTACACAACTCATCTGCATTCAGCCTGCCAACCCCTTGCCATTTACAGACTGCAGTTACATTCGGCCGTAAGTTATAGCCTCACTTTCCGAGAACCAAATGATTAACGACCTCGTTTAGGGCGAGTGCCCTGAAAAACTGCCACGACTTTATTTGCCTCGTAAAGGGCAGTCCGGACATCGAACGCGTCCGGTTGCTAAGCTAAGTTTTGTCTATGAATAGAGTAGTCTTTAGTAACTGTAGTTAATACTTTCTACGTTAAGAAATAATTCTTCCATACATCTCCACATCTCCAGATTTTAATCGCATTTCGGTCATAAAATATGACGTGAGAAATATCCCAGGATATATTAAGATGTCTTGGGGATATGGTAATGCTACTTTCATAGTGTGTAAGTTGTCATAAGTATAATAAGTGTATAAGATATTATTTTCCAACCTTGTATTCCTTATTCGTTGCACTTTATTTAGAAACTTTAGTTAAGTTAGGTAATGTCTCGGAGATGTCTTGGGACAACATTCGATGTCTTGGGGGTGTCTTCGGAATTAACGAGAGGTTTCTGCATTTTGTTGGAGAACTTGGGGTTTTAATCGTCTTTCGACGACAAAAAATAATGGGAGAGATGTCTCTGGATTATAGTTATAATCGATCATAAAGACGAAAAAAAACCTTTCAAGGATGTCTCGGAGTTATCTGGGAGCAACTGGAGATGTATTAGGAAATATACAGGTTTTAATCGTCTTTCGACAGTTAAAACTGAAATCAGAGATGTCTCTAAACCCCGTATTCACTTGCTTTAATATAATCTCCGGTTTATCTTGGGAGAACTTAAAATGTCTTCGAAATATATGCATTGTATGTCAAAACTTAAGATTTGAATCACCTTTCGGAGATAAAAAATAATGTAAGGGATATCCTGGGACATTTTAAAATGTCTTGCGGATAGAACTCGCATTCCTCATTAATTTCTTTTATTATTATAAACAATTAAAATGCATGTATTTCGGAACCCATTTTAATCGTATTTGAAGACGAAAAAAATTCTGTCGGGAATGTTTGGGGATTTTCTTGTGACAACTTAAGATGTCTTCGAAATATACGCATTTTAGGTAAGAGCTTAAGATTGCGATCACCTTTCGATGATAAAAAATGTTGTAAGAGATGTCTTAGGACATTTTCAAATGTCTTGAGGATATACCTTCAATTCCTTTTTTTTATTGTAGGTAACTATTTAAATGTGAAAAAACAAATTCTGTCGGGGATGTCTTGGGGTTTTCTTGAGACAACCTAGGATGTCTTGGGCATGTCTCCGAATTATACGAGGCATATGTAAGGACTAAAGATTGTAATCTTCCTTCGAAACCTTAAAATAATATCAGAGTTGTCTTGGGGCATTTTAAGATGCCTTGGGAATATACCTCGAAATCATTATTCATTTGTTTTTTATTAATATAGATTTAAATGTGCTTTATTTAGGACCATAAAATTATAAATTTTAATCTTGTTTTGAAGATATAATAACAATGTTATAGATGTCTATGGGCATTTTATGATGTCTTGGGGATATACCTCGTATTCCTAATTCATTTGTTTTTTATTAGCAGGATTTTAATCGTGTTTTGAAGATAAAATAACAATGCTATAGATGTCTAAGGGCATTTTTGGATGTCTTCGGGATATACTGTGAATAAACTCCCTGAACGAGTAGATAATCATCCAAACATGTCGGACCGTCACGGACCTGCGCTGATATATTTATGTTCATCGGCGTCGCGATGCCGCTAATTGAATATGGCGTCGCGGCGTTCTGCCGCGTCACTGACGTGTGACACTTCGTGAGAAACACGCTCGCCTTGTCAGTCTCGATAAGCGACTCGCGCGTGTGTTTTGAGACACGCGTCGGGACGGCCGACGTCTAAAACCTGGACGACAGACGTCGCCGTCGCGGACGATTTTCCTCGACAGTGCGGACGCAAATTGCTCACCGATCGAGGCGGGAGAACGAAAATTATTGCCGAGAGAAGCGCGACACCGACGTTTCCCCTCAAAATGATTTGAAATGTTCAGGTTGGGGCTCTTTTCGAAGGTTTAACAGCGCAATTTTCGAGATACGTAATACTTAAAAGCAATAATGAATACAAAAGCGGTTTTGCGTTGAAATGATTCAGGATACAGGTTGTCTCCTGTTTGATGTGTCCGCATGGAAAACTCCTTTATTATTAAAAATTAAAAGAAGCCGTTTGCATATTACGTTTTCGATACTAAAGTGATATAAGCGATATACGAGGTGTTTTCAAAAAGTAAGTTAACTTTCTTAATTGTGTGCGAATTAAAACGGCCCGCTATACGATCTGGAAACTAATAGGAGATACGAAGAAAAGTTTCGTACAAAAGTTTCTTGGACTCTCTTGAAGATTTTAAATATTAAAATTTTGTTGATACAGGGTGTCCCAAAAGTGTCCCCTCCGAAATCGACTTTGTTGTTTTAAATGGAACGCCCTGTATATATGTCCACATTTTTGGCATCCTTGGTTAGAATAAATTAATTCCTATTCAAATTTTGCACAGTAGTTTAGGCAGAAATTGAGGTGTTTTGTTCATATTTTGATTGCCCCGTATAAAATTGATTCAGGTATTGCAATGAAAATTTTACCACAGACTAAGGAGGTGATACACTACTCTATTAGTTTGACAGATGCACCTCAGCTTATACAGGGTGCCCCAAGTACGTAGTGACGTTGTGGCGAATTTAGATAAGCAAATCTCAAGATTTTCAGACGGATTACCCTATATTTTTATTCAGATATCAATTCTAAGATAAAAAAATAAGGCAAGTTTGTAATTTATCTTATATTTAAATTTTTCTTACTTTTTGATATATTCGAGGTTTAAAATAACACCCGTATAAATTGCCCACGTTAGGTCAGTTGTTGGCAATATTGGCATGATCCTACTTCTTTTAAAGATATGTTAATCCAGATATACAAGACAGATTTCATAAAAATAAAGTTTAGTTAAAAATGTTCCTCTTAAAATTTTCGTTTCATCCTGCGTCAAAAGAATAAAGAAATATCAAAATATTTAAAAATATAGTTGGCTATGACATCACAATCTTTTTTTTTTTTTGACGCATTGAGGTCTAAACAAACTTTGACATTTCTGTTTGTTTTTGTTGTATATATTTTATTTGTATTTTAAATAAGTCTTCTGGTTAACCCATAAAATCGAGTCGCTATTAGAGAAGTGGCCGAAGATGTCGGCATCTCTGTTGGTTCGTGCCATGCAATTTTTTCCCAAATTTTGGACATGAAACGTGTAGCAGCAAAATTTAGTCCGAAAATCGTCAATATGATTCTGATATGCTCAAAAAGGTCATAACTGGTGACGAATAAAGAGTGTATGGCTATGACGTCGAAACCAAAGCCCAGTCGTACCAATGGAAGAAGCCAGAATCGCCAGGACCAAAATATCAAGGTTCTGCTTATTGTTTCCTTAGATTATCGTGACCTTAGCACATCAAGAGTTCTTACTACAAGGTGGTGCGGTCCGCAATTGTGAGAAAACAATTCATGGATTTTACATCACGATAATGCATCGTTGCTTGTGTCTAACTTTTTCGCCAAAAACAAAACCAGAATCATGCCTCAGCCACCATATTCGCCGGATATGTCCCCCCGCGACTTTTGCCTGGTCCCAGGATTGGAACTACTGAGGAGATGACGAAAAAATCGCTGAAAAAACTCAAGGCTATATTAGTGCTTACCAGAAGTGCTTTGAAGCGCACAAATTAAGCAATTATCTTTCGCAAATGAATGTATACGAAAGAACTTTTCGTTCTCACCTCGTACATAAGCGCGATGGCGGTCGGACTACCGACGACTATCAGCCGTCAACCTGGTGGTCCACGAAGCGAGATAGATATGCCTCACCACAGGGTAGCGGCCACGTAAATCCGAGCGCATACCTCTAATTGATTCTTAAAGTCGTATCGCTTCCACGAATTGTTCGTCTTCATTAGCCCCGATTGTATTCGAGATTTTTACGTTCGCGTTGTCGAAGCGAATTCCATACGAGATCCATTTTGTATAGTTTGGTTCGAAATATATTGGTTCGAATTATACCGTTCTCGTTTTGCACTTCATATTTATCGCTCTAGTATCAGAAAGGTTGTTTATTAATTGACTACCGGCTGATTTTAAAAGAAAAGTGTTAAAAAATTAAAGTGTTAAAATAAAAAACAATTTCACTGTAGTAAATGTTTTATCTACATAGTTTAATGAAGTTTCAGTTCAAGCAACTCATCAGACACTAAAACAATTTTTGCAGGAACTGCTCACTATGCCCAAGCACAAGAGATCATTCCAGATTTTCTCGTTCGTTCTGTGTAAAAAATTCTTTCGTTTTGTTCTAAATTGTTGAAATTGCCAATTTTGAGATTAAACGGAAGAGCATTATCTATATTTACCTTAATCTAATCAATTTGCGAAGACGTCCGTCTTTAAATTTTTGTTTAACGAAATGTATTAAAACAAGTCGGAATTCTCAGTTGTTTTTTGACGAACACTTTAAAGCTAGGTGCAATTCTCAAATTTTTTAAAACAAATGGATTGTTAGTTTACAAGACTATTTAGAACCAATAGGTTTTCCATTTTTTTTTTTTTGAAATATTTTAAAACAAGTCCGTCATATGTTACGAATTTCCTCAAAACAAGTCAGTTCTCTGAACTGTTTCAAAACAAGTCGGTTTTCGAGTTTTCTTCTTAAGAATTTTCGAAAACTAGTCTGCATTTCGAGTTTTTTCTGAATTCTGTAAAACAAGTCGGACCTTCGAGTTGTCCTACAGAAATGTTTAAAACAAGTCGGTTTTACAAATTCTTTAATGGAACTCTTAAAACCAAGTCGAAAGTTCAGTTTTTTCACCAAATTCCTGAAAACAAATTTTCCGAGATATTTTACGAAATTTTCAACGAGTCGGTATTAAAAGTTGTTGATTTTCGGAATTCTTTAAAACAACTCGGTTTTCCAAGTTTTTCTTTTTCAGAACTCTTTTGAAGAAGCTGGTTTTCGTAGTTTTTAAGGGATTCTATAAAACAATTAGGTTCTCCGAGTTTTTTTAAGCAATTCCTGAAAACCAGTGGGAATTTTTCTTTTACGAAATTCTTCAAAACATATATTCAGAGTTTTTTTAAAACAAGTCAGCTTTTCTAAAAATTTTCAAAAATTCTTAAAAGCAATTGTGAATTTCGAGTTTTTGTTTTTCGGAATTCTCTGAAAAAAGTTGATTTTCCTGCTTTTTTCTATTAAATCTTTAAAACAAGCCCAAATTCCGAGTTGCATTGCGGAATACTTATGAAATTCTTACGGAATTCTTTAAAACAACTTGAAATTTCTAGTTGTTTTCACCAAATTTACCAAACAGATCTTTGGAGTTGTTTTCGCATTTTTTGAAAACGTAGCATTTTTTCTTTTACGAAATTCTTTAAATCAGATCTTCAGAGTTGTTTTAAGGAATTCTTTAAATCAAATGGCGTATCCTATACGAAATATCTAAAACAAGTCCATATCGCGAGTTTTTATTCTTCAAAGTTGTTTTAAGAGATTCCTCAAAACACGTCGGTTTTTTTAAAGAATTTAAAGAATTCTTAAAAGCAATTCTGAATTTCAAGTTATTGTTTTTCGGAGTTCTTTTAGAAAAGTTTATTTTTCTATTTTTTTAACGAAATTTCTAAAACAAATCGAAAATTCGAGTTTTTTAACCAAATCCTTTAAAACAGATCTTTCGAGTTGTTTTCGCAATTCTTAAGTTGATTTCCTTAGTTTTTTACGGAGTTCTTTAAATTAAGGCGGTATTCCCAGTTTCTTTTGAAGAAATTTTTAAAAACAAGTAGGAATTGTCCCTTTATTGAAATCAGATTTTCAGAGTTGTTTTACGGATTTTTTTTAAAGTCAGCATTCTGAGATTTTTGTTTGAAAAACAAATCCGAATTTTTCTTTTAAATTTCTTAAAACAAGTTGGTTTTTAAAGAATTTAAAAAATTCTTAAAAGCAATTCTGAATTTCAAAAAAAAAGAATTCTTTTAGAAAAGTTGCCTTTCTTATTTTTAAAACAACTTGATTTTTTTTACCAAATCCTTTAAAACGGGTCTCTCGAGTTGTTTACGAAATTCTTAACATTAAAATAAGGCGGTATTTCGAGTTTTCTTTTAAAGGAATTCTTTAAAATAAGTAGGAACTTTTCTTTTAGTTGTTTTAAGAAATTCTTTAAAGCAAGTCGATTTGCCGAACTGTAGCCGCGCGTGTACGGACACCTTTACGGTGTACGTATCACGCGGTGTCGGAGATTAACTTCGACGGAATTCCGGCGCGATTTATGGGGCGGCTCGCGAGGCGGGCCGGCGACGGGGAACTAACTATCCCCATTAAATTTTATGCGGTTAAACAGTTTTCGCGCGAACCGCGATGCATATCTGGCAATAATCGGACTCGTTATTAGCGTTAACTTATTGCCGGGGCCCCCGTCTAGCGTTTCGTTTTGGCGCTGCCCCGGGCCGGTCGCTCGTCTCCCCTTATCGACGACGATGCGGAAGATTTACGGGCCTCGAACCCGCGATATGTACGGCCCCGATGATATATAGCGTTCCAGATAGCTTTATTTATTCATCGGCTTCTTGTATAATAAGTCGACCTGCTACACGCCCGTCGCAGGTCGGAACGTAGTAGATGGGGCGCACACAGGGGCGGCAAATAGAAAAATAAAGGAACAATCGGATCTATGCGCATCGTTTTCCCAAGGTTAATGATGGAGTCGATCTTCTTAAAACTTTAGGCACACTCTGGCTATTTCCCTTATTTTTGTACGTTTTAAATATTCAGATAATTTATCGAAAATATTCAGATTTTCACAGTTTTTAATGCTTTATGACAGCTGCTTCGGCAACACAGTGCCTTTATCAAATACAATGACTATTAATAACCATGAACCCTCAACCTCCAAAGTTATATTCTTTAATTAAATTACACAAACAGCATATGCCTAAAAGGACTGTACTTTCTTCTTTAGCAGCACCATCAGTTAAATTTTCAACAGGATTAATTAAAATTTTAGAATAAAATAAATATAAATATAAAAAATAAATACAAAACAAGGATAAAGACATAAAAATTCCTCCTAAGGCAATTCTAGTTTGATCTTCAAAACTTATTTCGCACGCAAAGACAAGTTAAGCCTATCATAAAACAAGACTTGGTAGAGATAGTTTAATTTGTTTAGACCAAAATTATTTTGAATTTAATGGGCATTTTATATTACTAAAGAAGGATTAATTTGCAGAAATTTTCATCGACAATTTAGGAAATATCATACATAAACATCCTCTGAGTAAAAGATTTCTCTGGTGGTTTCTAAAATTTCTAGAAATCTATAAGCAACCTAACAATCTTAACCGCGCCTCTGGCCTTTACCTGTCACCGATATGGGAATCAGTCATCCGAGACGATGTTTACGCCCTTCATTTAGCCCTCCTCAAACGATATAAAATCAAGTACAGAGTAAGATACGAGCCAGTTTTAGTCAAGCTCTGAAGAAGCCAACAGGATGATTGGCGAAAGGTCAGCAAGTTCGACTCAACCAAAACGGACACAGGAGATATCCAAAAGTTTTTTTTAAAAGTATTATAGTAGCCTGTGGAAGTTTCTTTGAAAAATTAAATCATAGTATATGTGTGAACGTTCTTAGCAAACTTGGCCGATAGAAGTAAAGAAGAAGAGGACTTCTTACCAAATAACGCCATGGCCGGAACTCTCGCTCGACACCGAAACAATAATTCGACGCTCCCTAACGCAACAATAGCGTTCGAGGTGGGAAAAAAAATCATGTCGACATGCGAAAGCCATCTGTCATCGCGTCAATCCTTTTCAACTACTCAAAGTCGCGCGAGGGCTTAAGACCTATTTGGCGGTTTGTCAAATTTGATCGACGAGAGGGCGACCGTAAAAACACCGACGGATCAAAACACACTCTCGCTGGATTGAAATGTATCGACGGGATTAGTTTTACAAGAGTGCAATAAATAAAGAGGCATCAAGTCGGCCGAATTAGACCTACGTAAAAGTCGGCCTATGAGAAGATGCGATTGTGAGGTACGCGCTCACTCGTAAAACGGATTAGGGATTTATGATCGTGCCGTTAATGCCGATGTTTATTATTTATTTCCGTGGGGAATTTTTGTTTGTGCCGGAGAAGGTTATCGCTATGTCGAAACGCTTCGTCAATTCACCGTGTTTCGTATTGAAATCGGCATTGCTCATCGTCGCAGTTCGCTTTACTTGATTCTTGAACTGGGTTGGCTTTTACTTGATGAAAATCCATTTATCAAAATAAATAAGAACTAAAAGTTCAGATTTTCACGAAATTATATATTTTGACGTGACAATTGTTTCCAAAACACCCTGTCTTTATCAAATGTAATATTTACAAACTACCTGCCTTAATTAAAGTTGTTTTGAGAATTTAGGTTCAATAAAGAGGAGGTATTTAAATCTAATTGATCGTTAAGCAATACATTTGAATGTCGTTTGGCTTCAATTCTTGCACGAGTTGGATTTTGTAAGCACATAATTTCTGTGCTCGATGGCGGATGGACTCATTCGGGTCTTCATCAATGCTACGCTCTACAGAAGCAATAGCTTCTTCTGTACGCACTGTATGGCGTCTCTGGGGATGCGAGTTATCAATAAGAGTAAACGTGGTGCGAAAACGTTCCATGGTTAATCGAATTAACTGCTCTGATGGATGTAGTGCGCGATACGTATTCCGCACAGAACCATTATTTTCGAAATAAAATTGCACTATTTGCAAGCGTTGTTCAGGCGTGAGTCTATTCATGATGAATTACCAAACCAAACTGAGAATAAATCACTTGACAGCTGTCAAATCGGTCGCCATCTTGAACAGTAATGCCAACTTAAAGTTCTATGCATCGAAAAAAAACACCCATTATATATCAATAATATTCTGTGATAATTTGCCACGTTTTAATCAAATAAAAAATATACTGATATTGAACGGCTAAGGAACCTTCTTTTATTTATGGTGTCTGGAAAATTAGCGGATCAATAAAAGATACCGGACTCGACAGACGGTTAAACGATTTTGAAAATCAATGAGTGACAAAAGTACACTATATAAATACGTTCTATGTTTAAAACAAAATATGCGTGTTGTAAATGTCTGCTATTTTGAACCCCGTCCATTCTTGAATTAACATTTCATTAATTAAATGAGAACAGAGATTCTTTATTAAGAAAGATTAACTTCATACTTTATTTTATTTATTTTTTTATTTATTTTATATATTATTATACAAACCCTAAAAGATGCATGCAACTGAGTTTGAATTAGATGCTACAGGGTGTTTAATATAAACGAATCTCGATTTTTCTAAATTACACAGGATATATATTCACCTCGTACATGTAAATAAATAAACTAAAATAAAATAAAACGACTCAAAAAAATAATAAATTTTTCTTGAGTAGCCGCGAGTCAACTAAAATAAATGGACGGGAACGTGAAAAAAAAAATGGCCGCCGATCTAAATCGTCTCTGTATGTTCCGACGCTATTTCCATTGCACATCATTAAGCGAAGCATGTGTGTGCCGTCAAGCGGTCTTGAGTAATGCCTTCCTACAGGTCGACCGATGAACAAGATCCCGCCGGTCGCTCAAAAGAAAAATACCGCTGACGAGAAACAAAACACCAACAGTTTGTCATAAATTTCAGCGGTGGCATCGCATATAAATTATCCCATTGCGAGCTACGGGGTCCGATCAAAATCAAAATTCGGAGAAATATTGCCAAATTTTGACAAATGATGACTATAGTGGAAAAAGGCACATTTTCTTACTTTTAGAGATTAATAAGTTCAAAACTTCAAAGACTAAAGAAATAATAAAATTCAGGGAATCGTAAGAAGTTTTATCAAAAGTTATATGTATATAGAAAATAGGGAAAAATAATTTTCAACAAATTTGTGAAATAAAATAAGCCTCCTATTTTCCTGTTCCAGCGGAAAAGTAATCCAAGGTCGCATAGAATAATTATGTACAGTCGAAACTCTATATAGCGAAACTGAAATTGAATTTTTCATTATAAAAAGTTATAGGCACTTCAAAAATAACAATAGGCATACGTGTTCTGTAATATTTAATTATTTTATCTTATCTATATTTTTCTTCCTCAGTATAACCCATTTGAAATATCTTAAGTTGCAGATCTTTAGTTTTGATTGTTGTTTAAAACAATTGCAAACATAGTTAGAAGGCAGACTTGACCATTTTTAAACAATATGGCTATTGTTCAGAAATCGAATGATAATTGTTTTTAAACTGAAATATCTCTAAAACGGCTAAATGAAATGTCAAGTATATCTTTTTGAAATCACCAAAAAAAGATCTAGCGTTTAAGTTAACAATATATAGGGCATTCCATTAAAAAAAAATGTTGCTGTCATCTTTCAAATTTAACCCTGTAGGTTGATGTCAAAATATAATGAATAACCCTGTATAGTACGTCCCTAAATATACAATTTCGCGGGCGACGAAGTTTATTCCCCGTCTTCGACGGGACGACGTTCTCATTCGGCCGGGGAAGGAACCCGGCCGTATTTATCCTTCGTCGAGAATAAATGCGAATACTTCCCGCCGAGTCTTACCATTAGTCATTGTTCGCACCTGGTCTCGCACCGCTTGAAGTCCATGACGGTGCCATTACACCGCCCATTCATTACCTCCAATGGAAATGAAGATATAAATATTGGCCTATAAATTTATACGTCGGAATAAATTTAAAAATATACCGCGGCCTTTTATTTATTTCCTCGCGATGCCTTGTCTCGAGCTACCAAGTTCTGCGTGTTTGCGACGAGGTTGTAAATCGTGCCAATTATTCGCGCAGTGGCGTACCTTGACCGGGGACTTCGGGCGATACGCCCCATCTGGCTAGTGCATTGAGGTCATTTTTCTTTGTTCGGCGCAAAAAGGGCACATAAAGGGAAGACAGTCATAGCTATCGACCTCCCAGAATATATTTCAAGAACCAAACAATTTAATCACGGGGTCGATTATAAAAGCCCTATATTTTTGACCGAAGTATAACTAGATTGTTATAATATTGTAGGAAACCTAGCAACAATTTACTTCTGCAATTTGCTGACCCCAATTCATGCCGACGACTGAAGTCGATAATATTACTTAACAGCGTGCAGGCAATAAAAATACGGGCCCGTTCCTCATAAATAATTCACCGGCTTTGAACGGGCTACAAAATCCCCCGCCGTTTTCCAAATAAAAGGTCTATAACGAAGTGTGACAGCGTCCGTTTTAAATAATAAATAATGGATACATCCACATTAAGACCGCGACAACAGGGCCGCCACCCACTCGATTGCCACTTTATCCTGGCTGTAAATTACGGTGGCAGCAGTGTTTACCACAGTTGTCGTGTCGCGTCCGCCATGGAGGTTCGTTCTTTCGATAATGGTTACAGTAGTAACGGTAGAAAACGCGGGAAAAAACATTAAAGTTGCAAATTTAAATGCCGAAATGTCATGAAGGTGTCAAAATTAAACTATCGGACTAATAAGTGTGCTCGTGAAGCCAAATTCATAATTTTGGAGATTCCTTAAAATTTTACAAAAAAAAGGCAAAATTGTAGTCGAAACTTATTCAATTTTAAGTTGGATTTTTTGGAATTTATGTTATGTGTGTTTGTATTGTACGGATACGAAAAATACGCGATTTTACTAAATCATCTGTGTAAAACGCCAATGTTGGGACGCCCCGCAGACAAGTGAATTCCCGAAAGCAACCATTTTGAAAAAGCGACCACTATATACTATCAATTTTACAAAAAACAAGTCGCATCAAAATTGTACTCAAAATTTATTCAATTTTGGGGTGAATCATCAGCAAATGGTTCGGGATAGTTAAATTTGCATTTAAATGCAAACTTCATTTACTTGACTTTAACATTTACTGCTATTTTTTTGAATTTTGAATTTTGTTTATAGATAATCCAAAAATATGCAAAAGTACTGTTTAAAATTTTGCTGATAGTAGTAGTAATCTCATTCAACCGACCCCGTATCTTTTATGGTCCAAAAGTTACCAAAGCGCAAAGGTAATATACGAAGTGTGTTCAAAAAGTAAGGCGACTTTTAAATTAATCAAAAAGTATTTATAGACGATTTTTCAACATCATTTGTTTCACTCCTTCAACGCATCAGTTATTGACGTGCTGGGTCGTCCAGAACGAGATTCGTCATCGGCGTCTTCTCGGCCATCTTGGAAGACCTGGTATCACTTATAAACAATTTTTTTTTGCTTAAAGAAGATTCACCGTACGCCGTTGTCAACACTTCGTACATTTTGCAGCACTGCATTGCACTTTTTACACCAAATTTTATGCAAATTTTTCGTTCCGTTTTTTTGTTGACAGCGGAAAACACGTCTAACGAATCTGGCTTACAAAAAAAAGTAGTGCAGTGCCAACTGGCTGAAACGATGAACATATGTTAGCGACATGTGCACCAACATAACTCAAAAAAAATATCGAAGGTCGAATATAGGTAATCCGCCCAATTATAATAGTCACCTTACTTTTTGAAAACCCCTCGTAGACCATCAATCACCTGGTACGATCTATACCAAGGAGGATTTTTTCCTTTTCATTTTTTAACATTATTTTTGCTTCTTTTTTTGCGAAATATATCATTACAACTTCACCCATTTGATCACAGAAATGATTGAAATTATATTTTGATATATATTTAATATATGCCCTAATGGTTAAAATATGCCCAACGGTATGCGAAGTAGCGTATTGTTTCAATAAATGTGTCAACCGATAATTCAGACCCTCACTCGTTACCTATAAAGAACGGAGTGCCTCGGGACTCAATACTGGGACCGTTATTATTTCTGATATTTATTAATGTGTTTTGCGACAGGATTAAAATATGGGGTTGTGAAATTATGAAGAGTTTTCAAGTTTTTAGAGACTACAAAAGCGATAAAGAATCGTTCAAACATTTACATTTGGTTGGATTTGGTTAGTTCCGGTTAGTTTCGGTTACGTCGTTTAGTTTGAATGTAATGTGTCGAGTGTTTGCTAACAATAAATACATATTAAATTTCATTTTTCCAACATTGTTCTAAAAAAAAATGTTTACAATTAAGTTTGGTTAAGTTTGGTTAGTTTCTGTTATTTCGTTTAGTTTGCCACGTCTCTTTTCCACTGAAGGTGGAGGGGAGACCAAAGCAATCCTACTATACTGAGCTCACTTTGCTACCGATTGAAAGCAGTAAGTATTGGGCCCAAGCAGCTCAGTTAATAAATAATTATAAATAAATAAATAAAAGGTTGGAAACCGGGGCGCCAGCTAGGACAAAACCCCAACCTATACCATAATTTACTGATAGTGACTGGTGTCCTGGCTCACTAGCCACCAAACAAACTCATAAAGTTAACAAAGTTCTAGGCAAATAAATAAATAAGACAGGCACGTCAGTTCAAATCTCCATATATTGGCTACTGGACTAGATTCTCAATCACAGAATATAACCAAAATACATTAGACCAGGAGCTCCAAGCTGGGAAACTGAGTCTACGTTAAATATTTAAGTACACCATAAACACAGGAAGCTTGGTTACGATCGATCGTTTACAATTAATTATCACAAAAAAAATGTTTCTATAATTGTGTGGTTTATCTTTACCCTAACTGAGCTCTCTAATTTATATTGATGTTTTAAAATTGAAATCTGAATTTAATAGTCATAAAATTAATTAATTAATTAAATTGCTGTTCTGTATACTGAATTCAAAACACGTGCAGTCCACGAAGGGAAAGAGGCACCAAATCCAAATAAACCGGAACTAGGGAACCCGGTACCAAATGGGCAACCAAAACCAGACCAACAACCAAAAACCGGTACCAAAAGAAAAACCCAAACCGCCTGATCATCGTGGGTGGCGGTGGAGAGTGCCAGGTGCTAGGTTGGTTAGCTTTAATCCAGCCTAAGCTGTAATGTTGGGGACGTCCGAGCAAAATACTACCAACAAAACGACGATTCGCAATTTCTATCCGATTTCAATCCGGTTTAATCCTCGAAAACTACGAGATGGCACAAACTTATTCGGATTGAAATCTTGCAACCACTTGCACCGGCGGAAATCGTAAAGCCAAAAAAAAAGGACCAATGAAGTTTCACAAAGTTACGATGTTCGTTTCCGACATCACTAGGGTCAAATATTACCAAATATTACCTAACTACTACCCGCTGTTGACAGTAAAAACCAATTATTACATACACCTGAAAGAGAATAGTAACGTCTTATGAAATCGAAGACGAACGTGGGCCAAAGGTCGAGTGCTTAACGTTTCGCCAATCATCATGTTGGCTTCTTCAGAGTTTGACTGAAACTGAAGAAGCCAACAGGATGATTGGCGAAACGTCAGCAATTTCGACAAAGCAAAAACCGACGCAGGAGGAATCCAGAAGTTTTGTAAAAAACAACAATAAATAAATATAGAATCCTAGTTTTCCAACATTGTACTACAAAAAAATTGTTTACAATTCAGCGTCAGCTTTGGTTAGGTTTGGTTAGTTTCGTAATATTTTAAATAACAATAAATAAATATTAAATTTTATTTTTCCAACATTGTTCCTGTTTTATTTGTTCCTTTCGTCCTGATTTTCGGCAATCTCCTTTGAAAATGCTTTTCAAATTCACATTTCGACGAAAAAGACGCCCCGTCACGTACGTCGACGTCATTCGAGGGACCCGAAGTCAAACAGCCTCGCGCCGAGCTACGAAATTTCCCGTGACTGTTAATTTTTCGCTGCGTAACGGAAGCCAACGTTCGCAAACATCCAAATTATTTACCTTGTCGAAATTTTAAAAGGCCAAACAGAGCAGCGGGCCGAAAGTGGGGACCGACAAAAGCCCAAAGTACGCTTTCGGACCTCCGAAACGCTCTCGGGTTATGATTTCAATTAACATTTCCGAACAAACGGTCAATATTTGCGATGATGTTTAAAAAGGACCACACACAAGCGAGCGCAGCGGTTTTTCGGCCAGTAAGCGACTCTTGTGGCATCCGCGCCCTCTGGCGGCGAAAACTTTAATCTACTTTATAAGTATCTGTTACTGAAAAAAATAGCAACAATGTAGAACAACCTAACCTAAAGTATTCATTCATTCATTCTTTGATGAAAGTAGCCCTTTTCAGCCAAGCATTCTTTTGATGTTTGTGATGTGTTTGCCTTCTCATCCGCATCTGGAAATATGTTAGTTTATAAACATATATATACAATAAAAAGAACGAGACTGGTATCCAATATGTTTAGAAAACAGATTTAAAAAAATCCCTACATCCGCCTTTTAAGTAAAGGCTTGATTTGACGCTGATAGTACTCTGATGAAAGTGATCTAAGATGCTAATCTCCACGATGACGTAGGTATACATTGACGTATTTCATTTCATTAAATACAAACCTCATTAAACTGTCATCGGTGAGATCTCTTTCGTAAAAGAAACTGGAACAAATATGACTTTTCAGTTTGACAGTAAATGCTTATTTTCATGCAATCTTTTTTGTCAACCTAAAAGTTTCTCTAGTTTTTTTTTGCTCGAGAGAGGAAAAACGTTTTCTTGAATTAACCCAACAACCATTTTAATGTGAAAATTGTACTTTATTATATGTTACACCTCTTCTATGAAATCAATATACGTAGTCCCCCTTCTAGTCGCTAGGTGGCACCACAGCTTTAAAGCAGAGCCAAAAAACTGTGGAATAACTTACCATGGACGGTATATTCGCCATCTATGGTCTTAACCTCATTCCTCTTTTTGTGCTTTGGTGGCACATGTTCATTTTTATTCGGCGTCGGTGTTTTCAGCTTTTTTCAGCGTTTTTGGAAGTTAAATGGAGAAGTACAAGTGAGATTTACGTTATTCCTTATCGGATGAAGAAAGAAAATCTAAGGCCAAGTAAACCAAGATATAACAGCACTTGAGGCCCTAGTTATGTCCCTGACTTTGTAAAAGGGTTACGTTCTAATGACCTGTCATTAAAACAATTAACTGTTAAACAATTAAATTAGTTTTCCTACTGAAGTTAACGATTTCTTATAGAATTGGTCAACATAAAATCATTTCCAGATGGATTAGAAATTAGAATAACGAATCAAATTAAGATTTCAGCTATAAATAAGACTCGACCTGTTTTTTAATTTTGCATAAATATGAAGATGTAAATCTTCGTGTGGTTTCAAATATATTATTGAGAGGACCAGTGCTTTAAGAGGCAGTGAATCTCGTTTACTCATTACATTTAAAAAGCCTTGTAGGGCAGCAACTATACCCAACAAAAGCAGATGAATAAAGAAGATAGTGGTGTCGACACTTTTATTTTTACTGCTCACAGAACTCGACATACTTCGACATCGTCTGCGTTTTGTAAAGGTGTTTCAATTGATATGATTGGAAAAACAGCAGATTGGTGAGAATGCTCTAAATGTTTTGCCCTTTTTTATAATAGACCTATTTGTACAGCAAGTGCAGGCTTTTTTGTTAATGCCACATTTGGGACATAGAATTTTTCAGAAGGTTTGTTTTCTCGGACAGCTATTTATTTTGTATTCGTACTCGAGGCTTTCATAAACTTCATAAGGTTTGGATTTCCTTATATAGCCGAATAAAATCGTTTTATAACAAATTTGCTGAGTTGCCTTTGAAAGTCTACGTATATTGATTTCATAGAAGAGGTGTAACATATAATTATATGATCAAACGAACTTACCTGGTAAGTGAAGTTCGATCGTAATTATATGTTACACCTCTTCGTAGAAATCACCCAGCTGTGGTGCCACCTAGCGACTAGAAGGGGGACTACGTATATTGATTTCTACGAAGAGGTGTAACATATAATTACGATCGAACTTCACTTACCAGGTAAGTTCGTTTGATCATCGAATATTCTTGCATCCATTTTAAGAAAAAAAATACTAACTATACTAACTAGAAATATAATTTGGTTCTGGGGATTTTCTCTAAAAACATGAAGGGAAAGTGGATTATATTTTTGTTTTCAAAAACTGAGCAATAAGATACGAAAAGAAGTCTATCAAAAATGATACGCAATCTAAAATATATGCTATGAGTATATAGATTACAAAAAAGTCAGTCAGCTAAGCAATCACCATAATATACATTTTATAAAATTATATTTCTTATACTTTATTTACATTACATTTACGTCCTATTTATTTTTAAAAAACATAATACCTACTTACCAGGTATTAATTTGGGCAATTTTATTTTTGAAAATTTCTCCTTTTTCTTCATGCCCGACCAATTAAATTTCCTTGCAACTTCATTTGAAATCAGCGGGGTCAGAGCTTGTTTTTTTTTCCTTCTCAGTAGTTCAAAATTTAACTTTTTAGGTTTCATTTTGTTTTACGGTTTTTCGCTTTTTTCCATTATTTCTATTTATATTTATATTTTTATCTTGGTTTGGGAAATTGGCCGGTACGGCCCTGGGACGGGACCGGAGCGTATTTAACCCACGCAAGTCATGTCACGGCGTTAAGTTTGTTGTTATCGGGACACAATAGCTTCCATCTTGCTTTGCGGTTGTCCGCGTTGTGAATATAATCATTTTAACTATATAGGTGGTTCGGTACTTTGCGACCGAACGCGCCGTCCGGACACACAATGATACGTGGGCGGTATTTATACGAGGAAGGTTTATATTTATCGCCCCTTTGGAAATATTTTACCATTACAAGTACGTAACATTAGTCCGCAGGCCTCTGCGGCAGTTTAATATCTTTTTTCCCGTACCCGTCCCCCTTATTTAACCGTTTTAAAAGTCGCGATTCGCCGCAAGAGGGCGCAATTAACAGCGCGGATCATAAAATTGCCAATAATGTTAATTTAAGTTTTGGTTAGCTGCACTTAATCGATGGTCTTCTAAACAACTTGCCTGATTTTAACAAACTCTGATTATGACATGTAGGTGTTTTCAAAAAATATCTTTTTTAAAAAATATTATTGTTTCTGCGTCGGGGGCTGAGGAGGACATTATAGTATGTGCGTCTCTTTTTCAAAGAAGCTTCTCCTATAACGTTTACAAACCATACAATATCGTTCATCTCTCTTTAAAAGCTTTATCAAAATTAAAAAAAAAGACAAGAAATGTTTAGCCAACAAGCAAATTACAAGTGATTTTCGAGAAGTTCAGTCCTAAAACTTTCTATCCAATTTTTAATTTTTATATACACGTACACATTTATTTATATATTATTTTATAGGGGTTGAACTTTGAACAATTTTAATTTGGGACAAAATGGGTTAACCGCGACTCTCTGTCTTTAGCTGCCACCAACTGGGGCGACGTTTATGCCCCTCATTTAGACTTCATCGGAAAATCGCGAAACGGATAATCGGGATTGTACTGTATTATCATTATAATATTAAATTTTATTGACAATGCTAAGCCGGGGGATAAAAGCTCGGTACGAGAGAAAGAGAGAAACCGCCGCGTCACGGAAGTGACGCAGTGGCGTCGCCGTAGGGACGCACGCCAGTGGCGAATCGTCAGTCGCGCCCGACATGTTTATTTTTCACGCGACAGGCATCGCGGCCTCCGGTACGCGCTCAGACACGCCCATCCTATATGTAAGCCCCGTGTTTTCGTAATTTAACTCATTTATTTAGATTTATGTTCGGCGGCTTATCGTTTCTAATTTCGAACATCCCTCCCGAGTGCGAGTTAAATTATTTCAGACGAGTATAAATATATCGCGACGCGGCGCATAAAGTACCACGCCGGCAATAAATTTCGGGCATTTTGAAAGCCCTCGACAGTTTTACAGTCAATGAACACGATAACGTCCCATCAATAAAGAGATTTATGTATGAGCGAGGCGGCCCGGCGGCTTTGACTTTGATGTTTTTGTTGTTTAACGTCTTCCGAGATATATACGTGCGACGCTCTTGGCGATGGTCCCATATGGAAGACGTCCCGTTACTTCTTCTTTTTAATATTCCCTGAACGAAAGAGAAGGAGAAATCATAACGTTTAGGGCTGCTGGAATTAGGGTGACGCTAATTTATACAGGGCGTTCGGAAATTGAGAACGGAAACTTAAAGGAAAGATTGGTAGAATAATGGTAGTATACTCGAACCAGAAATATAGTGCTTTTACAACCGATCCCATGATTAACTTTGGCTACGGTTTATTACTTCAAAACCGTAACCATTCTAGGAATTTATCTATCTACACTAACAAGCGGGATATAGGTACATTTTTCAATCATTTTTGGAATTTTAATAATTTTGGCTGAATGATACAAGGCATATTCCAACAGAATAACAGTATTTGGCGAGAGTTTTGACAACAGTATATTTTCGAACTAATCTCCAAATATTTCGCGGGAAGTACTAGCACCTTCTCTCACTTTCCTCTTGACTATCCCATTTGCAACGATTTTTTTTACAGTTGGTCATGTCACTTGTTAATTTCGAAAATCGATGAAATCGAATTTTTCGAAAGTATCTGCGCTCGTATAAAAATTTTATATCTCGGTAACGGTAGGTCCTATGGGATCGCTGTTGGTACAGAAATGATCACAGTAAAAAAAAATTTTTTTGTCTGTCCGTTCTCCGTTCTCATCTTTTGGTTTTTCCTGAATAACTTTCGAACCGTTGGAGCTACAAAATTGAAATTTGACTCCTTTTTAACCCTCCACGAGTCTCATAAGCTTATGAGAAATGGCCCTGATCCGACGCCGGTATCCATCTTTTTTTCGCGATTTTCCACTGTTTTTTGGACCTTGTTATGAAACACGAGAAGTGTCCGAAATTTGGCATTCATATTTGGCACATATCTGCAGCTTTGCATCGCGACGGAACGTTTTGAAAAAGGGGGGGCTGGGGGGTCGAGAAGTATTAAAAAAAAATAAAAAATTGCGCAGACAATGGTCTACAAAAAACATCATTTTTCAAAAACTGTTTACGAGACCAAAAACATTCTTGAACCAGAAGAAGCAGATGCTACGGCTATAGACAATTTTTCAAAAATACACAGGGCGCTCCGCATATTCACAAAAAAAAAAATACGAACTTGCCCAGCCCAGTGACGATTTTTCGAAAGCAATTTTGTTTTTATTGCTGCTCCTACTTCCCCTTCTGAATTCCTCATAAAATTGTGAACATTCAAAACAATTTGTTTAGCATCCGAAGACAAATGGATCCGTTTTTTTTTTTGTTTTCTTGGTATTCTAAATTGTCATTAGGTTCGACTACCATCTCCACTTCATCTTCAAATTCTGCGTTGTTTTCCATATCTTCTTCTAACAGTGTTAAGACAGTGTTAAAAACAGGAACCTTCATCGATCTGCTAAGACATTCATCAACATACACAGAACACTTGGAGTAAGAGGTTCATTCAAACCTGGTAATATGAATAAAGGGAGACCAAGGTATAAAAGAATCGCTGCAAGAGAAGAAAGAATACAAAATGTGAAGGCTGACAAGTCAACACGCCATTTTTTGGTTGAGTAATACACAAATACAGTTGTTACAGCTGGGAAAGACCAGTTACTACTAACAAAGTTTGCAGAATTAAAATATAAGTTGCACTAGTAACTGCGTCGGTTTTTGCTGAGTCGAACCTGCTGAAACTGAAGTTTTAAAATAATAATAATAATAATAATAATAATTTGTACATAGTTTATAATGAAAATTTTATGGGATGGTGGTATACGCTTCTTGGACAAAAATATCGAATATTCAGACATATTTAAAACGAAGGTATCGACGAAACTTAAACCGTTAAAAAAGAACAAGGCTTGAAGGATTTGACAGTAAAAAATTTCTATTCTTACCAGTAAATTCCACAGGGTGTTTCATATTTGGATTTCATTAAATTTGGATCTTTTTCCATGTTAAAAAGATACGGACATTATTGATTTGAACATTTAAAAGACCCTCTGGTATTAAGAAAAGAAAATTTCTATTGTCAAACCTTTCAGCCTTTTTTAATGTTTTAAGTTTTCGTTCGGCTTGATAGCTTCTTTTTTTTAATAATTATTTTTACAATTGTATTTTGTTCTATTGTTTTCTAATGTTCTAACGTTATTGCAGCAACTTGCAAAGTGGTCAATTCTCGAGCTGGATCGTTGTTAATGTTGGTAATATTTATTTATTTATTCATTTAATTAAGTCCAACTAGGCTAACCCTAAAAAGCAGAAATAAATTTGAAACAATTTAAACTCGTATCGAAGCATAATATGTCTTTCAAACAGAATTTTTTTATCTGATCGGTAGGTTCTAAAAAAAACATGAAATTGAAGTTAAAAGTTCGCAATGGGCCGATTTCTATGCACGCAAGTTGATTTGAATAGAAAACGTGCAATCGATTGACACATTCAAATACAGCGTATTCAATAAAAAAAATTGTCAGAAACAAATTTAATTTTATATTTTTGATTTATATTTTATTATATATATTTTATTCATTTATAACGGGACACCCTGTACATCGAAAAACAGTCGGCTAGATAAAATCTTGTCGGGGAAATGTTCGCCTTTGGTCTTTGACGTAATTTGTATAACTTATTCACCAAGGCCCCGCAATCTGTTCACTTTAAATGCCCCCTTTCTCTTGCCGCCTCGATCTCGCTACTTCAAAAGCATCTCCGACGTGATGAATAACGAGCGACGCGTATCCCAACACGGCCGCGTCCGATTTGATGTGATTTGGATATGAAATCTTTAAAAGATGTTTTCAAATATGAACGGGGGATAATAAATGATCCTCTTTAGAGTAGTCGGGAGTGATTAATTACAGACCATAAACAAGCGAGCCTTTGATCTTCCGAGGTGCTGGCGAGATAAATATACAGTTAGGGCCAGTTCCGATAACGTCCAGGCCAGAGAACGGCGATGGCGGACGCACGAAATTACTCCCGGGAATTTCGAAATATCGATTGTCGGTATAATGCGACCAAAAATATAGTGCGTTCATTGCTTTTACGTTTTAAGCATTTTACAGTACATTAACCGCAGACCTTCGCAGGACCGTGGTAAAACCCATCCCAACAGATGCAAGAGAAAATACAAAAATATACAGGGCGGTCAATTTACAAAAGTAACATTTTGCAAAACTTTAAATATTAATAATGATAATAAAATAAATAATAAAAAAAGTAAGCTAAACTCAAGAAATATAGTCAAAGCAATAAATAGCTACGCCCTCCCATCATTACAATATTCCTTCGGTGTGGTTAAGGAAAGAAATAAAAATAGAAGGTGATAAGCCTGTTTGAGCAAATAATTTTAACGATTTTTTAATAAACGCAGGACCCGATCTAATAGCGAAACAACATACAATTTTTTTAGCTATAGATATAGAGTTTAATCAGGTAAAAACTTGTCTGGACGCTGTGGAGAACGAGGAACTGTTTGAATTATTAAAAAAAAATAAAAAATAAACATAGCAGCGGGTTGTAACTGTTGCAATTGCTCAACCACTGACATAAATAATTAATAATTCGCTAAGATATGGGGACCAAAGCTTGCTGTAGTCATACCAGTTCTAAAAAAAGGGGATGCAAGTCCATTAGAAAACTACCGGCCTATCAGTTTACTTTCAACATTCTCGAAAATATTTGAACATGTTATGTGTAAGCATATTGTCGAATTTGTGAAGGTATCTACAGGGAAAATCCACAATGACAGCTCCGTTTAATGTTGTAACTTGTGTTCTCAGTGAGCAGGAAAAGGGAAACCTTTCCTTAGACCTCTTTCTTGACCTGACAAAAGCATATGGTACCCTAGACTACGATATTTTATTGAAGAAACTGTATCAATATGGTATCCGAGAGGTGACGCTAAAGTAGATCAAATCATATCTAACAGGTAGAACGCAACAAGTATCCATATGCACCGGCTTGGATAGAATTGTATCTAGCCCTGCTCCTGTCTCATTGGGAATTCCACAGGGAAGTGCCTATATTATTAAAATTGTAAAATAATAATGATATAAATATATCTTTATGACGACAGTTGAACATTGGTTTCATAAAAATCAATTGGTTGTTAATAATAACAAAACAAATATAGTACTATTCAAGACGAACAAGAGTAAAGTAGCTGAACCAAAAACGATAAACATCAATGGATGTGCAATAGAACTAAGCAATAAGACCAAATTCTTGGGGATGTTCTTGGACATCCGCGTTAGTTATGTTGTGGGTAAATTAAACAAGGTATATTATACGTTTCGGGTTCTAAAAAACTACATAGGTAAAGATACTAAAATCATGCTAATTTTGAAAGTCATATTAGATATGGAATACTACTGTATGAGAGACATTGAAAAAGTATTCATAGTACAAAAGCGTGCAGTCAGAATACCTCTAGATCTAGAAAGTAGACAGTCGTGCAGAGGAAAGTTAAAAAAACTTAATATCTTAACAGTAACTGCAGTGGTCATACAGGAGTGCGTCATGTATTTTTTAAAAAATAGATTTTGTTTTACTCCTAATGAATGAAAAACTGTTTATGCAACACACACATAGAATTTTAGTTTTCCTCACCATCGACTCGACTGAAAAGGGTCCTTATTATCCATACATACCATTAGAACTGTTGAAAGCTTAAAGAAGGAAATTTTTAATATTCTAGTCAGAATGGAACCATACACTAAGATCAGGAAATTGTAAATATTCTTATTTAGACGGTATTTAATGTATGAATATATACTTGTATAATATATGTACATACAATGCATCAAGCGATAGTCAAAGTTGACAAAAATTACACGCCATTAAATCTAGCCGAGGAAAACTATATACCATTCCCACTAAGAACAGTGGAAGACAAAAGAGCCGCTTGGAACGCAAAGGAGCTCCATGGAGCATTTAGACACGACCTAAATAAGGAAAACATTGACCCGGAAGCATCTCTAGAGTGGATTAAAACAGGAAGTCTGTAGCCCGAAACACAAGGTTTCGTGTTCGCTATCCAGGACCAAACAATCAAGACTACCTAAAGTGCATAATCAAAGAAAATATCCCCAGTGACCGATGCCGAAAGTGCAATGAGAACCAAGAAACTATAGAGCATATATTATCCGCGTGCCCAAGATTTGTCCCAACAACATATTTGGAGAGACACAAAAATCCCCAGAAATCACTCATTCAAACGAAGAACCATACTATTCGTCTAAACCTCCCCATGTCGTTGAAAAGGAACAGATAAAAATCTTCAGGGTTAAAGCTATTATTACAGACAAAACAACACGGCTCAACAGACCAGATATAACAGTAATAAACAAACAAACAAACATATGAAAAAAGTAGAGAAATATACTCACCTTAAAAGGGAAATCCTGGAGATGTGAAGCCTCGATGAAGTAAATATCGTACCAGTTATCATGTCATCCACAGGCTTGGTTCCTAAAAATTTGAAAGAAAGCATTCAACAAATTGGCATATAATTTATAACAAGAAAACCCGTAGTAAAGAAAAGTAATTAAAGAAATAATTCTGGGAATAACTTAAAGACGGGAAACCCAATCAGCATTTTATTTATGTAATAACACGCCTTCAATGTTCTTTCGAAACAGTTTTTAATCTACGCTGATTAAAAGTGTTTGCCGTATTCGCAAAGAGTAGATCTGTGTGGATAGGCACAGTCAGCGTTTTCTCCCTAATGTTTACATTGTGGGTTTCACACCGAAAAACTGGCTTATCTTTTAAATAGGGAGGGCTGGAAGACTTTAAGATCTTGTGTATTAACACAGCGAATAGGTATTCAAATAAATTGGCCATTCTCAACCTACACATAGGTAGAACAATACTGACAAGATGACAACGCAGACATAATATATGACACAGAGAGTTTTTGCATGTTACGTCTAAAATTATTTATTAATGTTTCGTTTTTCTCCATTTTTGGCACTCGTTTAGAGAAGAAATTTTTTGCTTGGAATTTATTTCTTTTTTGTGGAAATGCACTGCAATTTGTTTTAATTAAATTAATTAAAATGCTATATTTTCGTGATCGTAATACTCCAGCAATTATATTGAGATTATTGGTAGAGCAAATCCTGTCGAATATCAAGTTAGATATCAACTTAGATGTTGATATATTTTTACCCAATTTGTTCATTTTATTATTATTATTATTTTTGATAAAAAATGACTTATTTGCTTAAACATTTTAAAAAACCATTAATGAGTATCATATAACAAAAAGTTTTACTAAAGTCAACGTTTCATACTAGATTTTTTATATATTTGTTTCTCATTGGCATTTCTTTCAATTTACTTTTCCTAAAAAATTTACGCGTAAGATATCTATTAGGAGGCAGGAGATATCATAATGAAATCGCTGTAGTAAATGACCCTTTGCTCCTAGAACTGTTTTAACCCAAAGGTTGGATATTCTCACTATGACCAGCCGAAGGATTTCCGTCCCATTAGTCCGGTAAAATGGTATCTAAGGAAGCGAATCCTTGTGCAAAGGCTCTACATCGGTCATCTGGTTGTAGAAGGACAGGTTGCTCCAGTATTCATTCAAAACGTTGAAGATTTTGAACGTAACCTCAAAAGTTATCGACGTAAACTGCTCGAAACAGTCCGTCGCTGACGTGGTCGGGCCGCATGTAAATGGAAGTCGGTTATTAATTACGAAACCAGCGTGGTGCCTATTAAAAATAAAATATCGGCCTTTTCGATTTAACATTTACGTCGTGTTCATTAAAGTAAATTTAAATGTTTATTTCGTTTGATGCTAGTGTTGCGACGAGTTGTTTGGAAGCGCCGGTTTGAATTATGGCCGGTCGGGATGCTAAGGATTTCGATCACGTCAAAGTGTCGCTAATAAGTACCGTAGATATTCTCAGTTTAACAGTATAACATAGTTTGAGTTTTGAAAACACCAATGCATCTTTCCACAGTACTTTACGTTTCTCACAAGTCATGACCCAGTGTTGTAATGCATATCCTGAATCCCCTAACAACCTAAGTTCCTTTGACGTCGAACGAAGGAAACAAATGTGATTAAAATATGCCTTGAAATACATAGGTCAGCATAACAATAAAGTAAGTGCTGAAAGGTGCAACTTTTTTATCATATTCATTCAAAAACAGTGATTGATATATCACACACATAGTGAAGAGCATAATATAAAAATACGTAGACCTTACCTGCAGCATATTGAGTTTCCAATCACCAAAGAACGCCACATAAATGAGTCAGTTAATAATCCGTCACGTCCAAGGGGACGTGACGGATTTGCAATTCTTGAATTTTGTTTTGTTTGCATTGCAATTCTTGAATTCTTATTACTATTTTCCATGTGTGGGAGCAAATCGTTAAATAATTTGAGAACTAACTCCTTATTTGGCCGAAACAATTCAATGAATCACTCCTTTCTTGGAGGGTCAAAGCTCGAGAATCAGATACATAAATACCTACTTACTGGAAGCATCTTTAAACAAACGCTTCTACCTATTCGAAATTACCCAGCATCAATACTTAATCAAATTTAAAACTAAAAATAATATAATTTCAAGTTTCTACAAATATTCGTTACCGTCCATCTCAGGCAAGACCCACTTAATGCAGAATAAACTTCTGTTGGGATGGGTTTTACAACCTCGTTCTGCGAAAGTCTGCGGTTAACGCACTCTGAAATACTTAAAACGTCAAAGCACTATATTTTTGGTCGTATTATACTCACTGTATTTTTTTCAATTGCACTTTCTGAAAAGGTAGTTGCATCTTGACATAAATGGGGAACCCTTGTCGTTTGCTACCATAGCCAAAAACTTAGGGGTAACGGCGGACGTATCATTAAGATTTAGTGAGAACAATTCAAATTGAAGTAAAAGAACTTACCTTTTAAGACTTAACATGCCAGTATTAGTGTATTAAATATTCTAGTTACCACAAAATATCAATGTAATTTTATTCGAGATGTAACTGCAGAAATTCAAAAAAATAAATAATAAATAAATAAATATATATATTTTTTTAATAGCCTAAGAGCTAAAAAATGTGGGGGGTGACATTTTTTTAATA
Source organism: Cylas formicarius (assembly GCF_029955315.1). Lineage (NCBI taxonomy): Eukaryota > Metazoa > Arthropoda > Insecta > Coleoptera > Brentidae > Cylas > Cylas formicarius. The sequence goes on along the minus strand of NW_026844334.1, from coordinate 2,618,062 downwards.
TTGAAATAACTAATGGCTTTCTCAAAAATGATTAAAATTGTGAAAATTTTCCAAAAATATTTAAGCAAAGATCAATTCTAAAACATTCATTTTTGTTAAACACCCTGTCTAGTTTTTTAATGTTTTATAAAAAATATGTTTTTATAATAAAATTGAACGCTCCTTCTTTCAAAAAAATTCAAGACGAAAAATTTAGATAAAATTTATGCAAAGTTATTCGCATATAAGAAAAATAGGTTTTTGTAAAACGCAATTTATTTTTGGGTCGCTCTGTACATGGTTTAAATCATGTAAAGTAACTAATATAGCTTTTCCAAATTACAAGTTTCAAGTAGAAAACCTCATGTCCCTCCGTTCCCACAAGGTCGTTCCACTGTGCGCCAGTGCCTATCTGAGTTTTCACGTATGTCTATAGCCTAGTTGGGGCCCCACATTTACCTAAAATCCTCATTACTCTACAGACTGCCGAGGAATATTTAACGCCTCCACAGAAATTCCTTCAGCACATCTTTTTACTCTTAATGAGACTCTCGAACCGTCTTCACCTCTTCCCCTGTTTTCCACCATATTCCGTCTCCATTTACATATAATGAGCTCTATCCTGCGGGCTTTTGTAGCCTCATAAATCCGATCTCTTTATTCTCCAAACTTGCAGGAATCTTCATGAACCAGAATTTACAACGGATTGAACTTCCTCATTTAGCAACGAAATTAACATATCTTCTTCGCATTGTTCGGCTTAGAGACTTGCTTCGAATTTCCGTGCAGGTGTCTGTGGAAGACGTTTTGACATCTTGCGGTCTATGGACTCATGATCCAGTGCTCCAACAGTTCGAGGTGTGGGCTTTGTTATGGGCTCCCAAAGGGCCTGTAATTTTATTACACCAGGTGTTTCAAATTCGACTACTGCTAATTATGATCTCGGTAACGGTAAGATGCGCATCGGTGATTTCGATAATGTTCCGTTTTTGTTCAATATTTCGACTTTGAGGGAACAGAAATACATCAATACAAAGGTCCATCCAACACTGCAAGAATCCAATATTATGATTGGTAATCATAAAAATAGTGAGGTTAGGTTATTCAGTTCTTCTGCTTTTTATCTAAGGCTCAAATTATAGATTACCTCAAATATGGTCGAAAAATCTGTGTTGGAACAAACCTATAGACTAAACATCCTTTTTGATTATTTTTACCATTCACTTCTCTGTTTATACGTCATGGGCGCTGGCAGGTCATAAAAAGAACCCATCGTTCTTTACCTCTCGCCTTCTCTTTCAGCCCGACCACACGATATCGCTTGTTGATAGCCTTCCTGTCACTCTTAAGTAGTTTTCTCAATTATAATACATGTCAGACACGTACATTAACGTTACTAAATACGAACGCGTATACGGGGCGTCTCGAAAAGTTGGTACATACTCTTATACGGAAGGATCCTGCTCTCAGACACAAAACTCCAAGTAATAAACCGCGGATAATGGATGTATTTATTTATTTATAAACAAGTCTTCTACAATTTCTACATTCATCTTTAAAAATGCTTTTCAACAAGCAAGGAGTCAATAAAATTGAAGAGAGAGAGGATCGAGAAAAGATGTCAGTAAAATTTTCATATATAACTTTGAAGGTTTCGTACTTCTTTAGCGCACAAAAACGAAGAAAATACACAGCATTTTACAATAAAATTGGAGCAAGCTCTTAAATAATCCGTTGTTTTGTTCCACGCATCTTCTCAAGACTGCTTCACAGTGCTGCCTTAACATATGTGGCGTGATAATGTTAATGGCTTCTGTAACAGCTTCTCTTAATTCTACAACTTACTGGGAAATAAGTTTTTTACATCAAAAAACAATAGTGTTGCGTTAGAAGAGATTTTGGTATCTTTAATTTTGTGGATTAATTCAAAAGAATTTTTTATTGCAAATTTTGGTTTAAAATATGTGTGGAATTTTAAAATATTTACTAATTTTGATGAAAGTTTAACTGCTGGAGCTCTAACATAAGACGACTGGTCTAATATTTTTTAATTCTACGTTTTCATAGGACCTACTGTGTACTTTTCAGGTGACTCCATACAAAAAAAGACAGGTGGGTCGGTTTGTTGGAAAAACATTTGTTGCTGCAGAGAACCTAGTGGACGGTTACGTTTCTTTAAGGTTTAAATATCTCTCAGAATTTAAGTTATCTTCGAAAAAATAACAACAAAATACCAAACCAAACCACCTCACTTAATGCTAACTTCAGCTAGTCGTGAGGTAGCGAGAGTCCACAATTAGTAAATCGACACTTATAAAACCAAAGAACCTTTAAGAAAAAGTTTTGTATCTCGCTATTTCTCTGAATAAATCACAATTCCATTCTTCTAACAGTATCATCATCAGTTCCTGGCAAGGCCTTTCATGATAAGTATAAGTACAACGTAACCGAGCCCCTAACATGCATGGGCTAAATTGCTGCAAATGCTTAAAGCCATAGACGCCCCTCCAATACTAAATTGTGGTACTTATGTAAGAGTCCCGTTGTTTTGACTTTACAAATTTATAATAAATTGCCTATCGAACTGAAGGAGATAGCTAGTCAAACAAAATTCGAATGCACTCTTAAAGACAAATTGCTCAAAAGTGCTCTGTGCTGCAATGTGCTCAATGGAAATTTTGTGTCATGTGTCAATTCTCAGATGGACCTAGGTGTGACAGTTTGTTAAAAAAGACTTTAAAAAACCCTAGTCCCCGCATCGCTTGCAGACTTTGCACCACTTACATTCGCCCCATCCTGGAATTTGCTTCCCCAGTCTGGAACCCTTGGCGATTGCGTGACTGTGTTGTTCTGGAAAGAGTGCAGCGAGTCGCTACGCGCTGACCACTTCAACTTAGACATACAGCTTACGATGACAGTCAACATAGATTTTAATTATAAAATAAATAACAATGACCTGGTAAGAGTGAACGAAGTAAGGCATCTGGGAGTTACACTTGACACAAAGTGGCCATTTAAACACCATATAGAAAAAATAATAAATGATTCTAATAGAATGGTTGGTTTTATTAATAGAAATTACCGGGACTTCAATGATCCCACCGATTTGAACTAACATTGTGGTTGCTATTTTTTGGTACTAAGTACTGCTAGAGGAGCTCAGTCAAATGTCTTAAGCAATGATGGTGTGGTTTAAAATAAAAAAGGAACAATTCAGGATTTCACATCGCCTGCATTTTATAAGCAAGAGGACTTTCGGTTATTGGAACAGTTTACCTCCAGATGTTGTGTGCGCGCCGAACTTGTCTGTATTTAAACCTCGCTTGGACAGTGTATTGTTTCACAGCAATAACTAAATATTTATTATATGTATAACATTCTCATGCTACCAACTATCAATGTGCTCTCCTCTGTACTTTATTCTTTGTAATAATAATAATTAAAGATTGCTACCCCTCACCTGTTACAATATTAAGGATTTTCTTTCTTGTGATACATTTTAATAAGTATTCGTTGTTTGTTATTGTTTATATATTTGTTATTTATCTAACAATATTACTTATTACTACAATATCCAACACTTGTGACTCAAGTCCTATGGAAATGAAGCTATCTTTATCTTTATCTATTACAGTTTCGGAAATTCATATCATGGTTTCAATATATCTCTAGCGCAGCAACTTTTCCAAACACTCCGTATATTACGTATGGCCCCCGTACCCCGCCGCCTCAGGGACGAATTTATGGTACGACGCGGTAGTCTCGCCGCACGTCAGAATCTTATCTTCGCATCTTCATTTCACCGCGAAGACGGATAGTCGCGGCTAATCTGTTTTCGGAATTTTAAGGATAATTTATTTGAGAGCCATCAGCGTGGGATGGCCCGCCATTAAATAAATAAATTATGTTGTTTTGAATTTTGTTTTGAAACGGCGAACGTTTATTTTTAAGCGCGTCCCCGCAGGCCAAAAAAGCCAAAAAAATAGTGAAGTTTAGAACTTTCCACCGTAGACGCGGTCTACTATGTTCCCTAGAGTTGATTTGACAGGTTGAGATCGATCGAATTCGGTTACGCGATTAATCGATACACGGATTTCATTGATCGAATGAATGACTCATTTTTTATACATATCTTTAGCCCGTTTGAATTCTTAAGTAACATCTGAAGGACGTGTTTTGCCTCGTTGATTGATTAAACCTGAACGTCAATAGTTTTGATCCATTTATTCAATCAATGATTTGTTCAGAATAAACTTTAATGGTCTTCTTAATTGATTCCCTAATCAATCGATTGACTGATTGCTTTCTTTAATGGTTTGATTGATATTTGTCGTTGTTAACTGATCACTTAATTAGTTGATTACGGTTAGTTTGATTTGATTGTTTCTTTCATTCGTTCATTGATAACCTAACGTTTAGAATTCATTTCTTTAAATATTAGAATTATATGTTACCAAACTTCTGACATCTCATTAATTGATTGAATCATCAACTTTGAGTGATGTTTAAAATAAAAAGAAGGCTGAAAAGCTAACTTTTGGAACTTTTCGCCATATAGGCAGTAGACCGTGTATCTATGTCGCCTGTGCCCATAGTTTTCGTTGATAATTGATCATTTATTAGGTTGATTTTGGTTAGCTTGATTTGATTGATTCATTCCTTTATTCATAACATAAAGTTTACAATTAATTACTTTAAATAATAATAATTACACGTGATACTTTCGATTTCTTGATTTGAAATATTCAATGGATTTTATTGATTGATCGATGATCAACTTAACTGATGTTTAAAAAAATGCGTAGAAAAACAAGTTGACGTTTGGAGCTTTACGCCTTACAGTATTTAAAGTATTGAGCGCTCTTCAATATCCACTATGCCGACTGTTAACTAATCATTTAATTAAATTTGAATTTTGTTGATCGATTGATTGATTCATTCATTCGTAAATTAGCGTCTAAAATTCATTTCTAAAAAATGTTATTATTGTATATGACCACACTTTTGACTTCCCGGTTTTAAATTTTTGATTGATTCAATCATAAACTTTGAGCGATTTTAAAGAGAAAAAAATGGCAAAAAAGTTGACGTTTGGGGCTTTTCGCCGTATGGACTGTGTTCCTTGTGGTTTTGTAGTATTGGACATTATTCAATGTCAACTATAGCCATTTTTTTTATCTGATCATTTAATTACTTGATTTTGGTTTGCGTCGTTTACTTAATTGATTCGTTCAACGTTATGTTTTTTAATATTAGTATTTTATGTGATGATACTGTTCACTTGTTCGTTTTACATTTTTGATTTGATTGACGCGATTAATAATTGATGCACTGATTTATTTATTTATTTAAGTTCATTCATTGAACGATTGGTTCACTATTTTTTCTACTTATTTTTAACCTTATTGAAACCTTTAGAGCAATATTTTTGTCTCTTTGATTGATTTGATTGATTGTCTACTTTTTATTGATAATAAGTTGATTAAAGTTGATCGAATCCATTTACCCTTCCGTTCAACCAAAGATTCGCTCAGAATTAGCTACAAAAACTACGTGAAATTTAAACGATCTCTTTGATTGATTTGGTTGATTGGTTTATTTATTGATTCGTTTGGTGTAATTTTTTTTAATTGCTTGATTTTGATTAATTCGGTTTTAGTTTTTGTTTAGTTTAATTAATTAATAAAATAAAAAGGGTCATACCTAAACTGAGTGATATATAAACAACTACACGTTTAAAAAAAAAAGAAATGTGTTGCGAAAATGAACATGCAAACTTTTCAAAATCTCCTCGTAGCCTTAAATTTACAGTATCAGATGTTTTCGTATTTCAAACACACTTATTAAGATCTACGATAAAAATGTGTGATAATTTATGTGCATTAAAAAAATGTTGAAGGAATATCTTGTCATTAAATGAATGTACTCGGTAGAAGAGTACTTTAGTTAGAGTGTCTTCTTCCTTTCTTGTTTATAAATTTATTTATTTATTTATAGATATACTATATTATTATTATTATTATTATTATTATTATTATTATTATAACTATTATTATTATTATTACTATTAAAAACGAAGTGACCATGAAAATTTCCGCCATCTTTCGTTAGGAAACGGAAAAACGTGCGTTTAACGCGACCCGTCCGAATTCGGCGAAATTCGCCACCGCTCGTAATATTTTATCGTTACTCTTTCACACGAGCTTATTAATTAAGCAATAAATAATAATAATGGTCGTTTTCATAACCGCGGCGACGACATTGATTTGTGGGCTTGTTTTGTTAACTCAACTTAAATAATTGCCGCGATTAATCTCACGCTTTCCAAATGCTATTTCTTCCTTATTATCAAGATTTATATTATAATTATCCCCGGGGCTCACGATTAATGGCCTATGCAACTATGCATATTAGTTAATTAGAAAACCGCTTTTAATTTATTCCGACCGCCTAGGCGGGTTGCGTTATATTGGCGAACGGCCGAGCATTTTTTCTTCGCTCCGCTCGACTGCCGTGTCCCGGCTTAAGACGTTGCCGGATCGTCCTTTTATCCCGAGTTTACGGAAAATGCGCACAATCCGGCAACGTTGCGCCGGCGCTAGAGCTTGAAACAACCGATATAAAGTTTGCCCCGCAACGGTGGCGCTGCTTACATATATTGCCGCGTTCTCTGTTCTCCGTAACGGACTTTCGAGAGTTTTTCGAAGCCAAATAACTTTCTAACGGTTGAAGTCGCGGACTTTAAATTTTCCACACATCAAATGCTCGGCAGTGCGCAGCGGCCAGCAAGAAATTTCCAGCCGACCGACGTCGGCGGTCATTTTCTTGGCGATTTTTGGTTTTCCCTTCGGGAACAGCTACGAAATGAAATAAGTGTCCGCGATTTGGAGCTGTCGAATTGAAATTCGACAGGGAGTTGGAGCCCCGTCCCCAAATCAAACTCGTTGAAACCGGGCGGGATATTTTTTTTTTAATTTTTTCGGTACCGTACAACGTCGATTTTCTCGAAACCGCACGCTCTATCGGAATAATTCTGGAACCGTAAGATGGGCGAGATTTGGAGCGATACTACGAATATAGCAGTTAATCGAAAATGTACCGGGTGTGGCCGTTATAGACAACAAACTGAAAACTGACATTTTCCGAGGTAAATTATTAGCCCTGGGTGACGAACCGTTGGTTTTAACTTCTGTATAGGTCGCGTCGAGAGCTGGAAATTTCGTATTTACCGTTTCCGTCTATGGTACAATGTGCGCGAGATACAAAGTCGAAAGCAATTGTCTGGCGCTTTCAATATAATCAATTATTGATTATAAGCATTATCAAACTACCACTGTTAGCGAAAGACGTTTAAATGATACACGAGCAACAGATGAATCGATAAGCCCATTTCTTTCAATGTATTCGTTGAAACTTATGCACTAAACTTGTTTTATTATTTCGAACATATTGTTAGTACTATTTTCGATCATTTTGTAACAACGTAGCGACGGCAACAATAGTGTGGACAGGTCTTTTCACTCAAAATAAAAATTGGCATGAAGTTTTAGCGATCCTTTTGATTGATTCATTTTTTGGAATTCAATTCAATGTCATATGTCGCCTTATTTTTCGTTGTCAACTGACGATTTAATCGATTTATTTTTGTTAAATTTGTTTAATTGATTTATGGATTTCTTCATTGACAACCAACCGTTTTTTCAATTCGATCAATAATTTACTCAGAATAGACTTTAAAATTAATTTCAAGTCGTAGTGATTTCCTTGATTGATTTACTAATACAATTGATTGGTTGATTAATTTCGTTATTCGTTCGTTCGGTGTCCTTTAATGTCATCTGCTACCATTTAATCTGTTTTTTTTTTTTAGATTTATTTAATTGATTTATTTATTCGTTCATTCCCAATCTAACGTTTAGAACTCATTTTTTAAAATATTTTTAATATATGTGACCGTACTTTTTATTTGATTTTAAGTTATTTGATTGATTAACTGATTCGTTGTTCAGCTTTGTGTGATATATCCACAAGCAGTTGTTTAAAAAAAGAAAAGCAAATAAAAATGAATTTTGGTACTTTTCGCTGTAGAGACGGTAATTCGAAATTGATTGGAATTTTATACGTGATTGATGATTGATCTACTAATTTGTTAAATTTAAATAATTTCACTCTTTATTTATTTATTGACTTGTATTGTCTAAAATTGATACACCTTAACACTAGTTTAGATTGGGTTGGTAAGTTGACGTGAAATTTATTTATCTGCTTGATTGATTTACTAATTCAATTGATTGAATTGATTGCATTGAATTGAATTGAATTGTTTGATTTATTTATTGATGCGTTTGCTACTACCATATTTTGCGTTTTTGACTTATCATTAAGTTAGTTGATTTCGGTGATTTTGATGTGGTTGATTAAGTGATTCTTTTATTCTCCAAGCATTTTAGAAAAAAATAACCCCTCGTAGCTATGCGAGTCAACGCAGCGCTTGCAGCAGGAAACAATAGTGTGGGCAAACCATTAGCGAAAAAGTTGTAATTTACGGCATAAAATGCATATTTTAATGGGCACCGGTCGACCAGCAGTACGTATAACTAATTTACAATATATAATAATTCCGTGGCAAGTGTGTACATTAATTATCGTAAAATACGACCAATTACGACTTTATGGCTGTATTTTCAGGACTCAGGCGCGCGATAATAAACTTATTTTATTAGCTTATTCGTTATTCATGGAGTCGTATAATACGATTTTAAAATAGACGTTAATAATTAAACGGGACGCGTCGCCGAGCTTTTTCGAAATCCGGTGGCCGGGCCGGGGGCCTCCCCCCACGTTTTCCGATATTTATATAAATAGCTTCGTTAATTAATTATTGAGCGCCGCCACAAAAAACCCCCGCCGCCGACAATGGAATTTTAATTTTTGATGTTTTTCCGCATTAATTAATAGTGCCAGAAACGATTCAAAATGGCGGCCGGACGGTAAACAAAAATACGCCGTCTAGGGAGCTACGGATTTTCCGACTTAAAAAAAAATAAACAATTAACCATAATATGTAAAAACATATAAATATACGTTTAAACTAAGTAACATTGTTTTTTCGCAATATTTTGTTCACTATGTTTTGTATAATTCAGTAAAAGGAACACTCTGTAGATTAAGAAAACAAGAAAACTACACTTTCACCGTCAAGATGGCGCTCTTTGACAAAAGCTTGGATAAGATGTACCTATGAAGGGATCATTTCTATTGCATTTTTATTTGTATTGACGTCTCTTTTGTTTTGTTCCTCCGGGTTTTGAATAATTACCGCCGGCTGTTGCATAGTTTTATTTATGTGATAACAGATTGTTACTTTACCACGTGAAAAAGTTTACAATAATTAAAATGGATAGTTAATAATAATTTTAGTATTAGCTATGTAATATGTAATATGTAAAAGTTTTTGTTTTATTATTGTTGTTTTAATATGTTAAATAGATAATTCTGTAACATTACATACCTTACAAATAAATAAATATTTTTAATTATTTGTCCATTATAGACTTAATATTTATTAAAGTTTACTAAAATAGATTTAGTGGATGTTGAAACTGTTTTACGCCTCTCGTTCCCTGTTACTTGTGCTTTGTGATGAAATATCGCAAGTAGGTATGGCGTCGCTCCAGTGAGTCAGGTACCTATATTTAACTATACCGCTTTTTCTTAAAAATGGAATCTTCCACTAGGTTCTGTACCAGGTTCTAAAATGTTTTCTATTGACACTTCAAATTTTCCAGCTGCTTTTATGTCGCATTTTTGTACCATCAAATTATTCATTTGATATCTCCACTCTCAGGCAACATTCAAAATTGATATTTTTATCCAATACCCGGCGCGGCGCAACTTCTTAAAACAAACACCCCGAATCTATGCTTTTTTCCGACGTTTCATAGGATACCCGAGATACGAGGGGTGCCCCAAAACTTCAAATTTAAAAAATCACCCTATATTTTAAAAATCAAGTGAGTTTCATAAAGAAGTACCAAAGGTTTCCACAAAGCTCTATCTTCACTATCAACGGACATACCTCCCAGTAGCGACCAATGCAGATATTTACGTTTAATAAAAGAAGTTTTATTTTCTGAAATTGGCATTTGCTAGATTTTTAGATAAGCTTAAAGCCAATTAAAAAGAAAACAGTAAGTAAACACGTAAAAATATGCATTTAAAAAATTTTAAGGAATAAAACGTCAATTTGGGGAAATTTCAATTTCAAAGACGGCGAAAACATTTGTACTGATTTTCCCTTATCTGATGTAAAACTGTTCAAAACTGTTAAATTTTATTTATTTAGGACTTCAAAAATATAAATATATAAATATGTATGTATATAAAGTATTCCAGTTCTACAGATACATTCGATTGCCTCCAACTCTGCCTAGAGGTACATACTGAGTTGAAGGAAGTAAGGCACCTTCGGCATTTCTAAAATTACGTTAACATAATTGAAATTTATTAATACTTATATACTTATCTGGTTTCAGTCGTACAGTGTAATATACTACACATTTCTACAAAAATTTTTACTTCTTTACATTGTCGCAAGTCAATTGGATATATTCTTTCGGTCTCCTAATATATATATATATATATATATATATATATATATATATATATATATATATATATATATATATATATATATATATATATATATATATATATATATATATATATATATATATATATATATATATATATATATATATACACGTTGACGTTTATGTCACGTCTCAGCTGATGGCGGATCTACGGATTTTCGATCATTTGCTGCCATCTCATCTTAGCTCCGCCTTATTAACATTTAAATGTCATTTCCGACCGCGTTAACCGATAAATTATTTATGCCGAGACGGACAAACGCGCCTCACTCCCGGTATATTGTTATTGTTGTCAAGTGTCAAAAGGAAACGCGATAGTGTCTATTAAAAACGGCCGCAGCTGTTTCTGGTTAATGTTGATGGTTATCGAGTGGATCGTGACGGCTACGTGGCAGTAAAAATCGGATCCTGTTTAAGTCCGCACAAAAGGGATCCACGCCACGTCGAGGCACTTTAACAATGGATTTGTGTTTATGGTTCGAGTGGGTGTATCGTTTTTTAGGTTAGGGGGCCTATTAGGTACGCATCGATTCGACACGATACCGCGTCGTCGCTCCTTTGTTGTGCCAGAATTCGTCGATGGAAATGACGGAGCGCATATACGGGTTGTCCGAAATTTTTCATTTCATTTATAATTCAAAATGCGTCATGGCAACAAAATATAACATTTTACGACATAATATTGAAAACATCCAATATGCATAAAACATAAAGCGTCCGTGGGATTAGGACAGGAATTTACATCATACAAATTAATTATATATTTTCACATGACAATTGTTTCGACAACAACGTGTCTTTATCAAATGTAACATTTACAAACTACTTGCTACTATATATACCGAAAAATGACAATAAAACCTTAATTAATGTTGTTTTGAGAATTTAATTTCAATAAAGGAGAGGTATTTAATAACAATTAACATTTGAATGTCTCATTTTGTTAATATCCATGGCTTCCAATAAATTTAATTTTCTACTTTTTGTGGCTGTATGTAAAATATCAAAATTGTCGTCAAAAATGTGTTTTTCTGTGTTTAAGTGTGTAGCATAATTAGAATCTATACTATTGTTTTTAAACGCTCTTTCATGTTCGTTAATGCGTTTCTTGAAGAATCTACCTGTTTGTCCAATATACATTTTTGGACATAATCTGCATTTCAGCCTGTAGACACCTGATTTTCGAGATTTTGGACACTTCGTTTTATTGTTTTTTAAAAATTTTCCTATTGTGTTGTAAGTTCTGAAAGCTATTTTTAAACCGCATTTTGACAAATTTTTTGAAACTTTTTCACTGTGTTGTCCTATGTATGTAATTGTTTTAAATTGTTCGTATTCTGTATTAGATTTCGGATAAATAGGGCTTACTGTTGTCTGGATTTGTTTTTTATTTATAATTTTATCGATAATGGACGGATTGTAGCCTTTGTTCAGTGCAATTTGTTTAATGATATTAAGAAGTCTGTGTATAAAAGAGTGAAATGCAGCCATTTTGTGTGTATAAGGGCGATTTGAGTTGTATGACTGTGTCCCTGTGTGAAGGTTTGTGGTAAATGGAAAAATCTAATTTGTTTTGCGTTTTTTGTAATAGTTAAGTCTAAAAAATTAATAGAGTTATCCTGTTCAATCTCGATAGTGAATTTTATACGATTATGTAATGAGTTAATGTAATTTAAAAAATAATTCAATTGTCTGTCCGTTTCAACAAAGCAAGCAAAAACATCATCCACGTATCCATACCACCATAGAAAACTTTTACTTAAAATATGTTCAAATTATCCATAAAAATCTCGGCTAACAAAGGACTAAGTGGATTTCTCATAATCAAACCTTCCTTAGAGATGTAAATCTATCCATTAAATTCAAAATAATTTTGGTCTAAAAATACTATTAAGCAATCTATCACATCCATAGATGGAATACTGGGAAATAAGTTTTGCACATCAAAAGACAATAGTGTTGCGTTAGAAGGGATTTTGATGTCTTTCATTTTGTTGATTAATTCAAAAGAATTTTTTATTGCAAATTTTTGTATAAAATCTATGTGGAACTTTAAAATATTTACTAATTTTGTTGAGAGTTTAACTGCTGGAGCTGTTACATAAGACACGACTGGTCTAATGGGCAGAATCGAAAAAGGTGTGCGACAGGGCTGTGTCCTGTCCCCCCTCCTTTTTAATCTTTACTCTGAAACGATTTTCGTAGAGCCTTAAGAGACATTGAAGATGAAATCAAAATCAATGGACATACTGTTAATACCCTTCGCTAAGCTGATGATACAGTCATAATTGCCGACAGCCAAGAAGCGCTACAACGACTAATAGATAAAATAAACACTGAAGGAGAATGACTGGGATTGAAGATCAAAATCAAAAGGACACTGAAGATCTAGATCCAGACTTAGAGATACGTAGCATGATCGAGCAAGCCAGAACAGCATTCATTAATATGAGAACCTTGCTAAGCAACGGTGGACTTAACTTAACGCTTCGATATCGCTTTGTAAAATGTTACATTTACTCCATACTGTTATATGGTGTAGAAACCTGGACCATAAAGGCCAACGTGATGAATCGAATGGAGGTCGTTGCGTCATAACGATACTCGAGAAGCTGAGCAGATTACAGCCGAACAAAAAGATTCAAAAACCATTTACTAAAATAAATCAATGAGGAAACTAAAAATATTGTAATTATTATTTTGGAACCCCAAAGTTTACGGCACGTTTTATAGAAATTTTGTTTGGAAGTTTTTACGTTATTGACTTTGAAATTTTGAATAAACAATAATTTTTGGTGCAATGGATTGTCAAAACCAATACTTCTTTCCAAATGTCAAAATTAAATTTCGCTTTTGGTGCAATGGATTGTCAAAACCAATTTTTTTTTCAAATGTCAAAATTGAATTTTGCTTTTGGCGCAATGGATTGTCAAAACCAATATTTCCTTTCAAATGTCACAATTAAACTTCACTTTCGGCGCAACGCATTGTCAAAACCAATTAGATTTTGCTTTTGTAACTCTAAAAATCACGATACACCATATAAAATCGTGGTCCATTACTTACATCACGACAAATAAAAATGTTTTAACCACAGACAACCGTAGTGTTCCTCATGGCGCCATCTACGGTCAACGATGGAAGTATTATAATATTGACGTTATCGTTCAAGCGCGTTTAATGGCAATTATTTATCTATGATAGCGACGACGTTCGTGAGCGTTCGGGACATCGATACGAACAAGTTATTAGTATTTAGGTATAATAACAAGACAATCAGCCGTCTATCCGCAATTTGTTTAATGTCAACGCCGAACCTTTTATCGTAAAATACTGCCGAGCCGCGGCTCGACGACCGCCATAAAACATGTTACACTTACGATTAGTTATCGCGTTTCCAATAAAAATAAACCCGTAAAAATAAATGGCGATGCGTTTATATTCCTTATAAAGGATATGTTTATTTTTATGTGGCTTTTACGCTCTTTGAGCGGCATTAATTTATAAACATTTAATGATGAAAACAAAATGTATGTTTTATGGCCTTTTATGTTAACCGCGCTGCTATCTCTTGTAAACATTTTCGCGCCGTACGCGATGGTATACAGGGCTGCGTCCAAAACAACTATGAGTTTCCCAAATATACAGCGTGTTTTCAACGGAATGATAAAGTTTTAAGGAGTGTCCAAGTGGCATTATCGATTTTAGATTAGTTTAGATGCTAACCATGTCAAGGATTATTCAAAAAATTGCAGCTAAACAACTTCCTCAGTTCCTATTCGATAACAGAATCCTCCCAGACACTCAATCTGGTTTTCGACCTCTTCACAGCACTACTTCGGCCTTGCTTCATGTTACTGATGATTTATTGAGAGCAGCGGATTCGAAATTAAACTCTTGTCTCATACTCTTGGACTATGATGGATAGATAGATAGATTTATTTTTGTACAAAGTGCATTATAGCAGGTCAGAGTAATAATATGGTACAATATTAAAAATACAGTTTAAGCATAAAAAGTAAAACAATTAAATATAAACACTACGTTACAATATAACAACAAATATAAATAACAATAAATTTTATATACAAAAAAAAAAGAACAAAGAGACAAAGATAAAAACACTAAAAGAGGTAACATACATTTCATAAAATATGTTTAATTCCTTTTTTGTCGAAAACAAAAATTGCTATCAACATATTCTTGAACGGAATAAAAACAATGACCATTCATTGTTGTTTTAAATTTTTTGTTGGAGAGCATTTTGATAGATGTAGGCAGTTTATTATACAGAGCGTAATTCAAGGAATTAGAAACAGATTTCGTTAACTTATATAGCGGGATAGTGATCAAATCAAATCTTAAATTATAAGAGTGGTTTTTACTGGTAGATGTAAAGCAAAAAAAAATAAATGTGCACGGCAAGGGCATAATTCTGTGTCTCAGAAAGAGGGGCCTGCAGTGGGCACGCTAACTGCTCTCTTTTGCAATCTAAAAATGGTCTGTGCTGCCGTACTGTGTCCCATAAGGCAATTGCATAAGAAATTTTTCAATGAGGGAGTGCAAAACAACAAATTTTAAGGGTGTCAAAGTTTATGTAGGATCGAAGTCTTCGCATCAAAAATATTAAACTAGATATAGTTCTAGAGAGTTCATCGGTATGTTGTGACCTCGATAATTTGTCATCCATACTGAGACCCAAAAGCTTTACACTGTTTCCCTCTGCTAACCTCGAATTGGCAGGTATTTTTAACGTTTGGGTTTTATCTTTGTTTAAAAGAAGATTATTGGCACTAAACCATTTTTCAGCTAAATCTAAAACGTTCTTTGAAGAAATAGAGTTTCAATGCTGGTACTAGAAGTAATAAATGTCGTGTCACAGAAATTATGTGATGACTCAAGTCATTCACGTAAACAACAAACAACAGCGGACCCAAAATGGAACCTAGCGGTACTCCATATTTTAGTTCCTCAGCATTTGAAAGTTCATTATTAAAATAAACGAGCTGGAACCTATTTTTAAGATAATTTTCGAGAAGTTTTAAAGGCACACCCCTTATGGCATAGTATCCTAATTTGGTCAATAGAATGTCATGAGAGACGCAGTCGAAGGCCTTGGACATGCCGCAAAGCGTTCATCTTGGATCATTTCCTTCTCCTAACTAAACTGAAATTCTTCGGGACAAAAGGTACAGCTCTTTTTTTTTAATTTCTTGGTCGGAGATACCAAACGGTAGTTATAGGAAATACCCATTCAGATACCATTGCTTTCGAGAAGGGTATTCCCCAGGGGAGTATTCTGGGACCCATTTTGTTCTCAGATTATACAGCGGACTTCTCTAATATTCTTAAATTTTGTAAATCTCATCAATACGCCGATGATACTCAGTTATATTTATATTTTGTTGCTAATGAAGCTTTAACTGCCGCTACTAAAATAAATTTAGAATTGCGGAGGTATCTGCGGCTCACAACCTCTTATTGAATACTAACAAAACGCAGATGTTAGTATTTGGAAATACAAGGGAAGATATAAATGTATAAAACGCCTCTTTTAATATGACACTAAATGATGAGATTATCTCTCCTTCTTCAGAAGGGTATAATAATTTAGGATTTTGGTTTGACGGTGGCTTGCGGTTTTCTAAGCATGTTGGCTTGGTTTTACAAAAATCCTTCTATAAGATGAGGATATTGTATATTCATAAACATTTTCTCAGTAAAGAAGTCAAACTTAAACTCTGTGATATGTTAGTTTTATCCCATGTCGCTTATTGCAGTATTGGCCAGCTATACGAGATAAGGAGAGACTCCAACGACTTCAGAATGCTTGTATTAGTTTTAGATACAATCTCAGAAAGTATGACCATATTTCACAGTGTCTGTCTGACTCTCCTCAAGTATTTCATCTCTGCTGCTGACAATATCCAAGATTCGGAGCTATATGTAAGGATTGCTCTGTAAATTGTTTTGTAAACTTCCATTTTAGTTTCATCGCAAATTTCCCTTTATTTTATGAGCTCCTTACTCAATGCATAGTACATCTTATTTGCCTTTTCTCTTCTATTCTCCTCTTGTTTCTTCGAACATAATTCCCAAGTACTGGAATCTACTAACTTGTTCTATTAGTGCTCCACGTATTCTCACCTCTAATTTCTCTTTTTCGTTTGAGACTGCCATACCTTTGGTTTTATTTATGTTCATTTTCATTCCGTTTTTTGTTAGTGCCTGATCCCAATTGTTTAGATTTTCCTCCAGGTCCTTCGAGGTTCCTGCTATGATCGGCGAAGGCACATTCTGATATGTTGATATGCTCTAGTTGGGTATCCAACTTAAAGGTCTTTTGACCGCTGTTCTGTCATTCTAATTAGATTGTCCATGTACGTTATGAATAGTAAAGGGCTCAAACTACCCCCTGTCTCACTCCTTCTTGTCCCTCTCATCTCATGTTCTTACATATTGCTCAATTTCTTGTTTCGTTGTATAAACATTTGATAACTCTTAATAATTTGTTGTCAACGTTTCTGGCGTGTAGGCTTTTCCATATCTAAGAATGCCAAATGCCGAAATTACTTCCTTAAAACACACGTGATCCTGAATATATTGGAAAGATCGGACGAAAAATATCAACTAGGCTCACAATCACGAAATATGCATGTAATCAATTCTTCTGTCAGAGTCTTCTATCAGAGTCTATAGAATTCTATAAGCAAGCTAACTATATAAGCAAGTACAGAGTACACAGGATGATTGTAAAAAGAAGTGAGTTGGTTATTCATAAAAAAAAACGGATTATCCGGCGATGGGAACGAACCGCAAGCTAGATTCAGGCTACAAGGGGCCTTTCCGGATCAAGACAGCTGTAATGAATGAAAGCTGCATAATAGAAGACTTGAGAAATAAACACAAACACGTAACCGTAGTCGCAGTAGATAGAAACCATGGGTGCTGCTGAATGAATAATGAATGAATGAATATTTAGATGATTCTTTTTGAGTAAGCGGTATTTAAATTAGATAAGACATAATATGTTAAACATAATTTTCACATAGAATATAATAAAAACAGTGAGAAAATGAAACTTGAAAAATGTAATCCGGATGATCCGGTAAAATAAAATATGGTGAATATTTTGATATCTACGTAAAATAAAATGTGAACCTAATACTAAGACATCGTTAGTTGCGTTGATTGGCTCAAGAATAAAGGATCTCATTCACGGTATCTTGACACATCGTTGTCGATTCTTCTTCTTTTCTTTAAGCTTCTCTTATAAGGCTCAACAATTCAAGTTTCTACGCGGAAAGCGCTTCAAAATCGAAACCTAACGTAAACTAGCGTTATAATGTTTTGAAAAACGGCAGGCTCACTTTATCTTGCCCAAAAAATTAACAAACACACGTCGTTATTGCCACACAAATTTTCTCGTCACTCGTCGAACGCGGTGGTAAACCTTCGGGCCGCGACGACGCAGACAAAACGTCAAATAAACCGACCAATAATAAACCGCCACGGGATCAGACGTCATCGACTCGCTTTGTAGTCGGTTCGTTTGTTTGTTTACCGCATCGGGCGATAATATCGCGGTGGCGATGGACGGACGGGAGTCATAAAGCATCGAAAAACGACGCGATGACGGAAACAGCGACGCCCGTTACGTAACGCAACCGACGGTTTATTTAAGCTGACAGTTGGTTTGCGTCAGGCATTGCGTCCCACCCATCACCCTCCCGGTATCCGTCAGTCCGTTTTGATCTTGTCGTGTTGTTTTAACGTCGCCGCTTAGGAAACACCACGAATGTTCAAATGGTCGAAAAACCCGAACGGCGTTCGGTCCCGTTTCGGAAAGTCTCGGTGAGCACATGAATTCCTATGAAGAAGATTAATTATTGTTTCCAAAAAAATATAGGTTAATTTTATCGAAGGGTGCTGCAACCCGCATAGAACCCGAGAGTATATTTTGAATATTTGACGTCTATCAAACCAAATTTATCGAAATTTTATGAATGGCAACTTCATCGTTTAAACAAGCACCTTACTAAAGCATTTTTCTCTATAGAATTTTTCAAAGAAACTTCAACGGGATACTGTCATGGTTCGCCCTGTATCGCTTGTTTATAAATGAAACTGGCTGACGTTTGGCCAATTTGGCCAATCATCCAATGTAGAAAATTCCAAATACTTCTTCAAATAAGGAAGACACGATAAAGAAAATGATTTATATTTTGAAGAGGGCTACACAAAAAAAACTTGTGGAATTATTAAACATAAAACATTTTCACAAAGGCTACAAAATCGATTCGATAGCACAACAAAACGGACATGACATTTTGGGATTACCCCCGTATCATTGTATATTTAACCCGAAACGATTTGGTCTGAATTGAAATCGCATATTAGAAAAAATAACACTGCACCAAAATCTGGAACGGCTCCGCGAATCGCCGGCACTATATTTATGGTCGAAGTATACCGTCGTCTGTTTAGATATTTTCCGATGACTCTGTAGACAAACCGCTCGGCGAACGAAAACCAATTAATCGCGAACAAAGTTGATAAATCGAGGAGCGACCGCCCCGCGACAAACGACGCGGCGGTCGCGGCCTTTGCCGCCCCTTTCCCGGGGTTTCGCCTCTTCTCGCACATTCGTTCTTTGACGACGGGCAATTTACGAACACATTTATTACGTTCGAAGCCCCGATATACGTTCCATCACCGTGATTTATGGTTTTCGGTTTTCCCCGCCCCGATTTATTATCTCGACCGGTTGGAGTTTACGACGAGACGTCGATCACAGTCGAGCCCGTACGAAAAACGAGGGAAAAAAAACAACGAGGGATTAATAACGCCGTTAAAACTCGCACGAGTCGAGTGGTGAGATGGTAGCAAATTGTTGAAAACGCCTTGGGGGGAAGGGGGGGTTGTAACAGCTGAGACGTGACGTATACGTGATCGAGTGACAGAATCTTTAGGTTAGAACCAGCGATTTTTATAGGAATATTAAATTTGAAACTTATTTAAAATGATTTATCTTACTAAGTTAACATTTTATTACTTTTTTTAAACAAGAATTCAGTTAATTGTGGGTAGTAAATTCATACGGTAATGCAGAACAGGAACAGAACCCCTTAAAAAATAGTTTTTCACGACTTTATGTATTATTCACGCAGAAGGTGTAACGGAGCGAGGTGAAATTGATTTCATATTTTATAGTAGCTCACAAAAAAGCCATTTTGCCTGTTTCAATGCTGGGTCTAAAAATGGTTGGGTGGAAGATGCCTTATTTTTGTCTGTCAAAAACGTCGAAGATTCAAGCGGGAAAACTATCGCCGAAAGCTATCATTGTATTGCATAATGCTTCCTATCATTCAGCCCAAATTAGACAAATTCCAAATACTCCTTCAAATAAAGAAGAAATTAAAGAATTTCTGTACGAAAATGATTTATATTTTGAAAAAATTTCGTGAAAATCTGAACTTTTAGTTCTTATTTATTTTGATAATGGATTGAGATGATTTGGTGAGTTGAAAGCGCATATAAGACGAAATAACACTGCACCAAATTCGGCAAGAGGTATGGTCTGGTCATAGATATAAGAAAGTGACCAATTGCTCTTGAATGGGATTATCCAAGGGTGGTTTTAACATACAATGCAACGAAATTGTGGTCCGTAATAGAAAATCATTTTAGACCTACCTGTGTTTAATATTCTTTGGTTTGGTATACTACTTAGTTTAAGTTTATTAGTAATCATTCTTATTTCGTGTGTAATACAGCGTGTGTTGAATCGTGTGCGAGTCTGGTGTATCTCAGGAGATGCTCCCGCCCAAATGTAGAAAACACTATTCTATTGAGACTAAGGAAGTTATAAACAATGTTTATTTAACTCTCATTGAACGTGGTGCCAACAAGCAAGCATCTTTAGAAGAACCGGCCACATTGTGTAGATGAAAGTGATCAAGATATAATACGGCGTAAAATTCACCAGTTATACGAGGAACAAAGCGTGCCTACATTAGATATCTTAATTAGGAGGCTTGAAAAAGATGAAACCGGTGTTAAATGTGGCAGAACTACCTTATGGAAGTGTATTCAACACATGGGTTTTAGATTTAAAAAAATTAACACAAGGCAAGTTTTAATGGAATCTTTTAGAATTCGGAAATGGCGACCGGAATATCTATAAAAAATTAGAATTTACAGAAAACAACAGAGGCCAATTATTTACTTGGATAAAACCTGGTTCGACACTTATGATACCCCGGAGAAGGGTTGGGTTGACTCAACTGATAAGTGTAAAACAAACGCGCCATCAAAAAGAGGTAAAAGAATAACTATTTTGCATGCTGGCTCTAAAGATGGTTGGATTCCAAATGGACTTTCTCTGTCTGCGAAAAACATTAAAGATCCTTCTCTGGATTACCATGAAGACACCACCGCTGATTTATTTGAAAGTTGGTTTAAAAACAAACTAGTTCCAAACATGTCTCCTAATAGCGTAATTGTAATGGACAATGCAAGTTATCACAGTAGACAGTTGACTAAAACCCCTTCCTCATGTGACATAAAAGCAACAATCCAAAACTACATGTATAATAAGGACATTTATTTTCACGAAGATTATACCAAAAAGAAATTAATTGAGGTTCTACAAAGCTTGAACCTACGAAAGGACTACGTCAGTGATAATTATGTAAAAAATCTAGGACATACAGTTTTAAGGCTTCCACCTTACCACGAAGATTATACCAAAAAGAAATTAATTGAGGTTCTACAAAGCTTGAACCAACGAAAGGAATACGTCAGTGATAATTATGTAAAAAATCTAGGACATACAGTTTTAAGGCTTCCACCTTACCACTGTATATTTAATCCCGTTGAATGTTTGGCACCAACTGAAATTTGCCATTCGTCGTAACAATGTTTTTCCCCGTGTTAACACCAATGTCCTCAAACTTATAGAAACCGAAGTTATTAACATCCCTCCAAAAATTCTGTCAAACATATAGAAAAAGCAGAACAATTGTATATCCATATTACAAATAATTCAATGATCAAACGAACTTACCTGGTAAGTGAAGTTCGATCGTAATTATATGTTACACCTCTTCGTAGAAATCAATATACGTAGTCCCCCTTCTAGTCGCTAGGTGGCACCACAGCTTTAAAGCAGAGCCAAAAAACTGTGGAATAACTTACCATGGACGGTATATTCGCCATCTATGGTCTTAACCTCATTCTATTTTAAAGCCCGTTTATAATAAATTTGCCAAAGGGCATTTTAGTACTGTTCAGAACAGTAAATTGGGCGGGAATGGGTGATTTCTACGAAGAGGTGTAACATATAATTACGATCGAACTTCACTTACCAGGTAAGTTCGTTTGATCATTGAATTATATGTTACACCTCTTCTATGAAATCAATATACGTAGACTTTCAAAGGCAACTCAGCAAATTTGTTATAAAACGATTTTATTCGGCTATATAAGGAAATCCAGGAAGTTTATGAAAGCCTCGAGTACAAATACAAAATAAATGGCTATCCGAGAAAACAAACCTTCTGAAAAATTCTATGTCCCAAATGTGGCATTAACAAAAAGGACTGCACTTGCTGTACAAATATATTATAAAAAAGGGGAAAACATTTAGAGCATTCTCACCAATCTGCCGTTTTTCCAATCATATCAATTGAAACACCTTTACAAAACGCAGACGATGTTGAGGCATGTCGAGTTCTGTGAACAGTAAAAATAAAAGTGTAGACAACACTATCTTCTAAAGTTATCTTTATTCATATACTTTTGTTGGGTATAGTTGCTGCCCTACAAGGCTTTTTAAATGTAATGAGTAAACGAGATTCACTGCCTCTTAAAGCACTGGCCCTCTCATTAATATATTAGAAACCACACAAAGATTTACATCTTCATATTTATGCAAAATTAAAAAACAGGTCGAGTCTTATTTATAGCTGAGCGTTTGGACTCTATGTACAATCGTTAACTTCAGTAGGAAAAACTAATTTAATTGTTTTAATGACAGTTAATTGCTTTAATGACAAGTCATTAGAACGTAACCCTTTTACAAAGTCAGGGACATAACTAGGGCCCCAAGTGCTGTTATATCTTGGTTTACTTGGCCTTAGATTATAAACACCTTAAAAAACCTAGTTAGATTTGCATTGTTAAATAAATCTGATCCAAAAATAAGGCTGTGCTGCACTGAAAGAACTCAATGAGCCATAGGACTTGCCCTGTCTAAAATGAATAATAAGGAAATCTAATACAGCCTAGGTGAGAAGTAATAACACTCCACTCCCCTCCTTTCGTAGAAGCTCCACCAAAGTTTAAATGCATGCAGGTATTAAATGCCTCAAGGTAGCCCTCTGAACAGATGATAGAAAAATATCCAGCAAATCTTCTGGAATGCTTGCCTGACAAAATCCCTGCAGCCAGGGTAAGGGATTTCCACAAAGGGTGACCTCTCCTGTCAAAAGAAGAAGGTAATTTGTCTGGAATTAGAAACAATAAATAACTACAACGCCTCCTATGAAAAAAAAAAAAGGAAACCAATGCTGGCTGTGCCCGTAAGGGATTACTGCGATCCCTGTAGCTCAATCAGCCTTGATTTTTCGTAAAACAAGTGGCAACAAGCAAAACGGGAGGAAAACATAGAAGAAACTGTCGCTCCAAAAAACAGTAAACGCGTCTTCATTAGATGCCTCCGGATCTGGAAATTAGGAAATAAACTTTCCGCATTTCTTACTTAGGCGAGAAGCAAACAGTTCGATTTATGGGAATCCAAATTTGATTGTTATTTTAGCAAAAGCATTGTCCGAAAGGTACCATTCACCATCAAAATTCAAATTCGTGGGTTCCTTATGCGCTTCAAAATTATCGGAAGATCGAATGTAAGATGCTTTAACCCATAACCTCCTTTCTTCACACCAACCCCAAGGCGCCTCGAAATTTCGTTTAAAACAGGAAATTTTACTCACCCTATTCTATTTACATACAAAATAGCAGTTGTGTTATCAATCCTCAAAAGTGTCTCGCAGTTAGTCAAATACGAGGCGAAGCATTAGAGACCAAATGAGGCCGCAGTTAATTCTAGTGCATTAATATGAAACTGAGCTTCCCTAGGACTCCAAAGTCCTCTGGCACAATTCCCCAACCCAAAGGAGTACCATCTGAGAAAATCTCAAGTTTGTAACATTGCTGCCTTACAGGGCATTCAGGATTCTGTAAACTTTTTAGCCACCACATAAAATCCCTCCGTAAATTACAAGGAATTATCATCCAAATAACATAATTATCAACAGAGTCTTGAAGGGCTAGATATTTGATTCTCTCAAAAATTCTTAGTATATACCCAACTGTAACAAACTGCTGGGCAAACTGAAAACTAGCACAGCACAAAGCTCGGCAAAGACTCTTATTTCGCAACGGTTCAAATTGCAAAACTTACTTACTCATCAGAAAAACAAGTGGTGGGATCCAAAAAAACAAAACCTAAAAATTTACGGGATTTCGAAGGATGTAAAACATTCTTATAATTAATAACATAACCCAACCTAATCAGTGTGTTGCAAGTTACTTGAACATTTTTTAAGGATAGCTAACTATTACCAAATAGTAAAGTTATCTAAATAAACTATTGAGGGAAAAGCCTTGGCAGGGAGATAAGAAACCACAAATTTCATTAATTCTGTAAAGGCCCACGGGGCGGTGCATAAACCAAAGGGTAAAACGTTAAACTGATAACAGAGAGCATCAAAATAAAATCTTAAAAAATTCTTTTGATTTTCAATTATTGGGACTAGAAAGTAAGCTTCTTTCAAGTCCAGAATGGTCATAAAGGACTTCCTTGTGAAGAGTGTTTCTACTAATTTTCTGTCTTCCAGTTTAAAATGACAAGTGTCAATAAAAGCATTCAGTTTCTTTAAATTTAAAACTAATCAAACCGAACCATCCAATTTTGAAACCAAAAAGATCTGTAAAATAAATTGATTCTTACAAGGTTCGCAAACTGCAATTGCACCTATCTCTAACAGGTGTTTGACCACATTACAAATTGAATCTTTTTCTTGTTGGGACCAAACAGGATCTGTCGTAATGAAGTCCTGTATAACTGGCATCGCAAATGGAATTTTATATCCATCTAACCAAGGTAGAATCTGTGCATCTTGAGTTCTAGAGTTCCAAATGTCCCGAAACTCGTGCAATCTTTCAACAAAAGTACTTACTATTTTTTCCTGGGGACACAACTCCACCCCCTTTCCTCTCGAACCTTCCTGTATTCCCTCTTTTGAGGGTACAATGACTTTCACCCACTTCAGCCTTGCAACTTCCCGGAACGAAGTGGGACGGTCGAGTTTAAATTTGTATGCTATAAAAGCCTTGTTCCGGATGCACCTGACTTTAACTCGGCCACTAATCTGCAGCTAATCTGATTGATTTGAGCCTATCAGCCAAATCTTCTCCACATAAACAAGAGTGCAAAGAAGCATCAACGAGCACTTCCTTCATACAAGGCTGCATTTCATTTGAGACCAGCGAAAGGCTTAACGCGGCTGAACTTCTATATACTGAACCTAAATGGTGTATTTTGCTTAAAACAAATATTGCATTACTCAACATTTTGATGAGAAGTAAGTACTACTCATCCTTAACCGGTTTCAAAAGCAAGGTCAAGAGCGCCCTACCAAACACCATCAAAGCACCCCTTGTTGCAGTCAGTCTCTCATCCCTTTTCTTTCCACCTTTGTTGATGGCAGATTTCATCTGCACATTCAATTTAGGAGAGTTATTGAGCGGGCAATTCTTCGGCACAGGATATCAACGCAAAAGGTCACTGAGACAATCTTCGGACACACCGGATTTCAAAAAGGTATTAATCTGACTTGCCAAAATGTCATGACACATCAAACTTTGTGTTGGGACTATCGACCCCATAGCTTAAAGGCCATTTTGCTTTAAATCCGTCTCAAGGGGCTCAACAATGACATCAGAATTAATTGAAGGGCCTAAAAAATATACTTACGATGGAGTAAATGCATTCCAACAGCCATAAAAAATTGTTCATTATGTCCCAGTATCCCGGGCGCCTCATCCATAGCCGGACGAGCCAGAAAACTCTATTTTTTCGATGTCGAAAAAATATAAAACCATATGTATGGCCGACCCCCTCACAAAAGGATTGCTTCCAATTGTGAAACACTTACATACGACTGCTGTCGTATAAGTGGGAAAGATGGGGGGTCTTTCGAGTTCTGGGGATTCCGATCGGAACCCGGACGATGAAGAAATCTTCTCCCAATTGTAAGAAAATCTCGTTGATGGGAACCACGCCACTAGCGATTATGTAATCGCGGATGGAAAGATTTAATCTTTCGTCGTAGGTAGGTTCTTTCTTCATCCGATAAGGAATAACGTAAATCTCACTTGTACTTCTCCATTTAACTTTGAAAAACGCTGAAAAAAGCTGAAAACACCGACGCCGAATAAAAATGAACATGTGCCACCAAAGCACAAAAAGAGGAATGAGGTTAAGACCATAGATGGCGAATATACCGTCCATGGTAAGTTATTCCACAGTTTTTTGGCGCTGCTTTAAAGCTGTGGTGCCACCTAGCGACTAGAAGGGGGACTACGTATATTGATTTCATAGAAGAGGTGTAACATATAATATAGAACAAATAATAAATAGAACAGGCGATGATAGCGATGGTGATACTGACATATTATGTGAATAATTTTAATTAATTTAAGTAGGTAATAAAAATAATTTGTAATTTTATTTTAGATTAGAACATAAATATATACATAAATAAATAAATATTGTTTAGTATCTTCACTAACAAAACCCCAAATAATTAAATTCTAAGGAAAGTACGGCCCTGTTCGGCCATATTTCATTCTTACAGCCCGGGTCTTTCATTAATTCGTATCAGTTAGTCACTTTCTTGAACAGACTTTAGGTAAAATATCAGTGCAAAGCAGGTCGAACTGTGAAACACGAGTAATTAAAGTAATAAATATTTATCGAGAACGATGAGTGGCGGAGTTGATCACTGAACTAGGTGACGACAGTAGCGATAGTGACTGATACTTTATTATTATTATATTCAATATTTTCTATATTAATAATGAAAATTGAAAACATACTTATGTCCCGCTTGTTAGTGTAGGTAGACAAATTCCTAGGACGGTCCTGATATGGTTGGGTTTTGGTGTATTAAACAGTACGCGAATATTTGTGGTCGAAGTATACATCATCCTCTTTACCCTTTTTTTTAACTGACTTGATACGATTCGTAAGTCTTTAATTTTGATCTGAAGTCCTTTTAATGCATGTCTTTCGGTCAGTTTTGGTGTCTGATTTTTCGAAATCGACAGATCCGGTTTCGAAAAAAGTTGGAAAAACATGTTTAGTAGCTATTCGTAGCGTTCAGCAAAATAATTTTATAACAAATGCGGCGGGCGCGCCACTGCGCGAGACGAAAGTAACCAACCTGTATTTAGTTAACTTTGAATTATGATTCTTGTCAGCGCGTTTGATAGACTGACTGGTTCTGTGTGCGCTTGATGCCGACTACGTACCCCCGGGGCTTCGAGTAAACACCGATTTATAATTTATATCCTTGCGGAACGACCGCTTGTGTTTATAAAGCAATTTTCGAACAATGGACTCGTAAAAAATACAAATATAACCAGCGTCGGGCGTAGCCGACCATTAGTTGTCCGCACGGACGGGTATTAAGTTGTTGGAAAGAGCGTCGTTCCTTTCGAATGGGAATTAAATTAACGTCCTGGTGCCATTTAGAAGGGGACACAATAAATGGCCGAACGTTCAAATTATCGAAAATTCCCGAACGGCGTTCGGTTCCGTTTCGGAAAGTCTCGGTGAGCCTCGCCTCCGCGAGGGATCTGGATGTAGCAGAAGGTCAAATGGCATATTGCAATTTGACAGTCGATACTAGATAGGTAAAGTCTGTACATAGATATAAGAAAATGATTAACTGATGCGAATTAAGGAAAGACCCGGACAAGCTGTAGGAATGAAATATGACCGAACAGGTCCGTACTTTGCTCAGGGGTTTTGTTAGGAAAGATACTAAACAATATTTATTTCACGTATATTATATTTACATTTGGGCGGGAGCATCTCCTGAGATACACTAGGCTCGCACATATTTTGCATAATTCGCACACGATTCAACACTCGCTGTATTACGCACGAAATAAGACTGATTACTAATAAACTTAAACTAAGTAGTATACCAAACTAAAGAATATTAAACACAGGTAGGTATAGAATTATTTTCTATTACGGACCACAATTTTACCTGAATTTAAATTCCGAAACTTTAGGTAATAATCTTGTTGCATTGTATGTTAATGACCACCATTCAACAGCAATTGGTCACTTGCTTATATCTATGAACAGACCATACCTATAACTTGGAAGCCGTTTGAGCTATAGGACTTAAATTTTCCCCCTATTAAGTACAGAGAGCTGTAGTCTATCATTGAAATATGAACCCGATCCGATCACGGCAACTCTGATTTTTGGTTCATTTAACCTTCATTTTCACGCTGAGCTAGAGAATTCTCCGAGAGAAGTCCCCGAATTCTCCAGCTGTCGCGTTAAAATTTGGCAGAAAGGTAAAACAAACTGAGCTGTAAAAATTGCTTGCGATCAGATCTCGGAAAATGTTAAAAATTTTTTTTGGTTATTTTGGATTCAAGGAAAAAATCATTTTCTCAAAAACCATTGATCCGATCGCAAAAATTCTTTAGCCAGGAAAATCGGGAGATCGGGCGCTATAACTTTTATTTGGGTTTCTTTTTAGATAATGTACCGGGTATATCGGGTACGGGCGAAAAACAAAAAGCTCTTAGAAGTAGCCTTTTTCGGGGGTAAATTATTGGTCGTGACTAAAAAACCGTGGGGAACAATTAAATCCGAGTTGAACGCGTTTATAGGCGCCATCGCGGGCTATAATTTAAGTATTTCGAGTTTTCGCCTATTGTACAGGGTGCGCGAGATATACGGCAAAATAAATTACGCGAGAGTTAATGTCTATCTTAAATTCTTAAGGTTTTCTGAAATACCGCCACTGGCGGGCAAATTTGATTGAACAGTAGTGTACGTCACA
The DNA here is from genome assembly GCF_029955315.1 of Cylas formicarius. Lineage (NCBI taxonomy): Eukaryota > Metazoa > Arthropoda > Insecta > Coleoptera > Brentidae > Cylas > Cylas formicarius. The sequence goes on along the minus strand of NW_026844334.1, from coordinate 2,589,273 downwards.
TCGAGGGCTACAATTTTTGTATTTACGGTTTTCGCCTATCGTACAGGGTGCGCGAGATAAACGGAAAAATAAATTACGCGAGAGTTAATATCTATCTTAAATTCTTAAGGTTTTCTGAAATACCGCCACTGGCGGGCAAATTTGATTGAACAGTAGTGTACGTCACATCGAGGGCTACAATTTTTGTATTTACGGTTTTCGCCTATCGTACAGGGTGCGCGAGATAAACGGCAAAATAAATTACGCGAGAGTTAATATCTATCTTAAATTCTTAAGGTTTTCTGAAATACCGCCACTGGCGGGCAAATTTGATTGAACAGTGGTGTACGTCACATCGAGGGCTACAATTTTTGTATTTACGGTTTTCGCCTATCGTACAGGGTGCGCGAGATAAACGGCAAAATAAATTACGCGAGAATTAATATCTATCTTAAATTCTTAAGGTTTTCTGAAATACCGCCACTGGCGGGCAAATTTGATTGAACAGTGGTGTACGTCACATCGAGGGCTACAATTTTTGTATTTACGGTTTTCGCCTATCGTACAGGGTGCGCGAGATATTTGAAAAAATCTAGTTGGGAATCGTCATTTCTGACGCGGGTTTTTATATTTTTCTAAACTGGTTCGCCGTCCCTAACCCCTATGCCTAGCTAAACACGCAAAGCCGGACAATTTGCGCAATTCCGACCGTCTGTCGCACTTTAATACGGGGCTGCTTTATTAAATATCTGGGATTCGGTGGCCCCTTAATGCCTTTCGAAATCTCCTCGCCCGAGATCTTGGCAGGCCAAAGCCCGCCACGCCATTAAGTCCACTTGTTCCGGAATTCGGGGACACGAGGACTTAATCAAAAGCTGCCCAAAACCTTGCCCGATAACAGTTACGGGTCTAATCCGGGGGCAAGTTAAGGGCTGTCGGCTGCGGTTGCGCTGGGATTTGCGGGAGATATATTTGAAGATGTCCTTGGTCGAATTTTGGGCGCGGCCACTGCGTCGATGTCAATTTTTGCTTTTTTGAATTGAACTATTTTTAAGTTCCTAGAATGGCCGCCAGGAGGATATGAATGTACCTATACGGGTGAACGGTAATTATCTATATCGAACAACATAATCTTTATTAGCATTACATGGGTGAAGTCTGCCATTAAGGCCGCTCACACTTAATCCCTTCCTGTCATTAGAGATACCTCGGGAGAGGTCTCCTATATTTTGCTAGTTTCTAGGCTAATCTAGCGTCTCGCTCTAGATTTATTAGAAGGCATTCACTTTCACCAAGAGGACGTGAAAAAAACTATTTCTGAGTTAAAAGAATATTTTGCTCCCGGACCCACTGGTTATCCGCAGATGTAACACCGATTTATAAAAAGGGTGATAAGCTCGATGTTTCAAATTACCGCCCTATCAGCCTAGTTTGTATTATATGTAAGGTTCTTGAACGCCTTATAGTAAATCAGGTGTCACCGTTTTCGATCGACTGCCATATAATAACTCTGCCACTAATATATAATCTGCATATGCCACTGATTACCGATCTAGTGCTATATTGAATAGGAATGTCCTACGACAGAGTATCACACGATTTCGTTCTCGCCCTAATTTTGCACTCAACTTTCAAGAGAGTCGCTCTTACTAGCCTCATGAATTGAAACGGTGCTTTAAATTAATGAATTTAATAATGTATTCGAGCGTTTTTTCCAGTGCCTACCTGAGGATAAAATTTTCTTCGATCGTTGGCCCGTTTGTACGAAAGCCAATTGGTTACTTTCCAATTCTAACCTCATTCAGCCGACTGAGACGATTTATATGCCACGTTCAAAAGGGTTATTTCTCCATAAATGTCACATGGCTAACCAAACTAACCGAAATTATACCTAAATTCCAGTCTTCTATATATAGCAGGTATAGTCTTTATATATAATTTCTCTTTGTTGTTCTTTCTTTTTCGTCATCAATCTTGTCCACTACTGCATTGACAATATGGGATTAAAAACTGCATTTTGCCAAACTTTTTAGGCTATCAATCCTGCCAAATTGATTTAGATTGCTCGTATCGCCTCTCAGAAAAATGAAATGCGAAATATTTGAAGTCCAAGTGTGCTTTGGAAAACAAGATGGCAAAAAAGAGTTTTATTTAGCTTTAATAGTAAATTTATTAGTATTTAATGATGGTAGTTGTCAGGCGAAATCTGCTCAAAGGTGGAGATATTATTTTGTTTTTGTATGATATAGCAGGTTAGGAAAAAGATCTTGTAATGCAGTTAGACCCTTATTTTGAGCTTTGATGAGCAGTAATAACACCATTTTCTAAGATAGAGCTGTAGAAGAGAACTTTTTGTAAATTAACACCAACCGAATGCTGTGAAACATTGCAGAAGCTGCCAATTGTTTCCTTGCCCCATATGCATGGAATCTCAAACGGAGTTTTGTCTTTAAGGGGTCGAAGATAATGAGAAATTTACGGAAGTTTTTAGAGGAAGTAGGTGATGGAAGCTGTTTTAATTCTGGGTCCAGTGACTCTGGTTGGGATAGTTTTACGGGAGAGGGTGATATATGTTGCTTCAAGAGTTTTTTTATCTTGTGTTATATTAACGCGTGTTATATTACCCTCGGACCACCATGCGATTACGTAACAGGCATTTAACCTCAAATATTGTAATCTATTAGAGCGGCGTACAAGGGGGCCTTTAAACGCCGGATAAGGAATGCAATTTTCACCTTATCTGGCGTAACGTCGATACGACGTCGACGTTCGGTACCCCGAGACACGTCTAGGTTGGTCGAGACCATTTCCTCGCCCGTTACCGGCGGTTTAATTATGATTAAGTGCGCCCCGGGGGCGATATCGGCTGGCTTGGCATTTCCATAAAACGGCATTAGCGTCGCAATATCGGGGGGCTATACATACAACGGTGCGCCCTTTAAGGCCGTATCGTAAACATTCCTCCGCTTTCGTTCACGAATTGCTAGTAGTAGCTTCGACATTTGCGATATCTGCGCGGTTTATATTACCAACGCTACCGATTTAACTGTTTTTTCATTCATAATTTTTACTGTTTTTCTACGAGCGTTCAGCGCCATCTATTAACTATGCAAATATTTTTCGATAATCAACCACCACGTAATAAAACCCAAAAGATATATACTTCAACCAGAAATATAGTGCTTTTACAACCGACCACGTGATTAACGTTGCGTACTGTTTAATACTCCAAAACAGAACACCCTGCCGAGCAGACCCTTACCCGCAATCATTACCGTATAGGAATATAAGTACGGTTTTCAATCTTTACAGTTAACCACCTTTGTACCGATATTTTAGCTACGTCTTGTCGAATTTTATGGTACTATCACTAAATTTTGGTTAGTTTTGGTTAGTTTTAACTCAACTTCGTCGTTAAACCGCCGTCCACGTAAGTCCTTTTTCAAATATCCAAACAAATAATAGTCGCTGGGGCCATATCTGTACTATAGGAAGGATGATCTATCTGTTGGAACCCACACTCTAAAATGGCAGCTGGTGCAACACCAGCAGTATGGACAGGTGCATTATTGTGCAAAAGACGGACGCCTCTGGTCAGTTTTCCTCGACGTTTTACACGTATGCAGTCTTGCAATTTACGTAATATTGTTGCATAATATTTACCATTGACAGTGGTATTAGTTTCTTTAAAATCTATCAAAAGAATTCCTTCACAATCCCAAAAGATCGTGGCCATCATCTTTTTTGTTCACTGGCAGACTCTGAATTTTCTTGGAGGTGCTTCACCCTTACGACGCCACTCCATCGACTCTTTTTTCGATAGAGAGTCATAATAGAGAACCATGGTTTCATCTCCCGTCACAATAGTTTCTATCACAGGCTTCGGTTCCGACCCACAGAGTTCCAAAAAAGACCGCGCACACTCGACACCTTGCACTAACCTTATGCATACCTAAATGAACATTCAGGATTCGACGAACACTTGTATCAGAAAGCTTAGTAATTTCTGAGATTTCCTTGACCTTTAAACGTCGATCACTCAATATCACCTCTTCCACAATCGCAACAATATCTTCCGTTACGACCATTTTTTTTATTTGCGGAGGTAATCCGTCTTCCAAATTTTCATTAGGTTCGACTACTTCGTCTTCAAATTCTTCGTTGTTTTCTATGTCTTCTTCGAACAGACGAATATCTGCTTCATTCCACGGTCTTCTCATTTTAAAGTGTTAAAATACAGGAACCTCCAAAAAATGTTTAATTGTAAGATTCTAATAAATATTTATCTGTCTTCTTATGACGTATTCTACTGACTGTTGTTGTTTACAAATCGAATAACTATCTAGAAGACACTTAGTAGTAATAATAAGCCATTAGTAATAAAGTTGAATGCCTGCAGTGACCTATTTAAAAAAATTAGTTCTTAGAAGAAATAACAAAAAAAACGTAAATGCAATAGAGTGATGGACATCACAAAAGGATGAGCCAAAAATTCCGAAACAGCTACCAATAATAAAACAGTTCCTATATGCAACTGCTTCCTCAATGTCAGTAAAACGATCTTTCAGCACTCTTGCTTTTGTACACTCAAATATAAAGAACATGATGGAGATATAAAAAGCTGGAAAATTAGTGTGTTTGTGTATATTGTCTTATTTTTTTCAAGAGTTGTGTTTTACTCTTTGTTTGTGATATATAAAAAAATGAATTTTAATTCAATCATGATTTTAATCGTGATTTACATCACTTGATTAAAATCGTAACGACCCTGTTTTTAATGTAGTTTACTATATGACATCAGTTGCTGACGTCGGGTCGAGTCGAATTTGCTGACGTTTCGCCAATCATCCTGTTAGTTTCTTCAGAGCTTGACTGAAACTGTACGAAACTGTATTGGGTACGAAACTATCAGTTTTCCCTGTATTTTATTCGATAAAACTAAAACTGTTGAATGTAATCAATTTGTCTACCAACGAAAAATCCGAGAGTCAAACCGAAAGGTTAATTATAAAAAATCCGCAACTTTACTCGGGTCTCAAAAGTCAACTACTTGACGGATCGAAAAGTCCGGCCGGAGATAGCGACATCTTCCGGCGCCCCCTTGTACACGTTCCGCCAATTCCGATCCGAATAACTATTTCCGTTTCTCGTAAATTACGGTGTCGTAACGAGCGAGAAAGCCCGGAACTTTGATAAATGCGAGAGCTTTCCATTAAAATAAGTGCCCCAATATATATCTGCTGATTTATATGTTTGCCGCCCGACAAGAGTCGCTGAAAACCGTTTTAATTTGTTCCAACCCCGACGAAAAATTGATGCCCCCCCACCCCCCTCCTTTTGTTTCTTGCCGACGAGACGCTGGTTCGGAGGTGGCGCCTTCTACCGCAATTGTAAAGGTAGGTAAAACTATAGGCGATCCGCAATACATACGCGGTTTAGTTCTGATTTAGCCACAGACTATTAAAATATAGTTGTGTTCTGTGATAAAATGGAAAGTGTGTGTGTTCTGTGTTCCAATTTGGCTTAGACTTCAAGGAAATTACTGTTGTTTTACCTAATGACGGTGCAAATACTTGTCAAAATGGTGCAGATAAGGTTGTTGTACCGCGAAATTTATTCCGGTATTAAAAAACGGTTCTTACAGGAATAAATTAACTAAACGCCAGGAAGTTGTTGAAAACCCCAGAAGATCCACTTAGCAAACTTTCTATTGTACGGATGTCCAAAAAAGCTCTGTCAAGAAGATTCTTAGAAAAAATAAATGTCAGCCGAGAGAAAAACAAGAGTAAATACTTGAGAAATTTCACTTTCGTAGTTTATAGTAACATCAGAATCAAGTCATTGAAAATCTGAGAAGAACATATCATTTTATCGATTTACTGCGCTAAAAAAAGACTTCAACAGATCTGGATTCAAAATAAATAAGAACTAAAAGTACAGTTTTTTCGACAACACCGTGTCTTTATCAAATGTAATATTTTCAGACTACCTGCTACTATATATAAGGAAAAATGACCATAAAACCTTAGTTAATGTTGTGAGAATTTAAGTTCATTTAAGGAGAGGTATTTAAATCTAATTGATCGTTAAGCAATATATTTGAATGTCTCATTTTGTTCATCTCCATGGCTTCTAATAAATTTAATTTTCTACTTTTTGTGGCTGCATGTAAAATATCAAAATTGTCGTCAAAATGTGTTTTTCTGTGGTTAAATGTGTGGTATAATTAGAATCTAGACTATTGTTTTTAAACGCTCTTTTATATTCGTTAATGCGTTTCTTGAAGGATCTATCTGTTTGCCCATTTTAGGACAAGATCCGCATTTCAACCTGTAGACACCTGATTTTTGAGATTTTCGACATTTCGTTTTCGTTTTCTTAAAAATTTTCCTAATGTGTTGTTAGTTCTGAAAGCTATTTTTAAACCACATTTTGACAAATGTTTTGAAACTTTTTCAATAGGTTCTCCTACGTATATAATTGTTTTAAATTGTTCGTATTCTGTATTAGGTTTCGGACAAATAGAGTTTACTGTTTGGATTTGTTTTTTATTTGTAATTTTATTTGAAAGGGACGGATTGTAGCCGTTGTTCAATGCAATTTGTTTAATGATATTAAGTTCTTTGTTGTAATTTCCTGTTGAGAGTGGCGTATTAAGAAGTCTGTGTATAAAAGAGTGAAATGCAACCATTTTGAGCTGTTATGTATGACTGTGTCCGTGTGTGAAGGTTTATGATAAATGGAAAAATCTAATTTGTTTTGCGTTTTCGTAATAGTTAAGTCTAAAAAATTAATAGAGTTATCCTGTTCAACCTCGATAGTTAATTTTATACGATTATGTAATGAGTTAATGTAATTTAAAAAAGAATCCAATCGTCTGTCCGTTCCAACAAAGCAAGCAAAGACATCATCCACGTATCTATACCACCATAGAGAATTTTTACCTAAAGAATGTTCTGGTATGATATTTTCTAAATTGTCCATAAAAATCTCGGCTAACAAAGGACTAAGTGGGTTTCCCAAAATCAAACCTTCCTTAGAGATGTAAATCTGCCCATTAAATTCAAAATAATTTTGGTCTAAAGATGCTATTAAGCAATCTAATAAATCTTGGTTCACCAATGGGTTAATCTGTTTCCGAGTTAGGGTGAAATCTACTAAAGCTATCACATCCATAGGTAGAATACTGGGAAATAAGTTTTGTACATCGTTTTCATTAAGTAACAGCTACCTCAGATCAAGAATTTCTTTGCCCTTCTCTTTGATGACCTGATGGAGTCGCTCATCTACATCTTTCGAAAAAGAAGACAAAGCCACACCTGCAGCAGATTCTGCAAGACGTCAACGCATCTCCAGGCATATTTATAAACACTTCCAGACAAAATATAACAAAAACCAAATTACACGCAGCGAATAATCTTAACAAATTATTCAGAGGTATAAGCACAGACAAATGTTATATTGGTTTGGTATAAGCTAGCGGAATACGAAACATATGGGCAAGCAATTGACAGATATCCACTATCGGTGAGTTCGGTTTTTCTCTGACGCAGACCACGGAACACCGTACGATCCAGCGAGCGCCATCTGTCGGCGCCGCGGTTGAACTACGACACAAAATGTTATCTCACGGCTCGTCCGACTGTGAAGAAAAAAAAATCCACCCGCATCGTACAACCGAATGCAATTAATTTGACGTTTATCGCGAAACGGGCCGCGGCCGTGACGTCGCTCCGCGGTCGTAACGTTTCGGAATACGTACGGCCGCGTCGTTAATCAAAACGCCCCGGAGAAAAATCAATAATGACAGACGTATAATAATTACAATTGTTTATTTAATGAAATATGACGCCAGCGGCACAACGCAATTAATCTTTTTTATTATGCTGTCGGTAACGCAATAGTGAGCGATGGTTTTTACGGGGCCACGGTGATAAATCATCGGACGGAGCGCTACCACGCACTGGAAATTAATAATACGAAAGTGCGCGCCGTGCGCACGCCATTTTGGTGTTTGATTTATCGCCCCCGTTTTATTTGTGTTTTCCTACGTTTCAAAAGAAAAAAAGTCTACACGGCCGACTTGACATTTTGACACCCATTTGACAACAACCAAGCTTTACTGTTCAGAGAGAGAGAGAGAGAGAGAGAGTTTCGGACATTGTAATCTTAAAATTTTTCCAAATACTCAACTATAAATAGTTTACGATAACATTAGGGACTTTTTTAACCTCTTATTTTTTTTTTAAATATACAAAAATCAACAAATAATAATAAATAATATTAAAAAACAAAAAAATATATTCGGCATACATAACAACTATTTATAGGTGGTGGGTAAATAGTAATATGTATTTATATGTACCCTCTTATGTACATAATATAAAAAATACATATTACTACATATACTTAAATCTTTATTTTACAATTTTACCATACTTTCTATTTTTTTTTTCTGCAGGTATCGTCTTGCAAAGATTTTCTTTTTAGACTAATGGTGATGGGTTCTGGCCGGGGTTCTGGCATGGGTTCTGGAAATGGATTTTTCTCTAGAATTTCTGTTATGGCATTCAATGTTGTTGCTAAAAGCTCAGACAATACCTGCCGAGCTTCTTTTTTGGCATTATTGGAATGAAGTCTTTTTGATCTAGATAATCCTGCTTCTGTTGGTGGCTTCTGGTTAAATAATAATAGGGTGGGAACAGTAGTTTTTTTAGAATCTTTTTTAAAGGTAAACCTAAAATTTAAATTTTGTGGTGAATTTAATGTGTTACTCAAGACAAAAAAAAACAAATAACTTATTTTGTAAGTCTCTTTCGTAATCATTTTGAGTAAAATGAACTGAGCAGACATAGCTTTTATCTGGATTAAGTTTGTCCTCTCTTCTACATCGAACTATCCAGTCGTTCCTAATAGATCGGGATACTAGATCTTTCCCTTTGGGAAAGCGATGAAAACTACATTTTCGAGAACTTGCTTTTTCATCAAAATAGTTGTTATTGCATCCATACATGGCACACTTTGTTCCAGGCATACCTAACTATTTTTTGATGTAACTTGTCCCACTGAAAAAGGTAAAAGAAATGTATTTCTTACTTTTACCTATATTATTTTTTTTAAGGTTAAAAATAGTGTTTTTCTCAGTTCTCACCACTCAAGCACATACAATTTTAAAGTATTTGTTAAAGACTTGAAAACACTGTTGTTGTCCAATTTTTTTTTTTACGGAATAGTATATTATGCAACAAGTGCGGTAAATGGCATTTGACTCACGAGTTTATTTGACACGAGCGGAGCGAGTTTTTAATAAACAAGTGAGTTAAAAAGTTTACCGAACGTGTTGCATACTATACTTTTTCTACGATCGTTAGTTTTTGGGTAAAACAACACGAATACATGACTGTCAGAATTGACAAAATTCAAAGCGTGGGAATATCTCGGAAAACATCCGATTGCTCCGAAATCCGTGCGGTAAAATCCCGGAAATGTCCGAAGTGGCTCGGATTCGTGGGAAACGAAACAGACGTGGTAAAGTGACGCTTCCCTCAAGCTAGATTGGTTGGTAATTAGGTAGTTTATAGACGGGAGTAGAAAAATACAATTAACACAAACATAAGCGCACTGCTCACTAGTTTAAATTATGTTTAAATTATGTTTTAAATGCATTGACAGAATACACAAAAACCGTAGGAGGACTTCGCTTACGTCACAAGCGACCACGTGCGATCGATAATTTTGGCGAACGTATGTCTTATGGGATTTTGCAATCCTATTAGGTTTACGATTCTTGGGTTTGGTCCACTCAATTATTTAGTCACCATGGCAACTATGTGAAACCCTAACCTAAAAATTGGAGGTTAAGCAGTTGACACCCGTAGAAATCGAGGTCGAACTTATGGAACCAGTTTGCAAACAGAGCGATTATACCAAATTTATCGTGTAATAAAAAAAAAGAAAACTCTGTAATTGTAAACGTAAAAAAATTCGTTGTTGGGTAACCACGAGCAAAAAATTCCCACTAAAATTCATCGTTGCCATGGTGATCTGTTGAAAAACGCGATTCGATTGGTTAATATTACAAGTGCGAAATTTTCTGTTATTCGTGACAGTGAAAAAAATTTACATAAATATTGTCGTTTGTGATTCTCAATCTTCTTCTCTCAAACCAGGTGAGTTTTATAGTCAGTCAGTGTTGTTGCTAGAGAATTTGAATTATTTAAGCTGTATTTGCATTAGGTCCATATCTATTAAATATTTTTCAGAGCTTTAACATGCAGTCTATAAAACCAGATTCAAAATTTTAATTATTTTTTAACCGGCCCACAAATTTCTCTAGGTAAGACAATAACATGTTACTTATACTGTGTATTTTCTCCTCTAAATCTAATTACTGCTTGCAAAAACATATCATGGGTTAAATATTTTTAAATTGGGACAGAAAAAAGCTAGATTAAGCCTACTACTACTACTATCTAATTCGTAAATATATTATTTTTAAGAAATAGATTGCTTAACAACAAATAATCTGACGAAACAATACAAAAGCATCAAATATCATTTTACTGGCGGATATCCGTGGTATACTTCTTCTTCTTTATGCGTTTCGCATACAGTTGGACAAGATTGCTATGATCATTCGCCCATTGAATCGATTAATATTTATTAAATTAGGGCAATAATCCTGCCAACTTGATCTATAGTTAAATAGTCAACTTTCCGTACGATCTGAGAAGTGAATATTACTTGATGTCTTTCTATACATTGTTTTGTAGGTTTGCCATTATGTTCATGCGTGGCGGATGCGCCAGGTTTTAAATTCTTTTTCGGCTACGAAGGAAACGAATCGGAAACTCCGCGCCCTAAAACAGATACTAATCCACTTTACCGCTGTTTATACCGTCGTAAAACGATCCGGAATATTCGGGGTATCGATACCGATATCCTCGAAAAACGCTCGTTTATTTCTGTCGCACGTAGCTCAATAAAATATGTAAAATTTATCGATTCTGGCGAACCGGACGGGTCCTTATAGCCAACGGCCATACGTAAGGCTCTGCGTCCCGTATCCTCCCTTATACGCGAAAGTAATTTGAATAAACTGCAAATAGAGCTGTTCTCCCGAAAATATCCGATGTGGATGCGAGTCTTGCCATTAACGGAGCGGATCGAACGTCATACATATCAATTTATTTGGTTCCAACGTTACCGTATTTTTTCGATATCCGCGAGGGTGGATTTTCTGTACCGTCGTCTTGGATCTCCTCTCGGTCAAACGAGAAAAGATAAAAATTGAGATGTCTCGTATCTAATTTATATATTTTTACATGACAATTGTTTCGGCAACACCAAATGTCAACATTTGATGAAGACACGGTGTTGTCGGAACTTTTAGTTCTTATTTATTTTGATAATTGGATTTTCATCAAGTAAAACCCACCTCAGTTCAAATATCAATGTGCCTATTTTTATACAATTAAAATCTAATTACAAGCAAAGCAGTCAATTACTATATTCAAGCTTGATGAAAAAGCAAAAATCTATACTTTAGGAACCATGGTTAATAATTTAGACATTCATTCAAACGTAATTTCTTCTTCAAACACAGCTTTTATTAATTATCTGCCACCCAGCGTCAGCATACCGTGACCTGGACAATTAAATTTCTTGTCTTCTTCTTCTTTACTTGTATAGCCAAAATTACCAGGTTCCCCTTCTTCTTTACTTCTATGGCCACGTTTATGTTTTCAGTTTGGAGATGCAGCTGTCACGTGATTTATACCGGCTAACCTAAAGAAAGAAAAAGAAGAATCACTTTCGTTGGTTTGAATTAGCACAGATGGGCGAATGATCCTGGTAGTCGTGCCCCAACAGTTTTTTTGTGAAACGCATCATTGAATTGAATTAGCACAGATTATGGAAATAAACGCAAACTATTCTCGCCCATTTCAAGTGTGGTAAACGGCATTTAGCTCACGAGTTTATTTGGCACGAGCACAAAAAATCACAATTTAACAAATTAAAAATAATAACAGATTATCGGGTTACCAAATTTTAGTTCAATCAAACAAAAAATCAAATGTTTTGATTTGATAAAGTTGTCGAAACAATTGTCATGTAAATATATATAATTTATATATAAATATAATTAATTTAATTTAATTCATTCGGAAAATTGCATACGAATCATAAAAGTTAATAAAAACGTGTGCCTAATGCCTAAACATTTCAGCTGCGACTATTTTGAGGATATGGTTGTCAATTAAAATACTTTCCTACCTAGCATACTCAAGAAACAAGAAGTAAAAGTTACTTAAGTAGTTACCAGGATGAAAAGTATGAAAAAATTGAAATTGCATTAAAACTTCAGAAAACGTCAGAGCCCTTTACTAAGAGATACTTAAAATTGTAAAATAAAAATTTTTTAGGTGCCAATGACATACCTATCCACACCTTCATTGTAGTATGTTTAACAGAAGTAAGTTTTTTTTAGCTTAAACAATAGCGTAAATAGTTGTTCTTTGTATCATGTCCAATAACCTCTACTTTATTTTTTTTTATAGGTTAATTTGCTATCTGAGCCGTGTTTACACTTGTATTTTAACTTCTCTCCTTGTTTGGATAAATGTTTCCGCCGCTTTCGGGTGCCTCGGGTGATTCGGACAAATGCACATTTTAGCATTTGTGGTTTTTCGGTAAAGTGACGCTTCCCGCACGCTAGGTCGGTGTATAATTAGGCATTTCACAGACGAGAGTGGAAAAACTATATTGCAATTATTTTGCGCATCGGAGCTCTTTGTTTGGTTAGTTTAGTTCGTCGCGCGTAGTAGGCGTCGGACGCGAAACGTCAAGGTCGACGCGCGCGCCATCTGCGACGAAGAAATTAAAAAGATTGCCGCGCGCGGCCGTGACAAATGGCCGAGTAAATAGAAGAATAAAGGGAGCGGAAACGTCGACTGGGGAGAAGGGTGGACGCGACTGTCGTTAGATAAGAGTAACTTAACGAGCGAAATTAGTGAAGCACCATTGCGACAAAGCTCCCGTTGATTGCGAGCGAAAGACTAATGGCCACCCGAACATTTCCGCCCTTTCCGATTGAAAACGTGCCTCTTGATTAAGCGTTAACGTCCCGGAGATCCGCCCATAAGTCTTCGATTCTTTAATAAAGCTGGTTCGGGAATTAATGAGGTGAGAGAGGACCATTCATCATGCGGAGAATGGCCGACCCGGTCCGCTAATTGCCACGCCGCCTTCGTTTTGTGTACTCGACATCGAAAGTCCGCCGAATTTATTTAATGCGGGAAGACTCGAGGACTCGGAACGGTAATATTTTATGATTTTCCGTAGCTTTTCGTTAGCGTAGATGAGTTTTCTAAATACCCGAATAGCGCAAGGACGTTCTGAAAGGTAATGTCCAGTAGCCCAATTCGTTGTACGACTATAAAAATTCTATCCCAGTATTTGGTACTCGCGTGTGATGGAATTCACTTATTGAGTATCGTTGGTGAAGTCATTACTGGAATAGTAGCCGATTTTCTATTGTAAATATGAAAAAAATGTAGTTATATAATGTAGTTATATAATGTAGCAACAATATAGAACAACCTAACCTAAAGTATCTTAAAAATAGAACTAAACTCTAAAATAATAACTAATATTTGACAGGTTTTCTGTCATTCTTTGATGACAGTAGCCCTTGTCAGCCAAGCAGCTATTGAATTCGCACATTGTTTTGATGGTTGTGATGTGTTTGCCTTCTTATCCGCATCTGAAAATATTTTAGTTTTGAGAAAGACAGGTTTTATATATCTGTACTTTATAAAAAAAAAAGAACGAGACTGGTATCTTATATGTTTAAAAAACAGATTTAAAAAATCCCTACATCCTCCTTTTCGTAAAGGCTTAATTTGACGCTCATAGTACTCTCATGAAAGTGATCTTAGGTGATGTAGGTATACATTTCATTTCATTAAATACAAACCTCATTAAACTCTCATCGGTAAGATCTCTTTCATGAGAGTAGGTACTATCGCCCTCAAAAAGAAAACTAAAACAAATACGATTTTTTTTTCATGCGATATTTTTTGTCAACCCAAAGAGTTTCCTAGTTTTTTTTGCTCGTGATGGTACCTATTATCACTAAGAAAACAAGCCTCAAAAAATGGGAAAAACGTTTTCATGAATTTACCCAACAACCATTTTAATGTGAAAATTGTACTTTATGCAAGGTGATTCCTAAAATTAATACTTTGTTTTTGGCGGCTGATTCTCGCATCCATTTTAAGAAAAAAATGTAGTAACTACATATATTGTAAAACTAAAAATATGATTTTTTTCTGAGGGATTTTCTCTAACTTTGTTTACTTAAATAAAAAAGTAGTTTAGTTTTGTATGCCTAAATTGAACTTCTCAAAAAACATGAAGAGAAAGTGGATTTTATTTTTGTTTTCAAAAACTAGGCAATAAGATACGAAAAGAAGTCTAGAATCAAAAAATATATGTAGTCTGACACGTATAATATAGGTAAATAGGTTACAAAAAAGTCAGTTTCATCTAAACTCGGTCCAGCAATCAGACCTCGCTATCTCATTGACCTAGCAAAATAATAAAAAACTAGGCATGATGTTGGTAGACTACACAACAATGGTTCGTTCAGCTTAGAATTTATCAAATCTTATGTTATATATTACTATAAAGCTTTACTCGCATGAATTATTAGTTCTTCAGTAATAATAATACCACCAAAAAAAATAACGGAAATGAAATCACTGAAAGCAGTAAGCACAGCACACAAAATACTCAAAATAGATGCCAACAAAAACAAGGCTGAAAAGATGGCGGACGACGAGACGGAGGAGAAGCCGACGAGACTCGAGCGAGTCCGGCACGGCACGACCGCGAGTAGAGAAGATATCTCTGCGATGTATTTTACAGTATATCCTTAGTATATATGCTAACGTATATCCTAAGAATATCCTCCCGTCCCGGGACATGCGACTAAAATGGGACATTGATATTGTCTTCTATCTGGGTATGCCGTATGTTTGATAGCCGCTGATAAGGACGACTTACCGATTGGAAACCATGGTAAACGCGGACCTCGATCGGTATTCCATGACATAATTAAAATAAGGTTAATGGTAACGCTTGTTTTATATAATAATCCTGATCCGACAAAACAATAATTGCTGACCAATTAGAATACTGCTGTTAGTTTGGATTACGGTGCGAAATTTAAACTGAATAGGTACGTGTTTTATCGGCACACATATGTAAGTATTTTCGTGACATGTTATTTTTGAACAACCTATGCTTGTGACCATTTACTTGAAGTATTTTTGACCAATAAACATTTATTTATTATAAATTGTAATTATGGGATTTATAATAAATCTGACCATGTGTTTATGCTTTTTTTTATTCGTTTTTTTTATTGGAAGAATAGCGATATATCAACATTCCAATGGACCAAGCATTGGACATTATCCAACGGTAATATGAAGGTACTGTGGGAAAAACTCATCTTTAGCCACTATGTAGAAGAAAAAAGGAAAACCCATAATCAAAGCCCTGCTGCCCCATGTCAAACGACCAACCGACAAAATAAGCAGAGTGAAATAAAATAGAAACAATTTTTAATACTAAAAACGAAAATTCCGCTAGAGAATCAAGAGACTTTATAAAATACGCTGCAGAAACTGCGATAACAGCTATATTGGCCAGATAAACAGAACGAACATTAGAATTGCAGGATAAAAGCGACAAATATATTAAGAGAAGCCAACCTAATAGGAAAACCTCCAAATTATCTGATTTGAATCTAGATTATAGGAAATTTTCTCAATATTATATATCTTATGTCATACAATTTAGCTTTTACTGCTAGTGTGCCTTATGAATATTGAAAATTAAGAAATGAAACATACGTAAACACTGATGAAAGTTTTTGACAGTAATAATATGTCCCACTTCTCAGCACTTTCTGTTATCAATATTACTTTTCTTTTTTTTCTATTCTCTTCGTTCCCAATTTTCTTTCCTTGTTCGGTGGCCGTTTTAAACTTCCTAAACTTGCTAAACGGTCGTTGATACCAAAATAGCGCATGTATGTAAGAAATGTAAATGTAACAAATCCGAAATTAAACGCAAAACATCGCAACCTGTCTTTCGTCAAATGCGATGCAATCGGCTGCATCATTCCTGTCAACTTGAATTTGTCGGATCAGATATGCGGAATCTATCTCGTCGATCGATCATTTTGAATTTCAATTATAATGTGGTTCGAATCTAACGAACTTTATATGAAAGGATATTCGCTAATAATAACATTATTGAAAAAGTAGTTACCTTCGGCTCAAGTGGTACTAATCCTAATTGATGCAGAATGTTACTTTATACAAATGTTGTTTTATTGGCAGGAATAATAATCAACCAAAGATTACTAGCAAAGTGTAGCCAGTGACTATTCATACTTAACCTCTGAGGTATTTACAGCATAATTATAAACAATAATTGTTTAATAGAGCAAATTCCAAAATATTTTTTAAATTTGAATTAAATTAAATTAGAACAAAACATCATAACTAATGAAGTTGTAACAGGTATTTAAATTTTTCCCGCATCTGGCGGATGCGCCGGGTATAAAACGTGAATAATAACCGTTATATTTTTTTTTATGACAGTGTTCAAATAACGACGGCGTCGATGCCGCTCCCGCGGACTGTGAAAAATTCCGCGGCCCCGCCCCAAACCCCCTTCGATAAAATATGTTCCAATTTCGACGAGATAAATGGTCACATTGAAAGTCGGCATTTGTCTTCATCGTGTAAATCAGTGCGAATGCGAACATAACCCTGGCGAACGGTTCAGCAAAGCTGCCCCTCCAAGATGGGAGGCGGACGGTCCTAGTCAATTGCGCTCCCTTACTTCCCAGCAACGCCAAAATGTATGTTTTTTACATTTTTATTTTCTCCGACCGTAGCGCCATCTTTCGAGCATCGTAAAAAACATTTCCCGAAATGCAACAAATATTTTTTCCAGCGCGGTTTTAATTTGTGAGATGTGCTAAACATTTGATCAGATCATGTCATCCAAATCTTTAATATCTTTAGGGGAAATGAAAGCTTATCGCCAAAACAATGACTAAAAACGATACAATGTGCAATAATATCTGTTCATTTTCGCGAATAAATCACAGAATAACGCCCTGGGGCTTGAAGAGCCCACCGAAATCAAGCGCAATTGACCGCTTCCTCACCGAGACGGCACAACAAGACCGATGGCAGCATCCGTCTTGGCTTTCGCCGGGCGACGCTGAAAAATGGCCACGCCTCCCTCAGAAAAGACCGCCGTTCTTCCCCGCCATTTATAACTGCCACGTTGACATGTATATGTATGACCCGAGAGACACATCTTCGTCGATTTGCTTAGTTTCAGTCATTCGCGACAGTTTGACAGCTCGGGCCTATACTGTGAGTCGTTAGCAACCCGATTACTGGCAAACCGGATGTCATCTCCTTCGTTATAATGTGTTTTTTAAGTAATAAAGCTTTCGAAATAGTTTATCTAGATTTTATCGGCTTTCACTGGATACAATGCGAAAAATATACTATTAGTACCGTATACCGAACTTATTTCTTACCGACCACAGAACTCTCTCACAAACTGGTTAGAAAAAGTTGGCATTTTTCTAATATCTAATAATCCCATTAACCAACAATCTCCCCAATCGTATTTCGAAGGCACAGTATATCAATTTTTTTTTAGGATAGGTTTGTTATTGTCTGCGTAAATTTATGGCAAAAATTTGGGAGGGAGTCAAAAGAAACTAAAACTGCGATTGGAAAACTTTAATCAAAACTAGCAATAATTAATCGGTGCGATGCGATTTTGACAATACGGTGCGTGTGGCTTTTTGCAAGTTACGCGCCTTGTTTATTTTTTCAGCAAGCTGTCGGCCCATCCCTTGAACTGGTTGAGTCCGGTTTCGTTCGCCTCCTTATATCCGGGGGCAGTGGCTTTCACTTTGCCGTACCATCTGAAAAACGAAATAAAATAATGTATTTCACTTTATAATGCAACCTGGTTTCCATCCACGAAAAGTACCTAACGCCGAAAACCTAAAAAGATACATTAATCACGAAAATTTAAAAACACAATTCTAAAACTGCAAAAATGACCATTTAATTCGGACAATTCCTTTCCTTTCTTTTCCTTATGGGCGAAAGGCGAAGGCCATTCGCTCTAGCGACGTGTCTCCAAGGAAACTCGTAGATTCAGGGAACTTATACTTAATTCAACAAACCTGGCAACATTTTTGTACGGGGAGACGTCCACGCCGGCAACCTCAATAATAGTCGACGCGGTAGCGACGAGTGACAAATCGGCGACGGTCAAAGTCGAACCTGCGACGTAGTCGTTGCCTCCGATGAATGTGTCCAAGAACTTGAAGGCCTCTTTGATTTTGTCGAGCTTGGCGCTATCTGCCGGCGCGCCACCGAACATCTGCGGGTACTGCAAATCAACGGCTTTAAGAGGAGCACAGTTTTCTACTTTTAATCGGTCCTCCGGTCGTTAGATGGCGCCGCGAGTTGTATTGAAATGTAAATAACTTACAAAATAATCGGCGAATCTGGCATAAAGGGTGCCGATGTCGAAAAAGAGTCTTTGATCGACGACAGCGCGTTTTTTCGGGTCTTTAGGGTAGAGCGAGTCATCTTTGCCGTACGCGCTTATCAAATACGTGCAGATGGCGCGGCTTTCCCAAATGGCGAAGCCTTGGTCGACCAGAGTCGGGATGGTGTGTTGCGGATTTAACTGAAACGCGGGAGTAAACAGTCGAAGAAAGCCACGAGAAGCTAAATACGTAACTAATTACCAGAGAAAATGCGTATAAGAGCGCCCGCTGAAAACGTTAGGCAACCAAATATTCTGAGTTAATGCAAACTTCTATGCCATCAAAACGCAACTGATCAGTTGCTTCGCGTCAATTTATATCGAACTCTTAGAAAATTTCATTGTTAATTTAAATAAGAGTCCAAATGTGCATTAAGAATTTATTGAAAAATTAAGAAACCATGATTGTGAAAAGATGTTTTTCGTCAATTTTCTGTTGGGTGAAGTCGCCCAAATTTTCAGCCGCGACTTTTGCATCACCTATGACTTGACATAAAACTTTTATATTCAGTGACTCAAGCGCCGTAACATAACTAACTAATATGGAATCCGGCGCTTATTCAGTACCTTTAGGAATTCGGGTGTCAGATGTTCGCTTTTCATCAGATCCAACAATTTCAGGTTTAGTTGGACGCCGAGCGCCTTGGCCGTCAAAAGAACAGCCCTGCAAGGGGCACTGCCGGGTTGGTAATACAGATCGATGGTCATTTTGCTCTGTAAATGCGTGTAAATAACGTAAAAACCCGAGAACCAGATGTTCTAACCTCAAAGTGCACACAATGGATTTTCTGCATATATCTGGTACGTGCTTATAGTGTTATGCGGGGTAACTAACGAATGTTGAAGAATAAGCCTTTAAAGCTGACGCTCTCATGTCAAAGCAAAAACAAAACAAAGACGCCAATAAACATCGAAAATTGATCGATTTGTGAGACAGAAGTTACAAGGAATTAGCCAAAACTGGGCGATTGATGGACGTTTTCATTGTGAACGTTTTTGCCGAACATTACCGCTTTTTTTTGCACCTGCGAGTTTCAAAGCTAGGATTTGTACAAGGCCAAAAATATACCGGCTGCCGACGTCTTATTGAACATTAACGTCCAATCACAGATCTGCGTGTCTATACCGGGTAATTGTTGTTTACACTTTCGACGGTGTTCGGTCGCTTTCAACATTTCCAACGCAATTGACTATTTATAATGCGACCCACATACACGATCATATTTTCTATCTATACTGAATGAATTAATCGATATTTTATTAATTTCAGTCGCTTTCAGCTTATTGCATAACCGTCGATCAAACAACCCAACAATGGATAGCGTAAAGTAGACAGGGTGCGTCGCGCTATTAAATTCAAAGGTGTTTCAAATCGATCTATGCCATTTTTTCGTCGCCATTCTGTGGTCAGTGACCGAGATAGCGTTCGACGTACGGCAAATAACGTCGGAAAATATACCAACGCCAACTTGATTTTAACGAATAAAAAGAGGTTTTAAAGTATCACTAGTATAAAACATTTCACTTCAAAAGAATAAAATGGGTCCGGATGCGTTTCAAGGTCTACGAAATGCAACGATTAAAAAATAAAGTGTGTGTTTTGTTATCTGGAACGCACAGTTCGCGATAACGGCGGCTTTAAAATTGCATACCGCGAGAGCGCTGTGAAATCCCTGTTGAAATACTCGGAAATATTCAACGTCGTTTTTAAGAACAGCCTTCAATTCTTTTTAATTTTCGAACAAGAGCGATTTAAGCTCCGACGCCGCCTTGCGAATAATTGGCAGCCGGGTTCTAGAATACGATGTCGTTGTCGTCAGGCGCGACTTCGGCGGTTTTAAAAATCGCGACACGCGAAAAAAATCATCGTCAAAAGCGGAAACTGATAAAAACGCAAGGAAATTGCATTCAAACGTGACTCACTCACCAACTAGTTAAATCGAGGCGGCCTTGATTCAAGAAATTCGAAGCACACGCGGGCTACGCTGATGCAGTTAGTTGATTGAAAGTGCCGGCCGGTTTTCTGTTCGGTGGTGCGCCCTTCCCACACCACGGCCGTAATTAGAGGCTTATGCGCGACGTCGCCAATTCGGCGGAACTCAATCGAGGTTGCCACGCTTCGCAGCCTCTCGAGATCGTGGAGAAAATTATTGAAAAGAGAGTGACGCATGGAACGGGAATAATTATGTTACGTTACGTAGGCGATTACCCCTTTATCTATGCTAGTTGGGATCCTAGAGACCAGATAATTCGTCTCGTCATGGACATGAAATTAAATAATTATTATATCGGAAAAATCCTTAAATATTACAGAACACCCTGTGCATATGATTGGTTTGCTGAGAGAGACCCTAAAAGAAGACAATGTTGGTTTAAAAATAATGCATTTAGTTGAATCTGACAGTATTTATTTGAAGATGATCTTGAAAACAAATATTTTTACAGCAGTTCTATAAATAAATATTGTTAGCCGTAACATTTTAAATCTACAAAATTATTTGATTTGTGAGTGTTTTCTTAGCAAATTTATCAAGAAATTCCCTGATACTCTTTAAAATAAGATAACCTAACCAAAAGAAATATTTAACACGTGTAAAAAAATATTTTTATATCAGTAAAGGTTTTATTTATCCTATTAGGTTGTGTTGAATTTAGTATGATTAATTTGGTAATAATACTGATTATAATTTTAAAGTAACTATGGTTCCAATTTACCGTCTCCTGACACCAGAAAATGAATTCGCCCTGAATGCGAGTTCGTCCTGATCTGCGGTCTCAACCAACCGTTTAAACTGTCTGTGGTTCTAAGGCATTTTATAATCTAGGCATTTTTTTTATACTTTCGTGTTCCGACGGTGAAGTATGCCATATTGTTTGTTGATTTTTACATAGCGATTCTACTGATTTTATTACGTTACTTATACGGAAGTCCTAACGTGTAACATACAGGATGGACAAATAAGCGAGGTTGTATGTTTAAATGAGGATAAGTACAACGATAACTATGCTAAAATGCTTTTTCTACTCCCGTTTGTCAAATGCCTAATTACACACCAATCTAGCATGCGGGAAGCGACACTTTACCACGTCAGTTTCGTTTCCCACGAATCCGCTTTGAATTTTGATGTTTCTCAATTCTGACGGTCAAGCCAGTTAATGTATTCGTGTTGTTTTGCGAAAATGTTCCGAAAAACTAACGGTCGTAGAAAAAGTATAGTATGCAACACGTTCGGTAACCTTTTTAAGTCACTCGTTCAGTAAACGCTCGCTCCGCTCGGGTCAAATAAACTCGTGAGTCAAATGCCGTTTACCACACTTGTTGAATAATATACTATTGAGCAATCGCAAGCCAGAATGTACTCTTATTTTATATTCCGTTATTGTTACTATTATTTTAATTGTTGTTTTGATTATTTGTCATAATAAATAATTTATAACTTAAGTCATTAGAAATATAATTTTAAATGTTATCAGAAGCTCTTTTGGCAATAACTTTTTTCTTGTAAACTTGATCTACATTCTGTTTCTTTTGCCATAATTGTAACATTCTATTAGAAATTTCGTAAAAACGTAAATGTTGAATTGGCGCTCTCTAGCGGGAGCAGCGGAAACCAGTTCGTCTCGGGTATATTTTTTTTCTGCATAAGCAAGGTTCCGTAATTTGCTGAAACGCGTTGAGCTGAACTAATGTTATAGGCATTTCAATCAGTCGGTTATCTCTCTTCCCCTCGCAACTCATTTAATGCCATAGAATTAGAAGTAATGTGCCACATGTGGTTATAACGTATTTTTTTTAATATATAATTATACAACACACTGAACGTCATTTTTTCCGACCACTGGACTCAAATGCAGGGACTATAAATAAAATTATTTCCACCAATTAACCAGAGTTCAAGTGTAGTACATTTAACATTACCCAAAACTTTTTGTAAAGATATCAGCTATCCGATCTTCTATTTTAACTGTTTTGCTACTTTCCCTATAAAATGACACACTACTTTTTAGGTGATAACACGAACTTTCTTAAAAAAACCGTTTTCACCGAGCACACTGGGCCCATAATCTGTGGTTACAATGTGGTATTTTCAATTGTTAAAAATAATAAAACGGAATTCTTCTAACTAAATCTTTATTACTTAAACATGTGCACCACCACCAACACAGTTCTATCGTTCTTCTGTTGTTCCTTAGTTTCTGGTCAAAACAAAACACAGACCACTACCAAAAAGCACAGAATTCAAAATAGACATTGCTAACTTAACTCTAAGATATAAAATCATAATTTAACATTAGTAATTAATTTCGAGATATTTTTATCTAGATTTATAAGGTTCCACCTGATACAATGGCGAAAAATTAAATGTATAATTATACAACACACTTAAGATATTATTTTAGCGACCACTGAACTAGAAGGCAGGGATCACAAAATGTTAGCCTCCTAGCGGCATAGATGTAAACTTGAAAATTATTCCTAGTACTTTCTTTTGGCCACCTTAACTTTAAATTTTTTTAACGCGAACCGGTACAATTCGTCGCTTATTCGCGCCGCCCACCCTACGGCTACATTCGCTTAAAAAAAATAAATTACGCCGCCGAACACGGCGGGTACATAAAATAGCAAAAATGTTGCGTAACCTTTAAAGCGAATGAAAGCCATCTGTTATTAAAATTTTTTATTTTAAAACCCTACAACGTGGCAGGAGCTTGCTGCGCCCTCCCGCGAGAAGGATAAAAACGTCATACAAATCAACAACAAAAATTTTAGCGTCCGTACGAACTTCAACGGTTCCTCGCGGCCAGATAAGCCGCCGACGCGACTAGCAGACTGCCGATTAAACAGGCGGAGTCGGCGAAGGCGATTTCCCGGGCCCCTGATGCTGCGGTAGTCGTTTCGGCAGCTCCTTCTGCCGGCGCCGCGCCTTCTTCTTCTTGCGCGAACAGATCTCCGACGAGCAATGCCCCGAAAAGAAAGATGTACGCCCAAACTTTAAAGCCGAACATTTTTTCTTCAAATTTCGTGCCAAATTTTAAATTCGACTAAATCTGACACAGTTGTTGAATCGTTGCCATACGAATGGAAAACGTCACGGTTGACGTGTCAAAACCGACTTGATTTTTTTTAGTTTGTTTATAAACGAAAATCGAGAAAATAAGTATAATTAATTTTTATAGGTTTTGAAATCAACTTTAAGACTATCAAAACTCCATTTTTTAACTACATTTTTCTTCTGGACGCACCATTTATTGTTCCGTACCTTGTTTGCTCGCTTGGGGGCTCCATCTATTAGCGACTTTTTGCACCCTCCATATAACCAAATTTTTCTGACGTTATTTTGAGTCCAACACTTTTAGTTTTTGCACTTTTCTTTCGTTATTTATAAGGAAAAAATTGTGTTTATTGCAAAGGTGAATGTATAATGACGTTTCAAGATCCAGCGAATCGTCTCCACAACCTTATAAGAAATTTCCTTTTTTGAATTTAGGAATCCCGCAGCAGCACTTGGTCGTTATTGTTTACGAATATTTTGCATTTTTGAAAAATCGAAAAGGAAACTACAAATGTCTCAGCTACCAAAATGTACCTTGAAACATCTGATTCAAGTATGTAACGACCATAGAAACAACTTCTTTAGAATAATGAATTTAGGAGAAAGAAACTTTTTAAAGGCGACCGTTCAAACAAAATAAAATACAACAAATCTTAATTTTTTAATTAATAAATATTTATTTTTCAATCTTGGTAACCTTGATATGGGGATAAGGCAGAACAATGCCAATAAAAGATGCGCATAAGTCCCTATCAACAATTGCCCTATAGGCTATTGCTATTACGCAGATTTATAGATTCTATTTCGTGCTGAAATTACTTTTATTTTGCCTATACAAATTTGGAAAATACACAATACAATGGCCATTTGCAGGATTAGGAATTTTCGCTTTCCTTATATTCACATTTGGTACAGGTGTAAAAAACCGTTTGGCCTTCGTCGGCCGAACGCAACTGAAGTGTCGCGTAAGACATCTTCTCGTTTCCACATCTCGGACATTTCCTATCTACCACTGGACCTTCCTCACCAGTGTTTGATTCCTTATTATTTACTACCTGTGACTTGGTCGATCTGGTATTGAAATGGACAACGTAATCGACCGTCAACCCTTTATCAAAAAGAGCTGAAATAACGTGGTTATTGGCAATTACGTTCGATATAACGGGGGGCCACTTACACTCGGGATCGAATAACCTAGAACAAGCGTAGCACATTATGCCGCCAGTTTCCCGTAGCGGTGGTAGAATAGATCCGCAATCCGGACAAAATGCTGAGTTCCTTTTTAATGTATCCATCGATACATCGAAATAATTTAACGGTTGAAAAAAAAAAACCTTAATCTTGCTACATTTACCAGAAAACAACGTTCTTCCTTTTTACTTTTATTGGGCCATGTTCACTTAGATCATTGGGCCATAGAATCCCGATGTCATTTGTCAGTTACACAACACATGCACATTGTTTCAGTAAAGCTGGGAATTTTAATTTATTTCGCTGATATCGAACATAAAAACAAGGATATTATAAATCAGACAACAAAAGGTAACCATCGTTTTTCTAAGAATATGGAATATGACAATTTAACGTTGTATTAGTTAATTAGGATAAATTCATTCCTTAAATTTTCAATGATTGAATTCTTTAGTTCATTAATAGGATTCAATTTTTTGAATTAATTCATTGGGGAACTACGCAGCTCGATTTTTATTGTCAACCATTACGTCACCAAGCATAGAATAAAAAGGTACACAAATGAGGATGTCTGTTCTTTGTGTTGTTTATTTTGCGTTTCGGTAATACACGACGTCGCTTTAATGCCTTTGCTTTCACTTTCATGGTAACGGTATAAGTCGTTACGTCGCGGCTCGTCTAATTAAAAATTCATGGTAAAGAAGAAACGAGTTCTTACGATAGAATGCGATCCACCCAGATTACTCACCACTAGCTTGGATGGGCTCTGAACGGCCTAGTACCAAGCGTTCGGTGTCTAGTTTATTGTAAATTTACCTTTGATAGAGTACAAAATGCCGGACGCGGTCGAAGAAAACTTATCTAGAGTGTTGAAAGGCTTACCGTTGGAAGGAGAAGAAGCGGAGATATGCGATTTTTCGTTGGCCGAACAGAACGAAGCCCTGGAATCCCAGGGGATTCAGCCGTCGGTAGACCCGAATTTCAAGCCGGTAGTCGGGGAGACGGTAGTTTACATCGTGGCGTGCGTGATTTTTAATGAAGCAGGAGAAGTTTTGATGATGCAGGAAGCGAAACAAACCTGCGCGGGCAAATGGTATTGAAGGTGTGATTTCGTAGACGCAATAGATTGAGTTGGGCTTTCAAGGTATTTGCCGGCCGGGAGGATGAAAAAGAGCGAAACTATTGAAGAAGCGGGCAAACGGGAGGTCAAGGAGGAAACCGGACTCGAAATGGAATGTACTACACTTCTCATGGTAGAATCAGCGTCCGGCGTTTGGACGCGGTTCGTGATGACCGGCAAAATCGTCGGGGGCATTTTAAAAACTCCGGCTCAGGCTAATAAAGAATCACTCCAGGCCAAATGGGTCGCCGATATAAGCGAGCTGAGTCTTCGGGCGACCGATATCACACACCTGATCGAGACGGGCAGGTTAGTAAAGTGTCGGAAGAAAACGCGGTTTGGTCGACGAAAGTTTAATAAGATATCCGTTCAATAGTTGATTTTCTGTAGAAAATTGCACTTGGGACAACTCATGACGCTGCATCTCGTGCAGTAGTTTTGGCGGGAGGTGCACAACCTGTTCGAAGGCAGCGAGTTGTTGATTTTGTTGAAAAATCTACAAAAATACCGCTAGACTGAGTTCAAATGGTCCCCTTCTCGAATTTCTTGATTATACTTTTTATAAAAAAATAGTTTAATACAAAAATTGTAGGGTTTTATGTGTTAATTGCACAAAAAAATTGGTTTTCTTTAATTGTCACATCAGTATATTATTTCAGGTCAGCTGATTTCCTAAATATATATTACCTTATAGTTTTTAGATTAACGCCAGAATTAGCGAAAAATAAAATCGTCACTTAGTTGGCCATGCATCATCATGGCGTGACTACAACGCCGTCCGTTTAACAATGACAGTTAACCTTAAATACAAAAGTTTTAGCTGTCTATATGGGCTATATCGTCATGTAAAAGAAACTCACAACTAAAACACAGATTTTAAATTATGGCCAATTTTCAATCTTAGGGGGACCGATTTTTCAGTTTTTTTGAATTTGCGGCGCACCCTTTTTATTTCTGAAAAATTATCAAGAATAAAAGTTTATGGACCCGCATCCTCTGCGTCTTATTGTTCAAGAATTTTATTCGGTCTTGTAAACGGTTTTTGAAAAATGGTCTTTTTTGTAGACCCTTGCACACTCGATTTTTTTTTTTTTTAATATTTCCCGACCCCCCAGCCCCCCCCTTTTTCAATAGTTTCCGTCACAGGGCAAAACTGGGTATATGTAAAAAATATGAAGTGGATTGCTTCAAAATTCGGACACATCGTGTTTCATAGAAATGTTCAAAAAAGAGTCGAAAATCGCGGAAAAAAGATGGACGCCGGCGTCTGATGGAGGCCATTTCTTACAAGCTTATGTATCTCGTGGAGTGTTAAAAAGGAGGCAAATTTCAATTTTGTAGCTTCAACGGTTCGAAAGTTATTCAGGAAAAATCAAAAGCAGAGAACGGAGAACAGACAGACAAAATTTTTTTTTTTCGACGGTGATCATTTCTGTACCAATGGCGATCCCATAGGACTTACCGTTACCGAGATATAAAATTTTTATACGAACGCAGAAACTTTCGAAAAATTCGATTTCATCGATTTTCGAAAGTAACAAGCCATTAACTGGATAATTAAAGCTTTGAATAAGTTAAATAAAATCAACTGTGGTTGGCCTATTAAAAGTTCTCTAGAGCTAAAATTTGGTGTATGGCCATAACAAATAATAAATTTTATATTTTAAAAATATTTTGCGATTTCGGGGTTGCCAAATCAACCGAAAATCAATAGCGACATGGGAATCTCAATCCGTATATTCGTAGGTTTTTGGATTGTTCTTAAAATTCTCGAAAATTTCTACTCTTTCCAACATATTGACAGTTCAGATCAATACAGTTTGCCCGTTTCTATTTTGGCTTTTTAGAAGTTATCTAAAATTTGACAGAAGCTGTCAAATATTGTCATTTCATCATTTGACAGCTTACCAAAAACCAAGATGAGAATGTGCAAATAGTTTTGTCTAATTTGAGTCGTTTAAATTTAATGGTCACTTTTCAACTGTCAATATCTCGTGTCAACGTTGAAATTAGGTATAAGAAGTACTATATGAAATATATCAAGAATTTTAAGGGGACTCCAAAAATGTACTAATATAATGGGCGTATCATTTTAAATTCCAATATTGTCGTTAGTTTTCGGTGGATTTGGCAACGCTGCACTATATCTGTTATGGCCGGGTGCCAAGTTGGGACAAGTTCAAATCGTCCTGCATTTTTGTCATTTTCAATATTCAAGATATGCCACAACTGTCATAATTAAACAAAAGACCTGACGTTGGCGTGACGTCATGATGATGCACGGCCAACTAAGTGACGATTAAATTTTTCTCCTTTACGTAGAAAATAACTATAACATATTATATATTTTTGAAATCAGCGTAAAAGGACCTTCTTTCTATAAAATAATATACAATTTGATATATAACTTTTTGGTAGTAAACCTTTAGTTTCTAAAGTTGAAAATAAAAAAGTTAATGGGTTACGTGGTTACCTGTTGATCATGATAGTCAGGAGCAGGTCATTTACGTCCTGTATGGTGTAATCGGTCATACGTTCAAGTTGCGGGGTCCAAACTTTGAGGCCCATGTGGAGGCGGCTGGCGGCTATCACGGCCGCCGCCAACTTAGACGGTTTGAAGTCTTGCATGTAATGGATGTCTAAAACATATAGTTTTTAGGTACTGTAGTGCGTACGTGACCGATTGAGTTGCAACATTGTTCTAATTGTTCTGGAAAATTGATTTATTTTTATAGAAACGCCGTATCAGTCTCTGAAGTTGTTGCTGTTGTTTATTGTGTTTCCGGTCAAAAATTTGCCTATACACGGACAAGTGTTGCTTTATGTACAGTGTTCTGGAGATACGGCCATTTTTTTAGAAATCTCTAACTACTAGTTTATTCTTTAAATTTGTGTACATTAATCAAAATTTAGCCAGAAGAGTCAAGTATAGATTTACCTATTGGTGTTACATCCATTTTAAATCCGACCTTACCAAATTAGAACAAACCATTTTGTAAACTTTAAAAAATCAACTGTTGCTTGTCACGCCAAGCCGACTTTATAAATCAAGTGGGCAGAATATGATATTTTTCACAATTTTCGCAGCGTTACGAAGCAAAAAACAAATCAACTCCTCTCGAAACGCAAATACCTACTGTCGATGATTTGATTTAAATAATTGGTCACAAAGTGTTGAAAGCGCTGCGTGAGGACAGCTTTCTGGTTGACGTTATGCAAACTCGATTCTTCTTCGTCCGCCGTGGCCAGTTGCATGTAATAATGCGCGTAGTGCGCCACCGTCGGGAACATTATGTACCACGAGAAATATTGCAATACCATAACCTCCAAATTCCTATACTCTCTCAACGAGTACCGGTAAAACACGGCCGCGTTGATTTCCGATATTTTCGGGATCTTCCCGATGTTTTCTTCGAATTTGGCTGTAAGCAGAAGGGTAAATGCCACGTATCGTTTAAACGTCACCAGTTACCGGCCAGGAGTAGGCAAACGTTGGCGAGCAGCAAAATTTTGCCTGGCTCGACGTTGTGGCAGTCCATGAACGTATCCAAAATGTACACTGCCAAGTGCAGACAACAGTGGCTGAACTTTTTGTCCATACATAGCCGTCTAAGGTATTCGATCAGGTAGGGCCTGTAAGCGAGCTACAAAGCGCGGAAAAGACATCTAGTAGGCCGCGAATAGACAATGACATTTTTTAGGTTAGGTTTCGATTGTTGGTAGAAATGTACTTATTCATAACCTCGAAACCGTACGTCAGAGGCAAGAGCCAGAGAGTATCAACCACTGTGCCAAAAACGGTAAAAGGGGTATTAAATTTTGTTTGGGTGCAAGAGCGAATTTCCATTTATCCAAGCATATTTAAATAATACACTCATTAAATTTGGGGTCCATAACCAATTTTATTGGTAGGATCTTTAATTGAAATTTTTTGGAGTATCTTAAACATAACTTTTTCTGCAAAGAAGGAAGGAAGTAAAAGAAAAATTAATAGACAGAATTTTGAAAAAAATAAAATAAATATGAATTTTTTATTTCTTACAAATTTATGGATTTATTTTTCAGTTTATTTATCTATATCTCGTTGTATTTTTTAAAAAGAAGTTTGAAAATAGCTTATTATTTTTGCCTTTATAATTTTTAATTTTTTTTTTTCAAAATCATCTTTAAATAATAAACACACTTTGACAAATAGCAGTTGATAATTATTAGTAAATGTCCGTTACTTTGTCGAATGCAAATAACTTACCACGAATAATTCAATGACAATGTTGCCAGATTTATTACTTTTACGTTAAATGGAATGCCCTATTTATTTTTGTTACAATTGATTTAGAAGTAATCGCGAAATTTGATAACATTGCTGTTAGCAAGAAATAATGTTTCTGTTTTTTTTTCTATTTGGCCCAAATTGTAATTTTTTTTATAGACACAATTATGATTTGATTATTATTATTAAATTTAATTTAACACTCACCATACTCTTTACCACATTATAAAGTATTTTGCTGTATATATTGCATGCATTCGAAATTTACATCGTTAGCGTAAAACAAAGCGCCAGTTCCAAAATTGCCTAAATTTTGTCCTTTTCCATGGAGAAAAATGATTAGTTAAAGTTGAAGGCGAAGAAAAACATTATGAAAATGAATGTGTTTGTTTCTGCGTGATCTAATTGAGCGTTGCTTTATAGTTTATTACCTGCGGCGATTGGTGATAGAAAGGTATCCTGACGTTCTCTCTCTCCTTGATCACTTGCTTGAAACATTCCGTGTATTCGTTCAGATTCTCCCCGTAGCCATTCTGCGGCTGCGAGTGCGTAATTAAAAGACGCTTCTAAAAGTAGCAGAAACCTACTTACGTAAAACATGGAAGAGACGTTCATCAAGTCATCCATGGTTTCCGTTGACGTATAAAGTGAACTGACGTGTCTCGATTTTTGCGTTTTTTCTTTTTATTTGAAAATTTTCGGCGGCTCTTTTTGTTGCGAAAAAAAAACGAGTCATTGGAAAAAAAAATGTTTTTTTTTTGTTTTTCGCGTCTAGTTTTCGGTTTTTCGGTAAGCCAAAGTCGGTTTTGAGGTTTACGCGCTAACGTAAAAAAGTTTTTGGATGCTATGCGGTTCGACCAGGCGATCGATGGCCCAAAATATTTGTCCCATATACGAGGGTACCACGAGTTAAGATTAAAAGCCGTAGAAATGAAAGAGAACACGTTATAGCTCGTATCGTATAAACTTTTAGTTCCCGAGCTCGAGCGGCACAGCGTTGCCGTCATTCACATATTTTCCTTTAATCAAAATAAAAAATGAATGAAACAGAAACTGAAAAAAATAACATTACATTAGATTTAAACGATATTCTGGTTAGTTTCGACGTAGAATTTCTTATTCCTGAAATTCGCAATCTGACACGTACTTTTCTTGTAACTACTAAATTTATGAGCAAACACCATCATTCATCATCGCAAATATATACACATCAAAACTAAATAGGGGACAAGCCTAAACACTATTTTTGCTTTGGATACATTCCTTTTCAGTCATTTTAAAAAAAAAAGGTAAGATCTCCAAATTATTGTTGTGCGATGTACCGTCACCATCTTGCAAGGGGGTATGATAATAGGGTCACAGCAGAAACTGTGAATTCATGATAGATTCATTCAAATGCATAGAAATAAGAATGGAGCCCCAAAATATCCGTAATGAAGATTCGGATTAAGGCCGGACTCGAAAAGAAGAAGAGTTTGGAGAACGCCTGGAAATGTAATTTAGGAAATCGGGGCGTTTTTAACGGAAAATCAGTATCATGAAGACATGTTCAAACCTATAGTTCTTCCATATGCGACACAAGCGAACCATGCTTTCATTCACATGCATGGAAATGCTGGACCACATACTGCGTGGAACAGGAACGTTTTTATAGAGTTGAATAGAGAGTGCGGGTTTGCTAAAGTGTTTAGAGCAACAATGGTGTTACTTAAATTCTTACAACATTAATTAAGGTTTTATTGTCATTTTTCGGTATATATAGTAGCAGGTAGTTTGTAACTAGTACATTTGATAAAGACACAGTGGTGTCGAAACAATTGTCATGTAAAAATATATGATTTCGTGAAAATCTGAACTTTTAGTTCTTATTTATTTTGATAAATGGATTTTCATCAAGTAAAAGCTAACCATTACTTGTTCCGTGTTATACCATTCGCTGATAATAAACACAAAGTAGGTTTAAAGTTTGCATGGTTATTTCGTACGAGCCGTAACCATCTTGTCGTTTTCAGGGTGTACTTGGAGGCCAAAAAAAAGTCGGATCCGGCGTGGCACAGGGACCAGCTCCCTGCGCTCCGCCCCCACTCACGTCTCTTGTTGCGGCTGGTCGTGTTGGTGAAAAAGAAATCCACAAACAGGGTTCACATACTGCTCAGCGAACGTACGTCATGGCATCTGCCCGTATGCGAGATTAACCCCCAAAAAAGCTTCCACTCCACCCTCAGGAGGTTTATGGTGGACTTGTTCGGCGCGGAGGTGCCACCCCATAGACCGTACGGTCTTTTCTCTGTGGAACACGATCCGCGGAGTGGCAGGGACGGCGTCTGCTTGACCCTCCTGGTGGCCTTTAGGGCACCGTTGGAGGAGGTGCCCATCATAGGGAAATGCGTGTGGCACGAAATATCCAGGGATCTGGGCGACGGATTGCTGCAGAAGATGGCTTCCAAGCGTTCCCTAGTCGAACTCCACGTTATCCGATAAATTATTATATATTTATTTTATTTATTTGTATTAAAATTATCTATAGGAACTGTTACTGGAGCGTTTGTTTTTTTTTAGCATCTGGTGCGCACTTACGTAATACGTAACGCTATATCTCCGGCGTAACCAACCAAGTTTCAAACTGTTGGTTGTGTTCCGATGGTTGGGCGTGAATTCGAAGTTAAGTTTAAATATATAAAATGAATAAAATTGATAAGCCGTTAAAAAAGGCATAATTTACTACTTTTAGTTCTAATGGCCACGGCTAATAAATAGTAATAATTTCAAACTCCTAATTGGAGTAATCTATCATCCTTCAGACGTGTTAATGGAATAAACTTCTAAATAATTAGTCATAAAATGACCGATTCATCTAACTGCTCCAGCAATTATCTCACACGCGATATCCCATCCGGCTTGGGTACCCGCGTGGTTATGAGAAATCCGGCAACCGACCAATACACAATTCAAATCCGTGGATATCTGCATCAAATACTAATTCACATAACTATGCCTCTAACGATTCAATTAGAAGATATATTAATGAAAATTTTAATTCAAAAAAACGCATAGCGCAGTTATTACGAGTTATGACGGATAGTTCTTTCGCGATAACAATTATGGGTTATGAGTCTTGGTAAATCGGCTCAACTGAAGTGATAAGCAAAGATCAAAAATGGATGAGTAAATTTGAAACCACAGAACGACGAATATCTTCTTCTTTTATGTGGCATCACTAAAATAAAAACACCATGTTACATGACAAAATGTCATTTCTATGCATCGCGCGACGACGTGGTCACCGTTTAGACCTACTAGATTTATAAAGGCCTTACCTATGCCGTTAATACAGATGTTTTTAAAGCAATAAGACCTAATCGCGTTCTGCAACCAACATGGCCGGTGAGAGTTCGTCAATTCTCTTAAAATACGCCTAGTTCTCGTTATATATTTTTTGGAAATAAGTTGACTGTAATATCGCTAGTTGCCAGCTAAATATAGGTTAACATGGGATGTATATCGATATATCGAGTAAAAACATCGATGTTTCTGAAGTATCGAAGAGTGCAACTTTTTTATCATATTCAATAAAAAACAATTATTGATATATCACACATTATACATAGTGAAGAGCAAAAAATAAAAATATATAGAGCTTTCCTGCAGCATATTGAGTTTCCAATCACGAAAGTATGCCATATAAATGCGTCAGTTTTTGGAATGAAATCCTTTTCTGCTGACAGCACCACCACCACACCTCATGAAAATTCTCAATTGCTATATGAGTCCAATCTGTACAGCCAATAATTCCTGGGAATCCACCTTTTTCCATAAAAGCTCTTTTAATTTGAGCATTTCCTTGTTCAGTTTGAAGAAAACATCAAATTCCTATTTTCCATATGTGGAAGCAATTCGGGAAATAAATTGAGAACTAGTTTCTTATTTAGCCGAAACAATTCAATCAACCTATCCTGTCTTGCAGATTAAATGGATCACTTCTATCTCTCATTACTTTTTTGCAATTTTTAGATTTGAGATGCGTCGTCGATTCTACTCCTTAAAAATGTCTCAAAGGTTACATTTGTAATTTAAGTTGGGGATTATGAACACAAATTTTTATGTCCTAAGAGATTTTAGGAGAGAATACGAATATAACGAATACCTACCTATAATGCGGTTATTCTAATTTATATTTTGTGCCAATTTTAATTAAATTAAATATGCAAACACGAAGTAACAAGCGTCAGTCAAGCAAAATAAAAAACGATTCTTGGTTAGGTTAGGTTGCGATTTTCTTCATCGTCATAGATTCTATGTTTTTAACACGTGCCAAAAAGACGAAACGTATCTTGGCGAATGATAGCCGAGAAGTCTTACGCTTACGTAGTAACCTCGGTACGTAACGACGGTTTCCCTTTGCATCCGCATCTCTTTCGCTTAGGAATATGATACAAGTTACGGAGTCTCAGTCCAGGGGGAAGACGAAGAACATGCTCACGGCTTAAAAACACACCCCCATTAAAAAAACCACGAAAAATTTATTCACAATATGTACAAAAGCCGTAAAAAAAAATAAATTATAGAACGCGAGGGTCGCCTAACTGAAATCCATCAACACCTTGAGCTGATTCTTGTACCGTTCCGCCTCCTGCTCCTTCCGGTGCAGCTTAACCTTGTACTCCTCGATCAGTTTCTTCGCCTCGACCAACTGCCTCGTCACCACCTCCATATCTTGCTTGGTGTACTTCAAATTCGGATCGGTCGCGACGGCCTTCCCGGCCGTCCCCACCGGAGTCAACTTGTTCTTCCGCATCACTATCCGTTTGACCGACGCCTTCGACGGCGCCACCTTGACCTTGCCCAAGTTCCTCGCCGAATACGCTTTCATCATTGCGAGGAACTGTTCCGGAGTGACCGTGATGATATTCTTCGCTTTCTTCGGCAGAGCTTCCTCCTCTTCAGACTCCTTCACCGACTTGAGAATCTCTTTACCGGCCTCGGTCAACACGACCGAGTGGCCGCTCTCCATCGCCTTGTTCAGTATACTGGACTCCTCCTTGTCGCTCTGAATCAACTGTTTCTGGAGGGACTTCACCGCAGATAGCGGCGACTCGACCTCGTCCTCTGAATGCGCCTCCATATCTTCGACGATCTGGCTGAGGATCTCGTCACGCAGGAAAGTCACTTGGTGCTGGTCCGGGTCTTCTTCGACGACAGGCTCGGATGCTTCCATGACGTCCACTTCGTCTTCATTAACGCTTATAGACGGTCCCGAATATTCTTGCAGGAGGTCGATGATGTCTTGCCTGCCGATCTGCAACGCGATCGCCGCCGGGGTCAAGTTGAATTTATTCGCCACCTGAATCGCGGCCCCGTTTTTCAACAGGCACTCCACCACGGGGGCGTGGCCGTTCTGGACCGCCCAGTGCAACGGGGTCATGTTCAGCTGAAACGGGGGAGGGGTCCGACATGGTAAACAAGTAAACATAAGAGGTTGGCGCCAAAATTTCCCGGTCTGACATAGATGCAGCTCCAGTATCAAAACTTTGTCTCCTTTTAAATATGTATCTTAGTAGGCTGCGAAAAAAAAATTGAAGTCTTGCGTCAAATAGTTTTTTATTGACAGGATGTCCGAAAAAATGTCGCAAATAATGCAAATTGAGTATAGAGCAGTCATAAAGTTTTTGACAAAAGAAGGGTTAGCACCTGAAAATATTAACGAAAGGCTGGATGGTGTGTACGCCCAAAGTTCTCCTTCGTATTCTGTTTTCGAATGGGGCAGGAGTCCTTTGAAGATGATTCAAGAACTGGTCGACCAGTGGAGGTCATAACGGAAGATATTGTTGCGATTGTGGAAGAGGTGGATTGAGCGATCATCCTCCCGATAGTCCAGATATGGACGTGGACGGCGGTTTAACGACGAAGTTGAGTTAAAAGAGGCTGTTTTAGCTCATTTTGCAGACAAACCAAACGAATATTTTTTTTTTAAGGGATTGAGATGTTAATAAAGAGATGTAATAAGTGTATTGAAGTTAAGGGGGATTATATTGAAAAATAATAAAAAATTGTTACTCTACTTTGTTTCTTCATATTCAGGCCGGGAAATTTTGGCGCTTCCCTCGTAGGTAAAGTCTGGTAAGAACATATGTGCAGTTACGTCATAGCATTGACGGAGGTCGTAAATTCACACATCAAAAGTCCTTATTTTAAAACTTGTGGGTTAGTGGGAAACGAGTATTTATCCCGGTTATTTTTACAGATAGAGTCGCGGTTTACGCGACACTGTGCTACATTTTTGCTTAATTACAGATGCCGTCAACAAAATTATCATGGTTTTTGAGATACAGGGTGAACGCCAGAAACGTTCGTATAGATTTTTTTCCGTAGAATCCAGTGGCGCAGTTTGTTTTTTTTTTACTTGTTATAACCGTTTATTAGTTATGAAGCGAACATGGATTTTTTTAATGGAACACCCTGTATATTATTTTTTCATTAATTGGAAACCATTTAAGTATAAGCTCAACAATTTTTTTTTTCATTTTTTACTTTATTTGCAGGAGGCAATCGGCCAAATCAACTAAAAATAAGATACTATGATATTATAATGTTAAGTGGATAGTTGGCTATGACTTATCCATTAAAAACAAAATGCAAATGTGTCAAACACTTAGGAAGCTGTCAGCTTTTCATTATATTTTTATTACCTATTCATAATTTTCTATAATAATAGCAGTGTATGAAAATTCTGAAAAATATGATATGTTGGTATGTTTTATACAATGCAATGAAAATGCCCAAGAAGGTTTTCAAAAGGATACGGTCAGTATAATTTTTACATTACAGAAATATGTTTTGTTTATATAAGATATCCAGAGAGACGATATATTTGCTCGTCTGAAAAGAAATCCAGTTAGGCGCGGATACTTTATTCAACCACGTCCTAAAAATTAATTTTATTTAATTTTTTTAAATCTTTGAAAGTGCCCAACACGGACGCTTTGAGGTTGTTTTATTTTGGGACAACCAACAGCTTCCCGAATTACACAGCACTTAGGTACCCAGATATTCTGCACTTCTTGAGGGGGCGGAGCTAAATGAGATATTTTTTCCGATGACTAGTTTTTGTTCCTCTTCTATGCTCTTTGCGCTATGGGTTTTTGTTGGTTTTGTTGTTCAAGCATTGGACGTTTTTCAAAAATAAACCTAACCAATTGATATTTATTTTATCCCAAATATTTATAATACGCCCCTGAACCAAATTGCCATAATCTTATTACAATAAAATAATATATGACATATCTAAGTACATGGCATTTTTTGCAAATGACGGTTTTCTGACCGTGTTTCTAGTAGGTCCTACACGATGATTAACGTCCGCGTTACAAAAATCCTTACAAAATAGAGTTTTAATTTAGTTTTTAGGATTGCATGTCTACCTACCTACTTTAAACTAATGAATTATTTCAAATCGGAACGCATCCGAATATGGCAGCACTATAGCTAAGAAATATGGATGATGCGCAATGGACAGCTGCATAAAACCTTGTAAAATTTAGAAAAAAAAAAACGCTAACGATTTGACCCAAAATTAAGTATGATTTTGGTGGTTTTTAAGAAATAAATATTTATCTTCTTGACAATAACGTGTGCATGACAATTTTCATTACGTATTCTTATTAAAACGAATTGAAAAGAAAACAATTCAAATTATAATGACGCAGATAATAAAATAAGCATAACAAAATATTAATTCAAATATTTGAAATAACAATTTCAAGATGCAATCCTAGAGTAAAAAGTCCCGTTTTTTAGTGTTTCAGGGCCATGCAATTTTACTGTAACATTTTTTCTTCACACACACGCGAAATAAAAACCTACTTTTCAAATAAATCGTTCAAATCAAACGAACAATTTGTTTTCCTAATCATGCTTTTACTTAGGTTTTGGTAATAAAATAAATGTTCAAGTGTGATCTTTATTTTCAAATGGTTGTCTTTGGTATAACTTCTTGTGTCACACAGAGAAGAAAGGTTCAATGTTTTCCTCTTTTGCTTGTCATTCTGTATTTTAATTGTGTAAGAAGTGTATGGTTAAAGTCTGTTCATAAATATAAGAAAGTGACTAACTGATACGAATTAAGGAAAGACCCGGGCAAGCTGTAAGAATCAAATATGGCCGAACAGGTGCGTACTTTGCTTAGAATTTAATTGTTTGGGGTTTTGTTAGTGAAGATGCTAAACAATATTTATTTATTTATAGATACACTAGACTCGCACATATTTAGCATAATTCGCACACGATTCAACACACTCTGTATTACACACGAAATAAGAATGATTACTAATAAACTTAAACTAAGTAGTATACCAAAACAAGGAATATTAAACACAGGTAGATATAAAATTATTTTCGATTACCGACCACAATTTTACCTGAATTTAGATTCCGAAACCTTAGGTAATAATCTTGTTGCATTGTATGTTAATGAACACCCTTGGAAAATCCCATTCAAAGGCAATTAGTCACTTTCTTATATCTACGAACAG
Source organism: Cylas formicarius (assembly GCF_029955315.1). Taxonomy (NCBI): domain Eukaryota; kingdom Metazoa; phylum Arthropoda; class Insecta; order Coleoptera; family Brentidae; genus Cylas; species Cylas formicarius. Next base: position 2,550,459 of record NW_026844334.1, on the reverse strand, counting down.
ACCATACCACTATTTTTCGATGGTTCAGTAAAAACAAGTTTATGTACGCTATAAATTTATTTTAAAGTTGGCAATAATACCCGCTAAGTTTGAAAGCAAAAGCTGGAAGTTTATTTAAAAGTAACAAAACAAAAATATTTTTACTTGTTGAAATATTTTCATCATCCAAATAACCCCTTGAAGCATCTAAATTATAATTCGGATGGTCCTGTAAAAATAGTTACTGTTTTACCGTTTTTACTTATTTTTATTTGCCCAAGAGGCCCCGTTTTTATGTGACCTTAATTCTAGGCCAAAAGTTTATTTTGTCTTAAAAATCGCGAATCCCTTCGGCCGTGACATAAACCTAACCTTACCAAATCGAGGCAGTCGATTTCGGCCTCATGCTTAATCAGCGTCTCGACTACTTTAACGTGGCCCTCGTAGGAAGCCAAGTGCAGAGGCGACCTGTCGACTTTGTTCTTCGCGTCTTTCGATATCCCGGCCCGCAACAATATCTCGCAAACTTCCACATTGTTGCTCTGCACTGCCAAATGCAAGGGGGTAGTGCCCAGCTGAAACGTAAACCATCGAAACATAACCCAACTTTCGTATGTCATTTGTAAACTTTAACGATGCGAATCGGAAAAATACCGCTTACCCAGTCGGAAAGAAACGGGGCCCCCTTTGTCAACAACGACTTAACCTCACCGACGTTGCCTTCCGCGGCACTCTTGAGCAATTCGCGACCCAAATCGTTCACGGAACTAGAACTGTTCGTTACCAACCTCGTATTGACGTCGATCTAGAAAAAAAACCTCGCAACGTTCGCATTTTTTTTCTGTTATTCGCACAACCTACCGGGATAAACTGGCCGGATCCCTGAAAACTGAGCGCTCCTTGAAGTTTCGTGTTTGCCGATAAAATGTACTTTGGTCTCGTCGGTTCTTCGACGCCGACTTTTATCATGACCTGAAAACCGATACGCCATCGTTACAAAAGTAACTTCGTCGCGCCTCCTACGATACAGTTTCGGCCTATTCAAATTTAGGCAACAGGAAAACGGCGCATCTCCATCTTGGAACGGCGGAGGTTTCCTGTTCCTGTGACGGGCGGAAGTCGAGCGCCGACAATGAAATTTATCGATTTTTACGGTACTCACGTGGACACGTTTTAAATCCGCTCGCGGAAAAAACTGCACCGTTTCGAATTCTCGTTTCGGTGGCGAGGAACGCGTACCATTCCCGAGAAATAAGAAATTTTTCAACTGTCAACTGTCAACCGCGTTTTGGCGGTCGGTTCGAAAATCCGTCTATCGTATTACATGGTAAATTACAAGCGCAGGCGGGAATTTTTTATTCAAACGGTCGGCTATGATCTTCGCGAATTTGGCGTTTGCTTGGTTCGAAGTAATCAGTAATTAGAAAGACGTAGCCTTATTTGGGAAATATAGATACGGTTATAACATAATTGCACATATCGATTTTCCTCAAACGTTTTAAATAAAACTTTCATTTAGTCGTAACGATGTCATGCTGGTTACTAAAAACTCGTTTCCGGATTATAACGGACCAAATTTTCAGTGTTTTTAAAATTATGAGCTCCGATTCTTCTTTATATCGTATCTTTTTTTCGGCATTATCGAAAACTATCTAAGTAACTTTCGACAACTTGACTATCAAATGCCTGACAAATGAACAAACACAAAAAATGAATAGCCACCTGACATCTAGCTTTTCCCGTGGATTTTTATTTTTCATCATTCAGAAAAGGGACTTGGGCAGTTTGATTTTCTTTATTTCAAAAGGCCGCTGAATAATTAAAAAGACGAAAACGCACATTTATTTAATCTAGTTCAATAACGGTTTCCTTGCAGTACCACTGTTTCTTATTTTCGTAATAGTTTATAACCACCTCGGGGCACCTCACGTTTACTTGACTCGCTGGCACCAAGTCCGCTTCCTTGCAGTTTTTCCACATCATCAAAAACATCAACTCGCCGCTAGCGTCCGTCGCACCCACTATTTTATCGGGCTCGAGGCCCCTATCGAAACCGCGGGCCCTATTATCTTCCGTTATGTTTTTCCTTTTGTTTTTATCTTCCGAGTCCGTTTCCGCGCTCGTCTTCAACTGCGACTCGTACGCGGATATCAGATCGGGACAGTCGAGGTTTTCTTCGGGCTCCCACGTATTGTCGTCACTTAAATACAGCATCCTATTCGAAAAAAATGGATAAACTGGTTACTTAGCTCTTACTCGCTGTATCCTTTCCACTTGAGGAGATATTCGACTTTGCCATTTCGAGTGCGCTTGTCCAGGATCTTCTCGACCGAAAACTCTTCCGGCGGGTCCTGCGAAATAGGAACGGCCCCCTCGTTGGGCCGCGGCTGCGTCGCGTCGCTGTGTCTAGCTACAAAACAATTTTTAAATAAGAAGGAAATAATACGAACGATAACTCACTTTTCACCATCGTAGTAAATTAATTTAAAATCGGTAAGTCGCAGCGGCAATATTTCATCTTTTATGAAGCAATATTATTTATTCCTATTTTTCTATACTTCTATTGGCCAAGTCTGCTAAGATCATTCGGCCAGTTACTACCTTAGTTCAACAGTAATACTTGTGTGGATAACGATTTATACCATGTTTAGACTTTGATAAATATAAAGTTAACGATTCGTTGACTAACACTCGTCAACAAAAAGTTTTTTTAATTAATACTTTAAAAAACTCTTCGTTTCCACCGCGGACCTCAGGGCTCATCCGGCGTGACTACCGGCGTGTACTGGGGAAACTAACAGACACCATACATTCACTACGATCGAACACTATGGGAATTTGACCGAAACGAATTTTTAAACGTTGAAAAACTCGCATTCTGGAGGCAGCACACAAAAATCAACCTGTCACGGGCAATGCTACCCATAGAATCAAATTACTTACCATCACAACAATTAAGCAAAAGAACAGAACTATTAGTAGCTTGGCCGAATGATCCTGACCTCTGGCCAACAGCAGTAAAAAGAGTTTTCCATGGTGTCGCATGGAGGAAGGAAAATTTTATTTAATTTTTTCGCAACCCAATATTGCAATCGAAAATGGAGACGGGGCAAATTAGATACAACAAGGTGGGGAGTTTGGTAATCTTTTAATGTAAGCGAACGTGTTATATTTGCAGCTTTTTATTAACAACGAATTTGTGGAAGCGGCCAGTAAACAACAATTCCCAGTCTTTAATCCGTCGACTGGGCTGAAAATCGCAGACGTTGCCGAGGCAGACGAAGTAGGGCATTGTTATTTTTTTGGCACGGAAGTTCTAGTGTTTTGTTATTGCGTTAGGTTGATGTGGATGTCGCTGTGGCGGCTGCCAAAGCGGCTTTCTCTAGAGGTTCACCATGGAGGAAGATGGACGCTTCGGCGCGTGGGAAATTATTAAACAAAGTATTGATTCGATTGATTCTTGCTTTTTGATTTTGAGCGTCCAATTTGCGTTTAGTTGGCTGACTTGATGGAGCGGGATATCAAAAACCTGGCTTATTTGGAGACGCTTAACAACGGGAAAACTTACAAGGATTCGATGGCAGACGTGCAAGCTTCCGCCGATATCTTCAGATATTACGCCGGGTTCTGCGATAAGATCCACGGAGACACGATTCCCATAGGTGATTGCGAAAAGCGATTGTTATTTGAGTTTATCCGATTTATCCCATAGATGGTAGCGCTATTTCTTTTACTACCAAAGAACCGATCGGGGTGGTCGCCCAGATAATCCCCTGGAACTATCCGATTGCAATGTTGACCTGGAAGTGGGGCCCCGCTCTCTGCACGGGCTGCACGGTGGTCTTGAAACCGGCCGAGCAGACTCCACTGACCGCTTTAGAAATGGCGTGGCTTACGAAAGAGGCTGGCTTCCCCGACGGGGTCGTCAATGTAATACCGGGTTACGGCCCGACGGCCGGGGCGGCCTTGTGTCTCCACGATGATGTTAGAAAGGTCGCTTTTACGGGTTCCACAGAGGTAAGTGTTGACGCGTGTTATGTAGGTAGGTGGTAGTCGAGGGTTCCAGATTGGACACAAAATATTGGAATACTCGGCTCGGTCCAATCTGAAGAAAGTGTCGCTCGAACTGGGCGGCAAGAGCCCCCTGGTCGTGTTTGACGACGCGGACCGTGAGTTTGGGGCCCGCGCGCGTCAAACTTTTCGCGAGTGTTTTTTTTTTTAGTGGACGAGGCGGTGGAGGTGGCTTTCAACGCGATATTCGCGAACCACGGCCAGAATTGCTGCGCCGGTTCGAGAACTTTCGTACAGTCGGGGATATATGAGAGGTTCGTGCGGAAGGCTAGCGAAAGGGCGGGCCAGATAAAGGTCGGGGATCCGTTCGATCCGAACGTAACTCAGGGGCCTCAAATAGACGAGCCGTCGTTGCGGAAAATCTTGAGGCTCGTCGATTCGGGCAAAAAAGAGGGGGCCAAGCTCGAAGTGGGCGGAGTCCGCGTCGGCGAGGAGGGTTACTTCGTGGCGCCGACCGTGTTTTCGGAAGTGACGGACGGCATGAGGATCGCGAAGGAGGAGGTCACATTGAACCCGCCTCGCTTTTCAAGTTTGAGGTTAGGGTTTCATTTTTTTTTTAGATTTTTGGACCGGTGCAGAGCATTTTAAAGTTCAACACGTTGGAAGAGGTTATCGAGAGGGCCAACGGCACTACTTACGGTTTGGCGGCCGGGGTTATCACTAAGAACGTCGATAACGCGCTGGCGTTCGCCCGGGCAGTAGAAGCCGGTTCCGTTTGGTAATTGATGTTTAGTTTTCGGAGGGTTGCGTTTATTTGTTTCGTTGCAGGGTGAATTGTTACGACTACATCACGCCTCAGACGCCGTTCGGCGGGTTTAAGAAGTCGGGATTCGGGAAGGATCTGTAAGTTTCACTCTCACTGTGCAAAATCGATTCAACCTACATGTTTTGCAGGGGGTCCGAGTCGCTGAACGATTATTTGGTGACCAAGACAGTTACGATAAAGTTGCCATCCTAATGTTTTTAAATATAAAATTTGTTAATTATTTTGGTTGTTAATAAACATCTATCCATCTATCTGTAATTTGAATGTCTGTTGGTAAATGTCACTACTACGGAATGACTTCATTCCATAACGTAGGCACGTCAGCTAAGGACATTCGCCCATTACCGACTTCGTCGAGGATATTCTATTGGTCACAGACCAACACGTAATATAAAACAGAACCAACATTTGTTCGTTAACCGATCACAAAAAACGGCTTTCTCCGCGGACCATCCGGCGTGAACTGGAAAAAACACATGCAATCAACATCACAAACACCAAATCTACACAGTGGAGACCCATTTCAAACTTTTCGGGACGGATACAAGGGATTCTGTCCCCGACAGATTCCACTACGGAACGGACTTGTAACACAAGGTCTGTCAATGCTTGCCGAGGTTATAACGTAAAAGGTAAACTAGGAACGTTGCGTTTGGTGTTTGTAATTTTAGTTTCAATTGGTAAGGACAACCAAATCACTTTTTTCTTTCTTACGTTTACGTGACGTTGTGCTAATTTAATTATGTGATGGATGGCCTAGAAGAAAGAAGTCGAAAGTTTTTAATATTTTTAATGAATAGTAACATATCCATTCTAATAAATTAAACCGATAAACAGTTTTAAGTTGACAAAATCTGTAAAAAACGAAGTTTTCACTGCCAAAATGCGCTGGTAGTGTTCAAGAGCGCTTGTTTCTTATACGAATGGTAACAGAATTCTTTAGTGGCCAAAAAATCCTCGCGGTTATGGCCCATAGAAGTGAAGAAATTGCTTTGTAGTCTGTGCGCAAAATTATACAGTCAGGATTATATTTTATGGTTATGAAACGGAGAGCCAAAGTCTGTCACATTGGCTCATCGCAATTTATAACACCAGATTGAACGGATATGTTTCAGAAGCGGACTCGAGGCAGATATCGCCCCTAGTTTCCTTATCGCTGATGACGATCAGCATGCAGGTACTCCTTGAAGCTATAATGTAAACTTTTCTTCTATCTTCCGGATCGGTTTTGTCGTATTGGTCCTCGTCAATGGCCATTATAACCACTTTAAACTCCAACCCCTTTACGCGGAGCGCCCAAGCAATTAGAAACTCGTTTGGTTTGCCGGTGAGCAGGAACTGTTCGACGTCGCTAGTGGCTTCCGGTTTGAAGCTTTTCTCTACGAATTTGTGGGTGAGCTCGTCGTTGATTGCTTTCCGGGAGAGCAAATCGTTTTGCAAGAACGGAATGACGCACAAGTCTTGCGGTTTTACACCCTTGGTCGCGAACAAGTCGATTATGACGTCGGAGACAGTTTCGCAAATCCGACCTTTACGATCAACCCAATATACCGGGGGTTCTTTATCGACGATTCGAGAAAAACCGAGAGTTTCTGTAAGGTGCGGTCCCGGCGATACTAAACGCACAAGTCTGGCGATTTGTTCCGTCGATCTCATTATTTTATTCAACACAATATGAGGCGTTTTCAATATTTCCGGCGAATACTTAGGGAGAAACATCATGGCCTGGTTCGTGTCGACCAGGAACCAAAGCTCGCCCCAAGACTCCACTTCACGGTGATTATTTACGAGATCGTTGATGTGGTAGTTTTTCTCCAACGTGCCGTAAGGGCATCGCGTGTCCTTGCAATTAGCGGCGTGATAACAACTGTAAATCCTGCTTAGGGTGGTGTGCACTATATCCGCGCTAAATGCCAAGCAAATCGCCTCGGATTCGTCCATGAAGACGTGCTTGTATTTCTTCGAGTTGCCCTTCAAGAACTCTTCCGAAGTTACGAAAATTCTGGCCGTGTCTACGTACTTATCGATACCCAACGCCTTGAGTTTGACCATAACTTCACACCTATAACAAATCCACATCGATAACGCATAGGGTCTACAAACGCAATTTACCTGATCCCAGGCCAATAGCAGATGTACAAGGCCCTGTTTTCATCGTTCAATTGTCCGGTTTCGTGTAAAAGTTGCAGTTTTTTCAAAATCAACAGCGTTTTGCCGGTACCGGCCAAACCGTGGACCACCTAAATGCGAGATGATTTAATTTCATTTAAAATCATGCATGGACCACAGAATTCACTTTCACTAACAGAATGAACAATTTAATGTCAGCTGGCTGAGAGAAACTTACTAAAACCCCTCCACGTTTGCAGATATCGGAGTTTAAAAGTTTCAGCTGCTGCCGAGTAAGCAATGCCAACATGTTGGCGTCCAGTTCGTCCATGAAAACGCCGCAACTTAGTATGATGTATCTGGAAAGCGTGAACTTATCAAAACTACGTTACGCCGATTGGCGTCTCAGTTACCTATTTAATAAAGCGAGAAATATACCTTCTTCGCAGCTCTTTCCGCATAAAACTTTCTCTAAAAACCAGCAGTTGAAGTTGTCCTGGTTCAATATGCAGTTTTCGAATACGTGCAGGTCGGGTTCGTCGGCCCAACGTCTGATTCTCTACGTAAAACGTAAGGATTCCGCTATAAAATAAATTGCGATTTGCTCACCTGTTGTCTGGGATCTTTGGTGTACTCTCCTAAAAAAGGCCATATTATGTAACATTGTATTTGTTTCACTATGTCGCCGTCGAAACTATTTTGCAGTACTTCCAAATGGTCCCTCAGTTGATGCTGAGCCGATCGCTTATTGTTTTTTAATATTTTGGCGTCGCAGTTTTTTTCCAAATCGTATCCGACGGTAGTTCCATCGCTTGTCGATTTTACTTCTATAAGTATAACGCTAAATTTCTCTAAAAAAAACATCCAAAAGTGAAACGCTCATTTAAAAAGCATTAGTGGTCTGTGAATTTCTAAAATTGTTCCATGGTATTTATTTTCTGTGCTCGACTTATTTTTAAATCTACTTCAGAAATATTTATTCACGACAAACTTACTTTGATATCTGACGAACGCTACAAAGTCGTGTTCCCTCACCATGAGTCTCCCGAGCCTGTCGTTCCTGGTAGAATTCCCAGCGTATGAGGCGTTATGAAAAAATGTTACCCACAACCCCGGAAGCGTAAGAAGTTTGAGGCTCTCCAAACGTTCGAAAACGATTTTTTCGGCCAGACACCCCTGTCGCTCTCCTTCTTTTAGGAACTGACAAGGTATTGGGTAAACGGTTGCGTTCTCTGTTGAGCTGGGAAATTCGTTTTCCAAATACCTACGTCAAAAATAACACCCCGAATTTTTTTATCGAACAAAAACTAGGCATAAGATACAACAATATATTTAATACATGATTCAAACCATCACAATCTAAATGACAAACCTTTCAAGAAGCTACCTACAAAATTCAAAGGCCTACAAGACATGTATAAAAATAAACACTCGCAAAACATTAAAATGGTTTTTATTTAATAGTAAAAGGCAAAAGTTTGAGAAAAACACTCCAATAACTCCAAGCAAGTTGCAAACTCGAAAGCTTATTCTTTCTTGTCGACAATCTTGTGCGCTGAAACAGACATTAATTTAAATCTCGATCCTTCACATTGTTCTCAATCAAAATACCTTGCTCCTTCACTTTATTCAGAGTATCATCAATTGTAGAATGATGTTTTAAGAAATACGGTCTGATGATTCTCTTGTAAATGACCAGAGATCCGTTAAATTCTGTGGGAATCATCAGCCACACCAAAAATATGCCCTAAAGTAAGTAGAAAGCCATATATAACTTCTAAAACATGACTTAATCTCAAAATATGTTACCTTTATCAACCAATACAAGGGAAACCAGCCTACGATAAAGTCCGCAAAGTATTCGACTACGGAGAATAAAGCAAACACAACCCAGTAGGTAAGCCATTTTGTATCGTCATCTTTAGAACGAGATTCTATCGCGTGAATCGAAATATACGCGGGATATATAAATCCCACTGTATTGCACACCAACTGTGCCGCATAACCAAACACCAACCACAAACTGACCACGGCGATACCACCTACAACGCAAAATTTTGGGAAAATCCGGGCGTATTACGTAAAATCAGGAAATATTGACTGGGGTTATGTATTAATCACCTATGAATAAGTAAAGTCTATCCACCCCGGTTTTTTGTTCGGCTTGGGCGAGGAGTCCCGTCCACGGTTTGTTCGTGTCACGCAGCGACCGGCTCAATCGGTCTCTGAATTCCCCGAGTTTTTGCGCCATTCTGAGTGCCTTTTTTGAATAAAGCGAATTCACTCCGACAAAAATGTCTTCCACTTACAAAATTTATAACCATAAAATCACAGATGTCGATTGGGTTACTCGCGTGTCGCGCATTCGGTGCGACTTATTCTGTGGTTGGGGAGGGGCCAAAGACCAAAATCTCCGAAAAACATATTCATTTAATGACAGCTCCATATACAACAATTAAGCAAACGGAAACAATTTGCGGGCGTCGCATAATTTTTCGACATGGCCTTTTCCCACGGGGATAAATAAAAGTGCCTCGGATGCAATCGATATCTATGCGTAAATTATTGTAAACGGCGATATCGCATATTAAACACCGACTCCCAGTCTTGTGAATATATTTCAACGTAAGTATAGATTCTAACCCGTCTTGGAAGCGTATATTACTGACATGACCGTCCATCTCCCGTGCATAAATCGATCGATATAATATATAATCCGCGACTGGCCCGACCGGTTATTGACGGGCGAGGAAGAACAAAACGAAAAAAGATCTGCATAAATATAGATGCTCTTCAATCGATTTCACTTAGACGCATCTTTTCGTAACGATTTTATGAGACAACAGTCCCACCCGCACCAAAGGTAAGAGATTGGTCGGTTTTATCAATCGCGATCGATAAAATTTATTAATCCTTAGAAATAAATCGTACCGCGGTCGTAAATCTAAACGGCGATTCTCGTTAGCCGGCTACCGGCTTTGAGCGTTTTTTTTTTCTGCCTCACACTCGACCAGACAAATTCCATCTTTCGTGCTCTCCGTTTTCGCCTTCTTTCTCCGCTGTTGCTATCCGCCCGCGGTTATGCACCGGGTAAATGTCTACGTAGGGAGAATACAACGATCTCGGACAGAGACGTATTAGCCCTGGCGGTTGATGCGGGATCGTTTTCAAAATTATCGAATATAATTTTTTTCTGCGGTCCGTGGTTAAAACGCTGGTAAAGCGGCCGGGAAATTTGACGGTCCGTGACCGCGTAAAACGTTTCCGGTTGACAGTCGACAGATGGGGCGACCGTTAACGTCTAATGGCGCGACGAATCGAAAAAACAAGTCGGATTAGGAACTTTCCGTTTTTTCCGTGTCGTCCGTTTTAAGTGTAATTGCTGAAGACGACGTGAGACTCGATTCCAGTAACTCAGGTTCGCCGAGCGAGTAATTAAAGTTAACGTTGATCGAGGACCGGTCGGTTTTTGCCGCCGGAGTTATTAAAAAATTCTATTCCGCTACGGCGACGGGAGAGACGAGGCAAAAAGTCACCTCTCCTCTTACGGACGCGGAGCGAACGTAACAGGTTCTTGATGTATTCCTGTTAAACGACTTTATTTCGTAATAAAACCTTATAAAGGCGTGTAGTTTTCGTCTTCAAGTGACGACAGTACGGCGTCGTGTAAATGAAACTGGAAATTACTCAGTGCTAGCGAAGGACAAACCAATTAAGAGTTTTTTAAAGGTTCGCGGTTTGTTAAGGCGGCGTAGACCCCAGATACGAGCTCGTCTCTATGGCGTAGCCCGGACACTTACCTCGGCAGATGTCTCTCGATGCTGCGGTTGCCCGCGTCGGAGACAGATGGCGGTAGGTAAATCTTGATGCCCGCGAGCTTGTCTTGTCGCGTACGGTTTTGCAATCCGTTGGGTGCCATCGCCCACAGAAATAATAGACACTCCTCAGGTCCAAGTCTCTGTTAAAGGATTGCCTTTTTCAAAATTTGTTTTCCTTTTTTATATCAAAACCATTGAATCAAACAAAAATGAACGCTAAAACTACGATTTAAACAATTTTCATACAAAAACTGGCTTCAAAATTGAGCGAAACTGTAGCTGCAGCAACTCACTTCTTTCGGTGACGTCACAGTGAAGCAATGACCGCCATATTTTCTCTTCGAATGCTTACAGTATGTCGTCAGCGGAGACGGTTTAAAGGTGCAAAGGGGAATAAAAAAAATAAGTTCCGAGTTTTCCATTTTGTAAATTTTAAATAAAAATGAAATAAAATGTAAACGAATCGGCCATGGCACTCCCCTATAAAAGTTTGTTTTAATTTGATCTCCAATGTCTACACATTAAGGTGTCCAGCGTATTTATACATAAGGGAAGGGTCTTTTCTGGAGTGCGGAGGCCCCATTTTGATTTTAGACATTGTCGAAGATGATTTTCCTGTCAATAGGTTGACTTTCGTTACTGAATTATCTGTAATTTCTCTAACAAGAGGGAATGAAGTGAAGAGAACGTCCAAATAAGTCTATTGAGACAGTATTTCAACAGGACTAGTGTCACTAATAAATACTTCACAATATTAGGGGTGCCGCAGGGTTCTCATTTACGAACAATGGACATTTTCAACGAGCAATTCCAAAACCAAATACTTACACCTCGTAGCAGACTGCAATTAAGAAGGCCTGTACCAGGAAATGATAGAGTAATAGAGTATAGGGTATTGTGATGAGCATACACCCAGGAACAACAATATAACGCATAAAAAGAAGTATCAAAAAAATAAATTTTAAAAGGGGAGAAAGTAACAGGCTGTCTGAACTTAAGGCTTTCGTCGCCACATTTGAAAGTATCGTTCTGTATGGATGTAAACTGCTAGCTCTTGGAATGGACTTTTTGGAGGAGGGCTTCAGGAAAGTCAAGAATGGAAAAAAGAAACCAAAGAATAAGAGATGAATCTCGAAAGTGATATTACAGAAGAAATCCAACGAAGACAGCTGATATGGTACGGGAGAGGACAAGATTTTCCAAGCTAATACTGAATTGGATGGCTGGGAGGAACATGCCCAGGACATTCGAAAGATAGAAGACGGAAACAGTGCACCGGAAATGCAACGTTCCTGAACAGCGAGTGTCTATATTTGATGCTAGACAGAAAAAAAATTGAAATAATTTGTGTTCAAAGCTGACGGTACATCTCGAGAGGTTTAAGTTATGGATTTTATTAAAATTCGATGTAAATATTCTCGAATGTGGATACGAGTGACATTATGAACTGCAAAAAAATAAGAAAAGTTCACCTATAAATGTAGTCTGTTCTAATTGCAGTCATTTATAGAACGGGTGTGATATATTGATCTCAGCTTTATAAAACTTCAACGTTGATTGGGAACTCTCCAAGTTGTGAACCAGGTGACATATCGTTTATATACGGAACGTCTTAAAATTAACGCGTAAACAATTACTTACGTCGTATCCGAAAAAAGCTCGGGTCAATTTAATCGGCAATCGGAGAATGATAATTACACCTAACGACGTAAATCGCGATGATGTTGGGCGAGAAATTCAATAATAAACGTTCGTCGGTATCGGAATGTTACAGTTAATAAACTTGGCTGATAACGGCGGCGAAAAAAACTGCCGATATCCGCACCTAAAATACGATTGTCGATCACGCGCGGGAACGCTTCGAGTGGCCAGCGGCGTCCACCTAAGGGAATCCAAGTTTTTGACTAAAAAAAAACGTCGCGCCACTGGTTTTCCTAAAAATACCGTAAAATAAATAGCACGGAAGAATTCTACGGCTTATTTTGAAAATAATTGCGAGGGATTGTTTCATGTGTAATGTTTTATTCCCAAATTCAACATATGCGTACACGGTATATGCGCTGTTAACATGAAAGCAACATTTAAAAGAGAAGCAGAATATTCTAGAATTTATAATTTAAAAATAACTGACAGTGACAGTTACCAGTTACAGATTTAGCAAAACTGATTTCAACAAACATCCAGCCTAGCCAGAACAAAGAAAACATTGGAAAGAGATGAAGATAGTCATTTAAGGACTTTACTAAAAGTTGTCTGGAAGAAGCGTCTATTGGGAAGATTCAAACCACTCTTAAAAAAGCAGGAAACAAATTCATTCATTCAAAATTAGGCCTACCACAAAATTAACGCCCAGGCATCGAGAAAAAAGGATTGAGTTTTGCCAAACACTGTCGAAAAAAATTAACGAAAATGATGCTTATTTCAGTGGCCACCCAACAGTCCTGGGTTGACACCGATGCATGCATTTTTATGGGGAACTCTCAAAGAACCTGACTTGAACGAAAGTTCAAATTCTAATCTATCGCTGCCGCCGTAAAAATGGGTAAAATTCTGTATAGGTTTTTTTGAGAATATATCGATAAGCTATCGACGATTTATCGATACAACCCATTTTGTGTGTCTCGTGACATTAAAGTTGTTGTTAAAACTAATAAAATGCCTTTTTCAAATGGTTATGCTGTCGATATGACTCAAAATACGGTATTGACTTAAAGAATATGCAGGGCTAGATATCGAGCGACGATCGGCAAGAACAATCCTGACTCATAGGTGCAATTTAATCTTCACATTAGTCCGAGAGCCAATGTCTCTCACTTGCTACTATTCTAAAGATTTTAAAGGATCAACGGTAGGGGAGGGTGGGGCAAAAATTAACTAATTTTTTTTTCGTTTTTTCTTATAATAATTATAAATTCTGGTTATTTATACATTTTTCTGTTCAATATTATTACAAACGAATCTTAATTAAATTATTGAAAGTGCAATTTTTTGCGTGATTCTATGGATTTATCCTAAAGCCAGAGCTTTTGAAAATATTATAAATACCAATAACAAACTTGTCAATCGTTAGAAAAATAATTACTACTCATCAGTATGGTTTTTTTTATTAAATAATAAAAAGCTTAAGTGGGCTGGTTTGGCCCACCCTCCCCCAACTTTTTATGTCACTGAAAATACTACCTTACATGTTTCACGAGGTTGTTGTTACGAATTTTTTGACTGTACTCAAATCATGTGCCAAAATAGAGACTGTATGCGACGTTGTTTGGAGAGATGAGGCCACTTTTAGAAGTGGTGGAAAGCGTCATCTGCATAATATTCATTATTGATCCTACAATAATACTCACTGTTTACGCGAAGTTCAACATCAAGACCAGCCTCAATGTACAGGTGAAACTATTATAGCTGATCAACCACTAAATATGTTTTTGGAACTGGCCAATTCGATCAACAACTACATACAAGGGGTCACTCGTAGCCTGTCAGGGGCGAAAATTGAAGCTGCCGTAATGTCCACCTATGAGCGGCTTCGTCAATTCGAACATTTAAGAAGGCATCAGTTTTCTTTCAAAATCCTTCCTATGCCTCTGCAAGTGTTTTTTTTTTATTATTTAAAAATTAAAGTTATGCACTTTTCTCATCGAATCGCGCAAAAAGTAAGAAGACTTTATAACGAATTTTATGATAACTAAATTTTCTTATTACGGTAGTTTAGGTTAGCCATAAGATATCAAGAGCCTACGGCTTTCCCTAGCCTATTTAGGCAACGTTTTCCTATATTCTTATTGAAAAGAAAGTCATATTCTTGCGTTTAAATTTAAAAAAAAACACGCTCTAGCGGGATCACTAAGAACTAGACATATTACAGGTAAGGTAACAGAGCAATGAAAGTTTATTTTGGCATGCGTTCAGTAGTTTAAAAACATGGAATCACCCTCATCACGTTATTTTTACAGTTACAAAGTGTTAAAACAAACATACATTTTTTTCGTTACATTTACTAGAAGGATTTCGGCGAAAAATTAGTTTTAAAGTTATGAATTGCCTAAATTCATTAACAAAAAATTCATTCTTACTTGAGTGACAAGGCAGGGGTGGCGCAGGTATATTTCTTTCTTTCTGATATATTTCTGGAGTGTTGTAGCAGTGTTGAATAATCGTTTTTCCTGTACGTTTCGATAAAGCTATTTTAAGAGAATAGGACAATGTCGCGTCGAAATCAAAGTGTACATGAAACAAGATTGCTTTCGAAAAATCGTCTCTGGGCGGGGCAAGTTCGTAGCGATTAGCGCGAAACAGCTACTTATTATAAAAAGGTGCTAAATTAATTGTGCATGCACCCTGTATAAAATGTCCTTCACATCTCGTCCAACTTCAAAGTTACAGCAAACATCGGTAAATATCAAAATTTGCACAAATAATAGTGTTGTCGAATAATATTTTTTCAAATATCTCGCGCCCTGTATAATTGACGAAACCTGAAACTCTCACGACACGGTTTACGATACTGTTCAAATAAAATTATCCCATCTTTAACGGTTTTTCATTTATCGCCAATAATTTAGCCACAAAAACGGAAATTTTTAGGATATTTTAGATTTTTTGCCCACAAACAACACACCCTGTATATGATACCATCATTGTTCGAAGTAGAGGTTATAGCCCTGGATTTTCCACGCGTCCTGGTTCAAGAATTTTTTGAAAATAGTAAATGGTTAGCCCCCCTATTTTGAATAGGTTCCGTCACGGGGCAAAGCTGCATATATGTGCCAAATATGAAGTCGATTGCTTCAAATTTCAGACACTTATAGCAATGTCCAAAAAATAGTCGAAAATCGCGAAAATAAAATGGATACCGGCGTTGGATCGAGGCCATTTCTTACAAGCTTATGTATCTCGTGGAGGGTCAGAAAGGGGGCAAATTTTAATTTTGTAGCTCCAACGGTTAGTGACTTATTCAGGAAAAACCAAAAGACGAGAACGGAGAACGGAAAAAAACAGACAAAAAGAAAAATATATTGTCTTTATCAAAGCGATATTGTTCCTACCTAGGATAAACTAAAAAATAAGCTAGGAGAAGGTGAAACCAATGTAAATAAATATAGGCCGTGCCACCCCCTACAGAGTTATTTGTCAAACGGGATGTAAGTACCGCAAAATAGACAAAAGGCTAGTAGTAATGGAATCACACAGAATACGCACGTGGACCTTTAATCACATTGAAAAAAATAAAAGATACAGATCCATAATTTACATAAATGAAACATGGTTCGATACACGCGACACCGTATCCAGTCAAAGCTGTCTGACGGAATAAAGGAAAACGCATCGCCATAATACACGATGGGGCATAGAGCATTTGCGAAACCAAGTAAAATCAAAGGTCAGGGCAAAAAATGTTGCCCCTACTTGAAGTCCCAGTGTGCTAAATTGACAACTGGAAAAATTCAGTACAGCACAACAGAACAACATAAATCCAGTTATAATTAATTTTAGTGACGACTCTGACAGTGAAACAGAAGTAAATTTGGTAATTTAGAATAAAAATGTAATTATATATAAATATTCCTAGTTATGAATTTATTGCATATATTTAACGTCATTGTTTTTTCTTAGTGTGATACCGTCCGTCCCTAATGTTTTGTCCTCTAATACCTATCAGACCCGAGTTTTGCAGTTGAAGATTGTTCTGTATGCAAGTCGGTTTGTTTGGTTTCACTTCTATAGCCAATTTCTCGCCAGCCTTAAAACCAAGTCACACTCGAGTAAGATCACGTCAAGTGGACCCCCCATTTCCACTTGATCATAAAAATTTAATCTATATATATATATATATATATATATATATATATATATATATATATATATATATATATATATAACATTTCTTGATTAATAAAAAATGTGATTAACGCTTATTTTTACAAGTATGCCATGAATATTAGTTACTATGGCAACCATTGTTATCGCAGTTGTTTTAAGTGCAATTACAAACAATAGATTTCAACTATTTTAGTATGATTTTATTTATTATTTTTTATCGATTTAGTTCTGATAACATGATAAATAAATGAAAAAACAGTAAAATACCTACAAGTTAATAACCAAAATTATTATTGCAATTAACTACATAATAAGACATTTCAAAAATTTTGTTCAAAATTATGTCCATCTGCTCGAACACAACTACCAAAAACTTAACAGATGAGCTTGGGTCACTTGTAGGAGAGTCCTTCTTGTGATAGCGGCACACGCTGCACTAATTTTGTTAATGAGATCAGCCATATCTTCGATAGGTTCTTCATAGATAACGTTTTTTAGGTAGCCCCAAAGAAAATAATCTGGTGGTGTAATGTCCGGAGACCTCGCCGGCCACCTTACCGGTCTATTAGTACCAAACCATCTATTGGGATATTCTCGGTTCAAATACCTCGTCACTATTTGGGCATTATGTGCAGGCGCTCCATCCTGCTGGAGCCACATATTCATTCTAGTGTCAAGAGGCACTTCTTCTAATAGTTCCGGAAGTGTAGTTTGAAGAAATCTTAAATAGCGATCTGCATTTAAAGTTCCTTCGTAAAAGTAAGGTCCAATAAGGAATCCATTTAATATGCCGCACCAAACATTGATACTAAAAATTCGTTGGTTACCTCTTTCTGTAATCCAAGAGGATGGTTTTCGGACCAAAAACGACAGTTGTGTCTATTAACGATTCCATTATTTTGAAATCGACTTTCGTCGCTCCACAAAATTTTCGAGAGAAAATTTGCATCTTGGCTACACAAATCGGACAATGTCGCTAAGAAATACATTCGTCTAGCATAATCGCCTGGTTCTAGTTTATGAACTAGTTTACTTTTGTACGGGTGAAAAGAGTTTCTATGTAGAATTCTCCACGAAGAACTTATGGTAACACCGGTATTTTCTTTTATCTATGATAGGGATATCTTGGGGTTATTATCAACCTGCTGAATTACAGCAGCAGTATTTTCATCATTTGTAGCCGTCCTGTTCCTATCTCTTTTAGGTTTCATGAAGCTGCCATATTCTCTTAAGTTTTTACATAAACTTGAAAAGGTTTTTGCATCGGGGACTCTTCTATGCGGATAACGCCGTGCGTAAACTCTTTTTGCTTCTCTACAATTGCATCTGCATTCTCCAAACACCAGTAACATGTCTACATTTTCCTCATTGCTAAATTGCACCATTTTCACATAATAATTCTTAGTTTTTTTTTTAACCGAACAAATTTGGATATTTCTTCTGACAAAATGTGACAATTTTTTGATACAACAATAACAACTTACGTTTGTAATTGCACTTAAAACAACTGCGATAACAATGGTTGCCATAGTAACTAACATTCATGGCATACTTGTAAAAATAAGCGTTAATCACATTTTTTATTAATCAAGAAATGTTTACTTTAAATCGGTATAACTTAGAAACGGGTAAAGTAAATAAGTTTGAGTAAATAACAAAAAAGTGTTTAAATAATATGTACTTTTGTATGCGCGTATTTCCAAAGTCCCTGCAATCGAATAATTTTTCGACGCGTCGCGACGCCCAGCTCTTTGCAGGCGTCGAATTTTTTAAACTTTAGGAAATATATATTTAACCCCACACTTTGACTACTTTTTACATAAATTAAATATTTCTTTTCGTTTTGGACTTATTGGCGTGCGGAGTTTTAAGTGAAAAACCCTGTATATATATATATATATATATATATATATATATATATATATATATATATATATATATATATATATATATATATTTTATAAGTACTTATGATGGAAAATTGATCTCCCAAACGATTTTTTAAAATGTTGATTTTAACAACATTTTTTTTATACTGAAAATTTTAAGCACTTTTAATTAAAAAACGGATTAAAAATCAACCGTAAGATATAAATTTATTAAACTTTCAGCATCCGCGGTCAAATGTCTATACTTTAAGAATATTTCGTATTGTTAACTAACTTGTAAGTTAACAAATGAAAATATAACTGATTTCTTGGTAAAATAAAAATCATGTTTTTTTTTATCGGTCACACGCTTTACACATTTAAGTTTAAGATTTCGGAAGAAAATTTCACTGCTCGTCATTAGTTTAAACAAAATGAATTTATTTATGACAGCGCGCCGGGCGCCGAGTGTTGTGGAAGCGCCGCGATGCCGAGCGTCTCGAACCGCATTGAAGGTTTATCAGTGATAATTTAAAACAATAATACAAAATATTATTATAAAACAAATTTTATTATTATTTATGTTATTTTATTATAATTATTATTAATAAAATTTTATTTTTTTTTAACAATGTTATAAAGAATACTATCAATTTTTTTTACTATTTTTACCAAACAGCGTAAATTTAGAAAAAAAAAATCAACTTTAAATTTTTAAAACTGTTGTGTAATTTAGTAAATTATCATCATCAACATCTTTAGTTAACAAAAGAAAAACCGCTCCGTTACGATTTTCATTTGTTTTTCGCGTATCCTAGTAAATAACAAATTCATTTTACAAGTCCTTCCTGTCGATTGGTGACATGAGTTTATAGGCAAAGCATGAAATAATTATTAAACATAAAAGCTGAAGTGTAGTTGAGTTGTGTTTTTTTAGTTAATATTTTAGTATAATAATTTTTAATTTTAATAATAATAATTTCTGTGATTTAAAATGGGCCGAGTGAATTATGAAATTATGTGATTAAAAAATTAATTTTAATTATTATTTAAATATAATTTAAATAAACTTTTTCGCTACCTCTCATGGCAAAGGAGCGTGTGAATGCTGAGCAGGGAGTGTAAAAAGACAAGCTTATCGTGCTAGTCTCCCACGTGATAAAAACAACCACATAATAACCCCACTTTCCTTTTTTCAGTAGGGCCAAAGTTCTTTTTAAAAAAATCCCAACCACGATTCGAACGCTTAAGTACAATAAAAAATACTCGCCAATTTCATTATGACAAACCATTGGAAAATTTTTCACTAGCATGCAGGGTCGTTTCAGAGGATGAAAAAGTTTTTTTTTTTATAAATTTATCTCTTACTGTTGATTTTTAATTCATTTTTTAATTAGTAGTGCTTAAAATTTTCATTAAAAAAAATGTTGGTAAAATCAAAATTAAAAAAATTGATTGAGGGATCAATTTTCCATCATATGTACTTATAAAAAATATATATAGATTAATTTTTCATGATAAAGTGGTAAATGGGGGGGGGTCCACTTGACGTGATCTTACTCGCTAAATACTACATGAAAGAAAATAAATTTTTGAATCGATTTATGGACTCATAAATGTCGAAAATTTTTAAAGGTTCTAACAGTTTTGTCTACAGTTATCCATTCCTCAACAGGAAAAATGGCGTACCAAAGGAGACTCAAAAAAGAAATATTTTTTGGCCAATAAATAAAAATATGATTTTTCGCCACGGTTTTCTTTAATACGTTTAAACTTCATGAAACGTAGTCGAAAATAGTAGTGAAAGAACACAAAACAGGGAACACTTAAATGCACTTTTGTTGTTTTTATTGTTAATTGTTCCATAACAGCACAATTAAAAACAAAAAAAATGTAGTTGGCAATGGGAAGAAAACAAACAATGAGATCTATCGAGTTTAAACCAATTAGCCACACTTTTCACGCACTTTTCAGGATCTTTTAGATTTTTGTCTATAATTGAAAAACTCTGTATATAATAGAAAAAAATGTCTGAAATAAAAGTTATGGTGCCGCATAACCTGGTTCACAAATTTTGCTGATCGGGTTGATAGTTTTCGAGAAAGGTAATTGTTTTCTGGAAGCAAAAATATACAAAAAAAAAGTTTGAAATTTTTTAAAAAAATTGTTTGCGAGATTTGAGAAAGTCATTTTTTAACAATTGAAATACGGGTGTGGACTTCTCCCTTTCCGCCAAATCTGAAGCCGATAGCTACAAATTTAAGACACCTGTTAATTTTGGAACACCCTGTACAACAGGTGAAAACTTTAAATATAAAAGTTTTAGCTGTCAATGCGGGCTGTATCGTCATGTAATAGAAAACTTAGTTATAGCCACTTGAATAATAAGTGGCTATAACTAATATATAACTAATAAAAGTTATAGCCTATTTAATAATGGCGGACCCATTTTCTAGTTTTTTTTGAATATGCGGCGCACCCTGTACATTTTTTAAAAATTGTCAAGAATAGAAGTTTATGGGGCCGACAATTTTCGATCGCCGCCATTTTCATATCTTGTGCACCTGGTGGACTGTAAAAATTGAGCAAAAATTGAGCCACTTATTTCAAACGACTCGAAAGTTATTGAATTAAAACCCGTGGCACAGAGAACGGAGAACGGAGGAACAGAAAAAAAAATGCTTATTTTTTGACACTGACGTTTCATTTATCATCAATCGCAAAAGCAAAATCTGGGTTTTTTTATAGTAAGCTGTGAGCGCTATTTACAAAAGTTTTGACAGTCAATTAAATAAAAAATTGAGACAGTCCAATTATTGCTATAAACATAGTGTGGGTCGAAAAAATAAATGTCCTTACTGACAAATGCCTTTATCGACATTCAGCGGTTTTCTGGCTTGCAGGATCATCAGACTTTTATCTCTGGGGGATAAGTCAAAAACTATGTGTACCAACGTAATTTTCAGAAAGAGGAAGAATTACGTCAGCTAGCTTTGGAAGGAGGATGTCACATATGCTTAGAAAATTTGTAATCGCAATTGTAATTTTATTAATTATGTATTAATCATTGAATTAAATTTCATGAATTTGAATTGTTATTTAATTATTGTATTCCAATGTTATGAGTAAGTAAATAAATTTTGTTAGAAATTTTTTATGTTATTAGACTGTTTTAGAAAAAATTTGCAAAGAATTTTTGAAAGAACGATGAATGACGAACAAATGAAAAAATTTTGTTTCCCTTGGCCTACTATAAAAAAAAATCAAAATTAGTAAATAATTTTCGAAAGAATGATAACGAAAATATTGAATGTGGCGCCAATAAGACAATAGAAAAATGTATTGTGGATCCCTAAAGCAAATGCAAAAATTCTGTTTCCCTTGGCCTACTATAAAAAAAATCAAATTTTGCAAAGAATTTTTGAGAGAGATGATAAAAAATAATAATAAAAATATAAAAATTTATTCTGTATCTCGAAAACAAATGAAACAATTCTGCTTTCTTTTATGTTGTAATGCGAAGACTATATTTGGCACATTCTTGAGTTTACAGACTCTGCTTTTAAGTTTCTCATAATAACAACTCAGAAGACACTACATGAGCATTCTCAATAATCCAAAACAGGCCTTCCAAGACTATTCCGAACCAAAAAGAAATGCAGCAACATTTATTTTCAAAAATATGGTTCAGAAGGAATTCGAAACATTAGATCAGTGGTTCTCCGACATTTTTTTCTCATAGATCACTTGGAGATGAATTTTATACGAAAATAAAATCAGAGAAAAATCTGATTTCCAACGAATGGAAGATGGTAAAGTCTTAAATTGATAGAGGAATTGTTTTTCAGTTTTGAAATACTTGTCAGAAGCAGCGCCAAGAACAATTTTTTTTAGCTAAGATTACGTCACTATACTCTGACTGGACTTTATGTTGAAACATAAGATCACAATAGACATAAGAGATCGCAGTCTTCAAGATAGTAGTATAAAAAGTTACCAGAAACTGTTTTTCGTATATGACACTAGGGCTACTTTTTTTTATAATTTAAACGGAATCAAATAGCAATACGGAAAATTTACATTTTATTAACTATTTTAAATTAAAATATAAAATAATAATAATATTAAAAAAAATGATATATTTTCGTATCCACCCGTAAAACCGCAGGTTTTGAGCGCCCCTGTGTCTTAGATGGTGTACTTGTCCACGCAAAAACTATTACACCTTCGTAGCCAACATTCCAGCTCTCTACGAATTCAAATACAGCCGCGATGAAGATTTAATCGGAGCTGTTGAACAAAAAAACAGGGAAAATAATTATTCTAACTAAAAAAAAAACTAACCAAAACTTCTAAAGATAGGTACAAGAGAGTATTGATATAATAATAATAATAATAATAATTATTATTATTATAAAGGGCCTTGAAAAAATGGCAGGATATGCACCAAATTTGTAAAACGGCGCTATGCCTTATCTGCCATGCACCGTGGATCACCCTGTATAGGGAATCTGAGATAACGCCTAGAACTCACAGTGTAAGTACTTTGACACCCCGGAGATTTAATATAACCAAAAAAAAATATTCCGAACGCTGGAGGGCGCAGTTTACAAATGAACCATGACCACAGTATAAGGGTAAGTCAGCGGCGTTCCTGCGGGCACTGTCGTTCAGCGACGAGATCGAGGAACTCCTCTACCGCTGGCAAATCAAATTCACACGCCAACGGTGGTGGAGTTACCACTCCTCGACGCACTGTCAGTGGCGCGCGCATCATTTTGATTATTATTTTGTGGTCGAAATTATAATTTTACCAGGAGAAGACATATTTTGCGATCGCAGCTAATTTGAGGGGAAGGAAATGCCTTCCTTAAATTGAGTGAAACAATAACATCTGAAATAATGCTACCGTTGCGTAATTCTTCCTTTCTTCCTGGTAGACAAAATTCCAATCTTTCTTCTCGTTTATTGTCACATTTTAATTCACGAGGATCCACATACTTACCTTCAACACATGCAAAATGAACGGAAACGAAACTATGAGCCGATAAACCTACGCTTCGCACTAAAAAATCAGCGTTAAAAAAAAGTCTGTTCTCTGTAACAGGCATGCGAGATTTCGTTGAAGCTTGAACGGTTCGAGCTACGAGCTTTCAATTTTCCTCCGTTCTAATACCGCGCGATGCGATTTTATCAGTCATGATTAGGCTTCTGCACAGCTTTTTCGCGCATACAAACATCACGCGATCGCTACTCTTAGCGATCCCCACCCTTTGCTCCGCAGAACAGCTGAGATCTCAGTTATTCGACAACACAAGCTCTTAAAAGTTAATATTTCGTTTCAATTACTGAATATATATTTGTTTTGTCTTTGAAAAAAAAGTTATGCGTTGAGTTTACGGTTATGGAAAAAAGGAGAACGTTCTGGATTAGACTTTGGTATTCCGATGATCTGGATGGAGACTACAAATTATTTCGATGATGATGTTACTTTTGCGTTGTAAATGCAAAAGTTTCCATCGCAAACAAATCTGGAGATATCCAGATTTACAGTCTACAAAATTCCCGGATAATTTAGGAAATTACAGTGAAGAACAGGGAGAGCGGTTCCATCAGGATCTAAAAGTGATGGAAGAACGGTATCAGGGTCGCTGGGATTGTCACATGATGGCAGATCACTGCTGGTCTTTAAAAAGAGATTGTCCAAAGAAGAGTTAAAAAAGAAAAGCTAATAAAAGGCGTTTTATTGAAATATAGTATAAGTTTTTAACATTTGTTTCTCTATTTACTTCAATGTTTGTTAATTTTATTTCTTGTTTTCCGATTTTTTAAAATTAAAATGAAAACAAAGATTTTAACAAAATTGAGAGCAATTCTTACAAAATCATTGATAGTTTCATGAATTGTGAGACTTTTTTTTGCTTGTATTATACCGTTTTTTGTCCTAGGTCTTGACGATGCAGCTACTTGCTGATGGCCGTATATTAAAAAAATATATCATTGTATCTCTAAATGACTCGGTTGACACTATATTCTTTTAGTGAATTAAATACATTAATCATATGCAGTCAGAATATCAATTAAAGTCTAAAATCAAGTAATCAATATCAAAAATGTCGGGTGACTCGAGGCAGCCAAATTTTACCAGCTTTCGAATTAAAGAAAAATCCGAACAACGCCGTGACGAGAGGCGATGAATAAAATCTTCTCGACGCTCATAAATCGCCGATCTATCCTGACCTTGCTTGTGTGGCGACCTTTATGTGGTCAATGACACGTATTCGCCATAGAACGAGTTTGAGCGGTGCCGCCGCAGCGCTGCCGTGTCATTTTATTAATATTACATTAAAATGGCCGGTGTTTATGCATTTGTTTGTACGCGAAATAGAGAAGCTCGGTATTTTAATACGAAACTCACGTCGAAGCGACTCACGAAAACCTCGTCACGGGGCTAAATATTGAAATATTAAAAACAATTTTTTTTTTTTTGAAAACGGAAATGTATTTTGACGTTTTTTTCGGCGTGGTTTAACATCAGCCGTTGAAATCACGTGACAAATATTTATTAAAAACGAGTTTTTTATTGCTCGGGCTCGTCTAACACTACAGGGCGTCCAGAAACTTGAGATTCGACGTGATAAAATAATGGTAGAAAAAAAAATTAATTAAACTAATTAAATTTAAAATGTTTTTAGTTTAAAAGTTTAAAAAATTTTGGCAATGCGTTTTAAAGCTTTATATAAGGAGAGTTTTGTTTTGATTTCTGCAACCTGTATCTCGGAAGCACGAGATTATTTGCACTCCGGTTGCCATACCTATGAGAATCAGAAACCCTCGGCAATCTATCGGTCTTGGAGTGTATCTTAAGAATACTTTGAAATATAAATATACATGGAACCGCCATTATTTTATGTTTAATAAACAATGGCTTACAGTGTTCGTTAAAATTTGAATTTGTAATTATCCGTAGTGCCTTTTTTTGCATCTTAAATATTTTAATGGCATAAGAGGATATATTTTATTTATTTAGAATGATAATGCAGAATCACAAACCTTAAAAAATTGTTACTCTTGTTACTTTCGAAAAATCGATGAAATCGATTCTTTTCCAAAGCAATATGGAATTGGCATCGAAAAAAAACGTTTTTATTTTTTCTCTGTCCGTTTTCCGTTTCTCCGTTCTCTGTTCCAGGGTTTTTCGACGATAACTTCCGAACGGTATGAGCTACACGCTTCAAATTTTGTTCATTTTTAAACCGTCCACAGGGTGTATAAAATATATAAAAATGGCTGCGTTCAAGCTTCGGCGTCCATCTTTTTTTTTTTCGATTTTCGACTGTTTTTTGGACGTTGCTACGAAACACGATAAGTGTCCGAAATTTGAAGCTATCGACTTCAAATTTGGCAGGCAAATAGCGTTTCGTTCCCTAACGAAACCTGTTGAAATTGGGGGGTTGGGGGGGGGGGGGGGGGTCGTAAATTAAAAAAAACTGAAAAATGAAAATTGGCGAAAACTAAAGGACTGTGATTCAGATATCAGTTTCTTTTACGTGGCGATAAAGCTCGCATATACAGCTAAAAGTTTTGCATTTCAGTTTTTCACATATTGTACATGGTGTTCGCGATAATCCGTGCAATATTAAAAAACGTAATAGGTGCACTTGATTTGCAGCTATCGACTACAGATTTAGCAGAGAAGTAGAAGTTCAGACCCACATTTAACCGATTTTGTTCCAGTAGTGCGTTAATGCACCACTTATTCTATGATTTTTTTTGTCACATTCATTGACTCAAAAGGAATTAGAGGCGGCTGTGGAGGAGATCGTGATGGATGAGGACAATAACAATGAAAGCCGTAAGTACTATTTGGATTTACGTATTCTTATGTAAATTCTTTGTAAATTTATCCTAAAACGTGAAAACGTGAAAAAATATTTACAGAACATATTGACGCGGCCTATATTCCACCCGACGTGGATACTTTGACTGACGAAGAAGATATCAACGATAACATAAATCTACAAGAGTTTTGGGAACCAACTGATATAGTTGAAACTTGAACTGGGACGCGAAGCCCAATCTTACATAACATCTCAGGTCCATGAGAATTTGAGTGCAAATGGTGAGATCCCTATGCACACGGCGAATCTCGAGAGTTGTCAGTTGGAGATAGATTTCCGATGCTGAGTAATCGACCTCATCAAGTCCTTAAAGGCTATATACCGCAAGAGCCTATGCTGCACTCTTTCTATGGCCTGTATGTGGCCGTTATAAGAATGAGGGAGCCGAACAGTAATCTAAGAGACTGGAAGTCAACTTTACAACACTTAATAAAGCCCAAAATCTGAAGTGATTTAGACATAATAAACGAAACATGGTGCGTGGTGTAAGTCAATTTAATATCGGAGGCCTGCAATGACGGTGACCTTTTTATGTTATAAGTATAATGTATGGGGCTTCTGCTTCGGTTGAAATTCATAAGTGGGCATTTATTAATATTTAGTTCCATTCCATTAGCGATAGGTGATATAAATCGGATTGGAGTTTTATACAGTCATCAGCATTTTGGACTCTCGGTCTTCAGCAAATAATAAGAAAAATGCATGATGAAAACGTGCGGCAATATCATTCACATAGACATTAAAGAGTAGGGGTCCGAGGGGTGATCCTTGCGGAACACCAGAAGGCACTTTAATTTGGGTTTAAGTCGACTTTTCTATTCTGGGCCTGAATACCCCGCACTTCTAAACATTTTCTTATACATTTTAAAAAATGCCTAACCTATTTCTAATGCTTTCTCCACCGTTTATTGTTTTTTGTGGTAGATTATTGATATCTGTTATATATGTGTCATACACTAAAGACTTTAAGTGTCCCCAAAAAAATACGTCCATCGGATTAAGGTCTGGTGAGCGAGGTGGCCCTGACCTATCCATCGGGTGGAGCGCCATCTTGCATTGACCACATGTTTTGTTTCCCCTGCAAGGGTACCTCTTCCGGCATAGGTGGCAGTTCCTCTCGGAGAAAATGCAAATACATTTCCCCATTAAGAGAGCCCTTAGGTCCTATAACATTATCTCCTATAATCCCTAGCATTCTCAATACTTGACTTTCGTTTAAAACCGCGCTGACTTTCTGGTACTATTCTATTATCCATTATATAGGTATACATTTGATTATAAAGAACTTTTTCGTATATTTTTGATAGTGCCGGTAATATACTTACGTCATTGAAACTTTTCGGGGCATTATTTTTAGTTGATTTTACCAGGGGCCATTTTCCAGCTTTTTGGAAATTAGTTTACTTCTATGGAAGAATTGATAATGTGGGTGACATACTTATCAATGTAATGCAATATTTAAGCATAATTGGAGAGATTGCGTCAACCCCAGTGGCATTTGTTTTAATTTTATGAATATATTTATGAAGATGTAGGTTATACCAATACTGAATGAGGGATTATTTGAACACATTTAAAGAACCTGTAAAGACAATTTTACCGACTTCTTCCTTCGATCAACTCTCTTCAATTTTATTGACTCATTTCTTGTCCACTCAGTATTTAAATGTATTTTAAAATTGAATAGCAATATTATCATGAAATCTTATTTTCGTTATTTTTGTTTTTTTTTCGGAATATATGACGAAACGTGTTACACATGGTCGAAAAGCATTTTAGAAAGGATTTTGAAAATGTGGAAATTCAATATAGCGCCATTTTTAGCGTCGCCGCATCCTTTTACCCATATCCTCCAAATTTGAAAATTTTAGTTCCTATAGTAAGGAAAATATAGTGGTTTTTCAAAAATGGACATTTTCCTTTTCCACTCTGTATCTATGAAATTCTAGATTATTACCCCGTATATTTACGAAAAGGTAAAAAAGGCAAATTTTATAGTTTCCAAACAAACAGGGTGTTCAATTTAAAAATAGTATGAGAAAGTCAATGTGAAAATCAATTGACAAAAAACTAATGATCATATATTATTGCTCAATTCGTGATCAAAACGATGTCAAAAGACATGCTGTTCATAGATACGTCGTGTCTATTTTTAAGGCAATTTATTATTATTATTAATATTATTATTATTTATTTTTGCCATAGCCACAGCCTACTATTAAATTATTCATTTAATTTTCGAAAATTATCAGTCACTTGCTTGTTTGTGCGAAAACTTGTATACTATTATATATTTTTGAAAACTAAAAAAAATACAAATTTTATAGCTTATAAATATACAGGGTGTTCAATTAAAAAAATAAAGTAGGGTCCGATAACTTTTTGATCCGACCCTGTATACTAAGGAAGCCGGAATCGAGTTGCGCGGGAAAAATGATATATAAGAGACAGATTTCGCGTTGTCGAAAAGTTTCTCGAGATACGAGCGGTGCCCGAAAATTTTGTTAACGGCGTCTTTAGATTGGCGAAAAAGTAGTATTTTCACTTCTTAATAACCGCGCCCCAAAAATCCGAGACGTCCGGTATAATTTAATATATAACGCCCAGACCGCATGTTAAAACCAACCGGCTCTCTAATCTTTGATATTACAAGTTACGCCTTTCGCACGAACGTACGAACGAATAAAACGTGAACGACCGTCTCAGCCTCAGACCACGAAAACGTGGCGGAGTTCGGCGCGGCGGCACGGCCTACTCGAAAACGGGCAAGGTTCGCCGCTCGACCGACCGTCGCGGTCTCCGCGTCAAGTTCACTGTCAAACGCGTGCGCGGCCTGCCGCGCTCTTCTTACCTTTCTGAACGCGGAACCCAGACGAAGTCGCCCCTCACCAACTCCGAATTTTCCGCATATATACGAAACCACCACCGTCGCGGCAGATCGAACCTCGGACTGACTGTTGCCCGGCAGGTAACAATTCGCCCGGCTACAGTCAGTCAGTCGACAGGTGGGGAGAACCGCGCCGCGGAGTAGGCCGTGACCACGGCAAAGAATGAAATAAAAGAAGCGACCGGTAAAAAGTCGGACGTGTCGGCGCTGTTGCCGCGTCGCGCCAAATTGATTAAACAACTAGCGTTTGCCGTTTGGTCGTTTCATTTTTTTTTGCGGACGAAATTTAAATTACGGAGCTTTCCGAGGAAAACGATCCGCGCCGCGTAATTTTAAAGGCGTCGCTTTTATGAATTTTGGGAAAAAAAAAGAAAAATACTTCAAAAATCATATAAAGGGTGGCGTCTTGAGAAATAGCTTTTTTTTATTTTTTAGTTGTGTACAATTTTAGGTGATTGCATTACCATTATTATTATTACATTATATTTTTATTATTATTATTATATTACGTCATTTATGAATATAGATAACACATTACCATTTGTTTTTAATTTCAGTTGTTGACGTACAATTTTCGTACAAATTTTTTTTTTAGGAGTCGGCTTTGACCGAAACAAAAAAAAAACGCTGTGTCTGTCGAATCGTCAATGCTACAAAAAGTCCTGAACGTCGCTTTGGCAATTTTATTAAGGCGTTTAATTCGTCAACTAAATTGTTGTAAATTTGGTTGTCAACGAAGAAATGTTGAAAAATATGACACGAAAATAAGGATGCATCTAAACTGTAGTTGCACAGGTATAATGGAGTATGTTTTACTTTTTTGTAACTTAAACAAATGAACGAAGATAACCCAATAAAAGAATATTAATTTTGGATCTTATCGCGAAGGTCGGTCAAAAACTTATTATAAGCGGTATCGGAAAATTAGCGAAATTGATGTTTTGGTGACTGAACAACTCATGCGAATTATAGTAGAAAAATTGAGGATAGTGATGGTGTTGAGTAAATTATTACAGTTCATGAGTTACATCGACACATTTTAAAAATCTAGTCATAAGTTTTTTAGTCAAAAATCACAGGGGTTTGCGTTTCTAGTAAAATTTATATTATTTATATTATTCCCGAGTTGTAAATTCCCGACCTATTGCGGTGTTATGAAATTTTTGGAAAATATTGGAGATTGTATTACATAAATTTATCTTTGCTCAAATTCGAAATACACTCTTCAAAAGATCATGTATTACCAACGATGTTCCCTGTCTTCTTTTGTCTGTGACTCGCTGGACAAGCAAGATCAAGTTGACGTTATATACATTGATTTCCACAAAGCGTTTGACCAGATATGAATTTGATTTTTTTGATAAGCTGAGATTGAGCGATAGATCAGCTCCTTTTGGTGTGCCCAATTTATTGAAATAAATAAGAACTAAAAGTTCAGATTTTCACGAAATTATATATTTTGACATGACAATTGTTGCGACACCGTGTCTTTATCAAAATCAAATCAAATTTGATAAAGACACGGTGTTGTCGAAACAACTGTCATTTAAAAATATATAATTTCGTGAAAATTTGAATTTTTGGTTCTTATTTATTTTGATAAATGGATTTTCATCAAGTAAAAAAACTTCGTATGAACATATGGGCATAAGGAATTTCACCTGTCTATTTTGGCAGACATTGATGGTACGCCACTGATTTCTCTTAAAATTATTCTTATTTTTTACAATTTCTGAAGAAATTTAATTTCTTTTAGCAGAAAAAAAAGCCTCTTTTCTGCATGGTCATAACAATATCGTTAATGAAAGTGTGCTAAGAAATTTGGTTTTATTTTTAAGTGAAAACCGTGAGATTGAATGCAAATGTCATTTTTTTTTAAGGGACTCTATACGAACGAATATTATTTTGGTTAATTAGGTCGCCACTGGACTGGTTAAATCCATAAAATAAAATATTTACCTAAAACAAAATATTTCGTTTTTAGTTACCAACTGGTGTTCTTCAGAAAAAAAATTAGAAGACTGTTCTTTTTAGTTTTACAGTTCTAATGAGATAACATAACATCTTAACAACAAAATAAATAACAAACGATTCTTATTAAAACTACCTACTATTAATAATTCTTAACAACATAGTCTGTTAATAAATTAATAACAACCTTTTCGAAAAAAAGTAGGAAATAGAAACTAAATAAGTTGTTGAAAGTGTCCTCCACCTTGAAGGATATACGCTTCAGCACTTTTCCTCATATTGAAATATACCTCCAGTGTTTCTTATTAAATCGCAGGAAACTCTTTTACTATCCCTCGGCTGTTCTACAGTGTCAACTGGGGCGCGTCAAACCAGACTTTTAAGATGCCTCCACAAGAAAAAGTCCAAACTATTTAAATTTAGGACCTAGGGGGCCATCAGTGACGTCCGCCGCGACCTACAAGTCGGTTATTAAATGTGTGATTTAAATAATCTCTTACTGCATCACTAAAATGAGCAGACGCGCCGTCATGCATGAACCAAATTCTGTTGCTAATTCTACTAGTTATATTGGCAAATCATCTTCTAAAAACCGGCCATAATTACGGCCATTTAGTCTTTCTGGCAGGGAAAAGGGTGTCTTCTTGTACCAGCTTCTCCTTTGGAGGTTGCTGATCATAATGGCTACCTTCACTTTTGATACTGCTGATCGAAATAATTCAGTTGACGATACACCAAACTATTCTCGAAGATTGCGCCACCAAGAGATTCTTCAGCACTCTACACTTCTTGTAGCACGTGATATATGTCCCAGGAATTCAAGTTTGCGTTTTTTAATAGTAAATAGTATTTCGAGTTCTTTGCCCATATTTCCTAACACTTCTTCGTTTGTAGTTCTACTCATCAACGAGACTCTCACATTTCAAAAGCTTCCAATCTTCTTGTGGTTTCTCTATTGAGCGCCCAGCCTTCCAAGCCACAAAGTATCACGGGAATTACATAGCATTGGACCATTTTTCTTACTGTTAGCGATAGCCGTCAATAGTTTTTTCTTTTTTATGAAGACTTTTCTTGCCTGTTCTAGGATTTCCTGGCCCAAGGTATTTGTAGTGTCTTACTTGTTCAATTGTTTTCCCGTCTACGATGAGCTGACCTGTTGCTTCCTCCCTTTTTGTTATCACCATCGTTTTAGTCTTGTTGATGTTCACGTTTGCTAGCTTTCACTACTTTGTTTCATAGTCTCTATAAATCCTCGAGAGAACCCGCACACAAAGCAGTATCGTCTGCTTACCTAATATTAATAAAGATTTTTCTCATTTATTACTATCCCAGAGGATCTTAACAATCTTAACCGAGATTCAGATCTCTACCTGTCTCCAATATGGGAATCAGTCAGCCCTCATTTAGCTCCGCCCCCTCAAACAATATATAAGCAGGTACAGAGTAAAATACGAGCCAGTTTTTTCAGAGTTCGACTCAGCAAAAACCGACGCAGGTTCTTTGAAAAATTATACTATAAAACCATTTCGGTAGAGTTAAGACCTTTTCAGTGATTACCTAAAGTTCTCTCTACTTTACATAACTCACAACCCGTAGTTTGATCTCTAACTTAAAAATTAATAACATTAATATTAAGTTAAAGTTCGGTTCCTTGAGGCACTCCATAATTTATCAATCGAAATTCCCTCATAACATTCTGAATTTGAATTTAAGTAACATTGCAAGTACCGGTACGGCATACCTCTAAAGCCACTAACGTGGAGACAAGCTAGAAGTTGTTCATGGTCGACTGTGACTTTTCTCTCTGAAACCATACTGATTTTTCGACAAATTGCTATACTTTAATAATAAAGTCCATTATTGTTATTATCATTATTATTTTTTAAACTCTGGTTACAGGTTATCAGGAGTTGGGCAGCAAGACTACGTCCTCAAGGGTTCCCCTCCAAGACCGATCGGGCAATATTCGCTGCATCCAAGAGTGCCGACTTCTGCATCATACGGTAAGTATTGCAATTTAGACCCAGTCTAATTAAGTTTGTTTTCAGGTCCGTCGGTACAACACCCATGCTAGATATGATCAATGGGACGACCTCCACTCCCTCCATGTGCCACAGTTCTTTAATTTCCCATTTGAGATCGTCATATTTTTGGATCTTCTCAGCCTTCTTAGAGTCGATGTTGTGTGTGTTGGTCTCCTTATTAATAACTGTCAATTCTGGTCGATTATGCCTGATTTCCTCGTCTGTGATTATGGCTTTATCCCAGTAGATCTTCGCTTTGTTATTCTCGATGGCTGGTGGTGGTTGGAGCCAGAAATATGGCTTTTTGTCTTCAAGATTTATGTCGTATTTCTTGATCCCACATTTCCTAGATTTCCTTGGCTAACGGTAAGTATTTGTTAACTTTTTCTTGATGTTTTCGTTGTAAGTTTGTTGGTAGTGGTACCGCTATGTCAATAAGGTAAGCGTGTTTGGGTCTATTGTTTGTATGCGTGCATCCGTGATGATTTCTTTGTTTCAGTACAGTTTGTATTGATCGTTATCTACAACCGACTCAGATTTGAATTTGTAGTATGGTTCTTGTTTTGTCTCTGAGTCATTTTTTTTTGTAGCTCTTAGTATAGTACTTTTCCTACATTATCGTGTCCTTTTGTGTATTCATTGGGCGCCAGTGTTTTGCATCCACCACAATGCAGTTCCTTCCCTAGCCAGTTTTCCATATGATTAGTCCGTGCTCTTTCTCGAAGGTTTCTGTTTCTTAGGAGATAAATTTTTATCAATGTTTACCATAGCCGCATATAATCTGTTCTCTTCTGCTTTTTTGTGAAAGTATATGCGCAGATTGGTGATTAGCTTCTGACGTTGCTCCGATATTTTCACGAATCCTCTTCCACCAACTTCCCGAGGCAGAGTGAACCTTTCTATTGAGCTTCTGTGTTTTGCGGACATTCTTCGGATCTCTCTGTCAAGTTGTTCTATTATTATTATTATTATTATTATTATTATTATAATTAAAGTTTCTAAAAATCGTTATACCGGGGCGCATTCACTTAATTTATCAAGTTTAATCAATAATCCGTAGCGCCCGGTATAATGAACCGCGTTGGAGCGTTCTCCGTCGTAAAACTGGCAACCGCGCAGTCTACCGACGCTGCCACGACCGACCGGTTTGAGGCATCGAGTTGGCTTGGAAGTTTGCTGACCGGTACCCGACACCCTTGTCCGCATCGACGGTTCGTGACGTCAGGTATTAATAATCGCGGTTCCATTTCAGCGGTCAAATTATACGGTTTCGCTTTTCAGCGGGGAAGTATAGAAACTTTCGGAAAAAATCTCCACGTTTAGGGAAAAGCGTAGGCTAGGGCAACATCGCACAGTGGCGAAAGGTCAGTCAACGGGGTAGAAAAGGTGTCGGGGTTTTTTGTTTCTGCAACTTTCAAAAACATGAAATAAAAAAAACGACAAGAAATAACGTTAGTTTGGGATCGGACTTACGTCGAAATTATTAACAGATATTAGTTTTCCAGGTTGTATTTTCCTTCTTAGTTCTTTCTATCGCAATGCTCCAATTTTTTTTCAAAAAATAATTATCTAATTTTTCTGTTCCCATCTTTTATTTACCCTGTATCATTGAAACATCACAGGTTATTGACAATTAACAACTCAACATTCATTTTTTCATAATGAATAGAAATGAATTCTTCTCCAATAGAGTCGACATATGGTAATACGTGATCCCGTGCTTGTCGATGAGCTGTGATGAGTTTTGGACCAATGGCAGTTGTTTTTGGGGCCAGGTTATTTTCCTGCAGACTTCTTCTCACTGTCCACAGTTTTTTTTATCAATAATTGGGACTGTACAAACTAATACTGTACTGTACAAACTATATTTTTGGGTTATTTTTTCAAATTTGTGACTCAAGAATTTTTCTCATATTTCTTTCGGTCGCCATTTTCCTATCAAAAACCACCAATAGCAAACGAAATGGCCTGCCGATGATTCTGCGGGTCGCTGCGCATTAGTATGGTATTAGTCGGAGGAAAATTCGAAGTCCGTACTTTCAGCCCATTCAATGTAATCCAGCTTCAAAAACCTTCAGAAGTCCGCTACGGAGAACAGACCACAGAAAACAGAGAACAGACAGAAAATGAAACTGTTATTTTTCGACGCTGAATCGATCTATAACAACGGCGATCACGTAGGATCTACCGCGAGTAGAGTTCTCCAAGCGATATACCGTATTTACGACATAATCCGGTATTTAACTTTGGTACATTTTTATAAAGTTCTAACCGCAGGCCTACGACGCTTGATTTTCTCTTTGTAACCCTCTATAAATAGATTCGCAATTTGACAATGACTTTCCAGAACTGTATTTCGGTACTTCGTGCATACAAATGTTGAAAGCTGATTGATTTGTGTAGAGTTTCCTCACAATGGTCCCTACCGCTTTACAACAGGCGGGTCTTAAACTCAATCCGAAGTCTAAAAGTAAAAAGGGTATAGCGTTCGTCGAGCTCTACTATCGGTATCTATCAAAAATAGCAATTTCAAATGTTTTCCTTTATAGTTTTTAAACACTTGAGAACAAATAACTTTGATCGGCGTCTTATGGCAAATTGCTTAAAAAAAATTTATTTTTAAAAGTCTGGGAGCTAAATCGTGGCCCGAACAAAAGTATATTTTTTGGGACCCATTTAGGCCGAAAGATGAATTTTTTGTGGGCAATGAAAGGTTTGTAAATATATACAGGGTGTCTGGTAAAATCTCTCGAAATAAGAAAAACATTGGTTCAAAATTTTGCTCCGGAACGCCTCTGGGCTCGACAATTTTAATCTAATTAGGGAAAAGTCGTCTTATCACTACGCACACACAACTATTAAATCCCAAGGAATCTGGATAATGGTAATCAAAAATATTAACAAAATACCGATTAGATATTGTTTTTTTTTTTCGAAAACGAAGCACGACACGCACGCACGATTGCGTTTGCAGCTGCACAACTTGGAAAAAAAATAAAATCGGTAAAAAAGTCAGTGGCGTACATCTATTATTGTAGAAAAAATATTCGAACAACTTTTTGAGATGTCAATGGAAAGTTTTGAAAAAATATTGAGTGGTTTCGCAGCCCAGATAGAGAAAATGATCACAAATGTTCAAGATGTGATAAGTACAGTAGAATACTAAGATTTCTAGGTCATGGTAAAAGAATCTATATTTCATTTATAACCAATTTTGATAATTTATATTTAACCTAAAATAAATATGCACTTTTAGAAGCTTAAAACTAGTCGTTATCCATTAGTCCAAAAGACAAATCTTGAAAATAAACGGCAGGCCTACTTCAGCTGCATTCCTTGAATCTGCTAATGTTTGGTACTAGACGTAATATATTTTATTTTGTAGGTATCCCCACAAAAAGACATCCAAAATCGATAAATCGTGTGACCCAGGTGGCCACCTCATAGATCCATTTGTTGCAATCCAGTGGCAAGGAAAAGTTTTACCGAGAGATTTTGGAACTTGCATATTTGGTTTAGATTCGTGAACCACACATTATGCTTAAATCTTGATAAATGTAGATAGATTATATTTACAAGGAAAACATGATTTTATAGATATTAACTTAAGGCGTAATAAAAAACAGCTAAAAAGAGTTAAGCAGGTAAAACACTTAAAATTTGAAGCATATATCGAAATCTGGGATTCATTTTGAGAACTACCAAAGGGTTCAAGAGGCATCAGTCCGTAATAATCGTGATAATGTATTCAATACAGTACCCATCTAGAGTTTGGAAGCCTATTATAGCAAAAGTCTCTTCAGAATAGAAAGCATACAACAAAAACTTTTTAACAACTTCAATTTTTATAATTTGAAGTCGATTGAAACTCGAAGAAACTGTTTTGATGTTGGAAATTTGTAAATAACGTTTTGGAATCTTCTTTTTGTATAAATTATTTGAGCTTTAAAGCTAATCCGTATACGTTTTCTATCGAGCGATTTAGGTTGAATTACTTTTCTGACTCTCTTATAATAAGCTTTAGTTTATTTAAAACAAACATATATAAACTTCTTTAGCTTGTAGTGAATAATTGAGCCTTTGCTTTCATTGTAGAGGTAAGAAATGTATTGATTTTGTTAAATAGTATAGGCCTGTATTGTGCCATTCTGTAATTGGGTAGGTGAGTCTGCCTCTTCAATGGCCTGTGAAAGACAAATAAATAAATACATTAATTTTTTAATTTAAAAACAACCAAAGTTATACATTAAAAAAAAACATAAGTTTAGTTTATTTCTCAAAAATTATTGAAGATATAAAAAGGGGCTACAATTGATTACGGAATTTTTTGTTTCTCGAAAAATTGACGTCAGGTTTACTCTTTTTCTAAAAGCTTGTAGAATAATGCATGACACTTTTAAGTTGGTTTTTTGAAGAGTATCTTCTACGGCATATTGTAAAAAACTAGTTAAGTGCGAACTTGTATCGGTACATATTAACATAACCATGGTTTTTGATTTATTTCAGCAGTTGGCATTACTTAACTTTTTAGGTTAGGATAAAGATATTGAGTTGCGGTTAACAAAATTTGATTTTTTTTGCTGTCTGATATTTTACGAAATTGATTGGCAGCGAACTTTTATTCGTTTATAATAATAACATAGCCTTGTTTTTTGATTTATTACATCAGTTGGCATTACCTAACTTTTTAGGTTAGGATAAAGATATTGAGTTGCGGATTACTCTGGATCGTCCCATTTAGTCTTTTTCAGAGCCTACTATTTTTCTAAAAGTTTGTAGAATAACCTTTTGCTTCTTTACTGTCTGATATTTTAAGAAATCGGTTAGATGCGAACTTTTATTCGTTTATAATAATAACATAGGCTTGTTTTTTGATTTATTTCATCAGTTGGCATTACCTAAATTTTTAGGTTAGGATAAAGATATTGAGTTGCGGTTTTCTCTGGATCGTCACATTTAGTCTTTTTCAGAGCCTACTGTTTTTTTTAATGTTTGTAGAATAATGTATGACATTTTTATGGATGATTTTCTACGAGGAAGTTAACAAAATATGTTTTTTTACTCTCTGATATTGTAAAAAATTGGTTAGAAGCAAACTTTTATTCCTTTATAGTTTATAGTAAAAACATAACCTTGTTTTTTTATTTACTTCGTTAGTTGGCGTTACCTAACTTTTTAGGTTAGGATAAAGATATTGAGTTGCGGTTTTCTCTGGATCGTCGCATTTAGTCTTTTTCAGGGCCTACTTTTTTTCTAAAAGTTTGTAGAATAATGTATGACACTTTTGTGGACGATGTTCTACGATGAAGTTGATAAAATTTGCTTTTTTACTGTCTGATATTTTAAGAAATCGGTTAGATGCGAACTTTTGTTCGTTTATAATAATAACATAACCTTTTTTTTATTTATTTCATCAGTTGGCATTACCTAACTTTTTAGGTTAGGATAAAGATATTGAGTTGCAATTTTCTCTGGATCGTCGCATTTAGTTTTTTTCAGGGCCTACTGTTTTTCTAAAAGTTTGTAGAATAATGTATGACACTTTTGTGGACGATGTTTTACGATGAAGTTGATAAAATTTGCTTTTTTACTGTCTGATATTTTAAGAAATCGGTTAGATGCGAACTTTTGTTCGTTTATAATAATAACATAACCTTTTTTTTGATTTATTTCATCAGTTGGCGTTACCTAACTTTTTAGGTTAGGATAAAGATATTGAGTTGCAATTTTCTCTGGATCGTCGCATTTAGTCTTTTTCAGGGCCTACTGTTTTTCTAAAAGTTTGTAGAATAATGTATGACACTTTTGTGGACGATGTTTTACGATGAAGTTGATAAAATTTGCTTTTTTACTGTCTGATATTTTAAGAAATCGGTTAGATGCGAACTTTTATTCGTTTATAGTAATAACATAGGCTTGTTTTTTGATTTATTTCATCAGTTGGCATTACCTAAATTTTTAGGTTAGGATAAAGATATTGAGTTACGGTTTTCTCTGGATCGTCACATTTAGTCTTTTTCAGCGCCTACTGTTTTTTTAAA
Organism: Cylas formicarius; assembly: GCF_029955315.1. NCBI lineage: Eukaryota > Metazoa > Arthropoda > Insecta > Coleoptera > Brentidae > Cylas > Cylas formicarius. The sequence goes on along the minus strand of NW_026844334.1, from coordinate 2,511,201 downwards.
ATTTTGTAGAATAATGTATGACACTTTTATGGACGATTTTCTACGAGGAAGTTAACAAAATATGTTTTTTTAATCTCTGATATTGTAAAAAATTGGTTAGAAGCGAACTTTTATTGGTTTATAGTTTATAGTAAAAACATAACCTTGTTTTTTATTTACACTCTTTAGTTGGCGTTACCTAACTTTTTAGGTTAGGATAAAGATATTGAGTTGCGGTTTTCTCTGGATCGTCGCATTTAGTCTTTTTCAGGGCCTACTTTTTTTCTAAAAGTTTGTAGAATAATGTATGACACTTATGTGGACGATGTTCTACGATGAAGTTGATAAAATTTGCTTTTTTACTGTCTGATATTTTAAGAAATCGGTTAGATGCGAACTTTTGTTCGTTTATAATAATAACATAACCTTTTTTTTATTTATTTCATCAGTTGGCATTACCTAACTTTTTAGGTTAGGATAAAGATACTGAGTTGCAATTTTCTCTGGATCGTCGCATTTAGTCTTTTTCAGGGCCTACTGTTTTTCTAAAAGTTTGTAGAATAATGTATGACACTTTTGTGGACGATGTTCTACGATGAAGTTGATAAAATTTGCTTTTTTACTGTCTGATATTTTTCGTTTATAATAATAACATAACCTTTTTTTTATTTATTTCATCAGTTGGCATTACATAACTTTTTAGGTTAGGATAAAGATATTGAGTTGCAATTTTCTCTGGATCGTCGCATTTAGTCTTTTTCAGGGCCTACTGTTTTTCTAAAAGTTTGTAGAATAATGTATGACACTTTTGTGGACGATGTTCTACGATGAAGTTGATAAAATTTGCTTTTTTACTGTCTGATATTTTTCGTTTATAATAATAACATAACCTTTTTTTTATTTATTTCATCAGTTGGCATTACCTAACTTTTTAGGTTAGGATAAAGATATTGAGTTGCTATTTTCTCTGGATCGTCGCATTTAGTCTTTTTCAGGGCCTACTGTTTTTCTAAAAGTTTGTAGAATAATGTATGACACTTTTGTGGACGATGTTCTACGATGAAGTTGATAAAATTTGCTTTTTTACTGTCTGATATTTTAAGAAATCGGTTAGATGCGAACTTTTGTTCGTTTATAATAATAACATAACCTTTTTTTTGATTTATTTCATCAGTTGGCGTTACCTAACTTTTTAGGTTAGGATAAAGATATTGAGTTGCGGTTTTCTCTGGATTGTCGCATTTATTCTTTTTCAGAGTGCACAATTTTTCTAAAAGTTTGTACAAGTAAGTTAACAAAATTTGCTGTTTTATTGTCTGATATTGTAAAAAATTTATTTTTTATTTTTATTTATTTATTCGTTTATAATAATTATATAACCTGTGTTTTGATTTATTTCAAGAGTTGGCATTACCAAATCGATGCAAGTTAGATGAATCGATGTTTGATATGAAAATGGCGGACTACATTCGGCAAAACTTAAAAGACCCTGTTTATTTTGTGCAAAATATCACTTGACGGAAAACCATTAAAAACAGCTACAAAGACATATTTCTGGGGAACTGCGACGGGTAAAAAAGTCAGTCGGTGGGCCTCGAAAAATCGGAGGCCTTGGTCGCGATGGCCTTCGGTACCATCGATGGTAGTTAATCGTAATTGCCGCAACTCTCTGCACTTGGCCGACGCAGTGCAAGGACTTTCAGTTTCCATTGTTGCCCGGCGATCGTCTGCGATCTCCGTGATTGACGTCGATTTCTATATACATATACCTTCGCAGGGCCCTTCGCATCGAAATTAACGTACCAATAAAATTTGCGTAAATTTGAAAGTTAATCTTACCCCCCACTCGATTTCGATATGTTTTTTTTTTAAATGTAGCTTAAATCTTCGGACACAGTTACGAGATAATGGTAAATAATGTTCAAGATGGCGACCGATTTAACAGCCGTCAAGTGATTTATTCTCAGTTTGGTTTGGCAATTCATCATGAATAGACTCACGCCTGAACAACACTTGCAAATGGGCCCAAAACGAGATTGAAGCGAAGCTAATCCTCAAGTGTGTGTCGAAACACCGTTACATCCAGAAAAACTGACTGTTTGGTGCGCTTTATGGGCTGGTGGAATCATTGGTCTGTACTTCTTCAAAAACGATGTATACAGACAAGGAAAAAGCATAATTTCCAACTTCTTTAAAATTGGTCGACAGTGCTCCAGATAACCTGCAAAGCAATCAAACGAACAACGTTCTTTTGGAGTTTAAATGCCGGGTCTGCTGTGGCAAAATTACGCCAGAGAACTATGCCGTAAGTTAGATGAGAGTGAAAAAGAGAAAAATAGGTAACTCGCAATGTGCCCGCGGTAACCAATCCTCCAAGATGATATGAGGGGCCCAATTTAAATTATCAAGGGTTACTCCCAAGAGTTTCACATTCTTTCCATCCAGTACATTATTATTAGCTAAGAAAATAAGACGTTGTGTTTAGTTTAAGGTTATTGTTGGTAAACCAAAGTTCCGCCATCTGCTCAACATTATCAACATTGTGCATAAGTTCATTGGAGTCATTGCCAGAAGTCACAAACGATATATCGTCCGCATAAAGTGTACCTATTGGGGAACAGAAAATGATACAAGTTATTGTCAAAGACGACACACTGTCTTCTGTCAGTTAAATATGACCGAATAAGTTCTTGAGGGTGACCACGGACACCATATCTGCCAAGCTTCAAAATGCTTCCCAATTTGGTTTTAAGACCGGCTGCTCCACTGTGCAGGCGGTTTGCAGGGATGTGGGAGAAGTGGTGGAGGGCCTGGAAAAGGGGGAGCATTCACGCTATGTGACCTCAATAAGGCTTTCGACTGCGTCTCTCATGACCTGCTTCTGGAGAAGCTTGGCAGATATTGTGTCCGTGGTCATGTGGTCGACCAGTGGAGGTCATAACGGAAGATATTGTTGCGATTGTGGAAGAGGTGGTATTGAGTGATCGACGTTTAAAGGTCAAGGAAATCTCAGAAATTACTAAGCTTTCTGATACAAGGGTTCGTCGAATCCTGCATGATAATAAGGTTAGTGCAAGATGGGTGCTTAAAAACCTTTCGGCTATTCAAAAACAACGCCGTGTCCAGTGTGCGGGGTCTTTTTTGGAAGTCTGTGGGTCGGAACCAAAGCCTGTGATAGAAACTATTGTGACGGGGGATGAAACTATGGTTCTCTATTATGACCCTCCATCGAAAAAAGAATCAATGGAGTGGCGTCGTAAGGGTGAAGCACCTCCAAGAAAACTCAGAGTCTGCCAGTCAACAAAAAAGGTGACGCCTACGATCTTTTGGTATTGTGAAGGAATTCTTTTGAGTGATTTTAAAGAAACTAATACCACTGTCAATGGTAAATATTACGCAAGATTATTACATAAATTGCGAGACTGCATACGAGGAAAACTGACTAGAGGCTTGCGTCTTTTGCATACCGCTGGTGTTGGACAAGCTGTTATTTTAGAGTGTGGGTTTCAAGAGATAGATCATCCTCCCTATAGTCCAGATATGGCCTCCAGCGACTATTATTTGTTTGGATATTTGAAAAAGGACTTACGTGGACGGCGGTTTAACGACGAAGTTGAGTTAAAAGGCTGTTTTAGCTCATTTTGCAGATAAACCAAAAGAATATTTTTTTAAAAGGATTGACTTGTCAATAAAGAGATGTAATAACTGTATTGAAGTTAAGGGGAATTATATTGAAAAATACTCTACTTTGTTTCTTTCATATTCAGGCCGAGAAATTTATATGCATGAAAGTTTTATTAGAAAACCTTAAATATACACACAAAATAAAAACATTTCAATAAGCTTGGTAGACCAACTTTCTAAGCAAATGTGGGAACAAAGGAGGCGTCGGATTTATGCCAATGAACTCATCTTCACCCATTTCCTCTTCTGGAGAAAATTCAGTGAGAGTACTAAGACATAAAGATGGGTCACTATCCTCTTTGTCACTGCTTTTACTTTTAGATGGAAAGCCCTGCTTTCTTTTTGCTGCTCCTTTATTTGTATTTTTTGTAGTCTTCTGTGATTTTTTTGTTGTGCTGCTTTTAATATGTTTAACACTTGTTCTGTGGTTAAAATTTTGCCTTGACTAAGAGCTTTTACTCTTGGAACTACAGCCTTTTTTTGGCTCAGGATTGGACTCTCTGAAGAAGGGAAAAATAGTTTTTTTAAAATTTTGGTTATTATTAGACTCTTGTGATATATTTCTGACATATCCTGTGATAGAATTGTATCTGACATGGTTTTCCCTGGACACTTAGATGTGCATGGAAGGTGTTCACATCTCTCATCTTTCTGCAGTGCTACCATTCAGATACAATTGAATCAGCATCTCTCCTGCATTTTTGCTGATGCTGAGTTTTTTTTTTAGTGAAAATACATCTCGATGGCGCTTTATAGAAGCATAGTACCGATCCTGGACGGTCATTTGTGAAAGGAATTAATATATTGTGGGCCCTAAACAAAAAAGTTATGTGTGTCGCCGGTTGTCTATGAAATTCGTAATGGCGCCAATAAATTGACAGGCAACCTTAAAGAAAACGCTGCATATTCAAAAATAGCAGCAAATTTAAACCGGTTTTTAACTGCGTTTACAATTTCCCCGGCTTGATCCTACATTTTTTTACGCAATTTTCATATGACGCCGACGATATTGCTAATTCAGCGGTCAGTGGTCAGATATTCCAAGTTCTGAGAGACGTGTGCATTGAAAGCGACTCATAAAATGTTTCGACTTCGTTTCCGATATTTTTGATGGAAAAAAATCTCACAAACCGATCGAACGCGGACTCGAAAATCAAAACCCATAGTAAATTCTCAACCACACGATGTACCGGGAAGATATATAACGTTTTTATGGGGCCGGGTATGGAAAAATCCAATGGTATTCGCGTTACCCGCATAGTTACCACCGAGGGTATGGCGTTTATGTATGTGTGTGTGTGTGTACGGCGAAAAATGCCGGTCGACGACGGTTACGGGCAAAAACTCGCCTAGACTTATATGTCATATTATGGGACGCGGTCCCGCGGATGAGCTGACAAACTCGGAGTTCTCCGAAACGAGACGCAGATCGCCCGCACCCCACCAATAAAGGAACCGAGAAACGGTGAACAGAAATTTATATGGCATTATAAACAATGGGCCTGTTTCACTTTTTTTTAATTTTTCGAAAACCCAGACTAGAAAATTTCAAGTTTCTTTGATACGTCAAAGCATTCCATGCAGCATGCGGAGCGCCTTTAATGAGTGTAACGATTTAAAATTATGTGGTTGCAAATTGTTGAAACTGTTCTTCGTTTTTCTTATAACTCTCATCTGAAGCCCACAATGCAATGTCAACATCGAGAAGATCATATGGCAGGTCAAAGATTTTGAACAAATGCAATTATTTTTGAGAAATAAAGACAATGACATCGTTTTCGATAATCGAATTGATGTTCTTTTGATCGATCTTAGATATTTTGGTATCATCAAACAGTGATAAATTATCAATAAAATTGGCTGAATGATCTATTGGTCATAAGATATGATTATTTATATATAGTAAACTATAATGAGTATATTTTTCACATTCATTTTAAGAGCTCGTACGTGGAAAGTACTTTTTAGAGTTTTTGTTTTTGAGTCAGTTAAAAAAAATCGTTCTTCTTTACCCACCCTCATTTATAAGACTTCTGAATTCCGAATATCGATAAATCTACTAAATTTAAGCTGGTCAGCGTATTTTCTAACAGCATCTATTTAGCCTACCTAACTATATATGGTTTTAAATGTAACACTGTATAATTTATTACATTTTTAAATTTAATTTACAATTGGTGGCATTTAATTGGTCAATTGCATCCCGAATTTGTTGTTGTTATTTTTTTTAAGCATCTTTTTTAATGTGCCCCACTTTGCCCAATCCATTCGATGGTAAGGAGCGCCATCTTGTTCAATTTTGAATATTGTCTGAGAAAGAGTATTATTTTCTATGTTACGCAGAAAAGTCTGTTAAGCGTTGCTATGCAACGTAAAGAAAACCTTTCCAACATAACAACATATTTCCTAATATATATAGATATTCATATATATCTCTGGATTCCTCTTTTAAATTGGTAGTTAAAAATGTAATAAAGTATATGGTATACCATTTAAAAAATTACAATTTTATTTGAATTAAGTGACAAATGAAATACTACAAAAAAAATGCGGATAATTAAATGTGTCTCAATTATACATTATATTATATTACTCTTCCTCCAAGAGGTCCGAAATTTTGTTATTTTAATTGGAAAAAATACAGAATTGAAGTGTTTGCTTCTTAATCAGTATATGCTATTGCAATAGCAATAACTTGCCTCTTCTTGGCCTGCAGGAGATAATGCATGAGCAGTATAAATAAGCAATATTACATTTTGGGTTAGAAGTAGCCATCCAAAATTACCTTCTTTAAGTTGAAATACGATTTTTTTCTATTCTCTAATCCAAAATTATGCTCGCAATTATATAAACTAAATCAGAAATGTCTTTAATACGGCTCTTCGTTCTATCTTTATTTATTATTATGTGCGGTGAATGGGTTCGGTATAAAGTAGTGGGTAAATAATAAAATACAATACTATTCAAAGCTACATGGCAGCAGCGAAAGATATATATTTTTGAAGAACGCTGTAAAAGTGAGCTTTTAGAAGTTCTAAAACCTTCAGCATAAAAAAAGTATTTTTTTGTGTGTGTTTGTGTCTTCAATCCTATAAAGCACATTCTCCTCACTTTAAGTAACTAGCGTACTGTATAATAATTAATATTTTTAAACTTGTTTTATGAGTATTATTTCTTTATTTTTTAAGCTTTTCTCTTCACACTTTACTTGCTTTTACTTAATCTTGCCTCGTCTGTTTTTCGTTGGTGCGGGCCCGCTATTACGCGACCGAAAGACTTCGCGGTGGACGCTTAAACACTTGTCACCAAGAAATAAATATCTACGTTCTCGCGATCTATTTGCTTTTCTCGTTAGTTTTCGGGCGTCTTAGGTAGGCAAACGCACACGGTGGGAATGTTGTTTCCCCGCCGGGTTACTTACTTCCACCCCAAAATAAACGTACGGATTCATCGCACAGATTACACCGCGTGTTAAAGTAAAAGACCGTTAACAAAATACAACTTAAACGGAATAAATAACACTTTGCTTTAAAGGACTCACCTTTAAACGCCGAAGGCACTGTTAACGCACGGATTTTTTTTTACAAAGACCATCTCATAAGCGAGCAAATGAACCGAAAGCGAAGGGGCTACATGGCGTCAAGGTTGTCACAGAGGCTCCTCTTAGGACGACAACTCGGTCGCTCACCTTCTTGCCGCGCAGCTGGCGCCCGGTTTTCGTTCGGCAAAATACACAATAACGTACCGATTAATAAATTGATATCATACGTTTACAAAATCGCCGATATTTAACAAACAGTCTTGCGTCCTCTTCCTTAAGCCCGTGAACTTAAACCGACCAATCGTTGATGCTGTGGTGTCGAAGATGTTCGAAGGCCGATCGTACCGGGACTTGAACTGAGCTCGTGTCGCTCGCCAAATTTGTGGAAAGTGACGCGAACGATAATAATAAAGAAATGATCGGGGTTTATTTGAACATAGTCCAAAGTGAAAAATAGCACGCCATTATGTGTTACGACGAATCATGACGTAAATCGCAACAAACGAATTTGGTTAACAACCAATCCGACTGGTAAATACAAACAGCTGACAAACTGTCAGGTTTGTTTACAGTATCATTCCAATTTGACTTTGTGTAGCGATGTATCATTAACTTTCCGATATTTTTGGCAGCGATTAGACTCTGTTTTAGGTATCAGCGGCCAGGTTAAATTCTGTTTTAGTTTTTTTTTTAAATTATGGAGGGTATTCGATGCGGTCAGTGCGTGTTTTATAACGATTTCGATTCGGCCAATTTGTCCAGGGTCGAGTTCGTCACTCAGCAGGAATTGGGTAATCATAAATTGGCGTTATCGAACTTGTTTGATTTTCATTCACGATTTCAGCGTTACTCAAGCTCACCCCCGGCCCGACACACGATAAATTTGAAGTACCGGACGCGGAGTTTAATATTTGGACGAGACCGGACTGCGACGGAACCGAGTTCGAAAATGGCAACAGGACGTGGTTTTATTTCGGAATTAAAGGTATAAACGCGTTATGTCCGTTCGAAGGTCATTTTTAGATGGTCTTTAGCTTGCGAACCGGCATTGAATGTCCGGTTGAATATGGTAGACCTTAACCGCCAGGGAAAGATGTACAGCCAGGGCATGGCTCCGGTTTTCAGAATTCTGCCCGGCAAACCCAAATGGGAAAGGATACACGACAAACCCACTTACAACGTGAGCATTTAACCAGTGTCGTGCCTCCCGTCCATTGCAGCTAGTCTTCCTTCTAGCTAAGCGACGATATTTTCACGTTATCCTTCAAATACCGCACTCCGGACAACCCGGAGTGCTGCACCTATTTCGCGTTCACATACCCCTTCTCTTATGTCGATTTGCAAAAGTTGCTGGTCAATATAGACCACAAGTACCTGGCGATCCAGCCCATAGGCGAGGACGACATTTATTACGTCAGGGAGACTGTGTGCAAGTCTCTGGAGGGCAGAAACGTGGACCTGATCACGATATCGTCCTACCATGGGATCACTGCGGAACGCGAGGAGCGTTTGCGGGGCCTGTTCCCCGACAAAAACGTCCCCAGGCCCCACAAATTCGTCGGCAAAAAGGTAGGCGGTAGACTCATTAAAGAGATAGGAAAGTACAAGAAAAAATCCATTCCATTTCAAAATAGCTGTTGGGTTTAAAATGGTTGAAATAACTATGGGTTAGTCCATCCTTTATATTTTTTTAAGTTAGCATTAAAAAAATTGTAGCAAATTTTGTGTAGAGATTTTTAAAAACGGTCAAAAATGTATCCATTCCCATTTTTTTTTACAATTCTAAAGAGATTTCCTCACAGTGAAAATTATCGTCTTTTGAGACTACCCATTTGAACAGAAAAACAAATTTTGCCTACATTAGTTCTTTTCTCTTTTTATCATATTATTTAGTAGGTATTCTTGAAAACCATTTAACTGATCTTAACTAAGTTTTAAACAAGCTTTACTATAATAGTTTTGAGGTTAGAGATTTTTATGAAATCTTAATTAACTATAGGAATGTATCAAATTTAATGCCTCTGAAACAAAATACTCGAATAAAATCAAACTATATTTCTTCAATTTCTTTCATTCGGTACGAATTATTGTTTGAATCTTGAATAAACCAAAACTTAATTACAATAAAGTTGGTTTCAATATTTTGTTTCTTAGGTCTTATCTAGAAACTCCTATTATTTGATTTAGGCAAAAAATGGTAAACTGTTAATACAATTTGTTAATAAACTAAAAAAAATCTTATTGAGAGTTGGGCTTTATTGTGTCTAAGTTTGGTTTTAGTTGTCCTATTTTCTATATACATTATTTTATGTATCTACATTAATTATCCACAATAAGCACATGTAAAACTGTTGGTAAACCTGCAGTTAACCTATTTAGTAGATGGGAAAAGTTTAACTGTGGTCACCAAATGACATTCACCTGCACAGCGTTGCCAAACTGCCATATTTATTGATTTTGGCCAGGCAATTGTACTTATGCCCGTTTCACGTTTCATGAAAAACTCCATCATCTTTGGTTCGAAGAAATTTCGAAATGATTTCAAAATTTGCAGTAATAAAATTCGCTTCTTTTTGGTTTTTCTATTTCATTTTTGGAAATTGACGTGTACACTCAACGTAATGGAGCACTAATCAAATCATTTTCGTAACAACTTGAAGGAAGTAGACGAACTTTCAAGTAATAAACATATCTATAGTTTAAAAGTTTATCAGACACTTATAAAAAAGTTTTAAGGGATATTATGCCAAATGATAATGCTCAGAATTGAACAGTTAAATTAAAAACAAAAAAAATGAACAGTAGTCTTTTTAACGTTTTTCTGAAATACCATTCCGTATTTATTTGATAAAGATAAAATTAATAACATATAAAAATATAATCGATTACATAACCGAGATAAGAGAAAAATTTCATTGTTCCTGACACAAAATTTGTTGGGTCGAATAATTTCAAAGTAAATATTCGTATTGTTATTAAACGAAATACAAAATAGGTTAGACTTGTATAGTTTTATCGATAAACATTTCAGTTTTTTCATCCAACTCACCGAACACCGATTTACAACAAAAAGTATACGCAAAATTTCTCAAAACTTGCAAAACTATCAATTGAAAAAGATTTATTTTAAAAAAATACAGATTTTGTTATCGGCTGATTTTTCAATTCCAAATCAAGAAAACGATATTTCTGAAAACAAATAATTCTTTGTATTTTCTTAACTTCTGATATAGATATATGCTAATCATTACAAAATTACTTATGGGGAACTTTATTTCAACAATCTTCGAATGCCCCCGCATGGAGAATCCCAAAACCAAAAAGCCACAAAAACAAACCTAACCTCCTAACCTTATATCATGAAAATCCCTAGTGGCCTTCTCTCAGGCGTTACATCGTAAAACTAATAAAAATAGTGCATGTTAGATGGCGCTATTCAAAAATAAGTTTAAAATTATTACAACAATACTTATATATCTCGATACGTACTTTACAGTTCATTTTATGAAATCCGCAATATGATTATTATACTCCTTTGTTTATTTTTGTTTTTTCGACAATAAAAAGAGACAAAAGCTGAGTGCCACTATTATCAGCAGAAATTCGACGGTCATAGATAAACGAAAATCAAATTCAATTTACTTTTGTTTAACACAACACAAATATGGCGGCAAAATACGGCCGAATTCACAATAGTATGAGTGCTATTGGGACCTATCCTGTGTTATAATGTTTTGAGCATATTTCGTAATCCTATCAACCCTTCAATCTTCGAAACCATAATTGAATATTTGGCAACAAGGACGAAAAGTAAGTTTTTTTTTGAAAAAGTTTTACGTAGAACGGACAACTCTTTGTATAACGATTTTGTTCAGATTACAAATGAAAAAAAAAAAAAAACAACGCATTCGTTGCATATCACAACACCCCGTGAAATTTGCACTTTCGTTAGTAGGCCCTAAATATTTGTCCAAACTTTCGAAATTCGACTGTTTTTAGGTTATATTTGTTTCTGCCCGGGTTCATCCCGGCGAGACGCCCTCGTCGTTCGTTTTCAACGGCCTGCTGAATCTCCTGCTGTGCAGGGACGACCTTCAGGCGCAGTACCTGCGCAAGTTTTACGTGTTCAAACTAGTACCCTTTCTGAACCCTGACGGGGTTGCTCGGGGGCACTATAGGACCGATACCCGAGGCGTAAATCTGAATAGGATTTATATGAATCCTAGCATCGTGGAACACCCTACGATATACGCCGCCAGGGCTTTAATAAGGTAGGTGCTATGACGTATACGTTTAAATCCCGATCAAAAGACGTTACCATAGAATACTTGCTTTTTACTTTAACGTGGTCTGTGATACACGTGCACAGAACGCGTGAACATTGTTATATAAACCACAGAGCTCCAATCTAAGCAGAGGCGACCGTTTGGATGTCCATTTTTCGTGACCAATTAAATTTAAACGCACAAAATAAAATTTGATTTGCCACTACATGCCTTGTTGCTTACAAAAATTATTTTGAAAAACTTTGTTTTAATATACATTTTTTTAAATTTGGATCTACTAACAGTTGATTTTCTTCTCTCCAATGTATTCTTTGCCGCATATGTTGGAGATTTTTGGAAAAGTGGTAAATCTGGTTTTGACATAATGTCAATAACGGCTCTGATGGTGAAACAATTAGATTTGATCATTTCGAATTAAAATGTAATTGCATATATATATATATATATATATATATATATATATATATATATATATATATATATATATATATATATATATATATATATATATATATATATATATATATATATATATATATATATATATATATATATATATATATATATATATATATATATATATATATATATATATATATATATATATATATATATGATGACACTATATTCCGGGATATCATCCGTTCGCTCGTTGAACTCCGACTGGAATCCTGCAAATCCTGCATCCGACTGGAATCCTGCAGACGTTTCGCCAAAATCTCACTTGGCATCTTCAATGCTCGCGCTCCGAAAACACTTCGAACACTGGGAGGTTATCGGCGGTGCGTGCGGTATTTATACTCTGCGCCGGAGATGGTAACGGTGCTGCTTGTGCGTGGGAGGAGGTGGCTCCTCCCCCTGAATTGTCGCGTTGTTAATTTCGCCCGATCGTAGTTGCGATGTCCCCGTTGGCTGCTGCGCATCGCTCTGCTGTTTGATTATCGTTCTCCACGTGTTGGATAAATGCAGAGCGTCGTCTCTCGTATTGAGGTGTCCGGACTTTTCTATTTCGATGGCCTCTCGTATAATCCTAGTCCTAAAATCAGGAATATTAGCTATTTGTTTGCAAGTGCCGAAATCAATTTTATGGCCTGTCTGATGTTGGTGCTGAAACAAAGCAGATGTTGTTTGTTTGTTTCTTATGGCTAAACGATGTTCCTCGAGCCTGGCTGAAATCCTTCTGTTGGTCTGTCCCACATACGTCAGGCTGCACGATCCGCATGCTACACTGTATACTCCTTGGTTTTCCAGAGTAATTTTTTGTTTTGGGTTTCTTAGTATTGCTCCGATGGTATGGTCAGGTTTGTATGCCGTTGATATGTCGTGTTTCCGTAATATTCGGCCGATTTTGTCAGTAACCCCCTTGATGTATGGCAGGACAGCGATCGATCTTCGTTGGGTCTCGTCCTGCACTCTCTGCTGCGGCTGTTGTTGTTTACTGATTGCCTTGCTGATGGTGCGCCTTTGGTATCCGTTTTGTCGAAGACAGGTACTAATTTTCTTCAGTTCTTTATCTCTGTTCCTCTCGTTTGTGAGCCTGAAGGACCGAGCAATTAATGTATTTGCCACTGCCTGTATCTGTGATGGGTGGTGATGAGATTTAGCGTTCAGATATCTATCAGTGTGGGTTGGTTTTCTATAGACAGTGTGTTCCAAGTGTCCATCTTCGGTCCTTGTGATGTGCACATCTAAAAAGGGCAGACTGTTATCCTCTTCAAGTTCTATTGTAAATTGAATCCTTGGGTGAATGGAATTCAGATGGTCTAGGAATTTCAAAAGCTCCTCCTTGCCAAAAGGCCATACAACAAATACGTCATCAACGTATCTTGTCCATAGTTTTGGCTTCAGATTTGCCTTCTCTATTGCTTTCTTTTCGAAGTAAATCATGAAGAGGTTGGCAATCACAGGTGAGAGAGATGATCCCATTGCTGCTCCATCTATTTGTCGGTAAATTTTCCCGTTGTGCATAAAGTAAGCGTTTTTCAGGCAATGTCTTGACAGATCCATTATGTATGGCGGAAGATCTTCGTTTTCTTCTATAAGCAAGAGTGCCTCTTCTACTGGAATACTCGGGTAGAGGGATTTGACATCGAAACTTGCCATAATGTCGTCCTTGTCCATCCTGAGAGAACCTAAAATCTGAGTGAAATGTTCTGAGTTTTTAACATAGGAATCTGCCTTTTCCACTATAGGCTGAAGTGCACTGGCCAGATGTTTTTCCAGCTTGCATAATGGTGAGTTAAAGGCGCTTACGATTGGACGCAGGGGAACCCCGTCCTTATGGATCTTTGGGAGCCCGTAGAATTTTGGGCAACGACTCGATTTTTCCCTCGGAATAAGTCTCTTCTTTGTATCCTCGTTTATTGATGAATCGAGAATTTTGGACTTAGTTGTTTTTTCCAAATATGTCGTGGGATCTCTGGTGACTAGTTTGTATATTGGGTCGTTCAAAATATCCTCCAATTTTGCATTATAATCCGACGTATTCATGACGACAGTGGCATTTCCTTTGTCTGCTGGCATTATTAGAATGTTTTCGTTTTTGTTTAGATTCCTTAAGGCTTGCATTTCTTCTCTGCTTAAGTTTGGTTGCGGTGGTTTTGACTGTCTTAAGACTCTGGCGACATCTTGCCTAATTAACTCCGCATCTTGCTCGTCTATGTTGGAAAGACTTGCTTCGACGTTGGAAACGATCTCTTCGACGGGTACTCTTTTTGGAGCTATTGCGTAGTTAAATCCTTTATTCAGTACGCTGACTTCTGTATCGGAAAGATGGTATGCTGAAATATTATGAACTGTGCTGCTTCGGTTTGTATTTGGCACTTGTCCTGATTTTTTGGAATTTGACTGAAGGATTTCTAATTTCTTCCACAGTTTTTTTGACGTGATGTCCTTGTCTTTCTCAGTGCGCCATGATGTTAATAATTCTATGCGGTCCCACAGCAACTGATGGATCTTGTTGCTCAGTTTCAGGTGGAGTCTGAAAAGTTGTAGCTCAGTCTCACTAATTTCGTACCGGGTCCGCCTGATCTGGTCTTGGAGTAGGGCCTTGCTAGCTTTGTCCAGGATAGCTTGTGTCTTTCTGGTGTGTGTATGATAAGACAACCTTGTAAATGTTGGCAGCAAGTTCTGGTTGCGGCAGTTTTTAAGAAAATTCAAGTTGCACAGCGAAATAACCCTCCTTTGTCTTAGTTTTTCATAACACTTGGTGGCTGTAAAGGTCTCCTTCCCGTAAAGGTGTATGATATTCTCACGTATTGATTCACGGATGGAAAAATATGATGACACTATATTCCGGGATATCATCCGTTCGCTCGTTGAACTCCGACTGGAATCCTGCAAATCCTGCATCCGACTGGAATCCTGCAGACGTTTCGCCAAAATCTCACTTGGCATCTTCAATGCTCGCGCTCCGAAAACACTTCGAACACTGGGAGGTTATCGGCGGTGCGTGCGGTATTTATACTCTGCGCCGGAGATGGTATCTCCGGCGCAGAGTATAAATACCGCACGCACCGCCGATAACCTCCCAGTGTTCGAAGTGTTTTCGGAGCGCGAGCATTGAAGATGCCAAGTGAGATTTTGGCGAAACGTCTGCAGGATTCCAGTCGGATGCAGGATTTGCAGGATTCCAGTCGGAGTTCAACGAGCGAACGGATGATATCCCGGAATATAGTGTCATCATATTTTTCCATCCGTGAATCAATACGTGAGAATATATATATATATATATATATATATATATATATATATATATATATATATATATATATATATATATATATATATATATATATATATATATATATATATATATATATATATATATATATATATATATATATATATATATATATATATATATATATATATATATATATATATATATATATATATATATATATATATATATGCAGTCGAAACTCTATATAACGAAATTAAAAGGACTACTTTTTTTCATTATAAAGAGTTTTCGTTATAAATATAATAGGCACTTGAAAAATAACAATACGCATATGTGTTCTGTAATATTGAATTACTTTATATACATATTTTAATAAATAAAAATATTTTAATAATACATAAACAACAAAAATTATATCATTACCAAAACGTCCGTCTTTAATTTTCTGTCCTTTAATACCTGCCGGGTTTATTGCCGTCAGCATATAACTTCCATAATTGCGGGCAAAAGCCAGCATTATGATGATTGAGACAGACTATACCGTAGATTACTGAGGTTAGTTGTCAAAAACATGTCATATAAAGCAAATAACACCATTTATTTTGGTTACTTATTGCGTTATTTATTTTCTACCTTCTGTGGCGATAAAGTGCGTCCGTTCAAGGTACTACCACTACGGCGCCGAGCGCGACGACAAGACCACAGACGAGAGGGATTGGTCGGGCAAGATGACGCGCTGCGCGGACTGCAGCCGCGTCAACGAGAACAACATGTCGACGATGTCGCTTCGCGTGGACGGCGCCGTCGACACCCGAACGACATCGTGGTGCTCCAAATGTAAGTGCGCCTGCGTGTCGTCTTTTTGCTCCACAGTGACGTGGACGGCGGTTCTCAGGGCGTAGTTTTTGCCGTCATTGCGGTCGCAAACTCGTGCGGCACGGGGAACGGGACGAGGTCGAGTTCGAGACGGCGACGGTAGATGGCGATCGCGGCGACGTCAACTCGAACGAATCCGGCCTGTTCCTTTACGTGGACATGCACGGCCACGCCTCCAAGAAGGGCATCTTCATGTACGGCAACCATTTTGCGGACGCGGACCGCAGAGTCGAGTGCATGCTGCTGCCGAAACTGATGGGCCTCAACAATCACCATTTTCATTTTCAAGCGTGCAATTTTACCGAGAGGAACATGTATCTCAGGTGAGTCCAATAGCAACTCACAGACTCAACAGAAACTCCAAAATAACATAAAAAATTACACTCTTATATATTATTTATTAATTGAAATTTATATTCGTTCACTAAATTTTAGAGTTGTTACTGGATTACAAACATGAATAGTTTCTAAATGTCTATAATTAATTATAATTTAATTGTAATTAATATTTTTTTAATAATTGACTTTTAATTTTCTCTATTTGAATTGGAAATTAGAAACTTGAATCATATAATAACTCAAATAAAGCGTTCTTTTGTTTATAATTAATTGCTATTTAATGTAAAAATAATAAATCCTAATTTAGAAATGATTCGATATCAATTATAATGGTCATTTATTTTCACAGCTCTATAACTTAAAAGCCGTTGGTCCGGGAGAATGTACGCATGGAAACTTTTTGTAGCAAATTTTATGCTCTGCAAAAGTTATACACGCGTTTTTCCCAAAAAAAATTCTTCACGTCAAAAATTTTATGAAACAAAATATGAAGGACATTTTTTATTAACGTATGGTGTTCGTTCGGTTCTCTAATTTCAAATCTTCAAAAAAACTGCTAAAATTTTTTGACAGTAACTTACCGAATTGTTAACTTTTCTTGTTAACCACAGATAAAAAAACTGACAACTACGAGAATGTTGTAGAGGAGCTTAAATAAATAGATTTATTTATCCATTCAGTTTTTTCTAAAATAATTTTTTCTTTAAAATCTTTCATTTTTCGCGATCTTTGAAAGAAGAAATGAAAAATTGGCGCATGATTTTTGGCCGAAATTTCGTTCACATTCTTCTATGTGCCATGGTTAAAGTTGACGTCACAAATCTCCGGGTTTACTTTCTCCATCACAGACCACTGAAATATGTCGCGATGCCGATCGCATTTAATGAGAAGATAACCTTAACATTTTTGTACATAAACAGAAAATGTGTAGCTATAATTCGAGCTTTATGCGGGACGCTACGCAAACTGAGGGCTTTTTTTCCACAGAGATAAACGGGACGGGATGAGCCGGGCGGGCTCGGGTCGCGTGGCAGTGCTCTCCCTCACCGGCATCGTTAAAAGCTACACCTTGGAGTGTAACTACAACACGGGCCGCTTGGTGAACGCGTTGCCCCCTGCCACGGTGAAAGAGGCGGCGGGCAGAGCTCACGCGACCTCCCCGGTGCCGCCCAAATACAATCCGCAGATATTCGAAGAAGTTGGCAAGTCGTTGGGCGTCTCGATCTTGGACCTGACCGGGCAGAACCCTTTTTCACGGCTGCCCAACTCCGAGTTCCACAGTCTCGCGGGATTGAGGGAGTGGTTGAGGAGTAGCTGCGGCGAGTGCCGCGACCCGAGACCCAAGTTCACCCAGGTAGGCTATGAGGATGATGTGCCGGTGCGCTTTTGTTTCGTTTCGTAGAAGTTGACCCTAGAGCCAGCGGAAAAAGAAAAGCCGATTATGATTTTTTATGTGTTTTTTAATGGGCTGAATATATTCTGTTTACGTTTCGGTTCTTTTAATTTTGGGGCGGGAGGTTTTTCTTTCTACGTAGGAGATTTTAACGTAACCTTTGTGTTGCTAACATCGTGTGTAATTTTTTTGTTTAGTGATTTTTGCCTTTTGACCCCTCCTTTTTCTTTTTAAAAAAGTTTTGGTTATTTTTTTAATGTGGCCAAAATTGGTAATGATTTTTTTATTTTACCCGTTTTTTTCTTTACTTTTTTAAATTGAATTGAATTTGGTAAAATTCAAATTTAATTTTCTTACTTTTTCTCTTTTTAATGTATTTTTACTTAAATATTTGGTTAATGTTAACATTTCATTTGCTTAGAAGTTTGCATTTTTAAATACAAAGAGAAAAAAATTCCTGTGTGGGTTTCAATTTTTTTTTACGTGGCCAAAATTTATTAAAATTGCAATTTAATTTTTTTGGTTAGTTTTTCCTTTCATTGTTTTTTTACTTAAGTGTTTGGTTTATTGTCCACATTTCATTTACTTGGGATTGGAATTGGGATTGGGATTTGTACAAATTTTTAATGTCTAAAATTGCTAATGATTAAAAAAAATCGTTTTTTCCTTTTTTTTATTCATTTTTTTCATTTTTTTACTCAAGCGTTTGATTAGTGTTAATATTTTATTTATTTAAAAAAACAAAGTGTTTTTAAACGCAAAAAGAAAAGAATGCTGATTGTGGTTTTTACTTTAAAAAAATTAATCGGTCCAAAATTGTTAATATTAATAGTCATTAAGTTTATTCAAGTTATAAAGTTTA
Organism: Cylas formicarius; assembly: GCF_029955315.1. Taxonomy (NCBI): domain Eukaryota; kingdom Metazoa; phylum Arthropoda; class Insecta; order Coleoptera; family Brentidae; genus Cylas; species Cylas formicarius. The sequence goes on along the minus strand of NW_026844334.1, from coordinate 2,492,556 downwards.
TTTAAAAATTTGTTTTTTTTTAATGCAAAGAGAAAAAATGACTCATATTTTTTTTTTATTTTTAACGTTTTTTACTTGCAATTTGCAAATTAGGTAAAATTTCAGTTTTATTTTTTACGTTGCTGTTTGTATTTGTTTTCTTTTTATCCTTTAAAGTTTTTTTTTTGTCAATTAGGTAAGAAGAATTCTGATTGTAATTTTAAAATTTTATTTTACTATTAATATTTTTTTTATTTTTATCGTTTTTTAACTAAATTTTATTTAAATTTTTAATGGGTCTAAAATTGTTATTGATTTTTTTCTTAGCGCTAACATCACATTTATTTAAATATTTGTGTTTTTAAATGCAAAGAGAAAAAATGACGAATAAGGTTTTAATTATTTTTTAATGGATTCGATATTTTTACTGTTTTTTTTTAACTTTTACCGTTTTCTACTTAACATTTTTATTTTTTTCCTGCGAATTAGGTAAAATTGTAGTTTTTTTTTTACAGCATTATATTTGTATTTATGTTTTCTTTTTTATTTTTTTTTCAGTGTTTGATTAGTGGCTTTAGTGTCTTTTTTGTATTTTTTTTCCGAATTTGCTCAATTTGCAATTCAATTTTTTTACTTCATTTTTTTTTTATCGTATTTTTAACCTAAATGTTTTCATGATATTTACTTAAAAAATTGTGAAGAATACTGATTGTTATTTTTGAAATGTTACAAAATTATTAATGTTTTTTTTTAGTGTTAGCACATTACATTTACTTAAATATTTGCCGATTGTGGTTTTTATAATTTTTTTAATGTCTTCAATACTTTTAATGTTTTTTTAAATTTTTACCATTTTCCATTAATTAATTAATTAATTAATTAATTTTTATCCATATTTGTTTTCTTTTTATCCTTTTGTTTCCTTTAGCTCTTGGTTAGAGGGTTTAGTATCTTTTTTATTTTTTTTTTACAAATTTTGTAAAAATTGCATTTGAATTTTCTTACTTGACTATTTTTTTCCTTTTTATCGTATTTTTTTAACTTGTGTGTTTTCATTACATTTACTTAAAAAATTGTGTTTTCAAATATAGAGAGATGAAAATTGATTGTAATTTTTTCAGTTATACAAGATTTTATGATTTATTAAAAATTTTAATTTAATTTATTTGGTTTAATATTATTAATTTTTTTAGGAAATTAAATTATTAATATTATTAATTAATTTAATTTAATGATTTTTTCTTAGTGTTAACATATTACATTTACTTAAATATTTGACAATTGTGGTTTTTATCATTTTTTTTAATGGGTTCATTACTTTTAATGCCTTTCTAATTTTTTACTATTTTTCATTGAATAATTAATTAAGTAAACTAATTTCAGTTTTTGTTTTAACATCATTATATTTGTATTCATGTTTTCTTTTTATCCTTTTTTTTTCCTTTTAGTGCTTGGTTAGTGGCTTAAGTCACACACTTTATTTACTTAATTTGAGTTCTTTTAAATTACAATGGAAAATTATAACCGCGAGTTATTTCTATAGTCTTTGGTCGCATCTCGTTTCGAAACTAACCAACACTAATCGCGGACCGCGCGTTTTATTAATCGTTTTTTCGTTTCTGTTCCTTTTTCCCGGCCAGCCCGTAATCGAATTTTAACGAAACCGGCGGCGCCGCCCTCCCCGCGCCGCCCCGCGGCAGGGAAACGAATTAAAATACCGGCGTCTCGTTTCGTATGCGCGTAGCGTGGTGGTCGGTAAGTCATTTGTTGCTTTAGGGAATCGCCGGCGGGGCCAGGGGTGGCAAAAAGCCGCCCAATAGGGCGGGCCGGGCCGCCCCCTCCGTAGACCGCAAGGAAAACTTGCCGGGGTGCTCGAAACCGTCCGCGGCGAAACTGAATCGCTCGCTGAAAGCGAAAAGCAGGAAAGAGATGTCGCTGCGGGCGAAAAACGTCGGGCCGGCGCAATCGGCCGACAAACTCGTCGCTTCCGGCAAGCGTTCTGCGCAGAAGGTGAAAAATCAAGAAGGCGGCGGCGACGCGGTGCGCCTGCGGGAGATTTGTTTCATCAAGAGCGGCGAGGGCAAGAAGACGATGATCGCGAAGTACAAAAACAAAAAGGGCGGCGAGGATTTCGACGACAGCCTGATCGTGTCGTGGGACGCGCCCGCGTCCAAAGCGACCGTGTTTACGTCACGGAACGCGTTGCCGAGGTCGCCATCGGAACCGAGTACCAGCAAGCAGGGCGTGTTTCGCGCGCACAACTTTTCGAAAACGGTCGCCGCTTCGTCGTCGTCGCGGGTCAAACTCAAAAAACAGTCGCTGCGCAGGTTATCGAGCGCGGCCGAGCTGGCCAAGGCGGCGGCCTCGGCCGTCGCCGAGAAAAAGAAGAAGAAGAGGAAGCTACGGGTGAAGTGACGGCGCGAGGGAAACGTCAGTCGCGGTTTTTCATTTCGACGAGAGCGTGATATTTTTTGTGATTCGATTTAGATTTTATTTATTGCGAAATTAATATACGCCCCTGGCAGTTACGGTGTCGTTTTATTCGACGGAGCCCGCGCTGAGACGCCCAGCTGAATCGGTAACTAACCAGCACTGATCTATGGTTACTGACACTTGGGTTGGTAGCCAATCGACAGCAAAGGAGCTTGAAAGATGCTTAAAATTTTCCTATACATTTTTCATTCCTACAATATAAATAAAAATGTTTTTAAAAAAATTGCTTATCCATTGAAACGTTAATCATATTGCAAATGGATTGGTTTGGATGAGGTAACGGGTGAATTAGATTCGTAATTTCTTCCCGGTTCTAGATTTAAAATCAGAAATAAACAAAAGAAAAATCTACTCATGCCCTATGTGGATTGTATTTTTGTAAAAAGATCGAATTAATATAATTACTTTTCATTCTATAATTTTCGAAAGCATTTTTGGTTATGCTGTTTGACATCTCGCTGTAACTGCGTACCTGTAAGGTAAAGTTATCAGCAGGCGAAGGAAACCAATGGCGTGTTTTATCGAACTCTTAATATTCCATGGTCGTTCTTCTTCATTTACACTTTATTTGGCCAATGCAACATAAGGCTATTCGGTCAACTTGGTGGGACACTTATATTAGCAAAAAGACATTATCTGTTCACTAAGATCCAAGACAATAACAATTTGACCGAAAACAAGATCTTAAACGTCGAAAAACACTGATTCACTAGGCAGCGGACCCTGAGAATCCATATTCCGTGATCAGTCGTGTCCAGCCGTGTGTGAAACGTAAAGAAGAAGAATACTTTTTACAAAACTTCTGGATCGTCGGTTTTTGCTGAGTCGAAATTGCTGACGTTTCGCCAATTATCCTGTTGGCTTCTTCAGAGCTTGACTGTGAGTTTCAGTAAATCCAGAAGTGTTGTAAAAAGTATTACAGTACCCTGTGGAAGTTTCTTTGAAAAAGAATGTTATATGGAAATATGTCCTTCAAGAATTATGCAATTGGTTTAATGGTAGAAAAGTTGCAGTTACATTTTGAGGAAAAATTGCGAAGTAAGCGTTTGGCATCAATTGAAATTGAAATTTTAACTTGGAAATTGGTGTAAAAAAATTGGAATAATACTACCTGGTTATCCATGGAAATGTTAATCAAACTGCAGTGTATTGGTGTCACATTCATTTTATAATTTGTTTCATTTTTCGGAAACATCTTTGGTTATGTTGTTCGACATCCCACTAGATTTGGGTGGTATCTATAATGGTAAGTTATCAGCAGACAAAGTAAAACAAACGGGTTAGTTAACTACAATATTGATTTATGCTTTATCACACTCTTAATATGCAGCAGGGTCCAACCTTGTGTAAAAGGTAAAGAAGAAGAATATTCCGTGGTCTAATGCGAACCAATATTGAATCTAGCCTATCGCATATATCATTAACTTTTCGACTATGATTTTATCTTTAACCCGACAACAATAGAAGTTCTATCAAGAAGGCGTTGTAGGAATTCTAAATTTGCAGTTTATAAAAACACCAAGCTCAAGTCTATCCCGCCCAAACTTCCTAAAGTATGAGCAGTGGAAATTTTAATGATCAACGAAAGATCCGCGTTAAGTATGAGAGCAGTTTGAAAGTATCACGAACTGCAGAAATGTCTAATCCTGCTTGGGCCATTCGCCCATTGTCGGCATTTAATTTTTGTTTTAGGCTTTAGTTGCTAACAAATGGACAGTAAAAGAGCTTTATAGAAAAACAAGAATCACGTCAAAGTTGCGTGGATCGCTCGTTCATTTCCGACATTTCATTTCTGATTTATAATTTTGTGGCGTTGGAGGGGGGGTAAAGCATTCCATACTTTTACGTATTCTTCTTCTTTTACTTCTGTTGGCTACGACTGCTAGGATCATTCGGCCAACTTTTACGTATTACTTTGAGAATAAGAGATTTCTTCAGTTTTTTTGCCGGCATTTCATTGTCGATATATATTTTGATTGGTAAAATTACGAATTGCCGTTTCCGCATCAATTTATTTTAGAATATGGGAATATTGCCTGGGCCATCATTTTTGGCATCTGATTTATGCTTTGGCTGAAAAAGCGCCGAGCCTCGTATAAATCACTATTACTTTTTCCGTATCAATTTAAGATTAAAATAAAAAAAATATATTTTTAAGAAAAATTATTTTAAAGTATTTGCTTTATTACAATCCATTCATATTATTACTATTAGACAAAATATCGCAATTTTTTGTTTTTCTCAGTCTGCAAGGCTTAGTTCGCCTTCAATAAAGAACTACAAATAATTTGTTTAACAATTTAACCAAAAAATATTCTTTGCTAGAAACTAGTTCTATTAAAACTAAAGGTCATTTTATCAAAAGTTATAAAAAAAATAAAATTCTTAATGATCAACTTAGATATTTCAATACTAAATATTATATATACTCAAAATCTAAAACAACTGAAAAAATAGCATGACACTATTAAAGACGGTACTTATAACAATATGCAAGTTGCTATGGCTCGAGGCCTATTTTGAAACTGGAAGCAACCTACTTTTATTGCTTTTGACCAAAAAATAACCAAAGAAATTTTGTTTAACATTATTATTGCACTTCACAAAATATCATTTAATGTGGTGGCCTGAGTAAGTGATTGTGGGGCAAGTAATGTGCGACTATGGAAAGTATTAGGCTTCCATATAAATAACACGTCATTTAAGCATCCCATTTCCAATAATAACATTTATATGTTTGCTGATGTTAAACATTTGTTAAAATTATTGCGTAACTGGCTTTTAGATAGGGGATTTAAGCTAAAGGACAATTTAATTTTAAATAAAAATCAGGCTCGGGTCTCCTTAACCGATAGTGAAGTCAATGCTTGTTGGAAAAAAAAATGTCAAAATGTGCGACTTGCTGCGCAACTTCTCTCTAATAATGTTTCTACTGCTCTTTTACATTATAAGCTGGGAGAAGATAAGAAAATTTCAAAGGATTTGGGTAACTTTATAGGTGATGTTAATTTATGGTTCGATATTTTTAATAGCTATGTTCCAAACGGGAGTGTCCTGTCAAAAAATGACCACTTAAAAAAAATGTACGAATTAATTTATATTATGAGAGTTGTTGAAAAAAATACCCTAATGACTTTCAAAAAGGCATATTAATGTCAATTATTTCTTTACAAAAAATGTTTGAAGACATGAAGTCCACTTTAGATATTAAATATATTTGTACTCATAAATTAAATCGGCATAGTTTGGAGAACTTTTTTTTTCAAATAAGAAGCATACCCCGATGGACACCAACACCTCTTGGGGTCGTTTACAGAATTCGTATGATTCTGCTAGAAAAAAATCTTGCTATTTTAGGTTCCAAAATAAATACAGAAGAGCGCGTTTTAAACGATTACATTATTTGTACCAAAGTTTTGGAAACTGAAACTGTTTACAATTTACATAATGAGTCTCAAAGCAATATATAGAAGATATATATGGATAGCAAGAGAGCTTGTTAGAAAACCATTAATCACCATTCACAACTTTCTCCGCATCGACTTGAGATTAAAAGAAAAAAGATTTCTTCATTTTAGAACAACAACGCATAGTCAGCAAAGGAGATTCGCAGAAAATCTCGAATCATCAGTCTCAACTTTTTCTTTATTTTAGTATACGGGCAATTTTGGGTGGGCCACTCGCCCATTGCCGCTCTTTCGTTTCCGATTTATATTTAAGTTAGAGACGTATCGTCAGCAAAAAGCTTTACAAAAATCACGAATCGTTATTCGAAACATGCATGTCTCAATTTGAGATTAAAGGTTATATATTATTATATATATTTTGGCTTATATTCAATTCTGCCTGTAATATTCGCCTATTGTATTTCCAATTGATAATTTGGCAGGTAACGCGTCCACAGCAAATAAGCTTCACAGAAAACCACAAATCATGAAGCAACAAAAATTAAAAAAAAAATTTTTTTTTCATTTTTGTACCCGGGCAAAATTGTCTCGGTGATTCGCCCAATAACGGTATTCTATTTCAAGACTTTTACGATCTTTCCATTTTAGTCGATAAACTTTTTCTTTACTTCTATAGCCACGACTACCAAGATCATTCTGCAATCGATTAGCTTCGAAATTCTGATTTGATCCTCTTCTTCCTTTACTTCTAGTGAAATACAGGATAATCTAAACGTTAAAGGTTATAGGTTACCTCATGGCTTATTAGATGTCTAAAATTCTCTATTGATAAACCGATCTTTGGGCTTTTATATTTAGACGCAGTGATCTGTGGTTTGTTTCTTCTTCTTCTTTTTTGGTAAATGACTGGATAGAAAGAAGGTTTTTCTTCCATTGTTTATTAGGAATCTCGCGTTTAAAAATATACATAAAAAAAACGAATACAAATTGTCTGGTAAGTACTATCATAAATCTATGCGCATTAGTGGCACGTATAAAATTAAACAAAATATACAAAAATTCTCCATCCGGCGTGTCAACATTTATTTAGTTTTCCAGCAGCCTAGGACATATACGATTATCACAACGTTGCCGGAAATCGTAAACTTAACCTACATTTTAATCACAGAAGCTTTCTAGTGCTGAAAATATTCGAGCTTGGTCTATACAGGGTGTCCCTGAAATATCTTGCAACCGACGTTTATTAAATCATTATTAGTTTTCGTTAGTTTGTTTCAATTAAAATTTATTGAACGAAATAAATGTTTTAGAGAAGGCTTCAACCACATATGTAAAAAACTGCGTAATTTATACATAAAAATGTCATTTTTTCAACTCAACCTGGATTTAATGACCTCACTGCCTAACTGTCCGGTTGGTTGGGCTGTGTAATACCTAGAATATTAATACGCCCCCAAGAGTTTTCAAGGACAGCCTGAATTTTTCACACGTCCTGCGCCTCGATGGTGGTGTACTGGACCTTCCTCGTGATTGCCTCGAGTATGGGCGAAAACCTACTCCTCATCTGATCGCGTTTCAGATAGAAATACGCCACCATCAGGCTGATCAACACGCAGAGCAACACCGCGAGCAAAACCGTCAAAGATTGCGAAATCTTCACGTGTCTCGACTCGATCAAAGACATCACCTTCACGGGATACTTTTTTCCGTATTTGGCCTGCGCACACTCGAGGTTTTCAAGATGGCGTACCTGCACCCTCGACGTCTGCGTCCACGGGTAAAACCTCCGTATAACCGACTCGCATTTTAAAGGATTTCCGTTCACCTCCACTTGGAGGTTTTCTTCGCGACCCGGCGAGGTCGCGAGGGCGTCCAACGCGTCCAACTCCCTCTGCGTGAACTCCGTGATGTTGTTAAACTCCAGGTCCAAGTAGCGCAGCTTTCTCAAACACGTAACGTCGAAGTTCAGGCTGGGTATGTCGTTGTCGCCCAAATGAAGGTCGTGGAGGTCGGGAAGGTCGCAGAACACGGTCTCGTCCTTGAAGTTTTTGATCTCGTTCTGCTCCAGGTGCAACTTATACAGTTTCGTGAGGTTACTGTTGACGAAGATGTCGTGGAGGTCGTCCGCGAGGGCGGAGTCGGTGTTGTCGGCGAACGCGTTCGTCAGGTGGAGCTCCTGGAGGTTGACGAAGTTGGAAAAGACGCGGGGGTGGTGGAAGTTCTTGTCCTCCTCGTCGGCTATCGAGATGTTGTTGTGATCTAGGACGAGACGCTCGACGTTAGCCACGTGGTGGAAGGTTTTGCCCCTGATCTCGCGGATACCGTTGTTGGTGAGGTCGATCACTTTCAAACGGGACATGTAGGCGTTTTCACCGAACAGGTTCGATGGTAGCGACGGTATGTGGTTGCCTGGGGGAAACAGATTTAGCAGATAAGTAATAAATATTTAAAAAAAAAACAAATTTCGTAAAAAATATATCATATTGGTTTAAACAGTATTATAGGCCACGTCAAGAGCTACAATGCCTGTACTTACGATTTTCGTCTACATCTACAATCCATATGAAAATCGCTATTTCTCGGGCTCCATCTAGACGTGATGACGTCATTTACTATTACCTCGTACTGCGTGCTTTGAGATAACAAGTATTTTCTCGAAAACCATCCACCCTAACGATATACTGGAAAAAGTGGGAGATCCAGGGCTAGAACCTCAGTTTCGAATATTGTTTTAATTATATACAGCGTGTCTCGATTATAAGCCGAAAATCTAAAAGTTCCCCAAAATTTCGGGTTTTGTGGGTAAATTATTGGCGATAAAGGAAAAACTGATAAAAATTGGATAATTTCCTTTAAAACAGTATCGTTAATCGTGTCTAAGCGGCTTCGTTGAAAAATAAAGCCTCGCACTGGAACTCTCACACACGGACAAAATAATACATAATAACTCAAATCACCCTTATACGCACAAAATGGCTGCCTTTTATGCTTTTGCCCGCAGATTACTTAATATGCCACTTTCCACAGAAAATTTTGAAGAAGAATTAAATATTATAAAACAAATAGCTTTTAACGATGGCGACGACCCCTCTTGATAGATAAGATTAGAACTAAAAATCAGTTTAAAATAACTGCGAACTCTATCTATCTCATATTAAACACCGAACCCAAAACTTTAAAACAATAAAATAGATAGAAGAACTTAGGAAGAAAATTTCGACAAATCCATCTAAATTTGGTCTTAATATTGCTTTTAAAACCGAAAACATGGCAGGACATTTTTGAAAAACAGGTAGAACATTTAAGAAACGCATTAACGAACATAGAAGGGCGTATAAAAATAAAAGTTCGGATTCTAACTATTCATTTTAATTCAGAAATGCACCAACTTTGACGATAATTTTGACATTTTACATAATCAATCAAAAGACAAAAAACTAAATTAGTTGGAAGCTATGGAGATTAACAAAATCAGATATTCGATTCCATTACTTAATGACCAATTGAATTTAAATGCGTCTCTGTTGTTAAATTTAAATTTATAATCCTACACCGTTAATTAACAATCTATTACTACCTGTTTATATTTTTTTTTTAGATCCGGATCGTTTTCCGGTACAAGAATTTTTTTAATCTTAGTAACCATTTTTGAGAAAAAAAAAACGTATCTTGAACCATTGAAAATTTAGTTTTCAAATGTTTAAAAACCGTCCTCGACCTGCCAGCAGTTTAAGAAGGTTCCCTTAGAGAACTACAGGACTAGCAATGGGTTATTGCCTTTTTAAAATAAAAATTTGTTCAATCAACAAATTTTTTTACAAATACCAGTCGTTCAAGGGCAGAAATCTATCTATAGCGTTTAAAACAAACAATACGTTAAAGCAATTTATAATTAAAATTAAAAATCCGAGAGATTATTTTTCTAAATCCGGAGTATATTCTGTATTAACTGAAACAGTTTTAGTTAAGCTGTGAAGATGCCAACCGACGCAGGAGGAATCCAGAAGTTTTGCAAATATTATTAGAATTGACGACGATTAGACGAAGTGCATTCAATAACGGTTATAATAATAATAATCATAATAATAATAATAAATAGCCTTTATTAGAGTAGAACAAAAAGAGAGTTGAACAGGTGGCGAGGTCTGGCAGCACTACTCCACATAACCACCGATAGAATGTAGTAATATATTGATAATTTAACAAGAAAAAAAACTAGCAAATATAAATAAGTCCCTTAAGTCCATCCAAGATTCACAATTTGACAATTTTAAACAAAGTAAAACGCGATAAAAAAGACAAAAAAATAGACTAGTACTTTCAGTTTTTCGTAGGACTTTTGCAGTAAATAAGACCAGTGAGAATCAAAAAGCAGCTTACTATCAAGAAAGACTCCTAAGTTTTTACATTTGTCGACAAATTCATTCATTATACTGGATAATTTCCTCTTTTTTATTACCAAAAAGAACAACCTGGTTCTTGGAATCATTTAATTTCAGACCATGGGCTTTGGAGATTCTAGAAATCACTTCAAGATCCTCATTTATGCCATTGTAAGACAAAGCTGCATCTTTGACCGAGAATGATAAGTATATTTGCATATCATCTGCATACCATTTTGTTATCCGCGAGTTTATAGTTTTGTGAAACCCTTGTGGACGTACCGCTGTCGAGATATAAGTTTCGTTGCCAGGAGTGTATGCTTTTCAAAAAAATCGACTTCATCGATTCATCGAAAGCAACATGTCAGTAAACAAGCAAACAAATCAGTTTCACAGAACACATAAATTAATACAATTACTACATTTCTCTCGTTTACAGTATTTTGGGATTGTGGATTTTTCTTTTATGCCCACAAGTTATTAAAAACCTAGTAAAAATATTTTCGCCATTTAACCTTTAAAAACAAAATTTGATCCCATCCCATCAAAAATTGCCAGTTAAAAATGCAACAAGTAGCAATTGGATCGTGTCCACTAACCGCAACTAACCAAAACGTGTTCTATCCCTAATAGAGTGACTAGGCAACTGGATTAACAGTCACGCGTCGCTTTCGTAGGCGCGGGTGTGTGGTTTTCCATAATAACAAATTACATTCGATGCCTACCTGAGAAAATCAGCACTTCGGTTTGTTCGGGCAAGTCCAACAGCACGTCGGTATTGGTGAAACCTGTGTTGGTGCAATTAACCACGAACATGGTGCTTTGGTCCACGAACTGTTCTCCGCAAAAACACGGCTCGAGCAGCTTGTTACCGCACTTGCTCAGCCTGGGGGCGGCGGCTGACAGGAGCCCCAGCAACTGAACGACGAGATACGACTTCCGCATGCTGCACGCACGAAAAGAAACAGCGCAATTAAAATTGCCGTTAATTAACCTGGTCGGGGTCAAGTAATCGCTTTTAAATGAGTTCGGGATTATCCTACTCCGGAGCGAAATAAAGACACCTCTCTCTATTGTTTTTTCTTTAATACCCGGTTAAAAATAAACGTAAAAGCGAATTTTATCGCCCGTCTCACCACTAAAATATCGAAACTGGAACACCCATTGCGCTACCGAAAACAAAGTGCCGTTGTCCCAGAAAAACACGCTAGCGTGTTGCAGTGACGCAGGTAAACTAACAGGTGTGTCAAGGCGCGCGTAAGGTTGGTTGCCTACCGTCGGTAATCCCCGGCGGAGTTCCCTCGTTTCTTTCGGATTTTCCGCCGATACGCGCTGAAATCCGACCGCTTACCGAGAAGTAGTCGCGGAATCACCGCGTTATTTATTTTTTTTAGATTTAGATATAATTATGGAGGCCGCAAACCAAATACCACAGGGACGTCCGTAAAACTTCCTCTGGATATCTGACGGGACATAGCGGATATGCTAAGATGTCTCAAGGATATACGATGTTACTAATTGGAACCTCCACAGTATATCAGACGTATGTCCTTAGGATGTTTATTAGGACATACTAAGGATATCCAGTTATGCTACTTCGGACGTCGTTAGTATATCCGACTGTGAGGATATAGCTCATAGTATTTTGTCTCACTGGTTTCAAAACTTACGAGAAAATGCCAAAAGTTGCAAAGATTATTAGGACGCACAACTTAAAATTATTTTAAAGTATACAAGGTGGCTCAATAAAGCTTGACGAATAAAACATACATTTTTTTATACTGGCACACTCTATTTTTGAATTGTGTTTTGGTTCCTTTTAAAATTCTTCAATAATACGTATCCAAAACTAATGGTTTTCCTATTTTTTAATTTCAATTTTTCTAAAAATAACAACAGTTTGAAATGTGAAAAAAAAATTATTATTTTTAAATTCTAAGATTGGACATTATGGCTATTCAAAAATTACGTAAAAGATATATGCGAATTTGACCTAGATGCTACGAGATGTTGAAAATATGCTAATATATTTGGAAAATTTTAAATTAAAAAATCTCGATTTTCTTAAATACCGCATACATCAAAAACCTACAACTTTTGCTCTGTATATACCCATGTTTAATACTTTGAGGTTTATTTTAACTTTTCCAATATTTACCCTTCTTTCTGTTTAAGACTAATGCTATAACATTAGTTGGCCATGACCAGATGACATTGTCAAATTTTTACCTGACAACTGAGTAAATAAATTCATAATATATAAGTATGTATTTTTATGGATTTATGTATTGAGTGAGACGGAAAAATACTTTTCAAGCTCAAAACAAGTGGTGAAATATAAAAAATTGTCTTTTTTATATTCTGCAGCTGCCTTTATTATAAATACACTGAAGACGCCACAGTACTTATAAAACAAACAAAACGAACGCGAAGAACATAGAGGGATTCTTTGCTTAAAATTAAGGGTGGTCTGTGATAATAGTCTGTGCGGGTGGTTGGGCCGAAAGCCAATCATTAAGATATGATGTCACAAATATGGCGGCAAAATAACGTTTTTTTTATATTAATAACAAAAATAGATAGAACAATAAAATATTCTAGAAGATTACTATTATAAAAGCACGCTTTCTGTACATTTTCTTATATTTTTAAATTGCATGGATGTTATTGAGTTAGACTGCAGTCATTTTGCTTTACGAAGTTTAAAGAAAAATTTACTACTGGAAATTTATTGTCCATCAAAAATTTTTAATAAAAAAATAACATTATTTGTCCGCCATATCTCCTCAACAGTTCGCTTTTGATTCGACGTTTATATGACAAACTACCCATTCATCTGTTATGTTGTTTGCATTTGTTTTGAAACACTATGGAAACTTTCAAGCCCTCCCATTGTTATTGCGTAGCAAAAGTATTTGATAATCTATCGAATGAATTTAAACCATTAAAGGCTGTACAGATATCTGTTATCAAAACAATAATCCCCTGAATTAAATGCGCTATTTCTCTACTGTTTTTAAACATGTTGAGTTGTCAACTATGGCTGATTTTCTACTATTATTTTTTGTTTCATAATATTGCACATTTAATATCGACACTTTTTTTCATTATTTACTATTTCTGTATATTTCCTTTTATGGGATGCTAGGTTTAGTGTAACAACAGTAAATATTCCAATAATGCTCCATGTCTAAAGTACTTATAAAATGTATAATTACTTATTTTGTCAAGCTATAACGATTTGCAATCTAGTCAGCTTCGCAAACGGATAAGCTTTCGTTTCGAATTGGAACCACAGACCACTACGCCAACGTTCAAGTTGGGAGCATGTGTTGGCCACCTGAGATCGCGTTCCGTCCTGAAATCCATGGCCTGCTCTTTTAAGCCGTTTGATACTCGCGCCTTTATATAACAAAAAAACATCCAGAAATTTCAGTTTTGATCGAAATAGACTCTTTATTTAGTGCGGAGTCAGATTAAAGGTAGGTGTTGTATTCTTAACACATGCGACAAGAAAAACGGCCGGGTCTGTACACAAAAATATATTTCGACGAATCGAGTAATGTCAAAAATGCAAGAGACATGCGTACATCGTTTTGATCGGTTACTGACGTCACAAATACAACTTCGAATTCCGAGAGAGGGCGAACAGTGATAACGCTTACCTATGTAGGATTACAACCGTAAGAACTAAACAGGGAGTTTCGAAATGCAGATATGACTTTGAGCGTTCAGAATTCTGATAAAGGATTTTATTTAATCTGAACCATTTGCAAGGTGTTTCAAAACAAATGCCAAAAACTTATATGTTATGGAAGCATATTTCTTTTTTTATTTTTCTTTTTATCTTTCTTTGTCTCGGTCAAGTATCTTGATTGCCATTAATTTCTTTAATTTACTACCACATTATTTACTTCTTATTCAGTAAAACGTGGTCTAGCAACGAGGCTGTTTTCAAGAAATGAAATTCTTTTTGAACCTAAACTTCTTTATGAGTTCTGGTATGAATTAATTAAATTATACGAGGTGTGTTCAAAAAGTAAGGCGACATTTTTTACCTAGTAAAAAACCGCCTCACAGTCTCCCTCCTTGCAGGAAACGTCGGAACCACCTGTCCTGTATTACTTCAATATTTCGTGCCATCTTGTTTTCTTAGCTCATCTTAGCCTGCTGCGTCTCTGAGTTCATCTAGAGTCCATAATACTACTTCTATGAGATCTATGTTGATAGGTGGCCATATTATTTCTTTGTGTTTTGGATAAAGCTTTTTAGCTTCCTTTTTCATCACGTTCATGACAATCATCAACCTTCACTTCGTCAAGGTCACCTCATGATTGTTCGTGCTAATAAAGCCCGAAGGAGATGTAGAATCTGCCACAGCCACACAATTTAAATTAAACTTTCTTTTGTATATTTATGTATAGATTATATGTTACATCTTATGTGCCCCACAACATTATTCAATGTTTTTTCCTAGTGGTTCGTTTCCGCACCAGTATTTTTTTGTATGTTTCGAATTTTTTTTTTGACACATGTAATGCATTCTTAAGTGCAACAAAATAAATAATTTCAGAGCAAAAAAGCATTTTTTTTTAAATTTTTTGAAATGGTTGGGATAATATGGGTTAATGAGGATAAGATAATTCTTAACCGCTTTTAAGGTTTTCCATTTAAGTTTCCGCCTTTTAATTATATTTTCTGAGCTACCTTGTTGGTATCTTGTATAATTGCATTATACTTTTTATCACAGCTTTAAAAGTATCCTTTTTTTAACTACACAGACACTCTGTATACTTTCTGTATATCCTAGTTGCCTTAAACCTTTTTTTATACGTATATTTAATTGTAAAGAACACAATTACGTTACGTAAACACTATGATTTTTGTAATCCTAGATCGGTAATCATTATCAATGTGAGCAGCCTGGTCTCACATTTAATAACATTTACTTTAAGCACCCGATATGTACAGTACGTTCAGCAGTCTTGGCGAATTAAAAAAATATTTTACAAATCCCTTGGAAATTTACAAAAGTGTATAGTGTCCCGTTGATTTTTATACGTTGGTGGTGATCTTTTGGGTGTCCCTTTTGATCGATGTCTTGGTGATCTTGGTGCTGCTCCGCGGGTCCAATTCCCTGACCGCGTTCACTTCCGACAAGTTGTGGTTGATGTTGTCCTGACGCTTGTTGTTACGAACCCTGACGCTGCTACCGTCGCCTGTCCACGATATTCCATTCAGTATTGATTAAAATACAAAACAAGGTGTGCCTTACGCGATTTGGAATAAGAGTTGTGCGATTCCACCCGTGACACGTTGAGTTTTCGTTTCTTGCCGCCCAAAATACGCCGCAACTTGGAGCAGTACACGGCAGTCTGGAAGTACTGCCGGAACCTGTCAATAGCGTTAAAGTGTATGGAACCTTTACTGTGTTCTATGATACAATTACTATTCTTTGGTTCTGTCAATAGTTCTTGGGAGATTTATGGGTACATTTTAAAAAGAAAACTTCACATGACGTGTCTATTTTAGCAGACATTAAAATTAAATTAAAAACCCCTGCAAAACTCTAAGGTGCCTTTTTTAAATCTTTATAGGAACATTTTCAAATATACATAGAAGGTTGACTGCAACAGATACGTTGACGGCAAATAATAATTTAAAAAGGGCCCATTGGACTTTAAGAACTATAAAAATTGAAGAAGCAGTTTTAAATTCTATTGATGGAAATTTAGAGCAGTACACGCGGTCTGGAAGTACTGTCGGAACCTGTCCAAAACGTCCGTCAATACCGTTAAAGAATATGGAACCTTTACTCTGTTCTATGGTACAATTACTATTCTTTGGTTCTGTGTGTCGCCGCACTTTTGTAGTCTGTGGTATGGCAGTAATATATGGGATGTTTTCTAATCGAATGTCAATAATTCTTGGGAGATTTTTGGGTACATTTTCAAAAAAAAAAAACTTCAAATGACGTGTCTATTTTAGCAGACATTGATTTCTCTTAAAATAAAAATTATTCCTACAACTTCCAATCATTTGTAAATAAATTTAATTTCTTGATTAAAAAAAATAATAAAAATCTTTGCCTGGTCATAACAATATTATTATGACAAAATACTTCAAAACTCTAAGAGATACGAGAAAAAGTTTCGTGTAAAAATTTCTTGAACTCTAATGAAATTAATAATTTTGTTGATACAGGGTGTCCCAAAAGTCCCCCGCGACATAATCATTGCTATTTTAAATGGAACACCAGGAAATTTTTTGATTTTTTGAATCCTTGGTTAAAATAAAGGTCACTGTCTTAAGAAATTCCTATTCGAATTTTGTATAGTTTAAGCAGGAAGTGAAAATATGTGTTTTTTTTTTCATATTTTACTTGCCCCATATAAAATAGTGTTGTGACGCTACTGATCTAGAAATTGCAACGAAAATTGAACCACGGACGAAGGAGATGATGCACTACTCAATCAGTTTGACAGATGCGTCTCAGATTATACAGGGTGTCCCAAATAGGTGGTGCCGTTTTGGCGAATTCAATTAATAAAATCTCAAGTTTGTTATTAATCTTATATTTAAATTTTTCTTACTTTTTGAGATATTCGAGGTTTAAGATAACCGATTAGATGCTAAAATATGCCTGCGCCTTCTTTTCGGCAATAAAAGTCTTTTAGCAAGTCCACAAATTAAGTGCTTCATTTTCATGCCGGATTTCGTTAAGTACATCGAATACTGCCGCAGTAAATTCGGCAAAGTTTACCTAGTGTTCATCCAGTAGTAGATCAGGGGGTTGACCATTGCGTTGGACATCGCGAACCAATAGAAACTCAAGTACACGTGTTGCGTGTACTTGCCGAATATCACCTCCGTGTCGAAGTAGACGTAGATGAAGTAGGCGTGGTATGGTAGCCAGCACAGGCCGAATATCATCACGACCAGGAAGAACATTTTCACCACCTGTGGTTATGAAAAGCGGATCGCATAAAAAAAAATATTCGGGTCGTGCTTTCCTGGTAGCTATTACGGAATATACAAATAATAATAATATACAATAAATAATATACAAAAAAAAATAGTACACAAAAAAAAATAATATACAAATAAAATAACTATATACCGGACGAAGTAAAGCCTAAGGCTATTCAAACTTAACCCCGGTAAACCAGACTGAAGCCTAGTTTATGTAGATATATAAAAACTAAGATATGCGGCGATATCAATCCATGTTCTGAATAGACCATCGTGTGTATCAGACCAAGTTTCATGTAGGTTAATTAAAAATCTGTTTTCTTATCTATACCTTTAAATTTTCTGTTGGTTACCACTTGTTTTTTAGTCAATATAATTGGTTTCATCTTCTTCTAGATTCCTTTTTAGTTTATCCAAAGTAGGATCAATCTGGCCTTGATAAAAGCAGTATATTGTAAATCCCTATTTTTTTCCTTTCTCATTATGCACCTGTCCATACTGCTGGTGTTGCACAACCTGCCATTTTAGAGTGTGGGTTCCAACAGATAGCCCAGATATGGCCCTCAGCGACTATTATTTGTTTGGATATTTGAAAAATGGCTTACGTGGACGGCGATTTAATGACGAAGTTGAGTCAAAAGATACTATTTTAGCTCATTTTGCAGATAAACCAAAAGAATACTGTTTTTGAAGGAATTGAGTTGTGAATAAAGAGATGTAATAAGTGAATTGAAGTTAAGGGGGATTATATTGAAAAATATTTAAAAAAATTGTTACTCTATTTTGTTTCTTTCATATTCAGGCCGGGAAATTTTGGCGCTGCCCCCGTATTTTCATTTACACTTATTCAAATTGGTCTGTAGTACACGTAAATAAATTAGAAGAGCGGGTTTAGTTATAAAGAAAGTGCTCTGGATTTTTTAAAAATATCATTAATAATCACAAAATTTTCATATAACAAAAATGCATATTAGCGTTTTTTTTTTTATTTCGATGCATATGTTCTGAAAATTGTATACATTTAAATGCTTATTAGATAAGATAGAGTTATAAGATAAAAGGCATGATAAAGCATTTCTTTTTTTTTTCTATTTGTATTTCAATTTCAAATTCAATTTCCGCGGTGCCAGGAAAAAACTCGCGCCATCGCGAAAATTTGAAACTGCACGCATAAAATTTTGAAATAGAGTAATTTTTTAAGCCTTTTTTTTGTTTTTAAAATTTGCAACGTCATTAAAACGCGGCATATTCGGTCGCACAACGTCGTAAACAACCGCCGGCAAACAACCGGAAAAAGCGGTCGCCGGCTGGGGCGGGGGTGGGGGTCAATAATGAGGGAGGTCCGCTGCGCTTTGTCCGAGAATAGAATCGGACGGGTATAATTGGAAAGACGCGAAGCTTGACGCTTTCGACACAATAACGGTTCTCGTTTTCGAAAAAAAAAAAAGAATCCAATCCAATCCAATCGTCCCCATTATTTTTGTTGATAATATGAGAATATTAACTTATTGTTAATTAATTGTTTTGTTAATTGTATCTATATATATCAATCAATATTTCTAATATTGACTTGTATTCATACTAATTTCAGCTATATTATTAAATTTTAGTTCTTCATTATGATAATGTTCTTGTTATTATGATTTTATCCATAAATATTATTTTCCTAGTTTTTATGCCATTGTATTCATATAAGGAGATCTGCACCAAAAACGTTTACACTTGAAGATTTCATAGAATGTACAGGGGCGTCCGTAATTTGCAAAAAACGAAAATTAGGTTCCCCTTATCGACCAAGAAGCGAATGCTGGGTTTCAGTTTTCAGTTTCTTATAACCATATAGCCCCCGCGGACCGCTAAAACTTTTGTATGTGAGGTTTTCACATATTGTACAGGGTGTTCGAGATGTTCTGTGTTATATTCTTGTTTTAGTCTAGTTGATACTTTTCGTCCTGTTGCACATGGTATGATATGCTGCAAAGTTTGTCTTTGATGAGAGATTTTTGGACAAGTGGTAAATCTGGTTTTAACATTATGTATTTTAAGAACTTTGTTTTGAATGTAAGGAAGGACCGTGGTTGCAAGTGTGAGGTTGCATTTGACTTTTGGGGGTTGGAAGAAAAAATATTAGGTGTTTTTAATTCTGGATATAGTGATTAGGGATGAGATATTTTTACGACTCTGTGAACAAGAGAGTTGATAACCAATGATCTTTGGTCTGGATGATGATTTGACAATGCATGTGGCTGTGAGGAGACTCTTCGTTTTGTTATTTGACCTCATGGTAAGAAATCTTTCCATTTACACCCTATACCCGTTGTGGTCATTCAATTTACAGAAAACCTACGCACAGGCAGAAACTTGAATCTATTGTCACATCACTCTCCAAACCAAAAGTCATTTGTTTGCAGAGATGTAAAACTATCTCGTCCTTAAATCACTGGTTCAAGAGACATAACATTTGATCTTCCCTTGAATAATTTCAACATTAGAGATATTAAGCTTTCCATCTCAAAATAGAGTTCACCACAACCTTTCAGAGAAAGTGAGACCGAAAACAAGCCCACACTTGCCACGTTCAAAACATTAGTGATTATATATTGAAAGTTCTTAAGAAATCGGGAAAACTTGCTAATGATCCCAATGCGTCGATTTGTGGAAGTTTCTTTGAAAAAAAATTGCGAATGATCATTACCAACTGGACTTTTTTGCTACTTTTAGCATCTTTCCGCGTCAGGTTCTTCATACATAGTTTGAAGTAGACCTAGTTAGTTAACATTGCCAGTCATGGCTTTTACTTGATGAAAATCCATTTATCAAAATAAATAATTACTAAAAGTTCAGATTTTCACGAAATTATATATTATGACATTACAATTGTTTCGACTACACGGTGTCCTTATCAATTTTTATGATAAAAAAAAATTCGTAAAAATCTGAACTTTTAGTTCTTATTTATTTTGATCAAATATCTTCCTGATATTTTTAATAAATTAGAAAATATATGTTAAAATTTTTACTTTTTGATGGAGTAAAAAAATAGATTTTATTAATTTATAAGATAATTTATAAGTTAAAAAAAAGAACATGATTAATTTTTTTAGTTAAATTATTTACATATTATTTTTTGATATTTTATTTTCATTGTAAGAAATGTAGGCTCTCCGTTTCAAAATTTGAATTTGAAATGTTTATTTGCAATTAAAATTTGTTTGCCTTTTGATAAAATTCCCGCCCTGTATTCTGGTAACGTTCATTTTATAGCACAATTAAACAAAATTAATTATCTTTGGGACATTTTTTTCAAAACTATGATCACGTATGCTTCCCTTTCTCGCGTATAAACATTTTTCCGGGCATAAGTTTAACTTTTATAGCGGAAATAAAACTCGCGTTATATCGCGGTAGGCGGATTTATTACCCTCCGAGAAGCTCCCCGTCGACGCGGTTTCGACCCAACAATGCCCCGTGATTTGTGTTTTTAATACAATAACTTCAAACTGCTCGCTTGCGCATTATGCAAATTCCTTTAAACAAGCAGCAGGCGTATAAAGTTGAGCGTCGCGTCGTAAGTACGTTAAAGTTATTTACCATGTCAGGAAGTTGATTATCAGTTCGTAGTCGCTACGCAGAAGTAGAACCGACTAAGGCTACGAATGGTTCGTGGAAAACCCTCGAAATGAGATTCGATAGGTCCTCCTAGGTAAAGTGTGTTTCGAAGTATATCGTCTTGGCTTTCGATGAAATTTTAAAGAAAACGTCTAGCCGCTTACAAAAATATCATTGTCGTCGTTTTTAACATTGAATGAAAGAAAACAAAAGGGATTTTCAACCTTAATGCCTGGACAATGGTGAAGAAGATATGATAAAAGGGATCAAGTGCAAAGGAAGCTCGAAGAAGATGAACCCAATAAAATTATATAGGCAAAAATCAAGATTGTTTTCGAGATCTCGTCGCATCGCGAAGCTATGCATGCTCCCTGTATAAAGCAAACAATGATGTCATCGCGTCGAAACTGTGCGCGTGGAATAGCGATTTTCATATGGATTTTTTCAAATATCTCGAACACAGTATGTGATAGCTAAAAATCGTAAATACAAAAATTGTAGCTCCAGATGCGGCTTATACTATTCGAAGAAATCATTTCCGAAGAGTTTTCGGGGTCTTTTAGATTTCTGTCCATAATTGAAAATCCCTGCATATAATCGAAAAAATAAAAGTTATAACACCGGACCTTCCGCGTTTCTTGGTTAAATAATTTTCCCGATTGGGTTAGTAGTTTTCTAGAAAATGTTTTTTTCTTCTGGAAGCCAAAATAATAAAATAAAAATCTTCTTCTTTGCTAAATTTTTTTCTTAAACCCTTGCGAAGGTGGTTTTTAATCTTTTAAAAATACTTCCCGACCCCCCAGCCCCTCCAGTTTCAACAGGGTTGGTAAGGGAACTAAACTTTATACGAGTGCCAAACTTAGAGTCAATAGCTTTAAAATTCTGATACTTATCGTATTTCATAACGATGTCCAAAAAACAGTTGAAAATTGAAAAAGAAAGATGGACGCCGGCTTCGGATCTGAATCCAAATCTGAAGGCCCTGTGTTAAACCGTTCGAAAGTTATTTCTGTTTAATACCTCATCACCGTAAATATGCAGGACCTAACAAAAATAATAAGAGAATTAAAAAAAGTGACTGGTGAAGAGTGTGGTATATTGATTGATGCCTGTGCAGTTGTTGGAAATCGATTGTTGGACATTGTGAACACCTCCCTTACGAGTGGAATTTTTCCGGGGGCATGGAATACATCAATGGTGATCCCTGTACAGAAGGTTCCCAACATCAATCTATGTCAAGAATTTAGGCTAATTACTACCGTTCCAGTTTATGAGAAGGTTCTTGAGATTGTGGTGAAACATCAGCTGCAAAGTTATTGTGACGTAATCAATATTTTAGTGCCTAACCAGTTGGGTTTTCGCTCCAATCATTCATGTGAATCTGTGATGATTTCTCGAGGACCTTGGAGGATGGTAAATTTGTGTTGGCTATATTTTTGGATTTTAAGCGGGCTTTCGAAACAATAAATAGACTGTTGGGAAAATAGGTATTAAGGAAACAGCGTATAAATGGCTTCGTTCGTATTTAACAGATAGGATAGAAAAAACGAAATATAAAAATTGCGTATCTGATTGCATAACTGTAGAACATGGTGTTCCTCAGGGTACAGTTTTGCGACCATTGTTCTTTCTTATGTATATAAACGATGTTGTAAATATTTTAGAAGGTAAATATTTTAGAAGGCTTCTGAATGGCTGTGTAATAATAACCTTTGTATAAACACGGACAAGTCAAAGTTTTGTATGTTTGGTAAACGACATAAATTGAGTAAATTAAATTTCGATGTGAACATTTATATTAACCACAAAAAATTAATTCATGAAAAACAAATTAAATACCTGGGTGTTATATTTGATTCAAATTTGACGTTTCATACACATGCCTATTACATAATGAATAAATTTTCGAAAAAGATTAATTTAATGTCTAGAATGGGGAAAAATTTGTCAATTGACACCAAAATCTTTATAGTATAACAGCCTAGCTGCTCCCCATTTAGAATCTTTTCCCACACTTTTGTTCAATTTGTCTAATTATGAATTAGAGCAATTGCAGATTGTTCAAAATAATGCTAAATAAAGATTATATTATCATTATTATATTCACAGAACGGAAATTGGAGAACGAAAATCAGAAAAAAGTTTTGGCTAGGCATTTTGTATCATTTTTTAAGTGAAAAGGAATTTTTTTAATTATATAAAATAAATAAGAGTTTTTTTTTGGTGATATGGACAGAAGGAGGCGTTAAAACTGAGAAAAAAAAACGTCCGAGAGAGGGCGCGCGGATCTGCCGAATCGAGCGTACGTCGATAGAAATATCGAAGCCACATCCGGCACGTTTGTTGCCGAGTTCTAATCAGTCGGTCGCAGTGGGCGCGAGGCGGCGACCTGTCACCGTGTCAGATAAGCGGACCGTCACTAATCGTCTCGACAACATTAATTCCCCAAATATCTCGTGATAGAGCGGTTTTACTTCGCGATTGCGGCCGTGGTTTCGAAATTAAATTATTTCGCAGCCCTCCGAGACGTTCTTAAGTAGTACGTGTTTCACGGTTCTGAGCCAACAGGTGATAGATTGATTTTGACTTATAAGTAGTATGTATACTCAAGTTCTGTGCCTACAAGCACTTTGTATTTTTTTTTAAATCAATAGACTTTGGGACCTAGTAAACCGTAGCGACGATGAACTTCATTTAAAACAAATAATTATTAACGAAAATAATTACAAAATCAAAAATTAATTAAAAACAAGATAGTTGTATTTGTTAGTTGATGTACCGCGAAATTTGGTAAATAGAAAGATTCTTTATTTGACTGGTTTACATTATTGCAGCAAGTCAAAATAGAAAAAAAAAATATACACGAATAGATGAAATCTTCAATAAATAGGTATAAAAACAAAAAAATTCAATGATATAAAATACATTCAAATGGTGACCATCAAGAATCAGATAATATCTTTTTCTATTTTTGCTATAAAATATCTAATTATGCACTGGTCTAGCTTGCAGAAAGTGTCACTTTATGACGTTAGTTTCACGACTACGGCTGCTTCCAAAACCAAAACCCACGGTTTTGGGAGCAATAGAATGTTTTCGGAGATATAACCTCCTCCGCTGCGCTTATTATCTTTAATGTGAGTTTAGGTCTGATTGGGGTGATAACAGATTTGTTGAGGCAATTTTCTACTATTAAATCTTTAAGTCGTTGTAAAACATTGACTTTACTAAAAAAACAATATGCTCCTTGTAAGAAATCCTATTATTCTTCAGAGTCCCACCCAATAACTTTGCAGACTTCATATAATTTTAGGCTATTGGCATGTTCTTTGGCGAACCGTGTTTACTCTTTAGGAGTTTTAATATTCGGGTTTCTTGTGTTAAATGTAGAGCCGTATGCAAAATTATCCACGGCCACAGAGAAAATACGGTTGATATAAAGTAAAATGGGAACCCTGTGGAACTTCGTACATTACAGTCTGTAAACTAGACATGAGATTATTGGAAAAGACTTTCGTTTGCTTTCTGTCAAGAAGAAAAGATGATATTGCATCTAGTTCAAACCATAAAAATCTAATTTCGCTAAAATGCTACATGCGGTAGGGAAAATGACTTGCTGGAGCAAAACAAACTGCCTCACTTAAGTGGAAAACTGTCATTGATGGAAAATCAGCCAAGTACAGTATTTAATACTGAGTCTTAAGAGTAACAAGAAACGGTATTTACTATCTCATTCTGAACCTGCAGGAACCTTGCATAACATAACGCCATCAGTAAATTGTAGCAAAGCAGTTGAGATAGAAACAAAAACGAGGATAGAAAGTGTTTCAATATAAAATTTACAATGCAATGTCAAGAAAAAGATTTAGAAATGCGTTAGGTTTGATAATGGATAGTGGAAGATATGAAAAACAAACAAGTCCTATTGATTATTATGTTTTTGACATTTTAGGAAATAATATAACTGCAACAGCGGTTTTCATAACGAAAATGTTGGTTGTTGGATCCCTTTTAGGTATTGATAAAGAAAACGGAGCATATTATTATTAGTATTTAGGATCGTTTTATCATAATATGTATTTTGAAAAACAGAACGGCGAAACAAAAATAAACCTTGTCAGAGGTCACGGTTACAACGAAATTAAAGGCGGAATACGAATCACAACGCAACACATTTGAAAAACCTGAAATACCTGCACCCACAACGATGAAATGACGAATGTCACTCAATTATAATTAATCAAAAAAAATGGCGGATGTGCCGATTCGGATACACCTGTTAGTTAATTAAGTAATCAATTATCGGGAGATAATCAGGTAGTTTGTTCTGTAAAACCACACCACCTCCCCCGCAACAACGTTATAATTGCGCGCCAATGCATTATCTGTTGTTTTGCAATTGGGTTTACAAAGCGCTATCGCGTTACCTTTCTCTTCGATCGAATGGAATTTATCTGCCTCTGCGTCCTTTCGCCGATGGACTTCGAGCCCCACAGGACTTTGCCCATAATCGTATAGCACAGTGACATTAGAGTCATCGGCACCAAGTAGGTTACGATCAAGAAGAACATCTGATACCTGAAAAAAGTTACCTTCTTAAGTAATAAGTTTTGACTATATACGAAAGTCGCTTTCCTCCTTTACTCAATTGCCAACAAAGAAAAGTTTAAAAAGAAAGTGTCTGTAGTGTAGGGCAGGGAATGCAAGAAAAAAGTTCTAACTACGTGCAAGAGTCTTGATGAAATGTATTCAAATAACTTTTTAGCATTCAATCTCGATTTAAGTCGAACTATAGCACGACAGTTTTAAAAGCCATTGACGACATTTTTAAAGTATAAAATGATAAAAATTTAACCTTCTTAGTTTGCTATGGGGGTTCCCACATGTTGAATCATCAACTTTTCTTTAAGGCTTATTTTGGATTTACGAAGTGACTGTCCGCTTAACTCAAGATTATTTGAATTGTCGAAAACAACAAAACATATTTAACAGCTCAACATCTAGTTTATTACTAGGGGAGTGCCCCAAGGAAGCATATTAGGACCTGTGTTTCTATTTATGTAACTAATATTTATAAAATTGAACTGAGATGGCTTTTACATGATGAAAATCATTTTGTTACTCTAAATGGCTTCCAATACATTTAATTTTCTACTTTTTGCGACTGTATGTAAAATATCAAAATTGTCGTCAAAAATGTGTTTTTCTGTGTTTAGGTGTGTAGCATAATTAGATACAATTAAGCAACATTAAAAACAATAGTCTAGATTATAACTATGCTACACACTCAAACACAGAAAAACACATTTTTGACGACAATTTTGATATTTTACATACAGCCACAAAAAGTATAAAATTAAATTTATTGGAAGCCATGGAGATTAACAAAATGAGACATTCAAATGTATTGCTTAACGATCAATTAGATTTAAATACCTCTACTTTATTGAATTTAAATTCTCGTAACAACATTAACTAAGGTTTTATGGTCATTTTCGGTGTATATATTAGCAGGTAGTTTGTAAATATTACATTTGATAAAGACAGGGTGTTGTCGGTTTAGTTCTTATTTATTTTAGTATTTATAAGGCATTAAAAGAACTTATTTGATTTGATAAGTCCGCAAACTGCTTGGTTTTGAATGAATATCAGATCAATGTTATTGTCTTGGGAGCAACCTCAACTCCCTTTAACTTAAATAACCAACAGTGTAGAAAAATTAGAACTTTTCATGGATATGAGGATTCGATCGCACAAACTCCAATCCAAATGAGACATTATGACACTTGTATCGAAACAAATATTTTTTTCTTTATCGATATAACGACTCTTGAACTATTGAAGTTCGGTTAATTGATCTACCTGTACAGGGTTATTCATTATATTTTGACGCCCACCTACGGGGTTAATTTTTGAAAGATATATAAAAAAGTAAATACAAAAGTTTCAATATTTTTGCTGTATTATCTTATGAAAATGTCAGAAAGAACAAACGCCGAATGCTCTATATATTATTTGCATAAATCGTAGATCTTTTTTTGCATGATTTCAAAAACATATAATTTATTGACATTTTATTTAATCGTTTTTGAGATATTTCAGTTTAAAAATAATTATAATTGGATTTTTCGACAATAGCCATATTGTATAAAAATGGTCAAGTCTGCATTAATACCAACCATATTATCTATGTTTGCAATTGCAGAACTCCTGCATTCGATTTAGTTTTAACGCAAAATAGTTCGATCATATATCTACAACCGTCACTCGTAGCAACTGGCTCACGATACTAATCTTCATTTCTTACACAGTTCAATATTTAAAAAAAAGGATAGACCCTATTATCTTCCATCGCAATCGAAGGCATGCAGTCGAACCACGTCATACCTTCTTTCTCTATACTGTGGTAAAATGGTTTAACCAATCAGCAGTCCAAAACCAAAATGTCTACTATACGTAAGCCTCATTTAAACTAAATTTAATGAAGTGTCCTTACCATAAATCATACTGGGAGCCGACCAGCTTTTGGTCAGGCCAGATCATAATGCAGCCAGTTCTGTTCTCGCCTTTGTATCTGCAACATAAACGATTCGAGTTTAAGCGAGGCATATTTTTCACTCGATTGGAAAATTACGTGTCTGTTGACAAACGATAAAACTTGGAAGGGCAATTTTTAATCACTCCCAAGGCCGTGCAGAAAATCAGAAACAACGTTTCCTTCCTCGCTCTCGGTCTATCGCGAAACGCATCGAGGTTAAGCGACGGAAAATGAAAATTGCCAAGCGCAAGACTTTAAGTTAATTCTACCGGTTCAATCGGTTAAGCTAAACTTTCAAGTAGGTATGGTCTGTTCATAGATATAAGAAAGAGACCAATTGCTTTCGAATGGGATTATCCAAGGGTGGTCATTAACATACAATGCAACAAGATTATTACCTAAAGTTTCGGAATTTAAAATCAGGTAAAATTGTGGTCCGTAATAGAAAATAATTTTATACCTACCTGTGTTTAATATTCTTTAGTTTGGTATACTACTTAGTTTAGGTTTATTATTAATCATTCCTATTTCGTGTGTAATACAGCGTGTGTTGAATAGTGTGCGAATTATGCAAAATATGTATCAGGTATCAGGAGATGGTCCTGCCCAAATGTAGAAAACACTATACTATTGGGACTAAGGAAGTTATAAACAATGTTTATTTGACTCTCATTGAAGTAATTTAAGTAGGTAATAAAGATAATTTGTAATTTTATTTTAGATTCAAATACAAATACATACATAAATAAATAAATGTTGTTTAGTTCGGTCATATTTCATTCTTACAGCTTGCCCGGGTCTTTCCTTCATTCGTATGAGTTAGTCACTTTCTTATATCTATGAACAGACTTTAATCCGAAGATTGCACCGTCACGAATAAACTAATTTTAGCGACTGCAATTGTTTGTAGTTTCATGAAAGCTTTAGCTCTTACCCGTTCGTTATGATGGTAGAGTACAGCAGACACGGAAGGGCAAACACCATGCTCGTAGCCCAGATAAAAGTGATCGCCACGAGCGATGACACCTTCGACATCCGGGGATGCAGCGGGTAAACTATAGCGAGGTATCTGAAATAAAGGAGTGCGAAACGTCGAAATTTGTCTCTTATGAAGGCGAACGCACTCTTACCTGTCGCAGGAAATCGCGGTGAGGGTGAACACACTAGCAGCGACTGTCACGTTGGCAATGAAGTTGCTGACGGTGCAATACCACGATCCGAACGGCCAATGCCTATAAAAGGAAACTTATGTCGTTGCAGTCACTACAATATTATTCACATTTCAGTAGTAATCACTGGAAGTTTACTCCTACTGTCTAATTCTGAACCTGTTGAAGCCTTACCCTTCGACTTATCCAGATTATTGTAGTATGGCAGTCGAAAAACCGTGTTTGTGCTGTAGTGAACTGTTATCTAGTCTAAATTTTCACATACGGAACCCTGGAACTTGGTGGTTTCGCAAGCAAAAATTTGGAACGAGTTCTCATATATCGCTAGTGCCGTTTTCTGATTGAACGACTGATAGACTACGAATTTGTACCAGTTGTACCAAGCTATTGGTTGTTCCTAGAAATTCTTTATCCCTGTTCATTCTTCTTGACACCATCCATAGAATACAATTGATCGTAAAAAAGCCTTTACGTTTAATCTTAGTGTTCAGTTTGTTTGTTTATTCAATATCGAATCTTGCAACTTGTTTTATTCTTTTGTTATTGATATCCATATTGAAATTCATAAAAATGGTCATAATCTTCGTTATATATTGTAGTATCAATAACACGGTATTGCCTAGATATCTTACATTTTTACAAATCTTCCGTTTACTTTTATGATTTTCGTTCAAAAGCTTTTATAGTACATAGTGAATAACGTTGAAGATCGTATGAGGCTGTTTGTTTTTAGTACAACTTTCCGATCAGTTTGATATCCTTTTCGTTTAGTCCTTGCTTGTGCATCTCTATCGAGTGGAATCGGAAAGCCAAATACTTATAACACATTAGCTCACATATGATTCTAAGAGGTATCTTCAGTATATAGCCCATCAAACTAATCAATACGTGGTGTGAGAATTTATTGACTCCATTTTCCTTTGGTATAGCAATAAAAGTAGACTGTAACCAGTCGTATGGTAAGGTTCGTGAGTAGTATATCTTATTTAAGAACGTTGTTATTCGTTTCCGGGTTTTTATCAACAAATAACTTAATTATCTCCGTACAGGTTGAGTTTTTATGACGTATTGAGACAAACGGCTAGGCTAGGCTAATTAAAGGTGCTGGATCATACGAATATACGAATGAGGGTGACCTGTGGGATGAATGTGTCCTAATATATCGTTCCCATTGACGATACTTTGTGCAACGGCAATCTTTTGATGATTCCTGGAAATTATTTATTCCTCTTCATTCTACCTGGTTCCATCTCGTTTTCATATACGTATAATACGATTGATTTTATATATTACGTTTCATGATAGTGTTGGGTTTGTTGGAAGTCTTTTCATTCGAGAAAATGTACTTCGGGCATTTTCTGTATTGCAGCGTAGTTCCGTTTTTGGGTTAACATCGCTTGGTATCGAGCATCTCAAATACCAGATGCCAAATGTCAGTTTATTTAATTCAGTTAAGTTCTTAGAAATAAGTATTTTTTTTTTTTTAGGTGTTTATCTTGTGAATAACGTATCTGTCTCTCTTAATATGGCATTAGTCATGTTTTGCAATACTTGATGGTTATTAACATACCTTAAATTGTTGCAGTATTTTTTCATAGTACATATTGAGTAAAGTAGGAGTCAATGCCTCACACCCCTTATAATTGTAACACTGAGGCTGTTTGTAATTAATAAAATTTTCCGATGGGGTTTCGATTACCAATCGGAATCGAAAACAGTGAAAATATATTGGCCCCATATTCCTTTGGTCCAAGAATAAAAGTAGACTGTACCCGGTCGTGTGATGAGGTTCTTGAACAGTATGTCTTATGTATAGGGTTTTCATCAACCAAAAACTTAATCATCTCCGTATAGGGGTCGACGGGGTTGGTTGTGGTAGAGGTTAGTTGTGGCAGCGGCCATTACTGCTAAAGGCGACTTGGCAACGTGGAATAAATACTCTAAAATATCCTAGTCTGCGCCTCATGTTCCTTCACTATAATTTTAGTGTCCGTATGAGTTGCTATGCGGAAAATATTTATAGTATTGTGATTTTTAATGTAAAAAGCGACTATTAGCGTCTGTATAAAATCATTAATAACATTGGATACAAAGGTCCTTTTGAAAAAGTGTATGTATTGAAATAAACCTTAAGGCATGTATAGCCGGTAGCCGAAAATTTCCAATTCAACCGTATGACCTTATAGCGGTTTTGTAAGCGAAAGGCAGAGGGTAATCTTTTGAAATATTTGTTTCTTCTGATGATTATTTAGCTTAACTTGTTAAAATATTTTAGGCAACCCAGTAGAAGTAGGCTACAAAAGAAATCGTCAGGTTCTCTCTAATTCAACAACCAAAATTATATTTTAAGTTGACTACCAAAGAAGTTTGCCATGTGCTTTTACCGTTAGCAACCATGTAGAAGTTCTTCCAAACTGAGTTAAAAAGAAAATTGCTTCTGCTGATTGGTTCACTGGATTGCCTAAAGGCCATACCGCTCTGTCTCTGACAACTTCTGAGGCAACAAGCCTTAGCCAGGCAACTAGTTTCAATACAACTAACGTCGAAGCGTTTTTTCAATATTAGAGGCAGAATCAGACCGTTACAAGTTTTAATCTCAAGATATCTACAATGTTGATGAAATGGTCCAAAAGCCCGATCGGATAGTTGCTAGGAAGGGGGTTAAGCAACTTGGATATTAGCAATATTACTTATCTTGGATAGTCAGGAATCTCACTTATCAATAAGAGGCGTCAATTTCTGTCCCTCTATATTGTTCCCACAACTTACAGCCATTAGGGAGATCAGTATATAGTTCGCCAAAAAAAAAATATCAACAGTGCGATTGACTCCTGGATGAGAAACCATCCAGGGAGGACAATGACAATATATGATATTCTGTGCAATGCTAAAGAGCTTTACCATGGGCCGCCACACCAAATAATATTCACGCTGGGACACGTATTTGGTGACGATGAGTTTCCGTCTGCCGCTGTTAATAGAACAAATCCCGAAACTGTGGGAACAGGTGCGTCCCCAAAATTATTTTGAATTTAATGGACAGATTTACATCTCTAAAAAAGGTTTGATTATGGGAAACCAACTTAGTCCTTTGTTAGCAGAGATTTTTATGGATAATTTGGAAAATATCATACTAGAACATCCTTTAAGTAAAAGTTTTCCATGGTGGTATATGTATGATGTTATTTTATTTTATCAAATCATATTTCTTTCACTTATACAGGAAGGACATAATACGAGTGTTTTGACGGGAAAACCATTTTTCTAAACTAGATAGGACATCTTTGCTCAATTTCAGGTAAAATTTTATTTTATGCTCTTCTATTGTCTATTTTTTCCTCTACACTCAGTTTGAACTAGACCGACTTTATTTTGGGAACCCATGAAAATCTTCGGTTATCGACCTTTCCTTAAGTTACATCCTTAACCATATCAATTCATTTCTATTTCGGATTTTTGAAAAACAATTAATGTTTAAAACGACATGGCGATATCTTCAGTACCGAGGTTGTTATTTAGTTTTCGGACTTTTCGAATATAGCCCTCAAATTTGGCATACAGTTTTATTGGTATCTGAGGAAATATAGTTGTTTATGTATTAGTAAGCCGTCCATATAGCTGTCAATGTCAATTAAGGACTTTTTTTCCTTGTCATACATAATTTTAGTGGGTAAATTAACATGAATTCAAGCCATATCGTACTAGAATTCAACCATTTTCATGAAAGGGATGCCTGTAATGTAATGAAAACATTAATTTGTCATTGTCTATTGTCTGGAGTGATGGAGAGGAATATTTAACAGATACAATTATTATGACTGGAGCACAGAAAATCCTCTAGCTGTAGCGTAAAATCTGCAAGATCGCTTCCGACTAGGAATTGTCCCAGGAAGATGTGTTAGACCTTATTTATTTAACGTCAAGCCTTGACATTAATTCTTGCAAGAAGTATTTATTATCGGCATCAGTATAATCAAACTCCTCTAGATTTTTTTTATGGGGGAAATTAAAATATCTTATATTTAAAGATAAAATTTTCAAAACCAAAGCAGAATTAGAGGAAGCAACTCGAGAAGCGTTTGCTTAGATCACTCCTATTGAGTTAGTGAGTAGTCGGCATTTAGTTAGAAAATGGTGCTTTAAGTATATTGAAGAGGGCGGCACCCAATTTGAACATTGACTTTAAAGTATTTTAATGTAATTAATCCTCCCATTTAAGATTGTTGATAGAAGAATTGATTACATCTGCTCTTCTCTTTAATAATTTCCACATTCCGCATTAGAGATATTAAGCGCTCCATTACACTTCACCACAATCTTCTAAAGAAAATAAGTCCGAAAACAACCCCAAGGAACAAAACGTCAAAATCAGATTTATTACTTGTCCAAAAAAAGGATCTTCTTAAATGGCAGCGTCCTGGATTCCTATAATAAGGGTCCACTTTTAGTCGTAGGGGGCTCGCAATTAAAGAGGCACAACACTTTTTTCTAATTCAAAAACATCTAAAGGCAAGCCAATTATTACAAAATATACCGACCGCCAATTTTACAACAGGTTCATAAACTTAACAGACACAACATTTTCTAAAAATGAAGATGAATTCCTGGAAAAAAAGGTTTCAACTTTAGCTTGCAACACTCTTACATTAATAGAGAATTAGACTGTTTAGGGATCGATTGTGAATTAGCAATTAAGGACATTAACGATTCTAATTTAAACGAAGATGTATTAGCAAATATAATAAACTCTCACTTAATAGATAACAAAAAACACAAAGAAATTTCTCAAATGTCACTAGTAAAAACTATCAAAAACAAAGCTTCTGAAAATAACATAATATTTACACGTGCAGATAAAGGGAAGACAGTGATAGCTATCGATCTCCCAGAATATATTTCAAAAACCAACAATTTTCTTAAACCAGAAATTTTCCAATGTATCAAACACGATCCTACCGAGTTATATCAAAGACAAGCCAAGGAAGTAATTACTAACTCCACACTATTTAGTGACAAAGACAAATATTTTTTAACAATGATGATTCCACAACCGCCGAAATTATATTCTTTAGCTAAATTACATAAACATACATTACACATTACATACCAGTCATGTCTTACGTACGAGCTCCAGCAGTTAAACTCTCAACAAAATTAGTAAATATTTTAAAGTTCCACACAGATTTTAAACCATAATTTTCAATAAGAAATTCTTTTGAATTAATCAACAAAATTAAAGATATCAAAATCCACTATTGACTTTTGATGTACAAAACTTATTTCTCAGTATTCCACCTATGGATGTGACGGATTTAGTAGATTTCACCGTAACTCGGAAACAGGTTAACCCATTGCTGAAACAGGATTTATTAGATTGCTTAATAGTATTTTTAGACCAAAATTATTTTGAATTTAATGGGCAGATTTACATCTTTAAAAAAGGTTTGATTATGGGAAACCCACTTAGTCCTTTGTTAGCAGAGATTTTTATGGATAATTTGGAAAATATCGTACTAGAACATCCTTTAAGTAATAGTTTTCCATAGTGGTATATGTATGATGTCTTTACTTGCTTTGTTGGAACGGACAGACAATTGAATTCTTTTTTAAATTACATTAACTCATTACATAATCGTATAAAATTCACTATCGAGATTGAACAGGATAAGTCTATTAATTTTTTAGACATAACTATTACCAAAACGCAAAGCAAATTAGATTTGTCCATTTACCATAAACCTTCACACACGGACACAGTCATACATAACAGCTCAAATCACCCTTATACACACAAAATGCCTGCACTTCACCCTTTTATACACAGACTTCTTAATACGCCACTCTCAACAGAAAACTACAACAAAGAACTTAACATCGTTAAATAAATTACACTGAACAACGGCTACAATCCGTCCATTATAGATAAAATTATAAATAAAAAACAAATCCATACAACAGTAAACTCCCTTCATTCGAAACCTAATACAGAACACGAACAATTTAAAACAATTACATACATAGGAGAACCTAGTGAAAAAGTTTCAAAACATTTGTGAAAATGTGCTTTAAAAATAGCTTTCAGAACTTACAACACAATAGGAAAATTTTTAAAAAACAATAAAACAAAATGTCCAAAATCTCAAAAATCCTAATAGATCCTTCAAGAGACGCATTAACGAACATAAAAGAGCGTTTAAAAACAATAGTCTAGATTCTAATTATGCTACACACTTGAACACAGGAAAACACATTTTTGACCACAAGCCACAAAAAGTAGAGGTGATTTTTTCACTCCCTTGAAATACGAGCGATGAATATGTCGTAATATATCGTTTCCGTGGACCGTACTTTGTCAAAATTCGTTGAAAGATAACAGTCCGATTGGTCCATAACAAATGGATGCACTCAGTGCAAACGTATCGATGATGCATGACCGAACACCGAAGACTTACGATCGTCGCTTTGCCGTTTGACGAATACGATTCCTTAAAAACGTTCCATTATTATTTTTTAAGCGAGCAAATTTAGAAAATGACTCGCCTCACAAAAAAGCAATTCAGCAAATGGCGTGAGGTTTATTTGATTCGAAACCATTCGGGACGGCTAATGGTTGTTTACGTTATAAAAAAAAATCCAAATAATAACCTGACGGGGCGGATTACAGATGGCCCTGGAAAAGTCAAGGACTCGTGCGTTAGAGTCGACGCGATTAAAGCGATTCGGAGGGGACGCCCCCGTAGGTTCCATTACGATTTGTAGTTATGGTGTCGTTAATTTGTAATGTTCAGGTTTTCGAAAAGGTTCGTACAGTACACTTAAGAAATGTACACCCTTGTATAATCTTTATTTCTGGTTCGATTTTGATTTTTTTTTTGTTAGATATGTCTCTGAAAAATGCACTAAAAGGCTATTTAACAAAAGAGGAGTACTTAGAACCCAACTATACCAATTTTTATTATGTTTCAATTATAAAATCTTTGATTACGGTTTGAGTTTGATTTTTTTTGTCTGATAGAACTCTCAAAAACGCATGTCATGGCGAACTGGAACCAATTTTTAATGTCAAATATTGAGGATAAGGATAAGGTGTCAACGAATTCATATTCAGGACTGCATAAAACCTCACTATACTAATTCCTATGAAATTTGAATATTTTGATAATTCTTTTTTTGTTGGATAAGTTACGCTGAAAGACACTAACGATCTTAGGAGGATTAGATATGAAGTAAACAGAGTTCACATCGCTGTATTTTTTTAATTAAAAATGATTTATAATTCTCATCCAATAAAGAAAATAATATAAATATCAAAATAAAAATCTCGCCTAACGGAGGACTAAGTGGGTTTCCCATAATCAAACCTTCCTTAGAGATATAAATCTGTTCAATTAATTCAAAATAATTTGGTATAAAGCAATCTAATAAATGGGTTTACTGTTTTCGAGTGAGGGTGACATATACTAAATTTATCACATCCATAGGTGGAATACTGGGAAACCCA
Source organism: Cylas formicarius (assembly GCF_029955315.1). NCBI lineage: Eukaryota > Metazoa > Arthropoda > Insecta > Coleoptera > Brentidae > Cylas > Cylas formicarius. The sequence goes on along the minus strand of NW_026844334.1, from coordinate 2,456,506 downwards.
CTTAGTCCTTTGTTAGACGAGATTTTTATGGATAATTTGGAAAATATCATACAAGAACATCTTTTAAGTAAAAGTTTTCTATGACGGTATAGATACGTGGATGATGTTTTTGCTTGCTTTGTTGGAACGGACGTATAAAATTCACTGTCGAGATTGAACAGGATAACTGTATTAATTTCTTACACTTAACTATTACGAAAACGCAAAACAAATTAGATTTTTCTATTTACCATAGAGCTTCATACAAGGACAGAATCATACATAACAGCTCAAATCACCCTTATACACACAAAATGGCTGCATTTCACTGTTTTATACACTGTTCATATGTCCAAAATCTCAAAAATCAGGTGTCTACAGGTTGAAATGCGGATCTTGTCCTAAAATTTACATCGGACAAGCAGATAGATCCTTCAAGAAACGCATTGACGAACATAAAAGGGCGTTTAAAAACAATAGTCTATATTTTAATTATGCTACACACTTAAACACAGAAAAATACATTTTTGACGACAATTTTGATATTTTGCGTACAGCTACAAAAAGTAGAAAATTAATTTTATCGGAAGCCATGGAGATTAACAAAATGAGACATTCAAATGTATTGCTTAACGATCAATTAGATTTAAATACCTCTCCTTTATTCAACTTAAAATCTCACAACAACATTAATTAAGGTTTTATGGTCATTTTTCGGTATATATAGTAGCAGACACGGTAATGTCGAAACAATTATCATGTAAAAATATATAATTTCGTGAAAATCTCCATTATTAGACTTAAATTCACATAACAACGTTATTTAAGGTTTTATCGTCATTTTTCGGTATATATAGTAGCAGGTAGTTTGTAAATATTTGCTAAAGACACGGTGTTGTCTTAACAATTGTCATGTCAAAATATATGATTTCGTGAAAATCTGAACTTTTAGTTCTTATTTATTTTGTTAAATGGATTTTCATCAAGTAAAAGCCACCTCTGCCAGTTAGCCATGAAAAAACTTTGAAATTTCCCTTTGAGATCTATCCAGCAAAAAAGAATTGTCAAAATTAAGTCAAGGTTCGCTTTTTAAAAACTTGCAATTTCATATGGGCTTTGAAATGCTTAGTTCCTTCGAATTACGAATACCAAGCGTACCTTTCCAACTCAATCTTTGACTTTACTAAAGTTCTAAAAAGAAAGACCACTAACGGTTATTTGCGGTTTGAAAAGGCGGGATTAAGTTGTCGAATCGCAACTTTTGTGCAGCCGAGCGTACCACAGGCAGATGTTTCCTCACTCATCGAGGTATAAATACTCATAAAAGAACCGCCGCTAACTTTCGAGATTGAAGTCGCTTTGGGCCAAAGTTTTTCGACTACATTACAAACTTATCCGGATATATTATTCGACGAAACTTTGGCATGTCAAATGTTCGACGGCAGTCGTGCTTCGCATCGGAGAGAGTGTAAAATGCAAGTCAGTTTCAGTCAAGCTCTGAAGAAGTCAACCGTATGATTGGCGAAACGTTAGCAAGTCGGTTGCAGGAGGAATAAATAATTTTTATAAAAAATACTATCCTGCACACTTACACCGAGAATATGATCGATCAAACTGCGATTTTTTTGTGATCCTACAGTTTGGACCAATCATATCGGCAACTTCAATTATTCATGCCCCTGTCGGCGTATTTTTTTTTTATTCAAACGGGTATCGACTATCGGAGTTTGGTTTCGACGCGTTTTGAGCGATTCTGGCTTATCTCTCTTAATTAATCAGTTCCATAGCAGAAACAATACCCACGTGGCAGTGCGACGGACGAATGACGCTGATCGATGGATGGATCGTGACTTTCCCGCATCACAATAAAATACTGTGCTTTAAATTGTTAGGTAGAATTAGTTGTTATGGAAAACTGAAACTGGAAACAACGAAAGTGGAATCGGAACAAAAGTCCTTCAAGGGAAATAGCCAATTTGGACCGAATTTTTACGTACTTCTGACGAGCCGGCCTTAATCAGCCAAGGAAACCCTTACGGTGAACTTTGTTTTGCCCGAGAAAAGCTTAAGTATAAACCGCTTTTATATTTGGAACGCTTGAAATGTATAAATCTATACCGTCCCGTTGCATTTCCTTTTTTTCCTAGCTGAGATAAAGTTATGTTAAATTTTGTTTGCTGAAAAAGTTGAGTTTAAAGTATAAGGCGAACTATAGAAACTTTCGTAAATGATAAATAAAGAACAAAATTAAGGCTTCCTTGTGCCTCGATATACAATAATGAAGTTTCCTACAAAGGCTCTGTAGGGGAGAAAAAATTCAAAATAAATAAGAACTAAAAGTTCAGATTTTCACGAAATTATATATTTTTACATGACAATTGTTTCGACATTACCGTGTCTTTATCAAATGTTATATTTACAAACTATTTGCTGCCATATATACCGAAAAATGACAATAAAACCTTAAATAACGTTGTTATGTGAATTTAAGTCTAATAATGGAGAGGTATTTAAATCTAATTGATCGTTAAGCAATACATTTCAATGTCTCATATTGTTAATCTCCATGGCTTCCAATAAAATTAATTTTCTACTTTTTGTAGCTGTACGCAAAATATCAAAATTGTCGTCAAAAATGTATTTTTCTGTGTTTAAGTGTGTAGCATAATTAGAATATAGACTATTGTTTTTAAACGCCCTTTTATGTTCGTCAATGCGTTTCTTGAAGGATCTATCTGCTTGTCCGATGTAAATTTTAGACACCTGATTTTTGAGATTTTGGACATATGAACAGTGTATAAAACAGTGAAATGCAGCCATTTTGTGTGTATAAGGGTGATTTGAGCTGTTATGTATGACTGTGTCCTTGTGTGAAGCTCTATGGTAAATAGAAAAATCTAATTTGTTTTGCGTTTTCGTAATAGTTAAGTCTAAGAAATTAATGGAGTTATCCTGTTCAATCTCGATAGTGAATTTTATACGTCCGTTCCAACAAGCAAGCAAAAACATCATCCACGTATCTATACCGCCATAGAAAACTTTTACTTAAAAGATGTTCTAAGTGGGTTTCCCAGTATTCCACCTATGGATGTGATAAATTTAGTATATGTCACCCTCACTCGAAAACAGTAAACCCATTTATTTGATTGCTTAATAGTATCGTTAGACCAAAATTATTTTGAATTTAATGAACAGATTTACATCTCTAAGGAAGGTTTGATTATGGGAAACCCACTTAGTCCTCCGTTAGGCGCGATTTTTATTTTGATATTTATATTATTTTCTTTATTGGATGAGAATTATAAATCATTTTTAATTAAAAAAATACAGCGATGTGAACTCTGTTTACTTCATATCTAATCCTCCTAAGATCATTAGTGTCTTTCAGCGTAATTTATCCAACAAAAAAAGAATTATCAAAATATTCAAATTTCATAGGAATTAGTGTAGTGAGGTTTTATGCAGTCCTGAATATGAATTCGTTGACACCTTATCCTTATCCTCAATATTTGACATTAAAAATTGGTTCCAGTTCGCCATGACTCAGGTTGGTGCAATATGAAACACGTTTTAGTGCGTTTTTGAGAGTTCTATCAGACAAAAAAAATCAAAATCAAACCGTAATCAAAGATTTTATAATTGAAACATAATAAAAATTGGTATAGTTGGGTTCTAAGTACTCCTCTTTTGTTAAATAGCCTTTTAGTGCATTTTTCATATCTAACAAAAAAAAATCAAAATCGAACCATAAATAAAGATTATACAAGGGTGTACAGTTCTTAAGTGTACTGTACGAACCTTTTCGAAAACCTGAACATTACAAATTAACGACATCATAACTACAAATCTTAATGGAACCTACGGGGGTGTCCCCTCCGAATCGCTTTAATCGCGTCGACTCTAACGCACGAGCCCTTGACTTTTCCAGGGCCATCTGTAATCCGCGCCGTCAGGTTATAATTTGGATTTTTTTTTATAACGTAAACAACCATTAGCCGTCCCGAATGGTTTCGAATCAAATAAACCTCACGCCATTTGCTGAATTGCTTTTTTGTGAGGCGAGTCATTTTCTAAATTTGCTCGCTTAAAAAATAATAATGGAACGTTTTTAAGGAATCGTATTCGTCAAACGGCAAAGCGACGATCGTAAGTCTTCGGTGTTCGGTCATGCATCATCGATACGTTTGCACCGAGTGCATCCATTTGTTATGGACCAATCGGACTGTTATCTTTCAACGAATTTTGACAAAGTACGGTCCACGGAAACGATATATTACGACATATTCATCGCTCGTATTTCGAGGGAGTGCAAAAATCACCTCTACTTTTTGTGGCTTGTGGTCAAAAATGTGTTTTCCTGTGTTTAAGTGTGTAGCATAATTAGAATCTAGACTATTGTTTTTAAACGCTCTTTTATGTTCGTTAATGCGTCTCTTGAAGGATCTATTAGGATTTTTGAGATTTTGGACATTTTGTTTTATTGTTTTTTAAAAATTTTCCTATTGTGTTGTAAGTTCTGAAAGCTATTTTTAAAGCACATTTTCACAAATGTTTTGAAACTTTTTCACTAGGTTCTCCTATGTATGTAATTGTTTTAAATTGTTCGTGTTCTGTATTAGGTTTCGAATGAAGGGAGTTTACTGTTGTATGGATTTGTTTTTTATTTATAATTTTATCTATAATGGACGGATTGTAGCCGTTGTTCAGTGTAATTTATTTAACGATGTTAAGTTCTTTGTTGTAGTTTTCTGTTGAGAGTGGCGTATTAAGAAGTCTGTGTATAAAAGGGTGAAGTGCAGGCATTTTGTGTATAAGGGTGATTTGAGCTGTTATGTATGATTCTGTCCTTGTATGAAGCTCTATGGTAAATAGAAAAATCTAATTTGTTTTGCGTTTTCGTAATAGTTAAGTCTAAGAAATTAATACAGTTATCCTGTTCAATCTCGACAGTGAATTTTATACGTCCGTTCCAACAAAGCAAGCAAAGACATCATCCACGTATTTATACCACCATAGAAAACTTTTACTTAAAGGATGTTCTAGTATGATATTTTCTAAATTATCCATAAAAATCTCGGCTAACAAAGGACTAAGTGGGTTTCCCATAATCAAACCTTCTTTAGAGATGTAAATCTGCCCATTAAATTCAAAATAATTTTGGTATAAAAATACTATTAAGCAATCTAATAAATCTTGTTTCAGCAATGGGTTAACCTGTTTCCGAGTTACGGTGAAATCTACTAAATCCGTCACATCCATAGGTGGAATACTGGGAAATAAGTTTTTTACATCAAAAGACAAAAGTGGATTTTGATATCTTTAATTTTGTTGATTAATTCAAAAGAATTTCTTATTGCAAATTATGGTTTAAAATCTATGTGGAACTTTAAAATATTTACTAATTTTGTTGAGAGTTTAACTGTTGGAGCTCGTACATGACTGGTATGTAATGTGTAATGCATGTTTATGTAATTTAGCTAAAGAATATAATTTCGGCGGTTGTGGAATCATCATTGTTAAAAAATATGTATCTTTGTCACTAAATAGTGTGGAGTTAGTAATAACTTCCTTGGCTTGTCTTTGATATAACTCGGTAGGATCGTGTTTGATACATTGGAAAAGTTCTGGTTTAAGAAAATTGTTGGTTTTTGAAATATATTCTGGGAGATCGATAGCTATCACTGTCTTCCCTTTATCTGCACGTGTAAATATTATGTTATTTTCAGAAGCTTTGTTTTTGATAGTTTTTACTAGTGACATTTGAGAAATGTCTTTGTGTTTGTTGTTATCTATTAAGTGAGAGTTTATTATATTCGCTAATACATATTCGTTTAAACTAGAATCGTTAATGTCCTTAATTGTTAATTCACAATCGATCCCTAAACAGTCTAATTCTCTATTAATGTAAGAGTGCTGCAAGCTAAAGTTGAAACCTTTTTTTCCAGGAATTCATCTTCATTTTTAGAAAATGTTGTGTCTGTTAAGTTTATGAACCTGTTGTAAAATTGGCGGTCGGTATATTTTGTAATAATTGGCTTGCTTTTAGATGTAATGCAAGTAGTAAATCTGATTTTGACGTTTTGTTCCTTGGGGTTGTTGTCGGACTTATTTTCTTTAGAAGATTGTGGTGAAGTGTAATGGAGCGCTTAATATCTCTAATGCGGAATGTGGAAATTATTAGAGAGAAGAGCAGATGTAATCAATTCTTCTATCAACAATCTTAAATGGGAGGATTAATTATATTAAAATACTTTAAAGTCAATGTTCAAATTGGGTGCCGCCCTCTTCAATATACTTAACGCACCATTTTCTAACTAAATGCCGACTACTCACTAACTCAATAGGAGTGATCTAAGCAAACGCTTCTCGAGTTGCTTCCTCTAATTCTGCTTTGGTTTTGAAAATTTTATCTTTAAATATAAGATATTTTAATTTCCCCAAAAAAAAAATCCAGAGGAGTTTGATTATACTGATGCCGATAATAAATACTTCTAGCAAGAATTAATGCCAAGGCTTGACGTTAAATAAATAAGGTCTAACAAATCTTCCTGGGAAAATTCCTAGTCGGAAGCGATCTTGCAGATTTTAATACGCTACAGCATGAGGATTTTCTGTGCTCCATGTTTTCATTGCATTTTCCAATCAACCCGTTGTATATGTGTTGTATTCCTCTACCGGCATCCCTTTCATGTAATTGGTGGAATATGCTGGTACGATATGGCTCGAATTCATGTTAGTTTGCCCACTAAAATTATGTGTGACAACGAATAAAAGTCCCTAATTGACAATGACAGTTAGATGGACAGCTTACTAATACATAAACAACTATATTTCCGCAGATTCCAATAAATCTGTATGAGTGCAATGGACACAACATGGGCATATTTTTAAAGACCATAGTCAAATTTATGGGCAATATTCGAAAAGGCCGAAAATTAAAACACACCCTCGGTAGTGAAATAAATTGATATGGTTAAGGATGTAACTTAAGGAAAGGTCGATAACCGAAGATTTTCATGCGTTCTCAAATAAAGTCGGTCTGGTTCAAACTGAGTGTAGAGGAAAAAATAGATAAATGAAGAGCATGAAATAAAGTTTTACCTGAAACTGTTTGGAAAGCAAAGCAAAGCAAAGATGTCCTATCCAGTTTAGAAAAATGGTTTTCCCGTCAAAACACTCGTATTATGTCCTTCCTGTATAAGTGAAGGAAATATGATTTGATAAAATAAAATAAATGAAAATAATTTCGATCATTCCCCATCCCGTGTATTTTAACATTAAACAGTGTTGGGGATATACAGCATCCTTGTCTGAGGCCTTTATTTAATGGAAATTCCTGGGCGACATATTTCCTTAACTTCACTGTTGATGTTGTTCCACTATACAAATCATGCAGTGCAGCAATGAGTGTATGATTGATGTTTATGCCCTTTAGGATTTTAAAAAGTCTTGTATTGTATCGTAAGCTTTTTGAAAATCAACAAATGTTATATGTGTACTTATGTTTATGGCAATTTTCTTCTCAATGATTTGCTTGAGGCAGAATAAGTTGTCGCTACAAGACCTTCCAGCAAGTTTCGTAATAGTCGTCTATATAACCTACTCATCCTACTAGCCACTGACGGCTGTCAGTGTGTGTAATTCTCACAATGCTTCTTATTGCCTTTTTTGTAAATTGGGGTGACATAAGCCATTTTCAATGCTCCTGGAACTGGATTTCCATTAAAGTACAAGCTGAAAATATGACTTAGTATAGCATATAATGTTTCGCTTCCATGCTTGAGCAGCTCAGGGGAAATGCCTTCAGGACCTGGCGGTATTCCATTTTTTGGACTCTTTATTGCGGATTTGGTCATTTCTATAGTGATTTCAATTTGTTCACCATGTATTTAAATATCTTGGTATGGAAAATATTCGACTATCCTCTCGCATTTTCAACTCAAAACAACCGTTTCCTTTGTATAAAATGTCGACCGTTCCCGGAAGTCGCGTGGGTTTTTGATATAAATTCAAACTCGAAAATGTCGAAAAATACATTTCCCGGAAGCGACGATGCAATTTATATCGACGATCGCTTTGTGTGGTCCTGTCCGACTGCGCCTGTTTATATACTGAAATTTGTCCCGAGTTAACTCCGCTAATTAATACGTCCTTGTAAGGGGCGGAAGGGAATGAAACCCTTTTGATTTTTCCGATGAAGTTTAGCCGTTTAAGTTTTTGATTCAACATTTGAAAAAAAAATGAAAAAAAATAGTTTTTTTTTGTTTTTCCATTTTAGTAGACCTGAAAATTCAACTGAATAGGTCTGAAGAAGCCTAAGTTTTTACCATTTTTTTTTAAACTTTGTTTTCTTGTAGCAAAAAAACAATTTAGGTTTTTCGAAAAAATATACATTTTTTTAAAGGGAAGTCGACGCTATGAAGTTTAAATTGAATTAAAAAAAACAGCAAAAATGAAACATTTTGTTTCGCTGTCGTTTATTCTTAGCCCTTTTTTGCCTTCAGGACCTGGCCTTTTTTCCATTTTTTAGACTCTTTATTGCGGATTTCAACTTGTTCACCATGTATTTATCTTGATAATTGAATTCTTGTCTGTCTTCTGTCAGTAATCCTTTGTAATCCATTTATTGCTTTCGATGAGTTGCATACGCGTATGTTGCTCGTGTGATGTTCTTACATTCTTAATAAATTCCCAAACTTCCATGTTTTTCCTTCCAATATATTTGTCAATTTCTTGACACTTTCGGTCCCAGAGCTCACCCTTCCTCTTTTGCATCAATTTTAATTATGTAATTACCAAATCTTCCTCTTTTTAGGACGCCATTTTCTCCTTTACTAATAATTCTGTTTCCTCATTCCACTATAATTCGTCGCTGATGTGCCGTTTTTGTTTTCTTAATGATTCTTTAGCACTTTTTTGTAGGCTATCTATTGCATTGTTATAAACTTTATACAGAGTTCTTGCTTGCTCTCTGCATTACGAGACTTTAAAAGGCGGTCCAAGATCCTCAATCCAGGAATGCTAACAGGGCACCTCCACATCATGGACAATACATGTAGGACATGTTTAGAAGACCTCTAATTCTCTAATTCATTGAGCCAGTACGAACCGTCCTACTCTAATGAATGCAACAGATCGAATAGCAATAGAAAGTTCTTTCTATAACAGCAGCATAAACTAGATTTGAGTTAGGGTCTTCTCCAGTCCTAGGTGTTACATATTTCGGTCATAGGTAGAGCTTACTGGATGCTTGGTTCCATTAGGGTTCATATGGGACAGTTTTCAGCAACTCCCTGCCCTCCAAATCATCATCGAAGGCAGGATCGAGGGAAAAAGAAGTCGAAGATGAGGAAGAACGTTGAATAATGTTAGAATCGCGATTATATCTATCAAGTGAGTACGCCTACCTTTGAATCATGTAGGTGAAGTTGAAGGTGCAGTTGAGGGTGATTAACATCAAATCGGCGATGCTGAGGTTGACGAGGAAATAGTTGGTGACGGTCCTCATCCTCCTGTGGGCTGAAACAAAGCGCTTTGTTCATTTTGGTTAGTCCCTTTGTAACGGGAAACGATTCATACATTTTGAAACTCCGATAATCAGTTTTAAACTTCAGCCTCGACATAAATTTCAAACTAGCCGGCAATTAATAAACGACCTGCCGGCGTTAATACCTCATTTAATACGTACCGCGGCAACAATGGCCGACTTATTAATGAAATCGAATTTCCGAATTTAAATTGGGCAAGGGCCGTTCGGAAAACCCGGTTGTTTTTTTAATTTTTTTAATTAATACTCGCAAATTGCAGGTAAACGATTAAATTAATTAGCCGCGCGCTTTTCGAATTTGAGTCGGCGATTACGGGGCAGCGGGGGAGGGGGAGTGCCAAAGGGCGGAGAAAAAAAAAACGTGAGCCTTCGATTCGGATCTTTCGTTTTCTTTTCCCGTGCTTGGAAGCTGTTTTTCTCTGTTAATTATATATATATATATATATATATATATATATATATATATATATATATATATATATATATATATATATATATATATATATATATATATATATATATATATATATATATATATATATATATATATATATATATATATATATATATATATATATATATATATATATATATATATATATATATATATATATATATGTATATGATTGAATCATTTCCCGAAGTAGAGGTTATAGCGCTGGATTTTCCACGTTTCCGCGTTCAAGAAATTTTTGAAAATAATAAATGGTTTTCGAGAAAATAAGATTTTTCCGAAAGCATGCAATGCGCCGTAACAATCATGACGTCATCGCGTCTTGACAGCCCCGAAATAACGATTTCAATATGGATTTTTTCAAATATCCCGAGCAACGTATGTGATAGACGAAAACCGTAAATGCAAAAATTGTAGCTCTTGATGCGGCCTATGACACCGTTTAAACCAATTAGCCATATTTTTTACGATTTTTGATTTGCGGCTCATAATTTACTCTGTAAAAGAACAATTTTCTTTTAGATTTTTGCCTATAATTTGAAGGCCCTGTATATAATCGAAAAAATGTCTGCACTGGATCTTATGCGTCTACGGGTTAAGAAATTTTACGAATCGGATGAACGATTTTGGAAGAAAACATATTGTTCTGGAACACCCTGTATAATAGGTGAAAACCTTAAATACAAAAGTTTTTGCTGTTGATGCGGGCTATATCGCAATATAAAAGAAAGTGAGATCGGAATTATAGTCTTTCAGTTATAACCAATTTTCCAGTTTTCCCATTTTTCAGTTTTTTCGAATTTTCGGCGCACCCCGTATATTTTTTAAAAATTGTCAAGAATGAAAGTTTATAGAGTCCTGCTTCTTCTGGTTGAAGAATTTTTTTGGTCTCGCAACTAGTTTTTGAAAAAATGATGTTTTTTGTAGACCCTTACACACGCAATTTTTAATTTTTTTAAACTACTTCCCGTCCTCCCAGCCATCCCATTTTCAATAGGTTCCGTAACGGGGCTAAGCTGCATATATGTGTCAAATATGAAGTCGATTGCTTTAAATTTCGGATACTCATCGTGTTTCATAGCAATGTTCAAAAAACAGACGAAAATCGCGGAAAAAAGATGGATACTGGCGTCGGATCAGGGCCATTTTTTATAAGCTTATGTGCCTCGTGGATGGTTAAAAAGGACGCAAATTTCAATTTTGTAGCTTCAACGGTTCGAAAGTTATTCAGGAAAAACCAAAAGACGAGAACGGAGAACGGACAAACAGTTAGTAGCTTCCAGTACTTGGGAATTATGTGCGAGGAAACAAGAGGACAGGATACAGAATACAGTCTCTACGTTCTCGTAAAATTAAAATTGCTAAATGAACTAAAAGCTAAAGTTTGGCCACATACCAAATGCAATAAAGAATAAAAATTACGTCCTCATCTGACATTGACAGCCATATGCACACAATAAAAAAAGATATCAACAAATCTATATATCGTTGTGGCTGCCATATAAAATAAGAAGGTCGTATTCATTCACGAGACAATTGAGTAAGCATTTGCCTTAAAAAAATACGTTAATAATGTATTTCTCCGAAACCAAAATTTTCATAAATTAAACAGTTAAAGGCAGTTTTCTCAAAAAAATAGGTTTAAACAGTCCAATTGTATATAAGGAAGTTGGAGCTTCGAAGCTCAAACGACTGTCGGAAAGTAGCACAGTAACACAGTAACTGGCGTTCCACTCGTAACCGTTTGTTTGCGTTGCCTAGGCACTCCATCAATGGAAAACTTTCGACTATCGTCTCGCATCTTGAACTGAAAACAAGCGGGTCGCGTTGCACGTGGATCGGGAGGTCCTTTGTATAAAATGTCGACCATTCCCGAAAGTCGCGTGGGTTTTAATAAAATAAGAGAAAATCATAAAAATAGGATCTGTCGTCTAACCCCTAGAACTCAAATAAATTTAAATGATATACCAAAAAATTGTGCCCCATTGTTTTTTTGTTATGTTTTGCTGTCACTTTTGACCAAATAATAAACTTTCACAAATAGGCGGTCCTATACAAAGTAATTTTTTAAAATCCGAAATGCGATCGGTTTCCAACAATTATTATTATTAGCATTTAAAATTGTAATGTTAGTTTCTGATCACCCCGTATTTATCTATTATTGAAAATATCAAAACGGACCACTGAATTTAAGCTTTTATAAGAAAAGCAACCCCAAACTTATACGAAATGCATTGAGTGGGAGTGATTTGATTTAAAATTCGAAATGTGCCAGAAGCGGTGAGACGTAGATATAGATATGCCTAGAAAGTTTCGAAAAATTTAGAGACACTATCATATACAGGTTGTTCTATTTAAAATAGAAAAGTTGTCCCTCGTATATATAACAATTTCAAAAAGTATAAGTGAGTTAAAATATCTCTCCTCATCATGGAAGTTAAGATAAACGGTTCTACTTATTCGAAAATACCACTCAGCATCAATGCTTAACCAAATTTACAACAGTCCATTTACTGCGGTACTGTAGAATTCATAAAACGTAAATGCACTATATTTTTGGTCGAATTATACATTGCGTATAACATTGCGGCGTACACAAAACGTGAAACATAACCTCTTTTGCCGATGTTCCTTCTTTACAGTGTTAGATTTGGACTGCCACTGCTGTTACTTAAATTTTCCCGCGCTTTATCGCTTACCAATCACGATCCAGATGACGATACAGTTTCCTACGGTGGCGGTGACGATCATTACGCTGAAGACCGCGGTCCAGGCGATTTGGACCCATATGAAGGTGACGCTGTCCCACGATTCGGATCCGGAATCCGGATCTTCGAACTGCTGGGAAGTGCTGGATTCTAGGAACTGATAGTCCTGGAACGAAAACATCGTATTAGGGAATTTTGAAAAAGTAAATAAATATATAAACATACTATTTTAACGCTGACACAAATTCAGGTCTTTTTTCTTGCTTAACGCATTTTACTAAACGTGAAGCCGTTAGAAACAGCTTTTCCTAAAGTATAAATCGTGCTATAAATGACGCGATGGTGGTTGCTTACCTTGTCAGCAGGTGGAGCCAGGAATTTGGCCTAGGAAAAGTCTTTTTAACGACTTTAAGTTTTTTGAAGACTTGGAGATTTATTTATGGAAAATGAGTTTGAAATTCATTATAGATAGCAGTTACGCCCCCTTGTGACCATTTCAGAAAGTCGAAACTAATATACAGATTTTTTATACTTGACCGATTGATTGAATATTTTTTTTTTCAAATTTCCGTGGATCCTAATATCGCACCTTACTGGGACACACTTTAAGTTAAATAAATATCTCTGTATAGCACTGGTTCTGAGTCACCTAAATTATTCTGAGTCAATATAAATTATAAAAAGTAAAGAACTCCTATATTTGAATAAAAAACAGGTGAATGATTTCAAGAAAAGTGAGCGTCAACTTTAATGTATTCTTGCCCATTTTTTGCAGTAAACACAAAATATACTCCTCAAAAAAAAAGGAAGTTATAGGGAGAACCATTTTTTTAAAAATCCGTTTTCGATTCTACGCCAAAATTTAAGCATAATTTATGTTTTCAAGGATAAAACCCCGAAATTTAATGTTAAAACGAACAACTAAGTATCTAGGACCAGTAAATTTGTAAAAATTTTATAATTACATTTCTGTCAGTGCGGAAAATAAATATGGCCCGTCTAAATGAAACCCAGAGATCCAGAAAGACCCATTGCAAAATTCACCGTGAGTAAAAGTGAGAGAAAATTTATAGAAACTATTTTATTGAGTATTGAAAATTTACGCGAATTCAGTTGTCATGTATCAAAACCTGTAAGTTTCATACGAAAGATTTAAAATATTATAATTTTGTTGTTACATGGTGTCAAAAAAGTGTCCGCCCCGACATCAATTCTGTTATTTTAAACGGAACACCGTGTATATTTCGGAATTTAAATAGGTGGTGCCGTTCATTAGGTCACTTATTGGCAATATATATTTTTTTTAATAACAAAGACATGATACTACTTCTTTTAAAGGTATTATACTCCATACTTTTTAAATAGAAATATAAAAAACAACAAAAAGAAACAGAAAATTTCAAAGTTTGTTTATACCTTAATGCGTCAAAAAACAAGATTGTGATGTCATAGCCAACTATATTTTTAAATATTCTGATATTTCTTTATTGTTTTGATGCCAGATGAAACAAGCATTTTAAGGAGAACATTATAAGCTAAACTTTACGGATCGAGTTAACGAACTCTTTTTAGATCACTTTTTGATTTATAGATTTATTTATTCAAGATTTCTCACCTTGTTTAGTTAACCTAGAAGCTTTAATTATTTAATAATAATAATAATAATAATAATAATAATAATAATAATAATAATAATAATAATACATTTATTGTTATACCCATCAAAGTTACATAGAAATAATTACATAACCAAAATTAAATAAGTGAAATAATGGTCAACAATAGGCCTTGTTGACAGCAAAGAAGTATTAATGATATATTTATATCATCATGGCCCGCAGCTTTAGATTTTATATTTTTCAGAATGTTGAGAATCTCATCTTCCGTGGACAATACAAAGTCAAAGTGATCCGTTCTGTCATTTAACCTATTATTATAATAAAAATTCAGCAGTTTTTGATTGGGGCTATCATTATGTTCCACACTGTTTATAAAAAAATTATTAATTTGATCGACATTATCTAAGTGACTTGGCAAAGTACCCCTGTGACATTTTACAACATTAAGTTTCCTTAGTTCGTTCCATTTCTCTTTGGCATTACCATGACAAAACTTAGTTCTTAAATAAGCTTTTTTCTCTGATCTAATGGCCGAATTTGCATAATTACGTAATTGTTTGTAATGCTCGTAATGTGCTGGAAGTTTAGTCAGTTTAAATTTTTTTAGCGCTTTATTTCTCAGCTTTTGTAGCAGTTTTATGTTTTCTGTTATCCAAGGCGTATAGTTATAGTTTTTATTCTTCCTAGCTTTTCTTCAATGTCACAAAAATAAAGTAAGTTATTTAACGGTAAATCTAGTAGATCCCTCTTAAACTCCTGAAGATTAATGGTTTTTAATGATCTATAATAAAAACTTACAGGTTCATTATCTGGCAAGTCTAGACTGAATTTTATGTATGTCAAAAAGTGATCAGCGATGTTATTGTCGACAACTCCTACATCAGACACGTTTTTTACATTGGTAAATATTAAATCTAAGAGCGACATAGAATGTAATGCAATGCGGGTTGGTTCTTGTATATATTAGTCCATATTGAAAGTAGAAAACAGGAATTTCTTTCTTAAGCAAGAGTGACCTTTATTTTAACCAAGGATTCCAAAAATATACAGGGTGTACTATTTAAAATAACAAAGTTTATGTCGGGAGGGGGGACACTTTTGTGTCACCCTGTATCAACAAAATTATAATATTTTAAATCTGCAATAGAATCCAAGAAACTTTTACACAAAACTTTTTTTCGTATGTCCTATAAAAGAAATTTTTCGTCTTAAATTTGCTTAACTCAAGTATTTATAATAAAAATGGCAAAATTTTAATATTGTTTTACTTTATAATCTCACAATATACCGGAGCAGCAAGCGTTTGGTTAGTTTTGCTTAGTTTCTATTATGCTTAGAGAGAAAATAGAGCCGGCAACGTTGGATCACGATCAAACATTTGACGCATTCTCTCTTGGGAGTTAAGTAGAGACACTTGCATTCATTTATGAGCACTTAAAAAGATAAAAACTAATAAAAACTAATTTTTCTGAAGTTGTCTTTTTAGAATGAACCCAAAAATCGCCCACATATTTATTGGCAAAAAATAGGAATATATATATATATATATATATATATATATATATATATATATATATATATATATATATATATATATATATATATATATATATATATATATATATATATATATATATATATATATATATATATATATATATATATATATATATATATATATATATATATATATATATATATATATATATATATATATATATATATATATATATATATATATATATATATATATATATATATATATATATATATATATATATATATATATATATATATATATATATATATATATATATATATATATGATGACACTATATTCCGGGATATAATCCGTTCGCTCGTTGAACTCCGACTGGAATCTTGCATCCGACTGGAATCCTGCAAATCCTGCATCCGACTGGAATTCTGCAGTGTTCGAAGTGTTTTCGGAGCGCGAGCATTGAAGATGCCAAGTGAGATTTTGGCGAAACGTCTGCAGGATTCCAGTCGGATGCAGGATTTGCAGGATTCCAGTCGGATGCAGGATTCCAGTCGGATGCAGGATTCCAGTCGGATGCAGGATTCCAGTCGGAGTTCAACGAGCGAACGGATGATATCCCGGAATATAGTGTCATCACACACATATATATATATATATATATATATATATATATATATATATATATATATATATATATATATATATATATATATATATATATATATATATATATATATATATATATATATATATATATATATATATATATATATATATATATATATATATATATATATATATATATACAAGTCTTTTTCCAAGTGACGTATAAGACAAAACTATCAATTTTCTGACATATAACCAGCCTACATCATTTTTTTTTTAAATGAAATACCCTATATATCATATATTTGTCTAATAGAATATGTTATTCGGATTACAATGATGTAATACTTACGAAACAATTCCACAGGAATAGATTTTTTTAATTAAGTTAAGTAACGGAACTGGTCCAAATCCAAATCAAGAGACCAGAGAATATCCGTCAATGTGGGTATTTTTAAGTTGTGTATTTTTGAGCCAGTGCTTCTTCAAACAGAGAAAAGTGGGGTTATATTCCATGGTGTGTAAGTCGATTAGGTTTACTTTTTTTTAAACTTTGGACATTTGAATAAATCAGAGGCTGTTCACCATTTAGTGCCGTGGGAATTCCGGAAAAATTTCTTGTTGGGATTTATTTGCTCCCACCTTACCTGGTTACCATAGCAACTATTGCATATATTTGCATCACGAAATTGACAATTTCAAAGTGTCAAAGAAAATTTATAAATTTTAATTTTAAACGAATTATCCCCTTTGTCCGCGGAATTAAATAAGGAAGGGTCCGTGTCCCTTCTTCCAGCCTTCGTAGGGCAACTGGAAAGCTGATTTCGACAGAAAAAACGTTAATTCAATGCGTATTATCCGATTAAACCAATTAATTCAATTTAAGTTTGATTGTCAAAAAACGTAGAAAATTCCCGGGACGGATAGCGGTATACCTTGTTTCGAAGTATATCGCCTTTGCTTTTGATGACAACGATCTAAAATAACGTGTTTTATACATGTAAAGATTAAATGTTTTGTATTTAATATAAGTACAGTGGAAACTGCCTACAGCTATACTCTGTATAATGTAAAACTCTGTATTATGAACAAAATTTGTTGTACTATTATGTATGTATGTACTAATCCACTCTGTATAATGAATTTCTCACTCTGTATACCGAAAGAAAAAAGGGCACGTGAGATAACAAAGTAAGGAATTACCTTCACAGAAATAATCTAATTACCGAGAACCTGGTCGTCGTAAGTGTTCTTCTCGATCATGTTAATGCCTTTATCGGTATGCATAAAAGCACCCCATTGTTTCAATCAGTTCTAATTTTACTTAGTGAATATGGCGAGCATGCCGAGTAAGCTAAAAATTTTGTTGCTTTAATTCGGGTGATAGAACGGGGAGAAAAGAAAAGTAATGTGGGACGTCGACACGGACTTGCACCGTCGACTGTATCCACGATTTGGAAGTGCAAAGAAAAAATCATCCAGGCTGAAGCGGCGGGCAGTAAAAAACTAAGAAAGATTTGGATCGGGCAATGTTGCAGTGGTTCCAACAGCAACGTCGTAAAAATGTGCCACTCTCTGGACCTATCGTAAAATTAAAAGCAGCAAAGTTTGCTGAACAGCTTGTCATTATCGATTTCAACGCTTCGGAAGGATGGTTGGGCAAGCTCAAAGAGAGACGTGGTATAAAAAGTAGCGAAGCTCGTGATGTCGGCAGAAACGTCACTAACTATTGGCTGGAGAAGACGTGGCCAAAACTAGCAGAAAAGTACCATGCTGACGATATTTTTAATGCTGACGATATTTTTAATGCTGACGAAACTGGATTTTTTTTTAAAATGTCGCCAGATAAAACTCTTAAATTTCGAAGTGAAAAGTCTATGGGTGGAAAACTTCCTAAAGAAGGTATAACAGTGAAACGGGATGCAGAATTAAAGGGGAGGGAACTATTACTTCTCTTAGCCGAAACAACCAGTGTATTACAGCCGAAGGACCAGAGCGTAATAAAAAGTCTTAAGGGTCGGTACAGGAAAAACATTTTAATGGGAATGATCGAACCCGAATACAAATTTTCCATTAATATGCTAGATGCAGTCAACTATATTATTAAAGCTCGGAAAGCGGTGATAGCAAAAACAATTCCACAATTTACGTTTACAAGTGAGGAGTTGCAAGATTTTATATTGATAGATCGGGATTTGCCCACAACAGCGGACTTGACAGAGAAAGCCATATTGCAACAGGCAAGAAAAGCTGAGGAAGAGCATCAAGAGGAAGAAGTATATATTCAGTTAAGCTGTTGTACTATGGGGAAGATGCCCCTCTCGGTGAAAATACAAGCCAAAGTACGAGATGCGTATTGGCATGATAAAAAATTTAATAGAAAATGACCGATTATTTGAAACATTAAATGCAGTTCTTAAATATTTATGTATAATATTTCTAAGTATATATAAAATAATTAAATATTACAGAACACATATGCGTATTTTTATTTTTCAAGTGCCTATAACTCTACAAATTATCACTAATTGCCCCAATAAGTGCTTTTTTTGTTGATCCTAATTTTGTTTCACTCTCGTAGTGGTCATTAAGATTAATCACATCGGGCTCCATGTTTTATTGTATACAATTTTTAAAATGTGCTGCACCGCATTTTTGCAGCTTTCAACGGGCATATTATTAATTACGTTTTTAATTAAATTTATTCCACTGGGTGGTGCCCCCGCATTTCATATGTAATCAATGAATATGGATTTCCCTTTCTTGTAACCGAAACCAAAATAAATATCATTTCGTTACTGATATTCTCGACTTTCCGTTTTTGTACTTTTTAATTTTGGTGTTCTTTTTGTGAAAAATAACTTTGAGGGCCAGTTTACAAGAAGTTTTGCAGTTTACAATGAATTACTCTTCTGGAGTTGCGTTTTCTTTTATTAGAAAGTTCGATTTTGACTTTAATTTATCCATTATTTGGACAATGTATCGTGTGCTCTATCTAGGGTAATTATCCATCTATTTTCGGAATTTTAATTTAAATTACCTGAAGTTAATTAAGTCTCCAAGTCAGCTCCATGTTCTTTTGGCTTCCTTGTCGGTTCATCCAAAGCAGAACAATCTAGTTTTGCTGAAGGAAACGCATTATAGCATAATACAAAATCTATAAGTACGAAATTTATTACATTAGTTCGTCAGTTCAACAGAAACAACATTCACTATAAAAAAATTAACACAAATCTTTGGAATGAATGAATGAGGGATGAGAACTGACCGAGAAAAGTAGAACAGAAGGGTAAAGGCAAGGTCAACAATCTCATGGACAGACGGAATCGAAAATATCATAGAGCAGTAGATGAAGATGACTGGAAAAACAGAGACAGATGGCGTTCGACATGCGGGAAGTGACAGAAGCGGTGGGAACCCCATTTTATATATATAGGGTGAGTCAACAAAAGATTAATGTCCATTATCTCGACGATATCGAGGAATGCTGGGCTAACATCAAACGCCAATAACAGCCATCTATTAGAACCGAACACCGTAATAATGAATGAGTGGATGATACAAGAAAACACCAATAACCCACATCCGAGAACTTATGCAAATAACCTTTTAAACGCCACATTTTTTACGATTACGAAAAAAAAAAATTTCACAACATTTTTAAAAAATACTTGCTAAATTTTGATTGCTCCCTATTTCTACCATTTAAATGTGGACACGGACTTTTACTTCTCTGCTAAATTTGAAGCTGACATCTGCCAATTTAAAACACAATTCTCATTTAGCACGGAATATCGGAACACCCTGTACAATAGGTGACAACCTTAAAAACAAAAGTTGTTGCTGTCTAGGCGGGTTATATCGCAATATAAAAAAAAGTGAGATCTGAATCATAGTCCTTCAGTTAGAACCAATTTTCAATAAAAGGGGGACCCATTTTTCTTAATTCATTTTTAATGGATGCAATGTAGTAGAATATTCAGAGTCTAACAAGAGAAAAACTAATAAATATAAATATCAGCCCTTAAGTTAACCTAAATTCACAATATAACAACTTTAATAAAATCAAAATGTAAAGATTTTATATTATTATATAAGCGGTTAAATCTACTACTTAATAACTTAGTTTAGTTATTGTGAAAAAAAAATGCGATTTCATTAGAAAAAAATCAAAATAAACGTTTTTCGTTGTATTTTACTCCAGCAAGTGGATATCTTCGTCTCTTAATTTTAATAGCCAACCAGTTAAAGGACAAAAAAAAATTCTCGTTGATTTGCGAAACGTGTTCCGAAGATTACACTACAAAAACAACTACCTTCCCTTTAAAAAGTTATGCCTTGGCCCTTGCCTATGAATCAGTTACTTATTGTTGAGGTTACCCGGTAACAATAGGTACGAAGGTGGTAATGTATTACTTTTTAGTTAGTTTCCGTCCTACACCAACACGGTATACACAACCATACCGATAAAATGCGACGTTGCCACGACCGGAATACTAATACAGCGCTCGCCGTGTAGCATGTTAAGTATAATTTGTGTACATTATGCAACAAGTGACGTCATCCCACGCTATTCCTACAAACTGCGGGTCCGGCAAATTGAATATTAACGCAGGTCCTTAAATGTTTGACCTTAGGGCGCGGAGGCGGGGTGAACCAATTAAGGGGAAAGCGGAGCGAAAAAAAAAAGATGGAACTCGATAGTGGCCTCCACTTTGAAGAGGCACTCGACACGTTTTTCTCGAACGGTGGAGAGTCCTTGTGTTGTAGATCGTAGGTCGATGCTCGATGTCCAAAGGAAGACCCGACAAGCGGGACATAAATATACAGGGTGTTTTCTAATTGAATATCAAAAATTAAGGCGGCGAATTTGGGGTCCATTTTAAAAAGATAATTTCACATGAAAATATGTCTGCAACGTCTTAACTTTTGACATACAGGGTGGAGAAGTTTTCTAAAATACAAGCGACATTATTTAGTGTAACACCATTGGCAAGTGTAAGTTTGCTTTCGACCTCATGGCTATTGGAAGGTTGTGGGTGAAGTGTATTTTTCGATGAAATGCTTAATATCTTTAATGTGGAAATTATTAGAGAGAAGAGCAGAGGTAAGGTGTTTTAATTCTGGGTTAGGTGACTCGGGCTGAGACAGTTTTACAGCTCTATAAACAAGATTGTTGGTAACCGATGATTTTTGGGCCGGATGGTGATGTGACCATGCATTAAGGTATAAGAAGTAAGAATAATGGTAGGTCTGCTGACGGGCCACTGCAGGCTTAAGAGGCATCTAAGCCTGATGGAAGTGGAAGAAAACACAGAATGTAGATTGTGTTAGGAAGAGGAGCAAACTGCCGCACACGTACTGTGCCACTGCGAAGGCCTAGCGAGAGTGCGTTTCCATCTGCTGGGCGATACCAAACCAGAGGCAGAGAGCTATACGAGGGAGCCATTATCGAAGTTGTGGAGTCTGGTTAGAGAGACGCACCTGGATAAAGCCCTATGGCTATGGAGAGATCCTTGAAAATACATCACCCTCTATAATTTGAGGTAAATCCCTCTATCCGTTCGCCAGATATATTTAGAAGTCAAACTCTATAGTCTTTATAATCTTGTCTATAGTCTCTGGTGGGGTCATAGGTCATACCCGAACGGTGTTTAAGGCTGAAGCGTAAGTAGAAAGGAATCAGTGAATATTCGCCTCTAGACAAAGTACGAATTTCCTTTCTCGTCCGTTTCGGATTAAAGGGTTGACGACGAAGTCCCGGACGTTCCCGGAATAATCCGGGGACGTCCACGTCGTCGTCTCGTCGAAATGAACAATTTAACAAATCCGGGACGCTTTTTCGCCCATAAGGTTTGGAAACGTCCATCCTCGGTTAAACCTTAGGGGCAGAAGTTCTTAATTTCGAGCGAAGCGTGGTCAAGGTTCGGATGCCGCTTTGCCACGTCGACCTGTTGACGGTGAGCGTGTCAAAAAATGTCAATAGTTTGAAATTATATAAAAATTTCCTGTTTTTCCATATTTTTCAAAAACGAGTGTAATTGGAGTAAGATATTCTATTAAACACATATATAAAAAACAGGGTGTTCTATTTAAAAATATATAAGGCTTATTAAGGCTTATATTTGAGAAAATTGATAGTGGTTTGTTTTATACATTACTTGGAAAAAAACTTTATATTAATGTCACCAGAAACAAAAAAGTTACAGCCAATTAAAATGTTATCGAGCTAAACTGAACGCACGGTACATAAATTTTCATTTTATAATTTAACTTATATAAAACAAACAGTTTTTTCATTCCATTTAGCACACAGTTACCTAGAAATTTCTTTAACTTTTTCATCCGGTTTTTTTTGAAAAAGTTTAGTTTTAAAACGGTCAAGCTTAAGAGTTCCCTGAAATGTCATATGACGTATGTCAACTGTCATACCACATTTTGACAGAATAAGATTTGTTTTGACGTCTGATATGATTCGTTTTGAGTATTAAAAATCAACACGCATATTTTTAACAGTTGAGATTTTTTTGCTTCTGTATATAAGTTTAGCTATTTTACATAAAAGCGTACGAGTGAGCGTTTCTATTAGATTGCCATTGGGTGAGCCACTTCATCACTACAAGAAAAGTGTATCCATCTCTTACACTAAAATTTATTATTAAACCTATTTTCGTTAATTAGCCTTTGCTGCTTGAACAGGAAATCATTCGAAATTTCTGAAGATATCTTGCAAAAAACGTTGGTTGTGCTTGTAAGTTTTAAAATAAAGGTATAAACTAAACAGACTCAACTTTTTTTGATCAAAAAAGAGATAATTTTAAACTTTTGAATAGCAACTTAAAAATAATCGGGTAAATGCGGAGTTGTAACAAATTTAGAAGATGAATGACAGCTTGAGGACCTCAACCATGGCCTCCTAGGTCTCCAGATTTAAATAGTTTGGACTTTTTCTTATGAGCGCCTCTTAGAAGTGTGCTTTATCGCATATAACACTGTAGAAGAGCTAAATGATCGTATATGAGGAAAAGAGCTGAAGGGTTTATCCTTCAACGTGGAGGACACTTTCAACAACCCATCTAGTTTCTACGTTCTACTTTTTTGTTTAAATAACAATCGTTTATTATTCATTTGTTATTTATTAAAACTGTAAAAGTTAAGGAAATATTCTTTTTTTTTTCTAGATATTTTTTTTAGGTATATATTTTATTTTTCACAAAAAAGGTTTTCGATTTAATCAGTGCAGTGGCGACCTAATTAACAAAAATATTATTTGCTGATAGACAGTGACTGAGAGAAATCAGTGGCGTGCCATTAATGTATGCCGAAATAGACGGGTGAAATTCCGTACGCCCGCAACTGGTGTATTTTAAGAAAATTATGGTATACTAAATAATGCCTCTTGATATATAAAAAAGTGTGTCAAATTTGGTTAAAATATCTAAAGTGGTTTTACAGATATTAAAAAAATATATTTTATTTATCGTAAAAGTTAAGACGTTTAGGACCCTTTAAAATGGTCCCAAAAATCGCCCCTTTGAATAGTGACATTCAATTAGAGAACACCCTGTTAAGCGGTGCGTGGACGTATTATTTTTGACGGGGATTTATCAGAAAAAGTGAGGTTGGAATTTACCTCTCCCGTAGCTTTTCTGAGATCGGGGTCAAATAATACCCTTTTGTTCTTATACGAAATGAAAAAATAACGATAGTTTTGGAGTTTTAATCAAATAACTGAATAACTACATAAGATTGCTTTGGGAAAATCGCAAATGTAAAATGACGTATCTCTAAAGAATGATGTAATACCAACAAGCGTATTTACATTTATGTAAAAATTATACACCAAGTTATTTCTAAAAATTCCCTTATGCGCACAAAGTCCTTTTGAAAACCACAACGCAGATTATTTAAAAAAAACTAATTATTTAATTAGTATATTTACATTTATGTAAAATTCCAATCCTTTCAAAAATGTTAAATATTTGAAAATAGGAATGTAAAATTATTTCAAAAAACAATATATATAAAAATTATTCATATAATACTCAAAGTGCACAAAATTTCTTTGAAAACCACAGTGCAGGTTATTCCAAAAAATTCCATTACTCAAACAGCATACGTCAAATTGTGCATATTATAAAAAGATTCCTTCATTTCAATGTAATTTACCTACATATAATAATGTAAAGCAAAATAACGTATATCTAAAGAATGATGTAATACGTATAAGTACTTCTTTAAGTGCACAAAATCTCTTTGAAAACCACGGTACAGAATATTCTTAAAAGGCCATTACAGCATATTACATCTACATAAAAAATATGCATTTGTAAAATTACGAATTTCTGAAGAAATTGCTAATTGTGCAACAAAATTATTTTTAAAATTCCCTTATTTGCACACGATCTCTTTGAATAACCTTAAATTATTATAAAAAAAAACTCCCCCCCTTAAAGGAAAATCACGGCAATCCGGCAACGCCTGTACTCTATATCTAATAAGTTCGATTCACCTCTGTCGTAAAGTTGTCCGTAAACGACCAGGTCGAACTGGCCTGATCGTACTGTTCGAACGCCGCTATCGATTCCATTTCGTTCAGTTCCATTTTCTCATTTCCTCCCGAATTTCATATCGTAACCGTGTTTTCCGCTAAACGCC
Source organism: Cylas formicarius (assembly GCF_029955315.1). NCBI lineage: Eukaryota > Metazoa > Arthropoda > Insecta > Coleoptera > Brentidae > Cylas > Cylas formicarius. The sequence continues at coordinate 2,431,434 of NW_026844334.1, read as the reverse complement.
GCGACGCCCGTCGACATCGCCTGCAACAGAAAAACGTTTTAACGACCATATTTTAACGAGGGAATTGTTAAACTCGCAATTAAACGCGGAACAGTTTTAATGGCCGAAATGTAAAACGATTCGAACGATTTTTATCAAATTCGTGCCATTTCTGTTTTATATCTACGCGTTTATGTTTAAAAATCTGTGGAGCGCAAATCCGGACGTCGTGGTGAGCTGATTCAAAAATTGCCAAAATGCGTGCCAAACGAAATCCAGTAAAATCGACCATGACTGATTTGTTCTCTGTTGTAATGGCGCTGTCAAATTTAGAGCAATGAATTATAGTACAAAGGAATTCCAAAGCAATTGCAATTAATTTTCGAGCGATCGGAACAATCGCAGAACAACGTCAAGGAATTGCTCGAAGAATTTCAGAGGAATTCCAGAGGAATTATCCAATTATCGTGGTAACCTCGAGACTGCGTTTTGGTTTTTTGGAAATCACACGAACCAGAAAATAATTGACCCAAAATAGGTTCCGAAGTGCGTTGAGGTTGTTGTCTTTCAGAACACCTTTTTGTATCGTTTTTATATTATATTTTACTATAACTCGTTTTTCTTCATTGGTAAAGTCCATGACCACTTCCTTGAAAAATTAATCTATATATATTATTTATAAGTACTTATGATGGAAAATTGATCACTCAAACGATTTTTTTAAATTTCGATTTCAACATTTTTTTTTTATAATAAAAATTTTAAACACTTTTAATTAAAAGATAAATTTATGAAATTTAAAATATAATAACAACTTAAAATTATTTGTTAATTTACAGTTATTTTTATTTTTTTAACTTATTTTTTTGTCAAAAATCAGCATCAACACCAAAATAATTTGTATGATTATCTAAATTTGCAAAATTGTATTTAAGTAATAATTAAAACTTATTTTTTAATGATATAATTTGATAATTCGCCCTGCCCATTTTAAATCACAGAAAATATTATTATTACAATTAAAAATTTAATACTAAAATATTAACTAAAAAAACACAACCGAACAACACTTATTATGATTTGATTTGATACATTGATCTCTTGTACACCTGAAAACTGCGTTCGAGGTAAATGGCTACAACAAGAGGGAGATCGAGAGATCAATGAACTCAAGATCATCAAGATCACGGGATACCGAACAACGACCCTCCACCTCCCACGCATACCTGCCGTATATTCCGCGTGTCACCGACAGGATTGGCAGAGTATTGAAAAGACACAACATCAAAACAATCTTTAAGCCTACAAAGAAGATCCAGCAGACCATCAGGTCAGCGAAGGACAAGAGGGACTCACTCTCAGCTGCAGGAGTCTACCGCATTCCGTGTTCATGCGGAAAGGTCTACATCGGAACTACCAAGAGATCAATGGGAACGAGACTTAAGGAGCATAAAGCAAGCTGCAGGCTAGGACAGACAGAGAAGTCTGCAGTAGCTGAACACGCTCTGGGCAGCGGGGAACACAGGATACACTTTGAAAGCTGTAAGTTACTAGCATCGGTCAACGGCTATCACAACAGACTAGTCAGGGAAGCCATTGAGATACAAAAACGCCCACACAATTTCAACAGAAAGGAGGAGACCCTTAGACTCAACCAAATCTGGAACCCGATCCTTAGGAACGCCCGAGCAGTACCGATCGATATCCCGAGACCAACCGAAGCAGAACAAGCCCCGCCCACCACCAATCGGCATAAATACAACCTGCGCAGGAGAAACCGTCAGTCTACGTCCAACATCGGAGATGGAAGGACCTCTGAAGAAGCTCGCCACTTGTGCTAGCGAAACGTTAGGAAGGAATTACAACCGACGACGGCCTTTAAACCCGAATCAAGATATTAGCTTAAAGGTGGAGTGTTGACTAGTAAATTAAAAAATGATAATTTACTAAATAAATTTGAAAAAATAAATATAGATCATAACAGCTTTAAAAATTTAAAAATGATTATTTTTTTGTAAATTTACGCTGTTTGGTAAAAATGAAAAGAAAAACTTTATTAATTTTTTTAAAATTTTATTAATAATAACTATATATGCTGTTTGGTAAAAATGAAAAAAAAAACGATTGTATTCTTTACAACATTGTTATAAAAATATAAAATTTTATTAATAATAATTATATTGAAATAGCATAAATAATAATAAAATTTGTTTTATAATAATATTTTGTATTATTGTCTTAAATTATCACTGATATATTCTTCTTCGGCTATCTATACCGAAAAATGACATAAAACCTTAAAAACAATAGCCTATATTCTAATTATGCTACGCATGGAGATGAACAAAATGAGACATTCAAATGTATTGTTTAACGATCAATTAGATTTAAATACCCTTCCTTTATTGAACTTAAATTCTCACGACAACATTAATTAAGGTTTTATGGTCATTTTCCGGTATGTATGTATGTGTTGTCGAAACAATTGTATGCGAAAGTTTTAGTTCTTATTTGTTTTGCAATTTTTAAAATTTCAGAATATGTCAAACAACAATTTTGGTGAAAAAGTTTTATCTTCAAAAATTCAGTGGGGTATCGGAATATCTTTTCTTGATTGATGCTCGTAAAATCTTCTAGAACATCCCTGTTTTGGTGTCCGCGCTTTGACGTAAAGCGGCCACTACAAGGAAATGAAATCAAAAAGTTTCCTTAATAAAATAAAACAACTCTCTTTATAGGTCTTCCCACTTGTAGCCTTTTAATTTATTATGCCCCTTTCGAAAAATATCGTCCGCGATTGATTTTAGGTCTTGCTGTGAAATAAACTGACGGGGCGTCATTCTGAGGGCGGTTTTGTTTCACCACGAGCGACATACTGTTTTTTAATTGCGTATCAATTGAAGACTCCCAAAATTTGCGTTTTTTTTTTAAACGTAATTAATAATAACACTGTTATTTGGTGAATATTTTTTAAAAGATTGTTTCGACCCTAATTTTCAAAGGGCTGGACACTAGTATCCTCATGATAATCAAGAACACTTAGTCTTCTTTGCAGACAACATCTGTGCGATTCCATACATGCCTTTTGTCTATTTTGCGGTACTTAAATCTCATTTTACAAACAACTTTATGGAGGTACTTTTTAATAAATTCTATGCGTGAAAGCAGTATGACGAAATATACAACAATACATAAATTATAAAGTTTAGAAACGATGGAATCTAAAATTTAACAGAAAACGTAAGTATAGATGGGTATAGATTCGTTTTTGGCCGAAAGGGTGTATTCTGTAATTGAGTAAAAAGCATGCTCCACAAGAAACATTCTAACTTCTCTGGAGAATTTAGACTGTGATAAGTCTCAGATATGTTGAGGAAGAACATTGTACAAGTCGGTGCGAGGCTTATTCCTTGCCGAGGTCGTCAGTCTGGAGTAGTATGGTACGATGAGGTTTGCCTGTCTGGTGTTGTGTGCATATCTGTCAGAATGTCTTTCAAAGTGTCATGATCTTTAGCCTCTTGAAGATAGGGCGGCAATGTGCCAGAGGTTGATCTGTGCATTGTGCGTATATTCTTTTGCATTTGGAAAGCTTTGGCTGCATGGACAGACCCGCCCCAGTCTAGGACCGCGTACGACAGCAACCAAAATAAACCATCCTCATCATGATCGATGGGGCAAAGGATTTAACATGCCTTAGCAGGTAAAGTCTAGTGGACAATCTGTTACAAAGGAGTTCGATATGTCAACGATTTATCCAGTGACACGCCCAATAGATTAATTGGGACTTGATTCAGACGACTGCGTGGAACGTAACATGATGGGAGTTCTTTAAAGGGAGATCATTATTGTATATAACGAAAAGTAGGTGGCCCAGGATAGAGCCTTGCGGAATTCCATACCTGGCGGGAAGTTCCGTTGATTTCGACCAACTGAGATCTATTGTCCAGGTAAGACTTAAGCAGTTCGAGCGGAGTGCCCCTCAAACCACACCACTCGAACTTCCGATGCAATACATTGTGATCAATACAGTCAAAAGCCTTAGTCAAGTCAAACAATGTGGCTCTTACCACCTCAGTGCTACCAAGACCAAGTGCCACCTCCTCGACAAAGTCCACAAGAGCAAGAGTAATAGATTTCCCTTTGCGATAACCAAATTGAGAACTGCTCTTCAATAACTTCTCCACCACCTTGGCCAGAACCGGGATGATTGCGGTAATTATTTGGGTCGCATTGGTCGCCATTTTTATGGATAGGCGCAATTTTGGCAATTTTTATTTGGTCGGAAAAAATTTCCCTCTCCAGAATTCTGTTTACAACGAACCCTTAATTACGGGCACTACATGTTTCATGGTTTTCTAATGGTTTTCAATTACGGTGTGAGTATTATTATTTTTTTAAGAGAAAACCGTGCGTCGTACGAACGCAAGTTCATGCAGCAAATTCGCTCCAAATTGAATGGGGATTTTAAAAGTCATTTTTGTTTTCAGAAAAAGCAGCAGCGTGCCATTTTTTTAAAAAATAGTCAGTCCAAACCCAGTACGGACAGCACTGGTAAAAATAAAAATAAAGCTTTCGTGTCAAAAACCGCCTCTCAATAATTAAAAGATGTACACCAAATTTGATAAAAGTATCGAAAGTGATATAAAAGTTATTAAAAGAAAACCTAATTTTTTAGAAAACTTTAACACTCTTTATCTTTTGTACCTATGTCTATATGAAATCTTTGACTTAAAATCATGCAAGAAATCGTTTTTTTGGCAGCTTACTTTTTTAACACCCTGGATAGGTAATATTTATTACGACATTTAATAGATGTTACTTGTTATTTTTCAACAATGTCCAAAAATTCAAAGTTGCATTCAAACATGCGTTGTTGATATTTTAAATAATTTACTTATTTATGTTTCGTTTGTAGTAAAATTTTATTAACTATCTAACCAAGCTTATTTAACACTTGTGAGCGAGTTAAAATCAGCACAAATTAGCAGACGGCCTTTCTGACTTTCTGTACAGAATGAAAGACATTTTATTATATACGGAAGGCGAATGACGTCACAAACGTATCCAATACCTTAAAAACAAAGTAGGTTTATTTTTCAGTATTATGTCACATAATTGAAGTTTCTTTTTGATAGAACCAAACAACCTGGAGGCTTTGCAGACGCAGGCGGATATCTGCCGCAATTTAAATTGCTAGTTTCCTGGAAATGTAATTTGGCCGGGAGCACAAACAAGATTTTAGACGTTGATAATTCGATTCGGAGGAGATATGAGGCATACATGCTGTAAATAAGTGCTCACCTTTAAGACGATACGTGTACGCAGGAAAGGTATTGTGTTCAATGGCGAATAACGAACTACTGAATGGGCTGCAAATCTTATTATTAGACGCTTCGCGTTTTACAAATTAGGGGCACTTAGGGGCCGAATAATTGTCTTTGCCGTTTCCTAGAGTATCTCTCCGTCACACCAGAAGGTACCATTATAACGTGTTGAGAAATAAATGGGTTTGATGGGAATGTCGTGGATCTTGAAAAAAAAAAGCAGTGAAATAAGACCATATAAAGTAAAAAGTGAATTTACACTTTCCCAAGAGTGTCCCAAGGAATCATTTCCAGGCTTGTGTTTTTCTCTACTCATAGAGCTGGTTTTTATACCACATTAAAATATCATTCTATCTATATAGCACCATCGTTTTCGTAATATTAGTCGTAAAGCGATTAATATCAATTAATCGTGGGTACCAGTAAGGGAAAAGATTTTTTTACAATTTACGGGATGTCAATTACCTATACAGGGTGTCAAAACGAAAATGCGGTGTGATGATGATGCTATGTCAGCAGAAAAGAATTTCATTCCAAAGACATGCACATAATAAGTGGACGTTTTTAGACAATAAAATAATCTGAACGCATACGTTGTAGCATTTCTATTAATATTTTTTAATTGCCCCCAAAAAAACATCACAAGGAAACCATGTAAAAAAAACAATTGTTAACACAGAAAATAAAACTACAATATTGCAGCAACAGGAACTAATTTAACGTTTTACATAATACAAAACCATTACATAATTGTATATGCAGACACTTTTAAATTTCAAAAAAACCAGTAAAAAAACAAACCACATATATAAATACGTGCCACGGATGCGATTTTTAGAGAGAACCTCTTAGCGATCTTTTGCGTTGAAGTTCGGAAATACGTTCGGCAGAGTTTAAAAATGTTCCGTCTTCACATAAAACGAATTACAGAGTCTCACCCCTGTTGCCATATAAGTTCAGTTAGTGTAAGGTGGCTTTGACGGCTAGAACGCTGCCTCCTTGGATGTGGGTTACATTGTTGATTACTGTCATAATTCAAATATTTTTTGACATGTTACTGATTTATTTATTTCTTGTTCATAAATTTAATGTTTTCGCTTGCTTGCATATCATGTGTAACACAGAGTACAAGCTCTTATGGAGAAGCCCAAAAAAAGGATATACCAACACTTTAGAATATATGGAAGAAAGAAAAAGATAGACATTTTGAATGAAGAAGAGCAACTTAATATTTTGTTGTCAAAAGGACAACGCTTCGAACGTGGCTTTAAATAAACAACTGCTAGTCCTATAAATTCTGTCCAGTGAAACGGGATTACAACATCAGGACATTTTTCAGAAATAATATTTGATAATATTATTTGGAGAGATTGGCAAAATACCCGTTACTGAAGAACAATGAAAAACGTATGGAAGTTACAAATCCGAGAGAACTTCTGTCAAAGTATGGTGCGCTATTTGGAGGTTCTGAATAATAGGTACAGTATTTTTTGATCAGAATTTAAATTCCCGAGGCTACTTGGAGCTTTTAAAAAGTGTACATCACTTTGTTAAAAACGAAGCGCTTGAAAGGGAACAACGAAATTTCATTTGGCAGTGGGATGACGCTCCTTATCACGAAAGTCAAGATATTAGCAGGAAGTCCCGACCTAACTCCACTAGATTTTTTTCTACGGGGTAACTTAAACATTTAATTTACACAAACACGACCGTCAACGGTTATTTAAATGGGACTGAATATGTTAGAAATGCCATTATGTCGAGGATATATCGATCAACTGTCACAATAATTATTATCCTTTGTAAGCTATCAGTTTTTTATTGATCGTTCGTTAATAAAATATTCAACAACGTTATCGAGTATTGTTTGGATCTTTATAAGCGTATCGGCAAGACTATGATGAACTATGAAATGGTAAATCATTACTTTAGCACTTGTTTTGTTCAAACACCGTCGTATCCACCTTGCACTAACTGAACCCGTATGACAACAGCATATTATTTGTGTAAAAAAATTAGGCATATACAACATTATACGAAATTGCTTTAATTTTTAATGCTTAATATGACAAGATTATAAAAATAGGTACTTTCCATTAAAAAAAAAATTATTTTATTTTTAATGTTATTTTTCGCTTCCTTTTATTAATACATATTAAAATTTCTTCTTCCGAATGAAAATTATCACAGAAACTTTTCACCGAAATCTGAGAATCGAAGAGGTACAATTATCTGATTATATATAGTTAAAGTCTGTTTACAGATATAAGAAAGTGACTAACTGATACGAATTAAGGAAAGACCCGGGCAAGCTGTAAGAATGAAATATCTCCGAACAGGTCCGTACTTTGCTTAGAATTTAATTATTTGGGATTGTGTTAGGAAAGATACTAAACAATATTTATTTATTTATGTATGTATTTATGTTTAAATCTAAAATAAAACTATAAGTTATTTTTATTACCTATTTAAATTACATAAAATTATTCACATAATATATCAGTGCCACTATCACTATCATCGTCTGTTCTAATTATTATTTGTTCTATATTATTTGCAATATGGATATGCGATTGTTGTGCTTTTTCTATATGTTTAACAGAATTTGCTCAACTTTGCGGAGGGATGTTAAAAACTTCGGTTTCTATAAGTTTGAGAACATTGGAGTTGACACGGGGAAAAACATTGCTACGACGAATGGCAGATTTCAGTTGCTGCCAAACATGTTCAATGGGATTAAATATACAGTGCTAAGGTGTAAAACTGTATGCCCTATATTTTTTTTGCATAATTATCACAGACGTATTCCTTTTGTAGGTTCAAGCTTTATAGAACTTCAGTTAACTGCTTTTTATATGTTTATATATATATATATATATATATATATATATATATATATATATATATATATATATATGCTTTATTATAAATGTAGTTTTGGATTGTTGCTTTTGTGTCACATGAGAAAGTTTCATCCAAGTAAATAATTGGCCTTCGTTGTTCTCTATTAATCCTAATTTTTTCTAGATATTCCAGTAGCCATTTCCGAATTCTAAAAGACTCCATTAAAACTTGCCATTTGTCATTTTTTTAAAATCTAAAACCCATGAGCTGAATACACTTTCATAAGGTAGTTCTGCCACATATAACACCGGTTTCATTTTTTTCAAGCCTCCTAATTAAGATATCTAATGTAGGCACGCTTTGTTCCTTGTATAACTGGTGAATTTTACGCCGTATTATATCTTGATCACCTTCATCTACGCTCGAGAAAATGTCAGCATCGCTTCTTTTTTTCCTCGCTGAAATGGAATTATTCACAATTTTCCATACAGTTGATGTTGGAATTTTCATCAATGTGCGGTTTCTTCTAAAGATGCTTGCTTGCTGGCACCACGTGAGAATCAAATAAACATTGTTTATAACTTCCTTAGTCTCAATAGAATAGATAGAATAGAGCATCTCCCGAGATACACTAGACTCGCACATATTTTGCATAATTCGCACACGATTCAACACACCCTGTATTACACACGCAATAAGAATGATTACTAATAAACTTAAACTAAGTAGTATACTTATATGTTGAAAAAGATAAACTCCTCCAAGCTGTAAAATGACTGTTTTATTAAAAAAAGACTGACTTTTATTGGCAGTTGTTTTGTCTGTAAGTTTAGTAAGAAAATGGATGCAGTGGTAACTTAAACCTAGCCTACCCACATCAAGACCTAAGAAATCAGGTCGAAGGTTGTCAATATTCTGTCTCTCTATTCAGATGTAAAAAATCTGTGTGTAATCTGTTAAGTAAACAATTAAGTATATAAGCGCTTGGCAATGTAGGGATTTTAAGCTAACATCCCCTCTACGTTGTATGCCAAAGATTCGTGCTGCGGCGGGACCCTGGCCCCAGTTTATAAGACCATAAAGCTAGTGGGAGAAAAATTAGAACATGAAATGCTGTCAATAATAAATATGCCACAATCAACAGGGCCTTTTGGGCTACATATTAGAAAGATGTTTTTTGGGATTTTTTAGCCACCTGGTCTGATGACACCAATTTAGTTTATGGTCTAAATGGTTCCCAAGAATTTTGCACTGTCTCCATTATTGACTTGGCCGATGTGCCTTGGAGAGAAGATTAAAGGTTAAGCTATTTTTTGTAAACCAGTCATTAGCTCTTGTTAATTCAGCTTCAGCAGGTGCTTCAGTAAGATTTTTTAAAAATTATTATACAACGCAAAAAACGTATTCAAACCACGCCAGCCAACCATTCAAAAAGGGTTTAGGGCGGTCGATGATATATATCAGAAAGAGGGTAGGTGCCATTACTTACATCTGCACAACCCTATTTCTCACTGGTAATATACGCTTGGTTTTATTCTTATAAGCCACGTATTGTTCCCTCTCAGCTGGAAATGAACCAACTGAGGCTCAAGATATCAAAGTTGTAATATTTTAATTTTTTAAACTTCTCAAAATGTTTGTGAATTTGGTTTTTGGTACTGATTCAATTATTTTTGATATACAAGGTACCAAAGTTGTTTGCAGTAACTAATAATAATAATAATAATAATAACTAACTTCAAGACAAGTATAGGATAGAAGTAAAATTGTTTATTCATTTGTGAAATTACCGTTATCGAAAACGACGTCAAAAATGTAGAGTATCAAACACAGCGCATTTTTTTATAGACTCGGTATAGACCCCATCAACCCCATATCGGGCGTATCTGTTTTAATTTTTCACTAAAACAAATAATAAAACACTATTTGGACAGCCGGTATAAATATAATAATATGATCTCTGCGATTTTCTTTCCTCATTCAATATTTCGAGTGCATTCCTAGGGCAGGGACGTATCCCTAAAGGCTAAGGACGCATCGTCGGTTCGCGTTAGAATGGAGTCAAAAACCACGTCCATTATCGAACGGGTCCTCGAAACGGCGATTCCAGTCGAATGAATGAAATTGCACGTCGGATTTATATTTAGCGTCACTGCAATGGAACGGAGAGTGGGAGAGAGCATAATTTACCCGAAATTCGAATTTGTCGAAATTATTCAATTCAATTCTTGAAAAAATTTCAAAGGGACATGTTTTTCATGTGTAGTTCCTCGCGAGAACTTTGGAACTATAGAGTTGATATCCTTGAATAATTTTTCAAATAATATTGTCTGAAAACAGTGTCTCTGGAATTGGAACAGCTTCTATAGTTATATCACGTGTATTCTCTCTTTACGTAACAAGATTGCTTTCGAAAAATCGTCGGTGAACGGGGCAAGTTCGCAGCAAATAGCGCGAATCACCTTTTTATTTTAAAAAGAAGGCGCTTCGCGGATTCTTGTCCTAGAGGTACGCATCGTGCTCTTGCTAACCACTATGGAACTTTCGCAAAATCGATGTAATTTAATTGTGAATACACCCCGTATAAAATGTCCTTCACATTTCGTCGAACTTGAAAGTTACGGCACACTTCGGTAAATATTAAAATTTGTACTGGTAATTGCAATTTAAAATAATATTTTTTCAAATATTAATATGTATTATACACGAAACCTTAAACTTTGTCTAGACACAGTTCACGCTTCTTCGAAGAAGCCAACAGGATGATTGGCGAAACATCAGCAATTTCGACTAAGCAAAAAACGACGCAGGAGGAATCCAGAAGTTTTGTAAAAAGCATTACAGGCAGCAAAGCAGGAAGTTTCTTTGAAAAATGACTAATGTGGCCAAAAACGCCGTTTTTATTATACCTGTTTTATTTTATTATATAAAATATTATGAAATATTTGCCAATCATGGATAAAAAAACAAAATTTATGCCCATACTTGATTGAGGGCAGGTCCATCAATTTGGCTAATATCACCGATGAAGGTAAAATCATTTTTCCAAGCTTTTGTGGTAGACTGTTTAACCAAACTAATATCTAGGTCACTCGCTTGCTCCCAGAATTCTAGTCAGGTATTCCAATTATATTCGATTGCCTCCACCTCTGCATAGAGGCACATACTGAGTTGAAGGAAGTAAGGCACCTTCGGCATTTCTAAAATTACGTTAACACAATCGAAATTTATTAACGCTTGTTTAGTACCAGTCGAACAGTGTAATGTACTAGATATTTCTACAAATATTTTTATTACTAATAACTTCTCGGTCTCCGTTGTTACACATGCTTGCAACTCCTGTCTTGTATTTGGTTCTTCAAGTGTTCATGATTATGTTGTCCCCTCCTTAAGATGCATACATACATACATACATACATACATACATCTTTGGCTATAGCCGACAGCTCATCCCTCGTTTTTTTCTTGACCTCTTCAATGTTGTCAAATCGCTGTCCTTTCATGTCCCTTTTCATACGTGGAAATACGAAGAAGTCACACGGAGCGAGATCAGGCGAGTAAGGAGCATGGGGCAGAGGAACCATGCCATTGTTAGCCAAAAACTGCTTAACAGAAATGGCTGTTTGTGCAGGTGCATTATCGGGTCTTTTTTGTCGAATACTGTTGCGCAATCTTCTTAAAACTTCCAGATAAAAAGCTTGATTAACGGTATCACCTGGTGGAACGAACTCTGCATGAACTACGCCGTTGATGTCGAAAAAGCAAATCAGCATCGTTTTGATGTTTGATTTGACCTGATGACATTTTTTGGACGGGGAGACAGTGACGTCTTCCATTGGCTGGACTGTTGCTTCGTTTCTGGATCGTAACCATAGCACCATGACTCGTCACCAGTAATGATCTTTGAAAGAAAATCTGGATCCGTTTCAAGCTGTTGATTCAAAGCACGACATGTTTCAATTCGATGTTCTTTTTGCATGTCAGTCAGAACACGAGGAACAAACTTGGCAGCAACTCTTTTCATTCCCAAATCTTCGGTTAAAATTCGCTGAACCGTGCTCCAAGACAACCCGCTAATCTTTGATAATTGTTCAATTGTCTGTCGACGGTCTGTGAGCTCAAACTATCGAATCCTATTAATATTTTCGTCGATTCGAGCAGTCGATGGACGTCCAGAACGAGGTCGGTCATCAATTGACTTGTCGCCATTTTTGAAGCGAACAAACCACTGGTACACTTGAGTTTTTCCCATCGCATCGTCTTTATAAGCTGTTTTTAACATTGAAACAGTTCCAGCAGCAGAAAACAAAATTTCACAGCTGCACGTTGTTCTTTTAAAGTTGCCATCGAAAAAAACGAAACAACAAAAAAAACAGCGTTAACCAAAAATGGCACTGCAAGTGAACAAAACAAGTTAAATTTAAAACGAAGGTGGCGTTGAACTCGCAATAAGTTGTACTATCCACAACCTAGCGGCAGAAAGGTGTACTATGCAAGCTCTGCGCGCGGCAATTCAATTCCGCTTTTTTATGGGTACCCCATCGTATTTATTAACCCTTAAACCAATTCAGGGTTGAATTAGTCGCAAAATACGACGTTTTTGCATTAAACATGCAAAATGCCTTTTTTGTGAGCTACTATAAAATATTAAATCAATTTCAACTCGTTCCGTTACACCTTCATTTGGACATTCGTTCATTTGCTACCATCTCGAACATTCGACCATTTGTGCGAATGTCACAGAATCTAGTCGCACAATGCCGAACCGCCACGAAAATCGTATTTCTCCATTAACAAGCTAACATTTCAAAATCGTAAGAAAATAAGGTTATTTTGTGATGGGCTTTCAAGAATTCGCCCCCGGGTCCTCATCTCGATCGGTCGTCATTGGCCCGGTGCCTTTTATTACCCCCCCCCCCCCCCCTACATTATTTCCTTAAGTATCTCACAACGGGGGTCGCAGGTGTCCCATTGCAGAGAGACGGAGGCCCCATCTGGAGGATTTTCATTACGGACCGTAACGTCGTCTATCCATGCAAGTTTACGGCTTCGCCATTGTTTGCACCGATTAAAAATGCACAGGTTGAAAATTAAAATTGAAAATTTTTCTGATGCGCCTCGACTGTAATTAAGGAACTTAATTTTTTGTGGACTTTTGTGCCGCGAAATTAATTTTCGGTGTTAGAAAACGTCATTAAGCGTTGCCGCAAGGCCTTTGTTCTAGTGATGAGAAAACTAGCCGGTTTCGAGGTTTTGGTAGCCAAACTTTCCTCATTTTATGGTTTTTACTTAAAGTTTCTCGGTTCAGTGAAAAAATGGATGAAACAGAGAAACTGAGAGCGCCTTTAATCAACCATTTTATTTAGAACATTTAACTGGTTATTTATTTGTGAAAGTTTTGCATAATGTTTCTCTTTATTGTTAATCGGGAGCTCCTGTAATCAACCATTTAATTTTGAACATTTAAGTTTTTCGTTATTTTTGCAAGTTAGACTTTCCTCAGTTCTACTTAACTGTTGCCTTAATTATTTATATTTGCTATAAAATTTGTTTTGGTTCAGCGAAATAATGGATACATCAGGATAATTGAGAGCGCCTATAATCAACCATTTTATTTAGAACAATAAAATTGTTCTTTATTTTTGTAAGTTATACTTTCCTCAGTTTTGCTTAATTGCTTAACTACTTAACTATTGCCTTTATTGTTTACATTTGCTATAGACCTTGTTTTGGTTCAGCGAAATAATATATAAATCAAGGTAATTGAGAGCGCCTTTAATCAACCATTTTATTTAGAGCATTTAAGTTTTTCTTTATTTGTGTAAGTTATGCTTTCCTCAGTTTTGCTTAGCTTTTGCATTTATTGTTTATATTTACTAGAAACTTTCTTTTTGTTCAGCGATATAATGGATAAAATATAGGAATTCAGAGCGGCTTTGATCAACTATTTTATTTAGAACATTTAAGTTCTTCTTTATTTTTGTAAGTTATAATTTCCTCAGTTCTACTTAACTGTTGCCTTAATTATTTATATTTGCTATAAAATTTGTTTTGGTTCAGCGAAATAATGGATACATCAGGATAATTGAGAGCGCCTATAATCAACCATTTTATTTAGAACAATAAAATTGTTCTTTATTTTTGTAAGTTATACTTTCCTCAGTTTTGCTTAATTGCTTAACTACTTAACTATTGCCTTTATTGTTTACATTTGCTATAGACCTTGTTTTGGTTCAGCGAAATAATATATAAATCAAGGTAATTGAGAGCGCCTTTAATCAACCATTTTATTTAGAGCATTTAAGTTTTTCTTTATTTGTGTAAGTTATGCTTTCCTCAGTTTTGCTTAGCTTTTGCATTTATTGTTTATATTTACTAGAAACTTTCTTTTTGTTCAGCGATATAATGGATAAAATATAGGAATTCAGAGCGGCTTTGATCAACTATTTTATTTAGAACATTTAAGTTCTTCTTTATTTTTGTAAGTTATAATTTCCTCAGTTCTACTTAACTGTTGCCTTAATTATTTATATTTGCTATAAAATTTGTTTTGGTTCAGCGAAATAATGGATACATCAGGATAATTGAGAGCGCCTATAATCAACCATTTTATTTAGAACAATAAAATTGTTCTTTATTTTTGTAAGTTATACTTTCCTCAGTTTTGCTTAATTGCTTAACTACTTAACTATTGCCTTTATTGTTTACATTTGCTATAGACCTTGTTTTGGTTCAGCGAAATAATATACAAATCAAGGTAATTGAGAGCGCCTTTAATCAACCATTTTATTTAGAGCATTTAAGTTTTTCTTTATTTGTGTAAGTTATGCTTTCCTCAGTTTTGCTTAGCTTTTGCATTTATTGTTTATATTTACTAGAAACTTTCTTTTTGTTCAGCGATATAATGGATAAAATATAGGAATTCAGAGCGGCTTTGATCAACTATTTTATTTAGAACATTTAAGTTCTTCTTTATTTTTGTAAGTTATAATTTCCTCAGTTCTACTTAACTGTTGCCTTAATTATTTATATTTGCTATAAAATTTGTTTTGGTTCAGCGAAATAATGGATACATCAGGATAATTGAGAGCGCCTATAATCAACCATTTTATTTAGAACAATAAAATTGTTCTTTATTTTTGTAAGTTATACTTTCCTCAGTTTTGCTTAATTGCTTAACTACTTAACTATTGCCTTTATTGTTTACATTTGCTATAGACCTTGTTTTGGTTCAGCGAAATAATATATAAATCAAGGTAATTGAGAGCGCCTTTAATCAACCATTTTATTTAGAGCATTTAAGTTTTTCTTTATTTGTGTAAGTTATGCTTTCCTCAGTTTTGCTTAGCTTTTGCATTTATTGTTTATATTTACTAGAAACTTTCTTTTTGTTCAGCGATATAATGGATAAAATATAGGAATTCAGAGCGGCTTTGATCAACTATTTTATTTAGAACATTTAAGTTCTTCTTTATTTTTGTAAGTTATAATTTCCTCAGTTCTACTTAACTGTTGCCTTAATTATTTATATTTGCTATAAAATTTGTTTTGGTTCAGCGAAATAATGGATACATCAGGATAATTGAGAGCGCCTATAATCAACCATTTTATTTAGAACAATAAAATTGTTCTTTATTTTTGTAAGTTATACTTTCCTCAGTTTTGCTTAATTGCTTAACTACTTAACTATTGCCTTTATTGTTTACATTTGCTATAGACCTTGTTTTGGTTCAGCGAAATAATATATAAATCAAGGTAATTGAGAGCGCCTTTAATCAACCATTTTATTTAGAGCATTTAAGTTTTTCTTTATTTGTGTAAGTTATGCTTTCCTCAGTTTTGCTTAGCTTTTGCATTTATTGTTTATATTTACTAGAAACTTTCTTTTTGTTCAGCGATATAATGGATAAAATATAGGAATTCAGAGCGGCTTTGATCAACTATTTTATTTAGAACATTTAAGTTCTTCTTTATTTTTGTAAGTTATAATTTCCTCAGTTCTACTTAACTGTTGCCTTAATTATTTATATTTGCTATAAAATTTGTTTTGGTTCAGCGAAATAATGGATACATCAGGATAATTGAGAGCGCCTGTATTTAACCATATTATTTAGAACAATGAAATTGTTCTTCATTTTTGAAAGTTATACTTTCCTCGGTTTTGCTTAATTGCTTAACTACTTAACTATTGCCTTTACTGTTTACATTTGCTGTAAACTTTCTTTCGGTTCAGTAAAAATATGGATAGATCAAAGTAATTGAAGGCGCTTTTAATGAATCATTTTATTTAGAACATTTAAATTGTTCTCTATTTTTGTAGGTTGTGTTTTCCTCAGTTTTGCTTAATTTTTAAATTTGTTGTTTATATTTGCTATAAATATTGTTTATATTTGCTATAAATATAAATATAAATCAAAGTAATTGAGAGCGTTTTTAATCAACTATTTTATTTAGAACATGGAAGTGGTTCTTTTATTTGTCATAATTTTTTTAGTTCCTCAGGCACTGGAGCCAGCAGAAAATTAAAATTGTGAAGGTGGCTAAAGGAGTACATTATTTCCTAATATCGAAATTCATTCTATATTATACGGGGTTGTTAAAACCAATGATTTATCTACGAGACACAAAAGTGGTGAAAAGTGCTCTTTTTTTAAATGTAAAACGGTGTATATTATCGCATATTCTATACGCAGATCGTTTGGTTTCTGAAATAAAACCAAAGCTTCTCTGAGAACTGGATTATTGTGGCATAAATCACCTTTTCCTGAATATTGAGAAGAGGAAATTTTCCAGAATTAAGAAAAGCTTTTCAAATCATTTTATTTACACTAACAAAACATTAGATGCTTAAAATAAAAATTGCACAAAGAGAAATTCTATCAATTTTCACATTAGGTGCTCGAAGTGCTCACTATTGCATTCTAATTTAAAATCTGTTAAAGTTGATTGGTGGTGGTACCGGTGTCAAATAGACTATAATGCACCCTGTGTGTAAAAATCTAATGGCATGAGATCGGGCGATCTTGCTGGTCAACTGGTCAAATATTTAGGTATAGGGACATTATATTTTTTGAAAGGAAATTTAATTTCAATTGCATATGGAATAATATACCTTCAAAAATATGTTTGTACCTGGTAGCAGTAAATCATTATTTTTGACCAACCTTGTATAATGTAGATTTCGATATTAGGAAATTCTGATCGACACCTCTCTAAGCTACGTCTAAACTTTAAACTTTATACTGGCTCCAGTGTCGTAGTAATTAAAATTTAATTGAAGCTATGTTTTTTATTTACTCAAAAACAATCATAAAGTATCAGCGGATCGGAAAATGCAATAATATACATGGTGTCCCATTAAAATTTCAATGTTCATGCTACTTTTTGGAAGGCACTAACCAATTTTTCAATGTAACGTTCGCCGTAAACGTCCTTTGTGAACCACCTCGTATATCTAACTCCGATGGCAATGAAAAGGGGGGGTGGGGTGTGGAAATTTTTATCCCCAAGTAATGGAACCAGAAAATCGCTCACGCGTGGGAGGTCGGCTCACTTGCTGGTGCGGAATTTCCGATAAGGGCCTGTGTGTGTAGTTGAGGGGGTTGGGGGTGTATGTCGAGTCATTCGCAATTTCCGACTCAAGAAGTGTCGGGTGTTAAATTTTAATCGGTAAATAACGGAACTCAAGTCTCATCACTTTGTCTTGACAGTCCTTTCGCCGATCGTCCATGGTCCGATACCAGTCGCGTCGGCATTTCAGTTTCAAAATAGCAACAATAAGACCGACAATTATGTGGAAGTGGCTTTCTAAAATATGGCTTTTCTTCAAGATTTCTTTCGAGAACAACATTTCCTAACAAGATTGAAACTATTTGGTAGGGGATATTTCCCAGTTTGCCTAAAGCAAAAATAAGCTAAAATTAAAAAACTGTTATCTGAAGATTTGAAGGACAAACTGGTTGACAAGGAAAAAAAAAGCTAGGAGAGTATTCCGCGTCATTACGAAGTGTTTTGTGGGCAACAATAAGGGCGACAACTATGTGAAAGTGGAAACAGTTTTCTAAAATATATCTGAAGAATATATGGAACAGTTTCATAGGGATTGATAGAACGGAGTTATCAGTGCAGGGGATGTAATTTAATGAAGTGTTTGGGGTCGATTTTAAAGAAAAATATTTTTTCCTAAGTATGAACTCTAGAATTGAGGTAAATATTTTGCATCTAAATAATGTAAATATAAACATAAGTTAACAAAACCAGACAAAATACCAAAACAAAAGTGAAGTATTTAAGATGTTGTTTATTAGCAGAAAGAATTTCATTTGTGCTTTTGGGTTTACGAAAAAGGAATTTTTTCTCCTACCGGGGAGATGCTATCATGTGGGTTTATATTAAAACCAATATTGGAGTCGGGTTTACTTTCGATATAGGCATATGTGGCGCCGTTAACTACAAAATTTCCGGTGAGACGAAGGTAAATTTCGAGTACGTGTTTACCCGGGGGGGAAACTTGTTCCCCAATACAAACATCGTCGTTAAACAGTGGCGGCGATCGTTTTTGTTCTCCGCTGCGATTTAATTTTGTCAAGCTTTAAGAGCCTCAAGACCTCTAATTTCGTCGATCCGGAGGTCTTCTATGATATTATATTTAAGAACATGGCGCTAAATTGGCAGAAAATTTATGTCAAGGAGTCTTGACAAATTATTTGCAATATTACTCCGTTTAGTTGAGGTAATTTTTAATTTAGCATCCTAGTCTATACTCCTAAAAAGAAGACTGGCAAGAGATTATATAAACTCGCCATACAAATAAAGCTTACAAATACCACCTCAGGATAATTGACAAAACCTAGATAGAAATTGTTAATAAAAATAGTGCAATGCAGAAAATTATACTGAGAAAGCAAAATACAAGTGGTAACTGCTGTCCTGCCAATTGACTTACTCATAAATCTTCCGAGATATATACAAATAAAAGCTTACAAACATCACCTCAGCATAAATGACAAAACTGAACTTCAGATTATAGTGGTGGTTGACAAGGCAAGAACAAATAAAAAAGCAAGTGGTAACTGTTGTTCTACTGATACTGAGAGCGGAGATTTACGTAGGGTTACAAGAACGGAGACATAGTAAGTGCAGAATGGTAACTCAGGCGCAACAGACAGAAGAGGTTGAGTTGTGACCACCGGGAATTAGATTATTTCTTAACACTGCGGATGATTTCTTCATGCTTCCATAAAGATGATGTAGATCAATGAATCTACGGCTCAGAGGAAGACTGTATCTACTGTTCAGGTAACACTGTCAAGCAGCATATAAAATGACCAGGGACATGAGGTAATATCTATCAACTTTTCCGGGTGTATCAAACGAATAAGTTTGATACACAGTTTCTACTCAAAGATTTTTCATCTATACTGAACTTGAAGTGTGATGTGACCTCATTTTGCAGTATTGCTTACAGGATTGCCGATATTCTTAACTGGATAGACCCTCTTTTGCAGGAGCGCAAGCAGTTTGTCAGTATTTTAAGTGATAAAGATAATCTCTCGTCGTCAGATTAATTCGTCTTTGTGGTGTTAGGGAACGGTTTTAGGTCCTGTGCTATTTATAATCACGGTATAATATGTTAATGACACTTCAATTGCCATTTCAGATAGGTGCGATCTTATATTGCAGAATAAATGCAACGATATATAGTTTTGGTTAGTTTTGGTTAGTCTCAGAAGATGGATAGTCTAGAAGCTGTTGTTTATTTAATAAATACCTGACCTTACCAAATTTGCTAATATTTCAGGTCGGTATTCATGTCTTAAAAAATAAAAACACCTTTTTTAAAACAAAGACATTCATTCTTTTGACACCGGACAGCAAAACAAAATGGACATACCTTTTGCCAAATATAAAATTTCGTCTAGATCACCCTGTATACTGGGGCTTCCACTTTAGGTATATGATGCGTGGGGTAATGGGGTGTCTAGCTTTTTGCGTTCCCAAAAGTGATGAAACTATCAAAAGTGAGGAGTGAACATACGGATATTTCCCGAATATGTAATATTATTACCGTATCTCGGTTCCTTTCGTTCCTTACGATTGGGTTTTATATATGGCTGAGAAAATTCTGCGGTACAACAGTATAGAGGGAAACTAGATGTAAAAGGACAATCTGAATCTAAAATCCAATATTAGTAAAAGTAAAGTCAATGCCATATTATTTACATTAAATATAATTACAAAACAAATGAAGCACGTATCAGAAAAAAGTTATCGAGTTATTTAAAAATAAATAATTACTGACGTAAAAATAAATATAGCAATGAAGTAAGAAAAACGAAGTCAATACAATAATATATAAAAAAAGATTGAATTAAATTGAAATAGAAAACTTAGAATATTTTAATAATTTTTTTGATAAAAAAAGAGTGAAAATGGACACCTTGGAAAAATTTAGGATACTTTTCGACGGTTTGGTACTAGAAGGAATAATTATATTACAATTTTTTTACGAAGTATAAGTAGTTGAATTGTACTCTGTAGGAGAAACGAAGAAACCTACTATGGGATTTAATTCGGTCAACTTTCAATCGTCCGGATCGCATCAAAAACTTTTTTATACGACTTAGCGGCAACAAGTACGCGGTAGAAGATAGACGACACTTTTCCGACGCGTCCCGACGCTATTGATATACGCCGCGACGCCTCGCGGGAACTAAACTGGAATCGCGACTTCAAATTTCCTCGGGATCGCACGGAATGCGCGGGAGTTTCTACAGGATTGAGCTTTTCCGTTACGCAGAAGAAATGCGTACTAAACGGGGAGAGCATTTGATCATATCGTGAATCCACACAAGAGTCGAGCTTATACGGGTAATTCGCAGAAAATTTACATTTTGGTGCTACGAAGATGTTCGAAGCAAAAGTGAACTTTGTACCGCGCGTTCAATTTTATAATTCTTTAGTTAAATTTCATAAAGATATGCCCATCAGACCAGTCGTGTCTTATGTAACAGCTCAAGCGGTTAAACTCTCAACAAAATTAGTAAATATTTGAAAGTTCCACACAGATTTTAAACCAAAATTTGCAATAAAAAATTCTTTTGAATTAATCAACAACATTAAAGATATCAAAATCTTATTTCCCAGTATTCCACCTATGGATGTGATCATTAGCATTATTACTATTATCTCTTTCGAATTTATGAAATGATTTATAAACTCTGCAATTTTTTTTAATATTACATACTGTTTTAAAGCTAAGATAAAAGTTATATGATTGCGATTGGTTGCATAGCCAGCAGATGGCGCCTCCTAATATAAATATAATAAATGAGGGTTCAACAACCTAGCGAAAACGGAATATTAGTCTTTATCCCGACTTAAATTGCGAATAAAAGCTCAAAGAAAAGTTCAACTTTGGGCAGCATTGTCACTAAACGCTGATTTATGATTTAGGTTGAGGTGTCATTTATGTTTATTACTTTTTTACAATATTTTCGACAGACCCAGTGGCTGACGTGTTTGCTACTCTCATATTTAGTCGTTTTTTAATCAAATTTCTAAATGTCGTACTCCATTGTCCTTACTGTCCACTTGTAGTTGCCAGTAAAATATTCTACAGTTGTTGTACACGGTTAGAGCAATATCGACTTACATGTCTTGATTTTGGATGCGGATAAATATGTTATTAAGTCATTAATTTGAGGCAAATGCAGTGGCGCGCTCAGATTTTATCTACAGTTCCCCGTTTTCTCATAAATCGATACAATTTTCTTATTTTATATGGCAATCATAGTTGGCTATAGTTGTTTATGTATTAGTAGGCCGTGCATATAGCGGTCAATGTCAGTTAAAGACACGCATAGAAAATAATTTAACCCAGGATTTGAATATAAATGTATTGGAAAATCCAAGCATATGGTTTTGACTACTTAAAGAAAACATAAACTTAAGTCATATCGTACCAGGAAAGTCCACCAGTTACACGAAGAAGACAGTTTTGCAATTGGTTTATCGGAAAATGGAGACTTTTATCAGCAATATGGTTGCTCCGCTCACAATGCACGGATTGGAACTGATTGGCCTGCGAGATCGTGTGATCTGACTCATCTAGATTTTTTATGGGACATATCATATTTAAAAATAGAATTTTCCAAACCAAACCACCCTACCAATGCTACCAATAAACCCAATATTATACACCCTACAGCCTACAGTTACCGATCCATTACGAAAAGTATTAATATGTTGTATTCTAACATTAGTTGTGTTTTGCTTATTAGATTAAAATAACTATGGTTTTATTTCTAAGCAAGTGGTTCTTAGGTTTTGTGTTTTTCTCTTAAGTTGTTTTAAATTCGCCTTTTTTTTAATTTCAGAATTTATCAACTATGCAACCAAAACTAACCAAAAATGTATGTATATATATATATATATATATATATATATATATATATATATATATATATATATATATATATATATATATATATATACATACATATATACGAAGTGTTCGAAGTGTTTTCGGAGCGCGAGCATTGAAGATGCCAAGTGAGATTTTGGCGAAACGTCTGCAGGATTCCAGTCGGATGCAGGATTTGCAGGATTCCAGTCGGATGCAGGATTCCAGTCGGAGTTCAACGACCCAACGGATGATATCCCGGAATATAGTGTCATCACATTTTTCCATCCGTGAATCAATACGTGAGAATATATATATATATATATATATATATATATATATATATATATATATATATATATATATATATATATATATATACAGTGTGTCCAAGATAAGGATGAACAGCATGGGGATCTCGGAAACTATAAGAGATACAGTGTCGGTTAAATTAGACATAAGTTGCGCATTTTGATACCGAACAAGATCCCGTTTTACAAATTTGAAAATTCCAAGCCGTTCCGGAAATATCCGAGAAAAACCGATATATTGCGATTTCGTTTTTATTATTTTTTAAAGCTATTTGAAAAGATATGAAAAAACGGAAAACACTTTTCCATTGGCACTTTTTAATCTCTCCAAATTGACGTTAACAAATTTTCATTACAGCGTTTCGATTCCATGGAACCACCATCAACTTTGATTTTTCTTATGGGACGGAAAAAAAGTACACACAGTATTAGGTTGTGCTTTTCATTGCGAATTCAACGATGTACGATACAATGCGGTTACTTATGTTTTTATCCAGAAAAATGGATTTTTAATACATTTCAGCATTTAAATGGAGTAGGCCATGACAAAATGACATCCAGTCAATTTCAATGACACATTAATGTTATTTGTCTTTGTTATCAGTCGATCATAAGTTTATTCCTTTAGTTATTGTTTTTGTATTTTTATTGTTGTTGTCTTTTTCTAATTTATTTTGTTCTACAATGGAGGGAGGTAATTTTACAAACTAAGAAAAATGTGATATGCTGTCTTGCTACATCTGATGCCAAAGAAATTGTGTGGAAGCCGAGCGTATGTATTCTAACAAATACCCAGAGCGGAGACAACCTGACAAGAGTATTTTTCGGCGTTTGTTATTTAATCTGAAAGAATATGGATCCTGCATTATCCCGACAAAAACCTTCCAATGAAGAAAACCAATACATTGTTCTACAATCTGTTATCGAAAATCCACAAACTTCTACCAGAGAAATTGAAGACCAGAATGGGGTAGCTAAATCTACAGCTCAGTTTATTTTAAGGAAAAATGAATTTAAGCCTTACAAATTCAGAATATGTCAAGGATTAAAACCGGGTGACGACGAACGACGTAGACATTTTTGTGAGTGGTATACCAGGATGTGTGATGAGAGTTTTAATTTTCCATATAAAGTGATTTGGTCTGATGAAAGTATGGTGACCAATAACGGTATTTATAACAGGCGCAATACACACTATTGGTCGCAACAAAATCCACGTGTTAATAGACTATCCAGACATCAAGTTCGCTTTGGGTTTAATATTTGGTGTGGGATTTTTGGTAGCAAGATTATAGGCCCTATTTTCTATAATAATTCCTTAACTTCCGAGCGGTACCTTGACATCTTGAGGCACGATTTAGAAGATGCCTTAGATGATTTACCGCTAGGCGCTGTGCAAGGCTGCTGGTTCCAACAAGATGGTGCCCCAGCCCATAACTCCAGAGAAGTTCGCCAATATTTAACTGAACGGTTTGATGGAAAATACATTGGGACTTACAGTGAAACACCTTGGCCTCCAAGGTCCCCGGACTTAACTCCCTTGGACTTTTTCTTATGGGGCTACATAAAAAATGAGGTATTCAAAGAATGTTTTGACAACGAGGAACAATTACGTCAATCAGTACGAGCAGCGTTTAATAAAATTACTCCTGAAATGTTAAGTCGTGTTTTGGAGTCTACCGTGAGACGGGCGTACTTATGCCTAGAAAATGGAGGTCATTTATTCGAACATTTGTTATAGAATTTGTTTTTCATTAACTTGTTGGATTTAGTTGTTATGTTAAATGAACAGCTGGAGTTAGTAAATAAATAAGCACATTAACTCGAACTTGTCAACCATTTTCTTTTGCCTTTCATCGTTCGGATCTCATGGCCTACTACAATAAAATACTAGAAATGTATTAAAAAGCCATTTTTCTGGATAAAAACATAAGTAACCGTATTGTATCGTACATCGTTGAATTCGCAATGAAAAGCACAACCTAATACTGTGTGTACTTTTTTTCCGTCCCATAAGAAAAATCAAAGTTGATGGTGGTTCCATGGAATCGAAACGCTGTAATGAAAATTTGTTAACGTCAATTTGGAGAGATTAAAAAGTGCCAATGGAAAAGTGTTTTCCGTTTTTTCATATCTTTTCAAATAGCTTTAAAAAATAATAAAAACGAAATCGCAATATTTCGGTTTTTCTCGGATATTTCCGGAACGGCTTGGAATTTTCAAATTTGTAAAACGGGATCTTGTTCGGTATCAAAATGCGCAACTTTTGTCTAATTTAACCGACACTGTATCTCTTATAGTTTCCGAGATCCCCATGCTGTGCATCCTTATCTTGGACACACTGTATATTATATGTGCAGCTCCGATATAACGCTTTGTGATTTTTTTTACATTTTTCAAAATGAGATTCTACACCGAAAGTAAACGACGCCCCGAGAAAATCAACCCCCTTCGACGGACCCACTTCTGCCGATTTATATTTATATGTTTCCTATTTTGTATTAAATAACGGGATTTACGTCGACGCAAAAATAAATTGCCGCGAGGGTAAATCGAAAGGAAATATATAAAAGAGGGCCTTTTTTTTCATTCGCACACATCCGGTAGCCTTTCGGGATATTCGGGATATATTTATATGTATATATATATATATATATATATATATATATATATATATATATATATATATATATATATATATATATATATATATATATATTTTGGGAACCTAATAAAATTTGAAAGTCCGATTTAGATGAAAACGCGAGGCAGCTTATGGGCGCTCGTGTGCGTGACGAAGGACGCTTTTCAATGTACCAAACACCAAATAATTACCGGGAAGTGCAAAAAAAATCGAAAAATTTTGATGTTTTCGATTTTAATTGAAACGCTTTGCTTTATTAATATCGAAAAATCCAAAACCTTTTTGATATTTTGTCTGTTTGTCCGTTCTCTGTTCTGTGCTTCTCCGTAGACGCGGCACCAAATGGCGATTACTTTCGAATGGTTTGACCCACGACGTTGAAATTTGGATCCTTTTAAACAGTCCATGAGACACATAAGCCAATAAAAAATGGCCGCGATCGGACTCCGGCGAGCATTTTTTTTTTCGATTTTCGGCTGTTTTTTGGAGACTAGTGTTTAGGTTCCCTGACGAAACCTGTTGAAATTGGGGTGTTTGGGGGTCCGGAAGTATTTTAGAATAATTAAAAACCGCGTTTGCACGATTTTCTTTTTTTAAATAGACGACGCATAAAAACTTTTATTTCTGAAAATTTTTCAAAGATGTTCAGGGTGCGCCGCATATTAAAAAAAAACTGAAAAATGAGTTCCCATATTAATAAAAATTGTCTGTGTCTGGCTGTCATGACGATAAAGCCCGCATAAATAGCTAAAACTTTTGTATTCAAGGTTTTCACCTATTGTACAGGATGTTTAAGTTATTAAGTGCTACATTAAAAAATTAGCAGGTGTGTTAAGTTCAAATTGGGCTGAAAGGTAGAAGTCGACTCCCGTATTTTAACTGTTGAAATAGGACTCCATCGAATACTGCAGAGTATTTTTTTTTTAATTTTTTGAAAATTTTTCATGAGACATTTTGGCTTCCATAAAACAAGCATTTATCAAAAAGCATTTATTCTATTGTAATAATTCATATACGGGCAAACCTGGGAGATCCATTTATTTTTTTATTATATACAGGGTATGTCGATTATGGATAAAAAAAACAAAATGATCCTGAAAATCGCCTTTTTGGTGGGTAAACTATAAAATATGCGATAATTTGGTTTGAAAACGATCGTAAACCGTGTGGAGAGATAGTTTCAGGTCTCGTCTGTCACATAAAGTGTGACAATATTGGACTGAGATGGCTTTTACTTGATAAAAATCAATTTTACACAAATTAAATTATAACAAAAAATTTTCAGATTTTCCCAGTTTTTAATGCTTTATGACAGCTGTTTCGGATACTTTATCAAAAAAATTAAAAAGAAATATTTTTTTTATAAAGGCCGGAACAGCATTAAAAACTGTGACTCTGAACATTTTTTAAATTTTGTATGATTTGGTGTTTGCTTGTTTTATAAAAAGTCAATCAATTTACCCAAAGTTGATGTATTTCTGACTGCATCATACATTAGAAATTAGGAGGATTCTTCTCAATCTGTAGTTTGTGATGCAAAAGGTAGGTACAGAGATTTAATTTAATATTGAAAAAGTTCGATAATTGAAACTTAACGATGACGTTTATACAAAAATTGAATTTAAGGTTAAAGTTATTAATTTTAAAATTGGCCAACTTTTGACCTTTACAAGGTAAAGACCTGACCTAGTTTGTAGTATTTCTGATGCTGTAGTAGTAAAACACCAAGCTGCTGTTTCATGAACAAGACTTTTAACGGCTGCCCTGAAAATGTTCTTTTTCTGTCTTGCTGGCAAACAAAAAAAATATCAGGCAATCAAATATTTATTAAGTGTAAATAACGAGTACCCAACCAATAGTTTTACTAGACAGTTAGTTACCTGTATTTGAGTAAAGTTAGAATCAAGTTATTTTTTAAATTTAGGCAAGTATGTATGTAATAGAAGATAGATTGCAAGCTTCATTGTTAAAGTAGCAGATTTACTTAACTCCAATTATTTATATTTAGATATTTATACTTACATTGAAATGATCTTCACAAACGTGAAAGTTTGTGTAGAATAATCCCCTACACCTGTTCTGTATGCTTTTAGCCGACGCTACGTCGATGATACTTTTGCTATTTGTCCTTATGGTCAAGAATCCCTGAGTAGATTTTCTTAGATATTTAACTTACCCTAACTTACAACCTCCCATTCTTAGATATTCTTACCAATAGGAAATCAGAACTAACATTGAGTCATTGTGCTTACTGAAAACCTACGCATACAGACCGATACCTCAATGCATTGTCACATCACCATCCGGCCCAAAAATCATCGGTCATCAACTCTCTTACTTACAAAGCTGTGAAACTATCTCAGTCCGAGTAATTGAGTCCGGAATTAAAACACCTTACCTCTGCTCTTCCCTCCAATAATTTTCATATTAAAGATATTAAGCGTTTCATCACAAAATACACTTCACCACAACTTTCCAATAGCACTGAAGCCGAAAGCTATCTCATACTTGCCATTGTTGTCACTATAACTTCAAAACCGGATTTACCACTTGTCCAAAAATCTCCCCCACAATCTTCGATCCGTCAAAGAAAAAAGAATACAGTGGACGAAAAATATCAACTAGGCTCAAAGAACATGAATGAGCCTTAAGACTAAGACAAATAAGCCGATCAGCAGTTGTCGAACGCAATCACAAAACTGCACATCAAATTTACAATCTTAACCGCGACTCAGGTCTTTACCTATCACCAATATGGGAATCACTCATCCGAGACGGTGTTTATGCAACTCATTTAGCTCCGTCCCCCTCAAGCAATATATAAGCAGGTACAGAGTAAAATGCGAGCCAGTTTCAGTGAAGCTCTGAAGAAGCCAACGGAATGGTTGGCGAAACGTTAGAAGAAGAACTCTTGAACAATTGAAATGCACTTGAACCAAACATGAACGAAAATCTTCAACAGTTTCTATGGACGTAATAACGATTAACTTTTTCTGAGACACCCTTTATACCCTTACATTTTTGCAGGTTTTTCTCACATTAGTCGTCTTAAAAATGGAAATAAGTTGATTTTATTTGCTTGAATCACCGTTTATCAATGTTGTTGCATACTGAACACTATTCATTGGTCTCTGTTTCTCTTAAACATTTAAGATAAATCGCATCTTTCTCCACTTACGAACGGCAATATAGGATGTCTGTCTGCCTACCGTTTGATTAAAAAAAATGGACGAGATTATTCAGTTATCCGGGATGGGACAGATGTACCGATATCCCTATCGCTCATTAATGGTCCTCTGAGCCGAACTCATGAATAATTCACGCTTTGCTAATATGCTATATTATTTGGTGTGACACTCGCATCCATCCTATCCAGCGCAGTCCCATTGTCTAAAAATAATTAATGAAATAACCTAATTATATCTAATCACGCTCGGTTGTTGGGTGTGAAATAAAAAGAGTTCATCGCGATCAGCTCGTAATAAAATTTCAAGCGCTTCGTATGTGGTTGCCCAAAAAAAAAGACAACGCCGCGATAGCCTGCGAGGCAAATCATCATCGTCCAATCCATTCAGTCCACTGCTGAAAGTAGTCCTTCCCTGAAAGTTTTGATATCTGCTCTTTCTTGTATCAGCCTCTCCAATATACATCATCGATCTAGCAGCTGCTCTTGCCCTTGGCCTGTCATTTTTAGTTAAGGTCTCTAAAATTGTCCAAATTTTAAGAGTTTCCCGATTAAATGTTTTGGTTAGTTAGATTAATGATCCATACAAAATCCTAATTAATATTAACTAATATTAAGAGCTGATACGTGGTAAGTACTTCCTAGAGGTGACTAGCAGCTATTTTTTGTGTGCAAGATCCAATCAATGACGCCTGTTTTTGTTCCGCATTTATTACAGATACTTGATAATTCGCCAACTGTTGTAAAACTTAGAGCCGATGTGCGTGATTCTCTGAACCTTTTGGGGTTCGAACATGTCATTAACATAAAGAATGAATAATCGCGGACCCAATAACGACCCCTGTGGGACTCCTTGACAAATGCGTCCGCGTTCTGACAGGAAACATTCCAGAGAGTATCCGGAGCTGGCTCTAACACACACATTTTCGGAAAAAGAGCAGTTGCTGGTTCATTTTGTCGAAAGCCTATGATAAATTGAAATACACCCCAGCCACCCTCTCTCTTCTGTCCAGACTATCAGTAATAGAGGATATTAAATACTGATTATTCAATAGACGAGTCTAGAATACTGGAAAAGGGGGTTAACAAATCTTGACTTTCGAAAATCGATGAGATCGAATTTTGGGATCCGTTCTCCGTTCTCGTCTTTTGGTTTTTCCTGAATAACTTTTGAACCGTTGGCGCTACAAAATTGAAATTTGCCTATTTTTTAACCCTCACGAGGCACATAGGCTTATAAGAAATATCCCTGATCCGACGCCGGTATCCATCTTTTTTTCGCGATTTTCGACTGTTTTTTGGACCTTGCTATGAAATATGATAAGTGTCCGAAATTTGAAGCAATCGACTTCATATTTGGCACATATATGCAGCTTTCATTCGCGTATTGATTCACGGGTGCAAAAATATGATGACAATATATATTGCGGGACATCATCCGTTTCGTTTCGTTCGTTTTTTTTTTACCCACCCTAGTGAATGTATTTGATAAGCGCATAAACTTATGGGAGTCTCTTTTGCTAAGCTTGTATAATAAATCATTACCAAATTTAAAATGTTCAAAATTTTTAGGACTATATGAGTAGTACTATCGATGAGGTTAATAGTTTAAGTTGACTTTTTTTGCGTAAGATACGAAATCAAGTGCCTTTAGGAGTACTGATTGTCTACTGTTTGGTTGGTTTTTTGTCGATTCATTCTTAGTTCTACCTTCTGAATATCTCGGCCTAGTTAAAATATTCACTTAGTTGAGGCACCACTTATCAGTCACGGTTATCAATAGAATTTGTTCCTTTTTAAACAAGCCGCTTCTATTTTTATCGACCTTACGGTTCTTATTTCCGCTCTTTCATTAAAATAAAGCCATCTTCTCTATAAATAAATCGAACGGCATCGAGTGGCGAATAAACCAGTTTAGATTTATCGCTCACCCGACGTGTTTATTATTCGAAACCGATTTACAACGTTACGCACATTTTAAATTTCGGTCGATAATTCAGATGTCTTCAAATGATTTCTTCTACTGCGAATTCGAAAATACCCAATTGTGTATCGGTTAAGGGCAAAATTTTATTGAACTTTTTTATAAGCAGCAATAGAAGAAATATCTACATCTAAATATCGTAGAAGTCCTGACTCTGATGGTATATATCCGGCAGTAGTAACACTTATAAGCGACTGCAATGTGGAAATTTTCACCAAAGATTTTAACGTCAACCAGTTCAATAAGAAAAAGAAATAACAAGATTGACAGTCGGATGTTCTACGAGCCAGCAATGAATAAAACCGCCAACTTAACGTAGGCAACCAATTATACACCGATCTACCGTAACAGTTTGAGTTCCTTCAGCTGCCAGCCACTTCGGTCATACTTCGAACGTAAAGTCTGTTCATAGATATAAGAAAGTGACTAACTGATACGAATTAAGGAAAGACCCGGGCAAGCTGTAAGAATGAAATATAGCCGAACAGGTCCGTACTTTGTTTAGAATTTAATTATTGGGGGTTTTGTTAGGAAAGATACTAAAAAATATTTATTTATTTATGTATGTATTTATGTCTAAAGTAAAATTACAAATTATTTTTATTACCTACTTAAATTACTTAAAATTATTCACATAACATATCAATATCACTATCGCTATCATCGCCTGTTCTAATTATTATTTGTTCTATATTATTTGCAATATGGATATACGATTGTTTTGCTGTTTCTATATGTTTAACAGAATTTGCCCAACTTTGTGGTGGGATGTTAAAAACTTCGGTTTCTATAAGTTTGAGGACATTGGAGTTAACACGGCGAAAAACATTGTTACGACGAATGGCAGATTTCAGTTGGTGCCAAATATGTTCAATGGGACTAAATATACAGTGGTAAGCCTGTATGCCCTAGATTTTTTGCATAATTATCACAGACGTATTCCTTTTGTAGGTTCAAGCTTTGTAGAACCTCAATTAATTGCTTTTTGTTATAATCTTCGTGAAAATAAATGTCGTTATTATACATGAAGTTTTGGATTGTTGCTTTTGTGTCACACGAGGAAGTGGTTTTAGTCAACTGTCTACTGTGATAACTTGCATTGTCCATTACAATGACGCTATTAGGAGGAATGTTTGGAACTAGTTTGTTTTTAAACCAACTTTCAAATAAATCAGCGGTGGTGTCTTCATGGTAATCCAGAGAAGAATCTTTAATATTTTTCGTAGACAGATAAAGTCCATTTGGAATCCAACTATCTTTAGATCCAGCATGCAAAATAGTTATTATTTTACCTCTTTTTGATAGTGCGTTTATTTTACACTTATTAGTTGAGTCAACCCAACCCCTTTCGGGGGTATCATAAGTGTCAGACCAGGTTTTATCTAAGTAAATAATTGGCCTTTGTTGTTCTCTGTAAATCCTAATTTTTTCTAGATATTCCAGTCGCCATTTCCGAATTCTAAAAGGCATTGTTTATAACTTCCTTAGTCTCGATAGAATACTGTTTTCTACATTTGGGCGGGAGCATCTCCTGAGATACACTAGACTCGTACATATTTTGCATAATTCACAAACACAAGTAGGTATATAATTATTTTCTATTACGGACCACAATTTTATCTGAATTTAATTTCCGAAACTTTAGGTAATTATTTTGTTGCATTGTATGTTAATGACCACCCTTGGTTAATCCCATTCAAAAGCAATTGATCTCTTTTTTATATCCATGAACAGACCATACGAGTAGACAGAGAGGAATAACTTACAGTTTAATATTATGTTTACCGCCACAGATAATGTTTCGGATTGTCTTAAAACTTGTTAATATAAATTATGTGGTTGTATCCTTATACAGACCGTGAATTTTGTCTCATTTTGAAATATCTTTGAAAGTACAGTTTCCGAGTTCAATTAAGTTTAACAGATGTCCAAACGAGAGACTGTTATGTTTATTCTGTTAACCAGATCAGGCAGTAAAGTTAAAAGAACGTCAAGAATCTCGACAGGGACTTGTTGGTAAATATTTTTCATCCATTCATCAAAAACAAAAATCCTGATTTCATTAAAAAATAATGCTTTCGGTAAGTATAAAAAGGCTAATGGTGAAGCAGTGAGGAATCCGCACGACCAAACAATAAATTAAAACAAACCAAAACTAACTAACCATAGGTCTAAATTTGCTGATCCGTTATGAAATATTGGTTTCTCTCTAATTAGGCTGAAGTTAAAACCAAAAAAATGCCGCTTCGAATATACCGAGAACGGGTGATGTACAATTTGGTTTTAGAAAAACCATGAACTTCGGAGATGTGTTATGCGGGCTTAGGGAAACGTCAAGATCAACCGAAAGACATGTATTTATGACTAGAGGAATTGGCCCTAGCTGTTGTCAATCTTCATTGTGAAGAGACACATGAAAAAGAACATTCAGATGTTTTAACCCGTCTGCATACAAAAAGATTATAAAAAAATAAATCGATCATAAAAATAATACACCATATTAATTTTAAATGGTTCCAATGAAAGAAACAACAAGCGCTGTATTATTTTTTCTTGTTCTGCATTAATTGGACGATGATTCGGTAGTGGTTTCCGGGTATTTTTCCGGGGATCGTTTCGGAAGAGCGAAAGAAAAAACAGCGGCCAACGGACAAAAGGTTTCGTATGCGCGGAATCTCGCCGAAATAATAATACACAAACCTCTCGACTCCTTTTGTTCGCTTAGCGCTCGGGGGTATAGCAGAGAACGCACTTCAATTTTCCTATGTTAAAATGGCGCCGCTTAAAACCGCCTGCAATTACTATATGAAAGGCTGAAGGTTCACGGGGTCGATTCGTTTGGGAATTCGGTAAAATATTTTTTTTTTTTTTTGGTTAGCCAGAGATCCTGGAAAATATTATACATTATATATATCTTCTTGTTTTTGTGTTCTTGGACCGTTATGTATATGTTAAAATCAAGACTTTTTTGTGGGTATATATTATGGTCCGTTACGTAAAACGAAAGAAGGTTTCCAATTCATAATAAATTTATTTAACGTTTCGACCTGTGTATTCGGTCTTTTTCAAAAATATTTTAAAAACTGACAGTGTTTTATACAAGGCAACGAGAACGAGAACAACAAAATTTACCCTAATTTTGAAATCGATGTAGAAGTAAAAACACTTAGATACAACACACGACGGCACGATTTAAAATCGTAGAAACAAAACTGTAGATGTAAAATTGTAAAACAGAAATATAAAGGGCCTAAATATTGACAGTAACTATTTGCAGGCGCGTGTCTGCGAATCTATCGTGCGGACCGAGATATCAATTGGCATGCGAAGCAGAACTACAGCAGATTTTTTTTCCCGGCGATGTTATTTATTTACTTCATTTTTTACTTTAGATTTAATTTTGTAACAGCTACCCTTATTTATTTAAGTTTTAGATTAAATTAAATTTTACTAAGGCCTTTTGTGTCGGTTTTAAAGTCTATTATCTTTACATTTTGAAAGTCGAATGAATGTTTGGTTTCACTACGGTGTGTATGATTAGCTGTTTTGTTGGTTTTGTCAAATT
The DNA here is from genome assembly GCF_029955315.1 of Cylas formicarius. Lineage (NCBI taxonomy): Eukaryota > Metazoa > Arthropoda > Insecta > Coleoptera > Brentidae > Cylas > Cylas formicarius. The sequence continues at coordinate 2,397,195 of NW_026844334.1, read as the reverse complement.
TGTGCCCATTCATTCTATTTTTGAGATACTGACTCGTTTGTCCAATGTCCACTGTGTCGCAACCCGAACATGGAATTTCATATACTATGTTACTTCTTTTTTCATCTGGTATTTTTGCTTTAATTTTAGAGAAAAATTGTTTTTGCAAATTGCGACCCTTATGATCTATGACCTATATATATACAACGTTAGTCTGATTAATCGATTTATCCCGCATTCTAATCAATAAGCTCTTGTTCAAATCTTTGTCCCGTTCAAACAAATACCGTTACGCTCGCAATATCGGATCATACCACTTACAGCCCCGGTGGCCAAAAACGTGAGATCTTCCAGAAAAGAAAACTAAAGAGTCTTGAGTAGATAATCCATTGCGAAAACCAAACTGAGAATTCGCGAAAAAATGCTCCTTCTTTAGAAATGCATCGAGCCGCACGTAAAAACACTTTTCGAATATTTTGGAAAAAACCGATAGAAGTGGTATTCCACGGTAGTTAGAATTTAAATAGGAAAACAAATACGTTAATCAAGAAGTCATCTATCGAACCAGAAATCCAGCGAAAACTAAGCAATTCGGAGGCATTACCACCAAGATTATACGGATTGCCAAAAATCCATAAAGATGCAGTACCCTTGAGACCCATAGTTAGCGCTATAGGTTCCCCGACTTACCATCTCGCCAAGCATCTAACCAAACTCCTTGAACCACTCATAGGGAGGACAGCATCACACATCAAGGACTCGACTCAGTTTATACAGAAGATCAAAAACGTCACGTTGTCACCCAAAGACATATTAGTGAGCTTCGATGTTGTTTCTTTGTTCACTATGGTGCCAGTCAAAGAGACTTTGGATTTAATATCTGCACGTTTTCGGAACGATGTCACAGAACTTTTCCGACACTGTTTAACCACCACTTATTTCCAATGGAACAAGGAGTTTTATGAACAAGTTGACGGTGTAGCCATGGGAAGCCCATTAAGCCCGGTCATAGCAAATTTTTTCATGGAAAGGCTTGAACAGCAGGCATTAAATGCTGCCCAAAAGAAGCCCAAGTGTTGGTTCCGCTACGTGGACGACACATTTGTAATATGGAGCCACGGCGAAAAGGAGCTTCAAATCTTCTTGGCGCATCTCAATTCCATTAACAATAAAATAAAATTTACCATGGAGACAGAAAAGGACGGCAGGTTGGCATTCTTAGATGTGCAGGTAGAAAGGCGACCAAATGGAAAATTGGGTCATAAAGTTTATCGAAAACCCACTCACACGGAACGTTACCTGAACAAATTATCTAATCACCATCCGAGACAGAAAATGGGGGTAATAAAAACCTTAATGACAAGGGCTAATCGGATTAGCGAACCCAAGTACCTACGTGAAGCGATTAATCACTTGACCGATTCCCTGAAAAATAACGGATATACCACCTCTGAAATACAAAAAGCTATGAAAAATAGAAGATCTAAGACAAGAGATACGACAAAGGAACCTCAAGGGAATGTATCATTTCCTTTTATTAAGAACGTCACAGACAGGATCGCTAAACATTTAGAACGACACAACGTTCGGGTCATCTTTAAACCAACGACTACAATCAGACGAAGCCTCAGGTCTGCCAAGGATACAAGGGACGCCTTTTCTTCACCAGGGATATACCGCATTCCGTGTTCCTGTGGCTCGGTATATATAGGTACCACAAAGAGAAGCATTGAAAGTAGGCTAAAGGAACATAAAAGGAACTGCCGGCTTGGACACACGGAAAAATCAGCAGTGGCAGAACATGCTTTTTACAAAGGTGACCATCGTATCATGTTCAAAGACACGCAGGTACTGGACAAAACACCACATTTTTATCCACGTCTTATCAGAGAAGCTATTGAAATTCAAAAACATCAGAATAATTTCAATAGAAAAGAAGAAGGTCTCAATATCAGTAAAACATGGACTCAGGTCATCAACAAAAGAACGTGTTTACCCAGACAAGCTCAACCCAAGCCCGCCACCGAGATCACGCCCACTACAGCGCGCTTAAATACGGCAGATCTTCCAGTCAACCAACCAGTCATCGGAGAGCAGTACGGAAGAACACTTCGACCGTTACCGCATCGCCGCTCTTGAAAATGTCTACCGCAGTTGTAGACGAAACGTCGAGTTTAATCTCGGGACCACGGCTCAAAAGCCCGGAAATATTTAGTAATGTAGTTTCTGGCCGTGAAAGCATAACATCTTTGATAAATAGGTATTGTTCTTCTTCTGTATAGGCACAACAATGGAGTGTTTTAAGGCTGAGGGAAATACACCTTCTTAAAAAGACAGATTAAACAAAAAAGTAAGAGATTCTACTATAAAATCTGTAACACCTTTTATTAATGAACAGGGTATTTCATTACCCAGCTGAATTTTTTTTGTAACTGACGAAATAACCATCGAAGTTCAACACCCGTGAAATGTGTTAAGAATAGACTTCGACTTGGAGATTTTTTATTAGTTGTTTGTGTTGTTTTTATATAATTTAATATTTTTCTAACGGAATCAAAAAAAAGTCGTTAATTTTTTTTTCAGAGGTTACGTTTACGTTTATGTTTAGATAGGGTACTCTCATTTTTTATAATCGTCCGCGCCGTTTGAGATTTGTTAACAGAGGTTGTAAAAAGTTTATTGTAAAAACTTTTTTAAGCATTCCTAAGTTGTTTTTTATGGCAATTTTTTATAATTCTATATTTGGTTAAAATTTCATTACTGTTGGTATAAAAGGCTTATTATAATTATTACCTATTTTCGGAGGATGACTACAGGTTATACAAAGGTGCGCTAAACTGCACCTTGTACAACGCTTAACTCAATAAAGACGATTTATTATTATTGTTATGTGTTCCAGTTTCGACCCTATCGCTTCGATGTTTCTTTTAATAGTGGGAAATGTACCACGTGTTATTTTTATGCCGCTGCGGTCAAAACTAGCGTCGTTGTTGTCGTTGCTCCCTGACGTATCACGAGAAATTTATACGCAACAAAATGGTGCATTCTGGACCGCCAATTAGGAGGCAATCAGCGGTTTATGGCCCATTTAAATCCGTTGCGCTGCCACATATGTTGTGCAGTGTCTAATTTTCGTAGCTCTGAAAGCCGCGCTTTTTTCTCCACAACTTTTGCGGTCGTGATTGCCATTTTGTATTAATTTTTTCAAATTTTCTGCTAATGAATAATGTATCCGTTAATATAAATCTTTCTAAAACCACAAAAATACTGTGTATATCAGTAGAGATTTAATATCTAGTACCAGAGAATAAATATTTAACTTTTTTGAGTATAAAAACATACATTGTGTAGATTTCCAAAAAGTGATTGGTTTTATTTTGTTGCTTTTTAGAGAATGTTATTTTGGCCTTCACGAAAGAATATTCTATCTGAACTCAGCGGTCTCAAAAGTGATATTAAGAGTGAGTTCAGCTATACCGATAGCTTAAAAATTGTCGTATGGAAATGGTGAATGGGTCTAGAAAGAAGTGAGAAGGCACTTTGAGAGCGACAAAGTGAAAGAGAAAACGCTGCAAGTGAGTAAGCATAGAAAGAACGAAAATATTTGTTAATTATAGAAATTTTAAAAGAAAAAAAAGTGCGAAATAAAAACCAACCAATTCATGTTCTTACTGTGCCTGTTACGTTTTTAGAAGTTTAAATTCCTATTTTACTGGGCTTATCGGTCATCCTTGCTTTTTACGTCAACCAGCTCAACAAGAAAAAGAAATAACAACATTTACAGTCGGATTTTCTACGAGCCAGCAATGAATAAAACCGCCAACTTAACGTAGACAACCAATTATACACCGATCTACCGTCTACAGTTTGGGTTCCTTCAGCTGCCAGCCACTTCGGTCATACTTCGAACGTAAAGTCTGTTCATAGATATAAGAAAGTGACTAACTAATACGAAATAAGGAAAGACACGGGCAAGCTGTAAGAATGAAACATGGCCGAACAGGTCCGTACTTTGTTTAGAATTTAATTATTGGGGGTTTTGTTAGGAAAGATACTAAAAAATATTTATTTATTTATGTTTAAGTCTAAAGTAAAATTACAAATTATTTTTATTACCTACTTAAATTACTTAAAATTATTCACATAACATATCAATATCACTATCGCCATCATCGCCTGTTCTAATTATTATTTGTTCTATATTATTTGCAATATGGATATACGATTGTTTTGCTGTTTCTATATGTTTAACAGAATTTGCCCAACTTTGTGGAGGGATGTTAAAAACTTCGGTTTCTATAAGTTTGAGGACAATGGAGTTAACACGGCGAAAAACATTGTTACGACGAATGGCAGATTTCAGTTGGTGCTAAACATGTTCAATGGGATTAAATATACAGTGGTAAGGTGGAAGCCTTAAAACTGTATGCCCTAAATTTTTTCCATAATTATCACAGACGTATTCCTTTTGTAGGTTCAAGCTTTGTAGAACCTCAATTAATTGCTCTTTGTTATAATCTTCGTGAAAATAAATGTCGTTATTATACATGAAATTTTGGATTGTTGCTTTTGTGTCACATGAGGAAGTGGTTTTAGTCAACTGTCTACTGTGATAACTTGCATTGTCCATTACAATGACGCTATTAGGAGGAATGTTTGGAACTAGTTTGTTTTTAAACCAACTCAGCGGTGGTGTCTTCATGGTAATCCAGAGAAGAATCTTTAATATTTTTCGTAGACAGAGAAAGTCCATTTGGAATCCAACCATCTTTAGAGCTAGCATGCAAAATAGTTATTCTGTTGCCTCTTTTTGATGGCGCGTTTGTTTTACACTTATCAGTTGAGTCAACCCAATCCTTTTCCGGGGTATCATAAGTGACGAACCAGGTTTCATCAAGTAAATAATTGGCCTTCGTTGTTCTCTGTAAATCCTAATTTTTTTCTAGATATTCCAGTCGCCATTTCCGAATTCTAAAAAGATTCCATTAAAACTTGCCTTTTGTTGATTTTTTTAAATCTAAAACCTATGCGTTGAATACACTTCCATAAGGTAGTTCTGCCACATTTAACACTGGTTTCATCTTTTTCATGCCTCCTGATGAAGATATCTAATGTAGACACGCTTTGTTCCTCGTATAACTGCTAAATTTTACGCCGTATTATATCTTGATCACTTTCATCTACACTCGAGAAAATGTCAGCATCGCTACTTTTTTCCTCGCTGAAATGGTATTATTCACAATTTTCCATACAGTTGATATTGATGATAACTTTCAATTAGTAAGCCTGTAATATCGTTAAATCAAAAGCCGCGGGTGGCTTACAGTATCGAATGCTTTTGGTAAGTCAATGAACACTGCAACACATGGTCTTGAAGTATCTAAGCATCTATATATATACAGCATAGCAATGGCATCATTAGTTGATTTGTTATCAGTAAAACCAAATTGGCAAATAGATATTATATCATTTTTAGTAAAAGAAGAAACTAGCCGAACTTTTAAGATTTTTGTGACATTAGATATAAGACTTATTGGCCTGTAATTCTCAAGAATATTTTTGTCTCCCTTTTTATAAATGGGTTTTATTAAAGCAATTTTTTAATGAGAGGGGCACCTAACAGTCGTAAACATTAGACTGGCTTTATGATACGAATTTTTTTCAATAGAGAAGAAGCAATTTGGTGAAACCCCGGCGCCGAAATTTTCATTTGTGATTAATTGCTGATAGTTTTCGAATATTTTATATCGTTATTATGCTTTTTTGAACTTTACGGGAGACGTGCGAAATCACTTAAACGAAAGAAACGCCACGATGGGGCATAAAATTTCGCCGCCGAAAACGTAACCGCCACCCGTATTACCCGTCGAAACGCGCAATTTAATAATGCCGGCGTCACCTGATACGCGTTTAGACGCGTTCAATTTTTCGTTTCACGCGTCTTCCGTTACGCCACGCACGTATAAGTTTCGGGCGAACGGGTGATGAATGTGCCTCTTCGAAGCGACGAGTCATCGTTCCCGTGGGACGTTTCGGTTTTAATCAGCGATTTTCCTCCCCTACTCGAAGGAAAACGTTTTCTACTGTCGCGTCTCTTTTGAACGTCGATAAGCTTCGAGGTTGATCGAGTGGGTTCTAATTGACTAGCAGCTGCGCCTGATTTTTATCGATACCCTTCAAGTAGCGCTGTTTCTGAAAGTGCCTCAGGGTTCTATGTTGGGGCCGTCATATTCTCTGATTTATATTAACGATTGGTAATCAATACCATTAGAACCTTAAAATTCTGTTAGGTTGTTAGTTAATGTAGTTAACTTGGAGATGACGTCTGGACTTTCCATTGCGCCTGTCTTTTCTTGATGGCGATAGAGGAGTTGTCATTATATCTTTCAAATGGCACTATTTCTGAAAGCATTTCATTGTTCTATATTGGGGCTGACATATTTGCTGATTTATATTAACGATTACCAGTCAACATCATGATGTTTGCGGACCTTTAGTCAAGTACTTTAGGATGCTCTTGGTCTATTGCTGTAACTATATGTAGTTAGCTTGGAGATGACGTCTTTACTTTCCATTGCGCATGCCTTCTATTGATGGCGATAGAGGAGTTGCTATGATATCTTCCAAATACCACGATTTCTGAAAGTTTTTGATCGTTCTTTGTTGGAGCTGGTATATTCCCTGATTTATGTTAATCTAACAATGACGTTTGCGAACCTTAAGTAGTCCTAAGTCACTTTACAATACTGTGAGTTCTGATGGTATCCATGATCACCAAGCATTGCGTGCCAGATTTTAATTTGTTTTGAAAATACCCATAACGGTAACTGATTGTGTGTAAGTCAATCAATGTTGATTATAGTATGATACGGCATATTGAACGCGAAAAAAAAATGATGTGACGAAACCAGAAGTTTTGGAGCTTTGGGTGTATAACAGAATATTACGAATTTGATAGGTACGTACCATAATGCAAGGAAAAATTAGTGGAAGCTTCGTTGTTATACGCATAGCTATGCTGATTGCTAACCTGCGCAACCGAGACTGCACTTGAAGAAGAAGAAGGAATAATATTGAAGTGGAATACATAATGATAGAGTTTCCCCCGTTTTTCAAACATCGCGCTTCAAATGGCTGCAAATGGAATCGACCTGCAATCTTCACCAGGCAATTTGTCATCGGAATCTACGGCCTAGGCAATTCCATCCGGGCGCGTCTGAGGATTTATGTTTCGCCCCAGCGCCTGGGCTACGTCTTCCTAATTAAATCTGCGGTTTCGCCGTGTTTGTCGGGTTCGAACGTTTCGCCAGGTTAAAAGCAGGGTTTCGAATAAAAATACCAGCCATACGCACCAGTCGAAATGGAAAATCGGTGCTTTCGTTCTCTCCGATGATTAACGATTGGAGATGGGCGTATGATTGATCTATTTGGGTACCACATTTGCCGTTGTCGTTTTCCCACAGCTTTTTGCAGAAACAAAAAAAAACGACAATTAACATTTTTACGATCGATGGTGTATATTTCCGGGTTTTCCCGATTTCAAAAAATTGCGTACGCCGTAGTTTTCGTTATGCGAATAGTCTGTCCTCTAGAGACTTTCGAGAATGTACCGGTTATTTTTTTTGACATATGGAGACGATGAGTCGTTGGTTGCCTATTTGAAATTAAAATTTCGAAATTTCATCGATTTGTATTGCGAAAATATTGTGACGACGAAGCATGGCAAAAAAAAGCAATCGAGTACCATAGAAACATTGGCTTTATGCGGGTTTGGGATATCAATGTTTTACAGTTTGATGCCACTTAGACATTTTTTATTGTAGCGATTATTTTAATGCAAAAAACTGTATCTCAAGTCTGTATTTTCTGAAAGAAAACCAAATATTCGCTTAAGGCTGTGTCCATCTAGATATTTATCAGCGAATGTCTCAATGTTTTTGAAAAAATTTGTCTTATTTTTTAGATATTAAGAAAACACTTTTGTGTTAAAAACCAGGCTTCTAATATTTCGAAATCTTCAACTTTTTGAGTTAGGATCCCTTATATATAATGCCATCTTATAAAATTATAAAAAATAGAGTATTCCTATTGAAAATAAAATTTTTGATGTTTTTTTCATTTAAATTGTTAATGCTAGTTTTTAACTACTCCATATTATGTTATATATTAATTTATTCTTCTATAATTAAATCAACTCCAAATTTAGAAGATTCTTCCCATTTGCAGACCAAGTATGATTAAAGCTCTTATTTAGAGTTATAGGTGCTGATGGTATGGCCATTGGGTCCAGAAACCTCCTTTTATTCGACTACACTTTTTCACATTGTGTTAGCTTTGGTTAGTCTTCATCAATAACCTTGAAACAAAGGTCCCAGTACCCCAATTCCTATACTACGGGCCTTATCTGCCCATAATTTGAAAAGTTGCTCGGTTTTGCGTCAAATTTGGTTCACCGTTTATTTTCGAAAGAATTGTTAAGGCAAATTCACCCTCTGTTTTCGTTATTTTTCAGTTTTTGGAAAAATACTGTATGCAATCGTGATTTTTTGGGACAGCCTGTACAGTATATATTGACCGTTGTACAATTTTGTGTGGTCTAATGAATCGCAAAGGTCATCGACGTCGATTTTGTGATTGATATTCGACGGACCTGAAGCAATAACATCACTGTTCCGGGCAATGACGTACGACGCAATAACTCTAACTAATCTCTGCCTAATGTAGCAGTTTCGTTCGCGAGGTTGCATATATCGCTTCCAACGTGAACATCGTTATTAGACTGAATAATTAAGGGGGAGTGATTGCGTACTTTGAAACCGCCGTATTTTGTTATTACCCCACCTTTGTTATCTAGGGACCAAGAAACTTCCCAATTTAATGGTGACAGAATAAAACAATTGCATAGTATAACCTAAAGAAAGCTTTTAAACGTATCCCTTTTTTACATAAAACATGGATATTTTAAACAAACAAACTACAAAGTATTGAACCTCCCCACCAACAAACGATGGTTTGACAAAGAAAGGAAACAAGCTCTGGCGGGCCCTTATTTAAGCAGTCCTTATATTGTCAAAAATAGAGTGTTTCAGCTCTTTTTGCAATTCAATTAATACAAGTCATTTAAAACATCTATTGGAGATTTGCTGATCAACTTAGGAGCTTCATATCAAAAAGATAATAATAAGCAATTTTGTATTTCCATGTAACTTACCTTCCAGCTATTGGAAAGTATTTTTCTGAGCAATCCAGAGCGGTGTTGACGTAGATATTTTGAATCAGGTTTAAACTCTATATCCACCTCATTGGTTGTTAATTTTGATTTTTTTTTCTTTAATTTGGCAATCTTTGACTTACAGGCATTAATTTTCAGGTTTCGAACAAAAAGAACAGAAGTATACTAAGAACAACAGAGATTCTAAGATACTTTTTACATAGTCATCCTGTTTTGTGTCGTTTTTGTTCGTAGCGTTGTGTTCAAATAAAATTATCCCATCTTCAACGGTTTCTCATTTATTTAAAAATTTTAAAAATACGTGGTAATATTTGATTGCCCCCAATTTCCACAGTTTAAATGTGGATACGGACTTTTGCTTCTCTGTTAAATTTGAAGTTGATATCTGCAAATTTATGACACGTAACACATTTCTCATTTAGCACGAAATATCGGGAACAACCTGTGCAATAGGTGAAAACCTTAAATACAAAAGTTTTTGCTATCTATGCGGGTTATATCGCAATATAAAAGAGTGGAAAGTGCGATCTGAATCACCTTTCAGTTATAACCAATTTTTTGAATTTCCGGCGCACCCTGTATATTTTTGAAAAATTGTCTCGAATAAAAATTTATAGAGCCGTATCTTCTGCTTCTTCTGGTTCAAAGTTTTTTTTGGTCTCGTAAACAGTTTTTGAAAAATGGTGTTTTTTGTAGACACTTGCACACGCGTAAATACTTCCCGACTCTCCAGCCTCCCCCCCCCCAATTTTCAACAGGTTCCGTCAGGGGACAAAGCTGCATATATGTGATAAAATATGAAGTCGATTGCTTCAAATTTTGGACACTTATCGTGTTTCATAGCAAGGTCCAAAAAACAGTCGAAAATCGCGAAAAAAATATGGATACGGGCGTTGGATCAGGGCCATTTCTTATAAGCTTGTGTGCCTCGTGGAGGGTTAAAAAGGAGACAAGTTTCAATTTTGTAGCTCCAACGGTTCGAAAGTTATTCAGGAAAAACCAAAAGACGAGAACGCAGAACGGACAGACAAAACAAAATGTATACGAGCGCAGATACTTTCAAAAATTCGATTTCATCGATTTTCGAAAGTAACATATCATGTGATCAAATGATCCAGGTGAAAGAACCTCTTGTATAAGTGGCACACACGATAGAGTGAAACATGGGTTACGGTCAATATCGGCGAGGACCGTATTTACAGGGTGATAAATTTTTTCCCGAAGGATATGTAAAAGATTTTTATATTTTTTTCCGCGGGCTTATACGGCGCCTAAGTGGACTTTTTAGTATTTTTTTTTACGACCTACTTTTCAATAAAAAGTTTTTGAAATATTGAATTCCTCGTCTCCGGGGACTTTTCACCGGAAGATAACTTCGCAATTTAATTACGTGCCCGCGCGGAGACGACAACAAGCGTTCGCGAAATTTGTTCAAACTGAAACGATAATGAGGTGCCAGAAAGGAAAGAAGGAAATTCTGTAATTGAAAGTCGCGATCAAATTGAGCAATTGGTTTTCCATTTGAAGGAATCTCGAGCAGGCCGGGGAGGAGCTATTTTTAAATGTGTGTGGTAAAAAATTTATGAGAAACTTTTAGAAATGCCCAATTATTATACAAGGTGTTTCAAAATTTGAAAAAAATACCCTAATGTACTGCTGGTTTCATAAAAAACTGATACGAGTTTTAAAGCACTCTTAAAGAATTGTTACCAAGTTAGAAGATAGTTGGTGCTTACCAACGGTATTATTGTAAGTTGAAAAACCTTTTTTTTATTAATATTATTTGGAGATAAGTAGAAACATTTGAAAGGACAAGGGAATCTGCGAGACAAACAGTTAGTTCAGTTTAAAAAGATCAGGGGGCCTTCGGAGAGTCGAGGATGACCATTACCAAAGCGCGAATAGACCAAGAACTGTCAGTGAAACAGTTTATCAAAGGATTAAGACGTCACATATCATGTGCCGGACTGCTGCAAAAAAGACCCGCACTCACTCCCAAACAGAAGTATGCACGAGTTATTTCAACATTTATGTAAAGGTAATACATTCTGACTTGTCTCATAGACTTAATCCCCTAGAATTTGACACATTTTATTATAGAGTTCGAACAGACATTCCATCAATCATTCATAAAAAGTTTCTCAGACAAAAACTAATGTTAGACAAATTAATTTCTAATACAAAAATATCTAACAGCAAGCCAGTTATTACACAGTATATCGACCACCAATTTTACAACAGGTTAATAAACTTAACAGACATAACATTCTCTAAAAATGAAGTTGAATTTCTCGAAAAAGGTTTCAACTTTAACTTACAGTACTCGAACATTCATAGAGAATTAGACTGTTTAGGGATCGACTGTGAATTAGCAATTAACACTAAGAAATTTCTCAAATGTCACTAGTAAAATCTATCAAAAGCAAAGCTTCTGAAAGTAACATAATATTTACACGTGCAGATAAATATATTTCAAAAACCGACAATTTTTTTAAACCAGAACTTTTCCAATGTATCAAACACGTTCCTACCTAGTTATATCAAAGACAATCCAAGGAAGTAACTACTAACTCCACACTATTTAGTGATAAAAACAAGTATTTTTTAACAATTATGAATCCACAATCGCGGACAAATTATATTCTTTAGTGTCTTATGCAATAGCTGCAGCAGTTAAACTCTCAACAAAAGTAGTAAATATTTTAAAGTTCCACATAGATTTTAAACCAAAAATTTTTTTGAATTCATCAACAAGATTAAAGATATCAAAATTCCATAGTGGAAGGCAGATGCACAATAGAAAAACGATGGGTCCCTTTACCACAAGAAACCGCGAAGCTCTTTCTTTTTACTTGCTTCTACTTTCTATGAACTTGCCTCGCAAATCGACGATTTTTCGAAAGCAATCTTATTGATATTATTGGTTTTAGTCCAACTACCATTATCCGTATTGAATGGCAAGTTTTTTCTCAATTCTGATGGAGGAATTTCATCTTCACTACCAGTATCTACCAGAGTGCCGGTGTGAATCATGAAAATCGCTAGCTTAATGTTGGAACGCTTCCGCATATTTTCCATTGTTTTCCCAGACACAGCATTGATAACCAATTTAAACAAGTTCCTTTCAAACTCGTTTTTGACAGCCTGGCGTACTTCCGATTGCTTTTTTGCTCTTAGTCATGTTAAATACGTTAAAATAACAATAATACGCATAAAACTGACACATCGTTTGATACTGTCAATCGTAAATCCTACGTTTGCAGTCTTCACATAAAGACCACAATTAAAATCAGAACGAACCAGGGAATCCATTCATCTTACTTTAAACTTAACTGAACTAAACAAAAGGAGTTTGAAACTCAAATCAAAGTCGACTCCCAAATATTAATTCCAGAATTTTTTAGAGAAATTTGGCAACAGTGCGGCTCTTTTTTCCACGCACTGCCCTCGAGTCTAGGGAATACACGCTCTCGTAATAGCTAGTAGAAAAAGCTTTGCGTCGTTCCGCAATTTTATTTGATCCAGACGTGGTGGACAAATGGGTGAGGACGTAAAAAAAAAACGGATTTACTCTATCTTCTATTATAAAACAGATAAAAACAATAAATACATTATTTACAAATTGCAATTACGATACAAATTCGGAACACGTTTGTAGTTTCACACAGGCAAATATTTTTATCCACAAAAAATTGGATCGGTGAAGTAGTTTTATCACTCCAATAGCTAAACTTGATTTTTCTAAACTAGTGTGTCCATGATATTAATATAAAACTACTTATTCTATCTTGTCAATAACATAACGAGCAAAATAATCGATTATTTTCTTAGCTCTCGGCGTCGCATATATAGTGTGTCCTATTGTTGATGGACCGAAACGTTATTTTCGAAATTGTGCATTTTTGCGTATAAGGTATAAGTGTGCGTGGCATCCAGTGGCGTAGTCTGTTCGGAAACTCACGAATATCGATAAATCCGAATTAGTCTGCATTAACAATGTTCGAAACTTGGATATATTTATAAATATTATTAAAATTCCAGAGGAATGTAATAACTTGAGTATAATATTTGATAATGAACTTAGATTTGGTTTTCAAATTTCTCTAAGAAGGTCCAACTTACTGTCATTCCTTCACGATTTTAATTGGTTACATGTATCAAGTCCAAAAGAATTAAATTTTTCTTGTTTTCTTCGCAAACTACTTAAGACTGGCTTGTAGAAATTGCATTCCTTTGAGTTTAAATTGTCAGTATGAAATATATTAAATTAAGAAGACCATGAATGACTAAAAGCTCTGCTAGACTGCTTCATAAATATCCTCAGATTGGACAATCAAAAAATAACTCTCTTTGGGTTTTAAGTTTCATTTAAAAGAACATCTTTTACGGAGAAATAGTATTTTTATCGTTAACCTATTTAGTTTATGCTTAATTCATGTTTTTGTACATATATATTTTTGTAATGTAATGTTGGAATACTAAATTAAATTGTATATCTTGTTACAGGCTCGGTTAAGTTGACAGCACAGCACAGCACCCCTATCATGTTCAATACTAGTTTCTATATAAACATTTTTGAGTTTCAGAAGAAAACTGACTACGCCGCTGAATCCTGCGTGTTAAAACCCTGCTCAGACGGATTTTGACCTTTTCGATAAGCGGATGCATTGCGAAGTTGCAAATGGGGTTTAAAATGCAATTTTTTCGAACTCCGCCTCTATCCGGAGATCCAAGACATTACTTTGATTTATGAACCAAATGGAGCAGTCATTTAATTGTTAAAACTAGTAACCGAGATATAGGGCGTTTTTCAATTTTCGTAAATTTTTTAATATTTTAAAATTTTGCATTCGGATAAAAACCTTTTTAGGGCATTTTTCAAGGCAAATGCAGTGGCGTGCCTAGATGTTTTTCTATAGTTCTCGGTCTATTTTATATGGCAATTATAGTTGGCTAACATACTTTAAGCCGCTCAGTTACAGGCTTTGGGCTTTTAAATTTCATTGAAATAAACATCATTTACGGAAAAATTCATAATTAAATTATCCTTTATTAAATATTATTTTTTATCGTTTTTTTTATTTTTTGCTTTGATTTTTAGAATGTAAAATTGGAATACTAAGTTAAGTATGTTGTCGAGCTTAAAATAAACGTTGCTTTATTTATTTATTTATTAGGCTTGATATAAGCCTTTTAAAAATATATAACACATTCTATTTCCAAGCAACTATTTCCAATGGGAAGCTACAATTTCATTTTTTTAATGAGTAGGCCATGGAAAACTGACTACGCCACTTTTAATAAGGGAGGTGGGCAGTAAAACCATCAAAAATGAGACACACTGCACAGAGTGAACCGCCAAATATTTCGATCTTTATTTTGTTGAGTTCTCAATCCCAAATTTAGCAACTTAAACTCAGTTTCATCGTAACTCCATGTTTAAAAGTCGTTAATTATGAGTTAATAAAAAAGATCGGGCGTCCCAAATTCGCTACTCAGCCATAATAGGCAAATTCAAAATTGCCAGATATACCGGACACCCACATTCCGGTGGATTTCTGAGTAAATGTCTAAGATGCCCAACGAGCATACCAAGTTCTGAGTCTATGGTTATCGTTATTAATTTCTAAATAATTAACACCTTTCGCTATAGTTTCTCGCCGCTCAGGCTGAGCATGTTGTAGTAGGAATGGTCGGGGAAGCGCTCCAATTCGATGTAGTCGGTCTCCGTCAGCAGAAGCTTCTCGAGAAGCTCGATGCACTCGGCGAAGGACGGTCGAGCTCTGGGATCCTTGTCCCAACAGTAGTACATTATGTTGTAGAGTTCTCTGCGACAGTGCTCCGGCTTGTCCAAGCGGTAGCCATCTTTTACCTGAAAAACATTTTTCAATAATCATTTTTATTTTTCCAAACAGAACTGCAAAATTAAATAGGAGCTGTCAAAATGGAGTAGGTACATGGTTATTCATTATATTTTGACACCCACCTACAGAAAGTTAGAAAAAAAATTGTAAACACCAAAATTTGAAGGTTTTTGCTCGATTATCTAACTCAAATTTTAGAAAAAACAAACGACGATCGCAAGCTGTCACAATGACAGCAACATTTTTTTTGTTTTAAATGGAATGCCCTACATATTATATTATATTAGCTGATTTCAAAAACATATGGTTTATTGACATTTCATTTGACCTTTTCTGAGATATTTCGGTTTAAAAATAATTATCATTCGATTTCTGGACAATAGCCATATTATTTTAATATGGTCAAGTCTGCCTTGATAGCAGCCATTTTATCTATGTTTGCAATTGTTTTAAAAATGTTCTATTAAAGATGTGCCAAATAATAAAATTACATTATTCAAACAATAAAAACGTCCGAATAACCTCCATTATATTCTATACATCGGACAATATTTCCATTCAATTTCCTATTAATACAAAAGGGGATAAGGTCAGGGTTTAAGTATCCCCACAAAAAAAATATCGCAAGGATTCAGATCGGTGCTGTTGACAGGCCATTTGACATATTTGTTATTTAGATAATCGGTAACCGGTTGGACATTATGTGGAGGTGCGCCATCTTGATGCCAAATTTAATTGAAATGATTCCTAACTGGCACATTTTCTAACAATCTCTTTCGCAAGGAAATTTAAATATCGTTGGAAATTCAAGGGTATTTAGTTCTTTTTCAAAATTTCTTTCTATCGTCCTGATCTTCCGTCTGACAGTAAGGAACCTTTCTACCCGAATATAATTGTCGATATTCCCTTTTCACCATGGCAACATAATTTTATTATCGGGACTGTTTCTACCTAAATATAACACATTTGAAATATCTTAAGTTATTTAACTCAGTTCTCTAGTTTTGATTAGTTGGAAAAGTAGGAAATTGTTAAAACAATTGCAAACATGGATAATATGGTTGATATCAAGACAGACTTGTCCATTTTTAAACTGAAATATCTCAAAAACGGCTAAATGAAATGTCAATAATCTATATGTTTTTGAAATCAGGAAAAAAAGATCTAAGTTCTACGAAAACTGATCTCTGTTCAGATACATAATTGTCAAAAACACAACCTAAAATAATCCTTATTAAAATTCCGTTCTAACCGTTATTTTTGGCCTTAAAATATCTGAGATTTTAAAATTTGACTTTTTGAATTTTTTAGACATAAAATATACTAGAGTTTTAAAATTATATATGTTCTTCGCGCTCTCCATGTTTGTATACAGTACTCAGATGACGGAATTTCAATATGATTCATTAGGAGTTTCATCAATCCCAAGGTAGATGGCGCTAGTTAAATTTAACGTTTCTGAACCGGAATTCAGTGTCAACTTAAAACATTAACCAAAAAAGTGTTATTTTTGTAGTTTATGTGGTGATTAGGTTAGAAAAAAAAATTAAGAATTTATAGTTAAATTTTAGAAATGGACATGATATTGTTTTGACATTAAACTGATAGCTTGTAGGTTTTCTCTAAATGACAAATTATGTTATATAAAAAATATGATGAAATATGCCCAAGTTCATATAATTAATACAAAATTTTTATTATAATAAACAAGACATTATTTTTGTTTCCAAAGATTTTGTTGATTAATAAATTATTTTTTATTTATTATTTTTAACTACAACTTTTTGACAGCAGCCAACTAATTTTTTTTTTCAATATGCAATGTTTTACTTTTTTTTTATTTGGAAACAGTAAGTTTTATGCAAAAAAGTATCCAAGTGAAACATAAAATTAAGGAAATATATTTTTTAAGTAATTGCATAACTTTTTTCTTTGTTGTTTGTTGTTGTTCATATATCTCGTTTGTTATTTGTTTTGGAAACAAATTTTAATGCAAAAGCTATAGGTAAGACTAAAAGAAACAATTTGGTGACTTAATGTGAGATTTTCTCATAATTTGACAAATCTGTTTACGTCAGAAAATACTAAGTTTGGATATAGGTAATGGCGTTCCATTTGATTTTTGCAGAATAAACAATATTTTTTATTTTGACTCTGCATAAATGATTCGACCTAACTTCAAGATAAGTATAGCACGAAATATAGAGTGTTAAACAGAACATTTTTGACGAACAAATGACCATAAATACGAAAACACTCAGTATAAACTATTACAACCCTGCGTTAGGCGATTGAGTATAAAAAAGAGTAACTATTAATGTAATAATATACAGGGTGTTA
The DNA here is from genome assembly GCF_029955315.1 of Cylas formicarius. Classification (NCBI taxonomy): domain Eukaryota; kingdom Metazoa; phylum Arthropoda; class Insecta; order Coleoptera; family Brentidae; genus Cylas; species Cylas formicarius. The sequence continues at coordinate 2,379,780 of NW_026844334.1, read as the reverse complement.
AATTTAACAAAATATGTAAGTTTGATATCCCACGTATTTATTAAACACCCCGTATATCCGAAAACAATGAATGGAATTATATCATGACCCACTATTTGGACACCATGTATAAGAAACCACAAGGAACAAGGAATCAGACCTTGTTCATTTAAAAGTCAAAATAAGGAAATGTGACTGGGAGAAAATAAACATTGTTGAGATGTGTAGAATTTTTTTTGTGTTACTATTTTTTTAGTTATATGTATTGGAACTTAAACTACTTTTGCATACCTTTTTATTTGCATTTGGTTTTCGGCAATTTCTTTAATATTTTATCCCCATTTTCATATCTAAGATGCAAAATAGATCAATTATAAGCAACTTAGTAATTAATATTCGAATAAAAAAATTTCACGATCCATTTAAAAGCTAGTCTGCAGTGACAATCCAGCTGGGAGAAGACCTCTTGTGGGAGAAGACCTCTAGGCAGACCTCGCTTAAGATGGCGAGATAATGTAATATCAGATTTCAGGACAATGGGATACACGCACCAACCCCAAATGACAGAAGACCGTCAGGAATGGAGGCGAATCGCAAACGCAGCCAAGACCCACCCAGGGTTATGGGGCTACTGATGATGATTTAAAGAATTTAAAGTGTCACCATTTTGCGGGACTAATATTCGGTTAGTTTTATTATTCGGAACACATTACTAGTGTAATTCTTCACCGTTTTTTTGAAAATATTACGAAATTTATTTTTTTGGGGGGGGGGGGGGGTTGGTGAAACATTCTCTGGGACTGCGGCTGATGAAAATAACCAACCCCCCGCCCCCCGAAAGACCACCCTTTGGGAATCTGCCCCCGCTATTTGTATGCAAATATCGCGATCATTAAACTGAATTTAAAAATTGGCCAGTGGAAATTTTTCGAATGCGGCGGAAAACAGACCACGCGCGTGGCGGGGGAAGGAGGTAAGGGTTGACGTCACCGGCGCCCTTCCTTTACGCATTCCGTATAATCCGCCCAATTAATAATATTAATTTGTTGTTTATCGCAATACAATTTCATTTCGCGGAAAGAAAAACAGGTCGAATGGGGGAATGCTCCGCCCTATATATCTAATTATCTTTGTCGACTAATTGAAATCGCTCGGTGTTTGAGGTTACATTGAGTCATTACGTAGAAAGCAACGGAAGGAACGTGTCGTTTATAATGGCGATGTAATTTATTGCTACGATATTGGAGCTGCCACAGGATTCTAACAATTCATACATTTTGGAAAAATTGCCGTCTACAGTGAAACCTATCAATATTAGGCGGCCATGTTTTTTGCAACGAAATACCGTCGAAACTCTATGTAGCGAAATTGGAGGGAAAGTTAGAGGCACTTGAAAAATAACATATTCAAAATCTGCTTAGGAAAACTTTATATTGGGTTGTTCGGAAAGTCATTTCGTTTTTTTGGGGGAACATGAAAGACAGTTTTCGTATAATGAATAAATATTTTATTAAATTATATATTGGCCATTCTGGTCCAACACCTTTTGCCATCTTTCTGGCAGTAACATAATTCCCCTCTCATAAAAGTTTTGGTCCTTGCTGGCAAAAAACTGGTTCAGGTGGTTTTTGACATCTTCATTTGAGGTAAAGGTTTTGCCATCCAAAAAATTTTGCAGGGACCGGAACAAATAGTAGTCGGAAGGCGCCCGATCTGGAGAATATGGTTGATGTTGCAGTACGTCCCATTCAAGCTGTAAAAGTTTTTGGCGAGTGACCAAACTTGTGTGAGGTCTCGCATTATCCTGGTGGAACACTACACCCTTCCTGTTGATTAATTCGGGCCTCTTCTCTTTAAGTGAATCATTCAATTTGTCCAGTTGATGACAATAGACTTCTGAATTAATCGTTGTATTGTCCGGCAAAAGCTCAAAAAAACGATTCCTTTGACATCCCACCAAACGGAGAGCATCACCTTTTTTTGGTGAATGTTGGCTTTTGACACGCTTTGAGCCGGTTCATCTTTTCTGCTTCATGACCTTTTGCGTTTAACATTGTTGTATGCATTTTTCGTCCCCAGTAATAATCCGCTTCAAAAATGGATCATTTTCTTGACGTTTGAGGAGCGAATCACACACGTCAACGCGACGACACAAATTTCGCTCCGTAAGGACATGGGGCACCCACACATCGAGCTTCGAGGTTAAGCCCATGCCTTTCAAATGGCCATAAACAGTCGAATTCGACAAATTTAATCTCTCACCGATCTCTCGTGTGGTTATTCGCCGATTTGCATCAACTGATGCCTTTATCGCATCTTTGTCAGCTTCGACCGGCCTTCCAGACCGTGGTGCATCTTCGACATCAAAATTGCCGGATCGAAATTGTGCAAACCAGTTCTGGCACTGGCGTACTGTTAACACGCCTTCTCCATACACATCCGTCAATTTTTTTCTCGCTTGGACAGCATTTTTACCTTTTCTGAAGTAAAAAAGTAAAATATGACGAAAATGCTGCTTATTGCTCTCCATATTTAAAAGGTTACCAACTAAAAACTACTGCGTAGAATTAATAGAACTTTTTCACACACAAGCCTTGCAATATCAGCTCTCAAGACATATAATGGTTATGCGGCTTAAGTGTGAAGTTGGTTTCGAAAAAACGTAATTAAGTCCTCTGACGGGAAAGAACGAAATGACTTTCCGAACAACCTTATATAAATATTTAAGAACTACATTTAATGTTTCAAAGAATCGGACATTTACTTTTGAATTTTTTTAGTATGCCAATACGCATCTCGTACATTGGCTTGTATTTTCACCATTTCTTCGAGAGGGGCATATTCCCATCGATACATAAAACATTTCTCTAGCAGCCTAACTGAATATAGGGCTTGTTGAATGGTTGGTGGTGGTCCCAGATCAACTTCTTCATCTTCTTCTTCCTCTTGGTGCTCTTCTTCACCCTTCCTTGCTTGTTGTAATATGGTTTCCTCTGTCAAGTCTGCGTTTGTAGGCAAATCTTGATCTATCACCATAAAATCTTGCAACTCCTCACTTGTAAACGTATTTGTTGTTTGAAACTGCTTTATCCACTTGCTTAGTGGTTGATCATATTCGTCTGACTCGATAATAAGTCCTGCATAACGATAGGAGTGTTGAATTGTTTCTGCTGTCACCTCTTATCAAGCTTTACTAATAAAGTTGACTGCGTCTAGCATATTAATGGAAAATTTGTCTTCGGACTAGATCATTTCCATTAATACATACATAAATAAATAAATATGGTTTAGTATCTTTCCAAACAAAACCCCAAATAATTAAATTCTAAGCAAAGTACGGACCTGTTTGGCCATATTTTACTCTTACAGCCCGGGTCTTCCTTAATTCGTATCAGTTAGTCACTTTCACATATTTATGAACAGACTTTACTGCTAAATAAAGTGAAAGAAGAGAACATTCATCCAAAACAGCACAAAACAACCAACAAATTGAATTCCATGTTCAGAGCACAAAATATGATGAAATCGTAATATTGGTTGACGATCGGCGAAACGTGAGCAAGTGTTGTAAATAGTATCACAGTAGCCTATGGAAGTTTCTTTGAAAAAATAACCAATTGTTGCGCGTAATTAGGCAAATAAAGAGTCGGAAAAACACGAGACAAAAGTACGTTTATAGGCGACCCCAATTCCAAGACGCGTTTGGGTTGATTTATATTCTTCATTGTAGCGTTTGTTCCGTGTTCGTCCTATACGTGGTATTCTGTCGCTGTTAATTTACGGGCAGGGTTTTGTTTCATTTACGACTTTCATTCCGTTTTCTTTGTAGACGCCGCCTCGGCCTTAGGAAAATAAACAGTAGTCGTACGCTTTGTGCGATTCTCCTGGTATCTATCAGGTCTCTTTCGTTAAATTTTAATGTTCTTTAGGAACGGTCTAAATCTGAGTGGGTTTTATTAACCCGCCTTAAACAGAGAGAGTGAGAGAGAGTAGAGGACTTCCCGATTATTTAGTGCATCAATAATAGTGTTTACACAGTATTTCTTAATGCAGGAGAAACGCTTTATATGTTTTAGAGGGTTCAACATTTCAATATGTAATTTTTCCTCGGTGAATTTAAATAAGAAAGGAACTTATTTTGACCAAAACATTTACATTTGCCAGCAAAAACTTCCAATGAAAGTTCCATAAGAGATTAATTTTCCTTATTCTGTGTTCAGTTTGGAATATTTTTTAATTACTTAATTAATTAAAAAAATAAATTTAAAAATCAAACGAGATTCAGACCGTATACTACTATAACTGGAAAATATTGACAGTTATTATGAATTGCAATTATCTAGTATCCAGGATCTAGAACATCAAAGTAACATGTTGCAAAACCTGCAAAAATCGCAAGTTAGATAAATCAATTTTGTTTTCAAAGGCCATTAAACTCTCAAAAATTAATTAATTAATTAAACAAAATATTAAATATTACCAGTTCGGCGGCGACTTAATTAACCAAAATATTATTTGTTCATAGATAGTCAGTGCCACGCTACCGATTTTCCTAAAAATATTGCATTTGCATTAATTTAGGAACAGATTTGATTTCTTAATTTTTTTTTAGTCCGTCCCACAATTTTGACTTAAGAATAAAAACTAATTTCTCTGCATGGTCTCATATTGACGATATTTTTATGACCATGCAGAGAAGAGGATGTTATTTTTCGAAGCGAAAATTTAAAAAAAATAAAAAAATTAAATTTCTTTGGAAATGCTTGGAGATTATAGAATAATTTTTATAAAAAAGAGATATCAATGGCGTAACATCGGTGTCTGCCAAAAGAGTACGCCCGCCATTGTTGTATTTAAAAAAAAATTGTAGTACACAAAATATTGATACATAGTATAGGTGTGAAAAATTTTATTAAAATGTCTAAATTGTTATTACAGATATTAAAAAAACATATTTTAATTTTGGAGCGAAAACCCTACATCAAATTGAAAAAAATGAAGGACTTAAATTTCTTTGGAAATACTTGGAGATTGTAAGAAAAATTTTTGTTTAAAGGGAGATCAGTGGCGTACCATCGATGCCTGTCAAAATAGTACGCTCACCACTGTTGTATTTAAAAAAAATATATGACACTAAATATTGCATCTTGATACATAGTATAAGTGTGCAAAATTTTACTAAAATATCTAAAGTGCTATTACAGATATTAAAAACATATATTTTAATTTTGGTGCGGAAACCCTACATCAAATTGAAAAAAATGAAGGAATTAAATTTCTTTGGAAATGCTTGGAGATTGTAAGAAAATTTTTTGTTTAAAGAGAGATCAGTGGCGTACCATCGATGCCTGTCAAAATAGTACACTCGACACTGTTGTATTAAAAAAAAAATTCTAGTACACTAAATATTGCGTCTTGATTCATAGTATAGGTGTGCATTTTTTTTTTTGATGTCTAAAGTGGTATTACAGATATTAAAAACATATATTTTAATTTTGGTGCGGGAACCCTACATCAAATTGAAAAAAATGAAGGAATTAAATTTCTTTGGAAATGCTTGGAGATTGTAAGAAAAATTTTTGTTTAAAGGGAGATCAGTGGCGTACCATCGATGCCTGTCAAAATAGTACGCTCACCACTGTTGTATTTAAAAAAAATATATGACACTAAATATTGCATCTTGATACATAGTATAAGTGTGCAAAATTTTACTAAAATATCTAAAGTGCTATTACAGATATTAAAAACATATTTTAATTTTGGTGCGGGAACCCTACATCAAATTGAAAAAAATGAAGGAATTAAATTTCTTTGGAAATGCTTGGAGATTGTAAGAAAATTTTTTGTTTAAAGAGAGATCAGTGGCATACCATCGATGCCTGTCAAAATAGTACGCTCGATACTGTTGTATTAAAAAAAAATTCTAGTACACTAAATATTGCGTCTTGATTCATAGTATTGGTGTGCATTTTTTTTGTGATGTCTAAAGTGGTATTACAGATATTAAAAACATATATTTTAATTTTGGTGCGGGAACCCTACAACAAATTGAAAAAAATGAAGGAATTAAATTTCTTTGGAAATGCTTGGAGATTGTAAGAAAATTTTTTGTTTAAAGAGAGATCGGTGGCGTACCATCAATGCCTGTCAAAATAGTACGCTCGACACTGTTGTATTTAAAAAAAAATTTTAGTACACTAAATATTGCGTCTTGATTCATAGTATAGGTGTGCATTTTTTTTTTGATGTCTAAAGTGGTATTACAGATATTAAAAATATATATTTTAATTTTGAAGCAAAAATATTACATCAAATTGAAAAAAATAAAGGAATTAAATTTCTTTGGAAATGTTTGGGTTTGTAAAAAAAATTTTCGTTTAAAGAGAGATCAGTGGCGAGATTGTAAGAAAATTTTTTGTTTAAAGGGAGATCAGTGGCGTACCATCGTTGCTTGTCAAAATAGTACGCTCGCCACTGTTGTATTTAAAAAAAAATTCTAGTACACTAAATATTGCGTCTTGATTCATAGTATATGTGTCAAAATTTTACTAAAATATCTAAAGTACTATTACAGATATTAAAAATATATATTTTAATTTTGGAGCGAAAACCCTACATGAAATTGATTAAAATGAATGAATTAAATTTCTTTGGAAATGCTTGGAGATTGTAAGTATAATTTTTGTTGTATTTCAAAAAAAATGTGGTACACTAAATAATACTTCTGGATACCTAGTATATGTGTGCAAAATTTTATATAATTTTATATAAAATATCTAAAGCGGTATTACAGATATTAATTCATTAATTAATTTTGAAAATCTTACCACCAAAAGTAAAGACGTTTAGGCCATATTTTCATACGTATTCCTTTTAAAATAATATAGTAAAGTATGTAACAGTTTCCTGCTCGTTTGTGCTACTATTCTCTCAGATACTCGACTAAATCTCAGATACGATTCAGGATCCGCCTACTACGTCATCCGCGACGGAAAAACAAAAACAACGTCTCCCGCTTATTTGTTCCGCTCACAGAGGGATTACGTTTAATGGACGCAAGGAAACGATTTCGCTGAAATTTTATTATGCAGATTTGAGCGGATGTATAAATTTCGGAGAATTGGGGGGGCGGGGTTCGTTATATTCGTAAAATATTTTACGACTAGTCGGGGGTAATTCTTTGAGGATTTATCGAAGCAGTCGATCATAACCGCGCGGGTCGAGTTGAATCGCAATTGATCCCCGTTGTCGTTTATGTGGAGCGGCCATCTTTTTTTTTTTTAATGCGATTGTAGCGACCGTTACAAGCACTCTTTAAAACATGAGTCAAGTTTCAGATCAACAGAGAGAGGAGCAGACCGTAGTCATGTCTGGAAAAAATATTTCTCAGGTTACGTTTTTTCTCTTTCATCCTGTTGGCTTCTTTGCTTCTTTAGTGCTTAACTGAAACGGGCTCGCTACTTTGCTTAGAATTTAATTATATGGGGTTTTGTTTGGAAAGATACTAAACAATATTTATTTTGTTATGTATGTATTTATGTGTAAATTTAAAATAAAATTACAAATTATTTTTATTACCTACTCAAATTACTTAAAATTGTTCACATAATATATCAGTATCACTATCGCTATCATCGCCTGTTCTAATTAGTATGTGTTCTATATTATTTGCAATTTGGATATACGATTGTTCTGCTTTTTCTATATGTTTAACAAAATTTGCCCAACTTTGTGGAGGGATGTTAAAAACTTCGGTTTCTATAAGTTTGAGGACATTGGAGTTAAGACGGCGAAAAACATTGCTACGACGAATGGCAGATTTCAGTTGGTGCCAAACATGTTTAATGGGATTAAATAGGCAGTGGTAAGGTCTTAAAACTGTATGCCCTAGATTTTTTGCATAATTGTCACAGGCGTATTTCTTTTGTAGGTTCAAGCTTTGTAGAACCTGAATTAATTGCTTTTTCCATTGCCATTTTCCGGGGTATCCGGGGTTCCATTCCCATATTGGCGACAGGTAAAGATCCTGTTGTGTTGAAGTATATTTTGTGATGGAACACTTAATATCTCTAATGTGGAAATTATTAGAGAGAAGAGCAGATGTAAGGTGTTTTAATTCTGGGTCCGAGGACTCTTTCCATAAAAGTTTATACTGGACAGAGAGGGTTATATCCGTTTAAAAGACGAATCCAACGATAAATATGATAATAAATAAATAAATTAATGTTATTTTAGTTAATCATTTCAATTTAATCATGATTCGATATTTACTGAGAATAAACGTCCTTATGGTCGAAGTTCTGATATCAGTGCATTTTAAAATTTTAGACAATCAATTGGGCAAAATGACACCATCTGGCCAGCAAGGAATCTAGATTTAAACCCACTGGGGTTTCTTTTTATAGGGCACTTTAGAAGAGATAGCAATAATAACAATACTTATTCTGTAGACACTAGAAAATTACAATATAAAGACGAACAAAGTCGATCTTTTCTTATCCCGAGTAATTCATTTTCCTAACTGAAGGTTTCAATTTGCGGAACATCCAGCCAATTTGTTCAAGTCAATCAAATACACTTGAATAATTCAAGAACTTCTATCCAATGGTCTTTCGCCATAACAGAAATTAAATTAGAAACAAAAAACTTGCTACCTTTCCTCAACTTTGCGATGCGCATTTGTTTTCTTCTACAAGTCTGGAAGGTAACACCGGAAAAATTATACAACTTTTGTATGAAAAGTTTGTCTCGGTGACTACCTGCGAAAGCATAAAGGACAGAAAATATCTAGGATCTATCAAACTCTCTCAGCAACTGAATGAAGACAGCGATAGACTCGGTTGTATTTACAAAGTATTTTTTTTCTATGGTTATACTAGACCCGGTTGTGTTTGCACATGAAGAATATTATTGGAAATCCAGTTCCAGTACCATGGAAAATAGCTTATATCATGCCAATTTACAATATGGACGACTATTACGAGACTTATTGGAAGGTCTTGTAACGACAACTTATTCTGCCTCAAGCAAATCATTTGAAAGGAAATGGCCAGAAACGGTGCAATACCGACAACAAGACTGGACTGGAAAATCTTAAAGGGCACAAACATCAATCATACACTCATTGCTGCACCGCAAGATTTGTATAATGGAATATCAAGAGTGAAGTTGGGTAAATATGTCACCAAGGAATTCCCAGTAAATAAAGGACTCAGAGATGTTGTATATCTGCAACACTGTTGGCTGTATCAATAAAGCAATGAAAAAAAAAATAGACATAATGGGGATTGAACTTAATGACTTTTATTTGCAATTTGCAGATGATCAAGCAGTAATGTCAAATGATAAAGAGGATATGGAGTACTTGAAGGGTAAACTGATCGAAGAATATGGGAAATACATTGCACATTAAACATTGCCAAGAGTTACTTTTGATACAACAGGAAGAGGCAACAGGGAAATACACTATGGAATAAAAATATAACAAAAAAAATATATATGAAGCATTAGTCAATGGTGCCGAAAAATGGAGTAGAAGGTGTTGAGAAGCATGCAATGCGTAGATCAATAAGGATTTTTCGAAAGGGCGAGGTCCGAAACGACCGAGTCAAAGAAATTATGGGCATCGAAGTAGCCGTTGTAGATGATATTGAAAGAAAACAATTAATTTCGTATGGACACTTGTAACGAATGCCACATACGAGACTTCCCAAGCAAGTAATGGAACGGCTACCTAAAGAAGACAAAAAGCTGTTGGAAACAGGGCGTAACAAAAACGATGTGCGCAAGGAACCTGAAAGATGTCAATTGGAAACATCTAAACAACATCTAACGGCAAGATTACATACTATATGTACTATACCCGGTTGTGTTTGAAGATGAAGAATAGTTAAAATAGAGTAAGTTATTACCTTTTTCATCACTTCGGCTGCAGATAGTCCGGGGTATGGCGTGCTGCCCAGTGTTACCACCTCCCAAATCAGCACTCCGAAGCTCCAAATGTCCGATTTGACGGAAAATATGTTGTCGTACAAGGATTCGGGCGCCATCCACCGGATAGGCAGTCGACCTAAACGAACATATAACGGTTTCAGGAAACGACGCGCACCATAGAACTCAAAATTGCCGAGGGCAATGTTGTCAAATTTACAACTTTTACGATACACGTTTTAATTAAATATAATAAAATAAGTACCGTGCGTTCAATTTATCTTGATAACATCTTAATTGACTGTAATATGTGATATGTCAGGGAATTGATGGTGTTTTGTTTTATACGTCACTTGGAAAAAAACTTGGCTACTACCTTGATATCTCTAAAAACAAAAAAGTCACAGTCAATTAAAATGTTACTTAGATAAATTGAACGTAGAATAATAATAAAAATTAATATTATTTGAATTATTATATTAATATATGATAAGTTAATATTCAACGTAAATAAATAACGTGAATCCCGAATATATTCGCTAATAACAGTGCATTACAGACTGATATACCCCGTGATCTAAATTAAGTGTTCTTCAAAGTCACTTTGTTATGCACAGAGATACAGAGATTAGCGACACCCTGTATATTTTTTACATTACTGTTCGTAAATCATCAACGGAACTAAAAAGTTCATATGCATATTGAAAATATTGTAGTATTTGAGCCTAAATAAACATAATAATAACAACAGGGCTATGTTATATCAATTGTTATCAATTGTTTAAATTAATTTTACAGTACCACTTATTTAAAAATGGTGCTTACAAATGAAGAAAAGTGAGACATGTTTGAATGATCTTTGGAAGGCAGTAAATCGCCACAAAGGTCGAGAACGATACATAAACCTATATCCACAGCACGTTTCACACACATGAATAATTTTTTCTGTGCTTGTATCGTATCGTATCGTAAAGAAGTGGGAATTGTGCATGGTCTTGGATATTTTGAACCATATAGTAACAATTCTATTCCAGACATAGTCGAAGACTCTGACCTGTCCTTTGATACTGTCCAAAGGATTATCTTCTTCTTTAAGTGCCGTCTTCGTTGCGAAGGTTGGCAATCATCAGTGCTATTCGTATTCGTGACACAGCCGACCGAAATAGTTGGTTTGTGGTGCACCCGAACCAATCACGTAAGTTTCTCATCCATGAGTGACGCCTTCTTCCTACATTTCTCTTTCCTTGAATTTTTCCTTGTAATTTCATTTGGAGTAGTTGGTACTTTTCTCCTCTCATGACGTGTCCAAGGTACTGAAGTTTACGCTTTTTTACCGTATTGATAATTTCTTTTTCCTTTTTTATTCTTTTCAGGATTTCCATGTTGGTCACTTTATCGGTCCATTTTACCTTAGGTATTCTACGGTACAACCACATTTCGAACGCCTCCAGTTTCCTTATGTCCAGTTTCTTCAGAGTCCAAGCCTCTACACCATAGTACAGTACCGACAAAACATAGCATCGCATCATTCTGATTTTTAAATCCAAGCTGAGATCGCTGCCACGGAGCACTCTTTTTATTTTTACAAATGTTGTTCTCGCCTGTCCTATTCTAGTTTTGATTCCTTCAGAGCAGTCGTTATGTTTATTTACAATTATACCTAAGCATTTATAACTGTCAACTTTTTCTATGGAGTGGTTATTTATATGAATTTGTGAATTGTTTTGTGCTGTTTTTGATATTATCATAAATTTTGTCTTTTTTACGTTTAGTGGCAGTCCGAACTCTTCACTCGATGTATTAACTTTGTCTACTGCAATCTGTAATTCGTTTAGGTTGGTTTTAAGTACCCTTTAAAACCTTTCTAAGTATCAAACATCAGAGGTTTTATAGATAAAGTAACTGCAAAAGTTATGGTATTGGTCGTTTTATAATTTTTTTTAGTATTTATTGCTCGTCTAGCAAAATTTAATGACTCATAAGACAATAAAAAAACTATAATTTGCAATAAACTTTTTACAAATAGCCGTTGTTACCTTATAATAAAACTTAAAACTGCTAAAAATGTTGGAATATGAAATTTTTCTTATCTTTTCCTTTCAGTGTTGTATTTCCTTTAAATTCGAATAAATTTTTATTTTAAGAGCCCTTTAAAACCTTTCTACCTAACTATCGAATATCAAAGGTTTAATAGAAAAAGTAACTGGTATAAATGGTATTTATTAGTCGTATTACAAAATTTACTTACTTTTGAAATTATAAAACCTGTTATAAAAGTTATTTTTTTAAATAAAAGTTTTATAAATACCCTTTGTTACCTTATAATAAAAGTTAAAGCTGCTAAAAATGTTTCCTTTGCTTCTCGTATTGTACTTCCTTCACTTTCGAATAAATTTTTATTTTAACAACCTTTTAATACTCTAACAAACAAACATCAGAGACTCTATAGATAATGTTAACTGCAAAAGTTGTGGTATTTTTTAGTGGTTTTATAATTTTTTTTGGTATTTATTGTTCATCTAACAAAATTTACTTACGCACGAAACTATAAAATTTGTTATAAAAGCTATGTTTTATTATAAAAATTTTATATATGACCTTTGTTATCTTATAATAAAACTTAAAGCTGCTGAAAATGTTGGATACGATGAAATTTTTCTTCTATTTTACTTTTAATATTGCATTTCCTTTAATTCCGAAAAAATTTTTATTTTAAGAACCCTTTAAAACCTTTTTAACTAGCTAACGAACGTCAAAAGTTTAATAAAAAATTAACTTAAAAGGTTATGGTATTTGTTAGTTGTATTACAAATTTTTCTTACGAAACTATGAAACCTGTTATAAAAGCTTTGGTTTTTTATAAAAGTTTTATAAATACCCTTTGTTACCTTAAAATTAAATTTGAAGCTGTTGGAAATGTTGTGATGACATTTTTCCTTTTTTTTTGGTATGGTATTTCCGTTACTTACTAATAAATTTTCATTTTTAATATCCAAAATGTTTGATGCATAATTTTTTAAATACAAAAACTGTCGTTAGTTATTCTTACTTTACAATAATATGGCATTTGTTCTTATTAATATTTCTCAACAAGGCGTTAACAAGGTGGAAAAATGATTGTGTAGGGTATTGCAAATGTTAATAAACAGTTCCGTTGATTTTTATTTGCTTAATTTATAAGGTTCAATTTATTTTATTCATATTCAGGTACCTGCAGTGTTACAAAATTATTGTGCCTGGAAAACGAGAATCATTGAAATTTACTGCCCCATTTTATTGTTGACAACGCCGCTACTGAACGATTTATTTACGTCCGAAATAAACTCGAAATTGCAAAACATGTTTGAAATAATTGCGTTCAAACACGGACGTTATTATCGGCAAACTTCAAATTCGGATGCGTTTTGGGGGCTTTTAAATAATTGCCCCCACCCCTCTCCATACATAAACACACATAATACGCATCTTTCCATTCGATAATTATTACTTTTAAATTTAAGTATTGCGTGTCCTGAAAATCTTTGTCGAGGATTACGACCAAAATACTTTTTCACCTTGCTTATAGATTTTTATTGTAGATTTTCTTATGTTTGTGCCTTTTTTTTTTAACGTACCTTCACTCTTCCTCTCGTAGACCAGCGACGATATAACGTCACGCGCGAATCCGAAATCTGCCACCTTGCAGGTGTGATCTTCGGTGATGAGGATGTTACGAGCAGCGAGATCACGGTGAATGATCTGAAAAATAAGTAGTTTTAGGTTAATTGAAGTGAGCAAAGCGAAAAAAAAATCTAGGTTATGTTGGATTATGAAAAATATAATAAAAATAAATGAAGTGAATGATGAAGTTGGAAGGAGAGAAACTGAAATAGAAGTTGTGAAAGATGACACTTCTTTTGTGTTGGAATTTTCCTAGAAGTTTTGTAAACCCAGTACTATATTTATAATAATAATTATAATTGTAATAATAATAATAATGTTGAAAGCATATTTACTCTTTAATATTTTAAATTCATTTGGTAGATTATGTAAGTAAGTAAGTAAGGTATGGGTATAGTCATACCCATAATAATAATCTTGTTGCATTGTATGTTAAGGACCACCCTTGCATAATCCTATTCAAAAGCGACTGGTCACTTTCTTATATCTATGAACAGACCATACCTTTAAACCTCATCCTGATATTAGGCCGGTAAATTTCCAGTTTTGCTATTCTAATTGGGTTCAGTTCTTTAATTAATTTTAATTTAATTAAATTTTGAATGAAAAGTGACGCGTCTGTTTGAAGAAAATGCCTCAGAGGATGGCGATCGAAATGGATATCGAAATTCACCCAAATAAAAATTAATTATCAAAGGAACTTTTCAGGCTTCCTTTTATGGTCAGGTCAAAAATCCCTTTCTACTTTTCTTTTTTCTCACACCACGATCAACCATATTTTTTCTTATGGTCGCCATATCTATGACATTTAAATATCTAGTGCATTACTGGGTCGTTCAAAATGGACCTTATCAAGGAAGAAAAACAAGATATGGAAAAACATTATTGTAAAAACCATAGACAAGACAATCTCAGCCAACGTGTTTAGATTATTGGATAGTTTCCAGAGTACATTACAGAAGTTTTGTTTAACATTAATCTATTAAAATTATTATGATTAATATGATCATTATGACCTTTTAAATTTACCTTTTAATAGAAGTTAAAAAAATTATTTGCGAAAGTACTATACACCACAGTTTTCGCGTGTACGACGAAAGAAAGGAATCCCCATTACTACCCGTCTTCCTCCAAATAGAATTTACCTAGAAAAATCGATATAGGCCGCATTGCAGTTCACTTTGTCCGCCATTTCGTGTCGGATTTTAATTGTGTCGCGGAAAAAAAAAAAAATTAAAAATCAGACCTGTAAAAATGGGAAGTAAAATTCGACGACGAGCGGATTTTCGACAACATTTTTTCCACGTTTCGGCCGAAAAAAAGCGTTTGTCTTTGCGTAACCAATTTTCTCCTTTCCCTTCGTCGACAGAATGAAATCGTTAACGGCATTTTAAGCGACGGCGGGTGGGGGCCGGGTGAGCGTAGCAAATCGATTATTTTTCTCGTCAGCTTTGAGGATTTGTTAATATTTAATCATTTCCATAGAGGGTGAAGGACGAACCTGTAATATTGTACTAACCAGGGGCGTGCTAGCAAAATAGTGACAGTTTTTAATTTTTCCCTTTTTGTATTGTGTCTTTAGTTTGATGATTTTGCACATTGTACGCATGCTGGTTTCGGCTATCAACCGGAATTTTTTTCAAGATGTCGTCCATGCCAAGACATTTAGAACAGTTTTGGTTAGTTAGGTAAAATATAATAGATATTGTGGTTTGTCATTGCGAACACGAACGAAAAAAAAGTGGTAAAGATTGTTAGAATGCACAATTAAAATTATTTTGAAGGACGCAGAGTGGCTCAAAAAACCGCGACTAATAAAATATTTTTTTAATGGAACCCCTATATATAAATTTGATTTCGAATTACTTTTTTTTATTAATAATAATACATACCAAAACCTAATAATTTTTCCAACATTCCAATTTTTCTTTAAAATATAATAATAATAATAAACTGTCTTTATTGATCATCTAGTGTAATCTTAGAAGAGGCGTTTTTTACAATATCTTCCCTTTTAACTGAGTATCATCGGCGTATTGTCGAGGTTTACAAAATTTAAGAACATTAGAGAAGTCAACTGTACAAACTGAGAACAAAATGGGTCCCAGACTACTCCCCAGGGGAACATCCTTGATATATCTGACCAAAAAAAATTTTTGAAAAAGAATGAAGAATTCCAGTTTAGGTAGGAGAAGGAAATGATCCAAGACGTCGAAAGCATTTCTATAGTCCAAGAGTACGAGACAAGAGTTTAATTTAGAATCCGCTGCTCTCAATAAATCATCAGTAACATGAAGCAATGCAGAAGTAGTGCTGTGAAGAGGTCGAAAACCAGATTGAGTGTCTGGGAGGATTTTGTTATCGCATAGGAACTGACGAAGTTGTTGTTTATTCAGAATTCATGGTTATTAACCATATTAACTAAGAATAATGCAAAGGTGTGTAATATATTTGATTTATGTTATACTTGAATGTGTTTTAGATTAGAAACGTTGAATAAAGAGTAGACATTTTGAACAGTCTTTTTAGTTCTATAAATTAAAATATTTCATAATTTTAATTTTCCATATCCTTTTAAATAGTTGTTTTGATATCTACGTTTTCCTTTTGGTTTATCTTTTTTAAGAAAATGTTGCAAATAAAATCAATCATATTTCAAGGTAAAATACAAAAAAAGATTTTCATTGTCGATAATATAAATATAGGAACGAGAACAGTAAAAAATAAGAAAACGTGACACGAAGAAAACTTTTTCTACTCCTGTGTTGCGTACGTTTTGATTGCGAAGTTTCCCGGACGCGGAAAACCCGCCGATAAAACGGAAACCGTAACATTCGTCCCCGAGAAACTTGTACGCCAGGTTCGAACAATGGACGAAGTTTTCGGTGCCTGATGATGGCCGGGAGTCGTTAAAAAGCCATACGGTACACGCGAGTCGACTGCCTTTACGTTTTAATCAGTGGACATAATCGCTTTTCCTTTTCATTTCTCGGGCGATATTAATATCATTCGAAGTACCACGTATTCACCTACTTAGACCGCATTGTGCACGGAAAGGAAACCTCTGATGTTGACGATATTAATTTCCTTTGATGTTTTCTGATAAGCGACGGAAAAATTAAATCGGATTTCGCTCTTCCTCATTCTCATTCTCATTTTCGTTTGGCAATTCATCATGAATAGACTCACGCCTGAACAACGCTTGCAAATAGTGCAATTTTATTTCGAAAATAACGGTTCTGTGCGGAATACGTATCGCACACTACGTCCATTTTATCGTCGACAAAATCGTCCATCAGAGCAGTTAATGCGATTAACCATGGAACGTTTTCGCACCACGTTTACTCTTATTGATAACTCGCATCCCCAGAGACGCCGTACGGTCCGTACAGAAGAAGCTATTGCTGCTGTAGAGCGTAGCATTGAGGAAGACCCGAATGAGTCCATCCGCCATCGAACGCAGGAATTGGATCTGTGTCCATCCACTTTATGGAAGATTTTGCGGAAGGACCTTGGTTTACGTGCTTACAAAATCCAAGAATTGAAGCCAAACGATCATCAAGGAAGTCGAGATTGCTGTTGTTCCCGATAAGCGAATTTTGTTTAGCGATGAAGCGCACTTCTGGTTGAATGGCTACGTCAACAAACAAAACTGCCGCATTTGGAGCGAAGCTAACACCGTTACATCCAGAAAAACTGACTGTTTGGTGCGCTTTATGGGCTGGTGGAATCATTGGTCCGTACTTCTTCAAAAACGATGATGGCCAGAACCTTACAGTCAACGGTGATCGGTATAGAGCTATGATTACTAACTCTTTTATTCCGGAATTGAATAACCATGATGTCCAGGAGATGTGGTTTCAACAAGACGGCGCAACATGTCCCACAGCTCGTGTCACAATCGATTTATTGAAAGATACGTTAGGTGACCACCTAATTTCACGTTTTGGACCTGTGAATTGGCCTCCAAGATCTTGTGATTTGACACCGCTAGACTACTTTCTGTGGGGCTATGCAAAGTCATTGGTCTATGCGGATAAGTCACAAACGCTTGACCATTTGGAAGACAACATTCGCCGTGTTATTGCCGATATACGGCCACAAATGTTGGAAAAAGTCATCGAAAATTGGACGTCCAGATTGGACTACTTCCGAGCTAGCCGTGGCGGTCATATGCCAGAAATCATATTTCAAATGTAATGCCACATATTATCTTTCGGATAAATAAAATTCATGTAAATCGAATAATCCATCGTTGTTTTATTGCAACTTAAATGCATATATACAATTCCCAAATATTTTATATGTTTCTCATACTGCAAATTAACGCCATTTATATTAATATTAGCAATTCACTCTATGTTTTTTTCCATACAAACAGAACTTCGACTTCATGACATTAATGCTAAGATTATTATTGCACAGTCATACAAACACTCGATAAAGGTCATCGTTGATATCTCGCTGCATTTATTCGATATTCTTACCAACGATACATACCATAGTATCGCCGGAAAATAATGTAATTTTGCTGTTTTTCAGTAACCAACCAAAACAGTCACCTGTGGTACACCATGGTCCACCAAGATCGACTCAGACACAGACGACTCATACCTTGCTTTTTGTGTTCTGGGAGATAAGCAAGATTTTAGCCAATCCAGGGCTAAGTGCTAATGAATTAAACATTTTTTAACTCATTTTCACTAATACTACTTACGCGAACCGCCTTAATACGGAACACTACTAATTTTTCTCGTCTAAAAGTAGGTTGGCAATGATAAATGAAAAGAAGGTATGTGAAGGCGAATTTATTTACATTTGGAATTTATTCGAAGCCTCGTCCAAACAAATATAGAAAAAGATATGAAATAGAGGAAATAAACATTCTAGCAATCGCGTAACAGAAACCACAGTAAATAAGAACTAAAAATTCACGAAATTGTACATTTTCACATGACACTTGTTTCGACAACACCGTGTCTTTATATATATATATATATATATATATATATATATATATATATATATATATATATATATATATATATATATATATATATATATATATATATATATATATATATATATATATATATATATATATATATATATATATATATATATATATATATATATATATATATATATATATATATATATATATATATATATATATGGGGTTTGTTACAGCTCGCGCCGTTTTCCCTCTCTCAACCAGACTCTCCATTCATCTTTGTCATTCCAATCTCCGTCTTCCAACCCCCTTTCCTCCATGGCTTCATCTATTTCATCCCTCCACGATCTTCTGGGTCTTCCTCTCTTTCTACGTCCCATAGGGCTCCACTCTGTGATTTTCTTTATCCACCGTCTATCGTCACTTCGTCTGACATGACCATACCATTTAAGCTGTTTTTCTGCTATTGTAGTTAATAAGTCTTTTTCTACATTCATTTGCCTCTTGATTTCTGCGTTACGTATTCTATCCATGCGTGTTCGTTGGCAACACCTTCTCCAATATTCCATTTCTACGGCGGTTACTTTAGATTTGTTCTTTTTGTTCAATAGCCAGGTTTCTGCTCCGTATGTAATTATACTTTCTACTATTGTCTTAAATATTGTTGTTTTTGTTTTCTTTGTTAATTTCTTGTTCCATATAATGGAGTTCAGTTGTTTTATACATGTTCTACCCTGACCTAGTCTAGATTTGATTTCTTTTTCTGTTGATCCATCTTTTGTTATTATACACCCTAAGTATTTAAATTTGTCTGTTGCTTTTACGGTTGTGTTTTCATCTATTTCCAAATCTTCGATTTCCCCTTCTTTTGTTGTTAGATATTCTGTCTTTTCGAAGTTTATTTCCAAACCTACCTTCTCATATTCCTCTTTCAGCTTTCTGAGCATGTAACTCAAGTCGTCTTCATCTTGGGCTATGACCACCTGGTCGTCGGCAAAGCTTAGGGTGTATAAGTGGTCGTCGCGTACTGGGACTCCCATACCTTGACATTTTCTTTTCCATTGTGTTAGCGCCCTCTCAAGATAGATTTTAAACAACGTTGTTGATGTAGGGCATCCTTGTAGTAGGCCCTTTGATGTTGTGAATCGATTTGTGTACCTATTACCTATTTTAACCGACAACTTTTTCTTTTCGATAGTCTGCCTTACCGTATATATCTGATCAACGCATGACTTCCCTGCCATGAAACCGGCTTGATCTTCACCTATTTTCCCTATTATCTGGTCTTCTATTTTGTTTTTGATTATCTTTCCATATAGTCTTCCCATGCTTGATATAATGCTAATTCCTCTGTAGTTGGTACACTTCCTACGATCCCCCTTCTTGAAAATAGAGCTTATATATGCCGTATTCCACTCCCTTGGTGTCCGTGTCTTTATCAAATGTAATATTTACAAACTGCATGCTACTATATATACTGAAAAATGTCAACAAAACCTTAATTAATGTTGTTGTGAGAATTTCGGTTCAATAAAAGAGAGGTATTTAAATCAAATTGATCGTTAAGCAATACATTTGAATGTCTCATTTTGTTAATCTCCATGGCTTCCAATAAATTTAATTTTCTACTTTTTCTATGTAAAATATCAAAATTGTCGTCAAAAATGTGTTTTCCTGTGTTTAAGTGTACAGCATAATTAGAATCTAGACTATTGTTTTTAAACGCTCTTTTATGCCCGTTAATGCGTTTTTTGAAGGATCTATCTGTTTGTCTAATACAAATTTTAGGACACGATCCGCATTTCAACTTGTGGACACACACAGAATTTTGAGATTTTGGACATTTCGTTTTGTTGTTTATTAAAAATTTTCCAATTATGTTTTTATTCCTGAAAGCTATTTTTAAACCACATTTTGACAAATGTTTTGAAACTTTTTCACTGGGTTCACCTATGTATGTAATTGTTTTAAATTGTTCGTGTTCTGTGTTCGGATAAACAGAGTTTACTGTTGTCTGTTTTGTTTTGTGTGTTTAATAACACTGGCCTGCAAAAAAAATTTTTTTATCTCCTTCTTGTTTTCATGCATGAATTCATATTATTTTATGCTCTAAACACGGAATCTGATATGCAAATAAGTACCATAGGTAGGTATTTAATTTAATATTTATTTCATCAAAAAACAATAAATAAAACTCAACGAGGTTCTGTAGATGGACATGAGGATCCAGATAAAGTGTATGAAGATGAAGATGTACTACCAGAAAGAAAACTCGATTGAGATTGTAGACCAGAAATATTTTTATTTTCAGCCTCCTCATTAACTGGTGGAACTGGAGGTGGAGTGTCTTTATCACGAGGAATTGGTCTCTTTGCAGATAGAACGTTCGGCTAAACAATTTTATCTCTATTTTTTTTTCGATAATCCTCGTGTAGATGTCATGCAGAAATAACAATCATCCTCATGATTTTGAGGCTCACTCCAAATCATTGGCATTGAAAACGGCATGGATTTGTGACTTTCTTCAAGCCAACCTCTCAACGTTCTTGAGCAGCTATTGCAGCATACTTTTGGCAACCCACTTTTATCTCGCTCATCGATAGAAAATCCAAAATATAGCTTATAAGCTGTTTTAACCAGATCGGTCATGACATGTCGCTGTGTTTTTAGTATGTATTCCCCACAAATGTAGCAAAAACAATCTGAGGAATTTTTACAAGTCCGTGGCATTTTGTAACCTAAAATCACATAAAATTAATTTTAAAACCACTTTCAAACTTCTATTTTATATTTATTGACTCTACTTAAAAAAAAACTCAAACTACACATCAAATACTTAATTCCAATGTAGAGAACATGAACTTTATGCAAAACTTACCAAAATATTTGATATAAAAGGTGAGCAATTAATCGACAAGTTTTCACTGATGTGTTGTAGTGTCACAATGAATACTGCGCATGCGTGTATTTTACTACCATAAAAATCACATTCGGCACTTCTCTCCTTTCTCTTACAACTCTCTGAAACTCATTTTGTATGTATATTTACTTTTTGTAACGTTGACGAATGAAAAAATTGAAAAAAAAAAAACAAAATTTTGGAATATAAAAAAAAATCATATCCAAAAATCTAGACGTGATAGAAAAAATCGGCCAACGGGGATAGATTCAAAACGGTTGAAAACCGCTAAAGATGGGAAAATTTTATTTGAACAGTATCGAAAACCGTTTGGTGAGAGAGTTTTAGGTTTCGTCAATTATACAGGGCGCGAGATATTTGAAAAAATATAATTTTAAATTGCAATTAACAGTACAAATTTTAATATTTACCGAAGTTTGGCGTAACTTTGAAGTTCGACGAGATGTGAAGGACATTTTACACAAGGTACATGCACAATTAACGATTTTTCGAAAGCAATCTTGTTACTTCCACTCTTAAATTGTTTGTTTTTGGTAAATTTGCAATTGTAATTTGTTTATTTACAACTAAAAATGGTGTAGAAATTGGTGCACACTCACCCCGTTGGACGACAAAAACTCCATCCCTTTGGCCACTTGGTAACAGAATGACGTCAGATCGCGGGAGGTGAGGGAATTGCTTTTCCCGTGCATGTTGTTGTAGTAGCGCTCCGCCCTCGAGCTGCGCAGGTAGCTTTGTAATTTCCCCTTGGTGACGTACTCCATGATGAGGAAGATCGGTTCCTTCTCCGTGCAACAGCCCAACAGTTTGACGACATTGGGATGCGGCTCGAGCATCTTCATCACCTGCAGCTCGGAGACGAGATCCAATCTTTCTTTCTCGCTTGCGTTTTCCTTGAGCGTTTTCACCGCCACTATCGACGATCCGCTGTCTTTTCCTGAAAATATTTTAGGTTTTTGAAGGCCCAGCTAGCCATAATTTAGACGGTGAACGGTGAACCCATACAGCTATTAGATAATACAGTGGCCCTACTATGGTAAAAAGTGATGCGCCGCAGGTGGCTATGATATTCTCGTAGAGAAGGTGTGGATCTTTTGCGCATGCGCCATCCCCAAATAACTGAGTTGCCACATTGCCGTAATTTTTCTGAAAAAATTGACTAATTTTCATGTACACATTCATTTATATTTTCACATTGTGTTCATTCTCCAACTACATCTTCTGTGAACTTCAAAATGAGTTAATAAAACACTGCATAAAATGCCATTATAATTAAAGATAAGTTGTAAAAAGTAGGTGTAGTAAATTGTGGCATAAACCACAATCTCGTCTACAAAACAGGACTGGAGTGTGCATCCGGAAAAATATTTCTTAATAAGACAATTTTCCTTTTGTTTCATGTGAGTTTACCTTTTTAAAAAATTCCGAGCATTTCTGGAAAAGTAATTTTTGGTTGTTTACACTTGAATAAAGATGGCAATATTTTTGACGGGGAATTTGTTGCAGTAGCAAAATGTTTTTCAAATTTTGAGACAAATTTGGTAATGTTAATTCTGTTACATTTGGAGCTAATTGTCTATTGACTTGTTTTATACTAGTTTTTAAATTTCTTGGTTGCATTTTCCAATACCTGCAGTTTTTTAATGAAATTGTCTATTGGTACTTTTCATAATAATATATTTGGGAGGCGAAACTTTCTGCAATTAGTAGACTTGCCATAAAAGAATGAGCGCTCTGTCTATACGAGGTGCTTGTTGAACATTTTTTCCACTTAGATGTTGCCAGTGCAATATCTAGTAAAGTCATAACAACATTTTTCGGTGGGACAGCCTGTATATACGTACATCGCGGCAATGAAAATTGTTTTAATTCGAGCGCATAAGAATCGTTTTCCAATGCAGAACCCAATTTCGCGGGATACGGAGCTTAGGCAGCCGCCATTGTCGAAATAAATAAAATAAGAATCTTCGATGCGCTAGCGATTTTGAGATCGCAATTTGTCATTGTCGCTTTCGTCGGTCGCGATTTAGGAAACATAATACTAGCTAGGAGGCTGAGCGGGGCAGGAAGGGGTATTTCAGACGTATAATATCCGTTTGCAATGCACACACGTCTCAAGGCGGGATCCTGCGATATTTGGGAAAAATATTTGGTCGGGAAACGTCGTGGGAGTTGTAGCGGCCATTTTGGAGCGGTGTCGGCAGTGAAACGAACTCGAAATGACGTTGGAAATTATACTTCGACCACAAATATAGTGCTTTTACAACCTACCCCGTGACTAACTTTGCTACTAAGCTCACTGCAAACTTACTGATGTACATGTTGAAATAATTCACCCAAAAAAAAAATGCAACCTCGAGCATCTTAAAACCATTTGATGAACAAATTAAAGAAATTGCTACGTATACTTCGACCAGAAATATAGTGCTTTTATAACCGACCCCGTGATTAACTTTGCCTTGAACTACTACGTTCACAGCAACCTTACCGATCGATATTTTTACCATTTAAGAATTTTTCATCTAATATTATTTCGATATTTAAATAATTCACTCAATAAAATAAATAAAAAAGTTATATCTTTAAATATTGCAATTTTGTTATTTAGTTACGTGCATATTTTTTAAATAATTTTATATTAAATATTAAGCCGTACACCACTAGCAATCACATTGTTATTAATTACTGACATGGACATTGAAAAATACAGTTTTTCAGCGCTTGGCACTTCTTGACACCCAAATTTGTCAGAAGCGGTGTAACAGCAATATAAGCAAAAAAAATATTTGTGCCACAAATATGTTATATATTACAATTTGTGGCTTAAAAGTAAATGCAATTTTCAGTATTACTTTTAAGTATGTTCATGTTTATTAACAATTTAATATTTTAAAACTATTTGATAAACAAATTAAAGAAATTGCTAGGTATACTTCGACCAGAAATATAGTGCTTTTACAACCGATCCCGTGATTAACTTTGCCTACCGTTTATTACTCCAAAACCGCAGCCCCTTATGGAACACCGAGCAGACCCATACCCGTAACTATTCCAGGACCGTCCTAGCAATTATTCTACCTACACTAACAAGGGGGATATAAGTATATTTTTGTATATAGTTACATCCCTGAATTGAAATAGAAGCAACGAAACTTTGTTTGCTTTTAAAATGTGAGGAAAACGTAAAAAAAAACTAACCAAATCTAGCCAAAACATTTACGCTGTTGTGGGCTTCAGAAATGTTTGATTTTTGGACAATCTGTATAAGAATTTTGAATTTTTATGAGTATTTATTTCAAACCCTTAGAAAATAATAATGTATAATATATAAACTGTGTGTTTTAAAGTGCCAAAATTAGAAATAATATATCAGGTGTTTGAAAAAAATCATCATGCTGTCAATTTTTTTTAGTTCTTCGTACTCTTGGATAGGTATTTTATAAAAATAATATAAATATACGTTTGAATGCATAAAAAAACCGTGAAAATTTGAAATGACGTACAGGGAGTATCATTAAATAAACATGATAACCAAGGGCCCATTTTCGTTTGGATATAATTGGATAGAGCCCTGTAATTTACAAAGGGCAGAGCATTACATTCCGATACGGCGCCGTCGGGTTGTTTCAAACATACCCGTATCGTTTTCCCTTATAAAATGATCGGCAACCGCGGTGATTTCCGCCACAAATGAAATTGCCTTTCCATTAGCAAATTGAAAAAAAAATAGGGAGAGTTGAAAACGTTTTTCTTGATCGTTCGTTTAAAATATATTTTTTTAATTTTAATAATTAATTTAAGCGCCACCTGTTGCTGAAATTGAGTACCAACCTTCCAAGTCCTGGGCTTCGCATTTCCAAACTTGACCGAACGCCCCCTCGCCAAGGATTTTGAAAAATTTTAGGTGGTGACGTGGAAATTCCCACCGGTCGATGGGTTTCACTGTCTCCGACGCCTGCGTCGCGACCTAAAACAAAATTAAGTTTTTTTTATTATAAGGAAACTTTGAGACGTTCGGTATATTAACAGACTTTTCGGCTTAAAATAGGTATTTTTGCAATTCGCTGTCAAGTTAAGAAAATATTTGGAAAAAGTTAAAGATTCAAGTTTTATGATGTAATTCATCAATAAGAAATTCTATGGTAAACGTCTCCTGACGGTAGTAATGTCACAGCGCTTCGGCGTTTTATATATAATAAATCACAATATTTTTGCAAATACTTAATTACTACTTAATTATTACTTAATTACTTACTATTCTCCAAAAGTATGAAAAAAATTGGTGCTCACTGCATTTTTCTATCAAAATTACTTTCTTCTACTCCCGTCTGGAAAATACCTAATTACGCACAAAATCTAGCGTGCGGGAAGCGTCACTTTAGCACGTCAGTTTCATTTCCCACGAATCCGAGCCACTTCGGACATTTCCGGGATTTTACCGCGCGGATTTGGGTGCGATCGGATGTTTTCGGGGATATTTTCCACGCTTTGAATTTTGAAGTTTGCCAATTCTGACGGTCATGTCAGTGAATGTATTCGTGTTGTTTTGCGAAAATGCACCCAAAAACTAACGGTCGTAGAAAAAGTATAGTATGCAACGGTAAACTTTTTAACTGACTTGTATATTAAAAACTCGCTCCGCTAGTGTCTATTACAGTAACTTGTTTCTTAAGTTCATTAATCTCGTTTCATGACGTTTTGGTTAGAAACATTTTTGGACAAAATTTATTTTTCCACTCTTTCTAGTGACGTCGATCCATATAATATTGTTGTTTGGAATGAAAAAAAAAAGATAAAATTTATTTGTTTCTTAAAAATTCTACATCTGTTCCCCAAAAATTTTCTATTTTAAAATCCCCCTGAAGTATTAGAAAACATCATGTTTAATCTTTTTTTTTTAAGGCACTGAGGATGCCTCGGTTGGTAAGGCGTTGACCTGCCAACTGGAACGTGCCGGAAGTTGTGGGTTCGATTCCCACCGGGAAGCCTTGGGTGTCATTTGTCATTTGCCTAAGAGCAGCGCAAAAAAAGGTTTTTTTTATGTCATATCATGTCATATATCCCATCACCCCAATTAATCATAAACTTATAACGGGAGTTGCCACACTTGGTTAAATAAATTGAAAGAAGTTTTCATAATATTTTGTTTTACTATTTATCAAGAGACATTGTTTTTTATTATTTTATTATTCTTGCTCAATTACAGAATACACCCGTTCGGCCAAACACGAATTTTAGATCAACGTGTGTTTTATTATCTGCCTCTCTATATTTGCGTTTTCTGTTAAATTTTAGATTCCATCGTTTTTACACTATATAATTTATGTATTGTACTTTTATAGTGTATGTCTATTGTATATTTCGTCATATTGCTTTCGCGCATGGATCTTTTCTATTTTTCTACCTTAAGACTCTGTTTATACGATTTATTTATCCGCAACCACAAGTTGCCAGCGTAATCTGTCTTTTTTCTTTTGTACTACTGACTCGCCATTTGTTGTAAAGACTTTTTATGTAAAAAATAGCTAAATATATCTATCTATTCATCTAATTATTAGGTGTATTACATTTTTTTAAAAATACTCCAGTGGCGGGAGTACAGAATTTCACCTGTCTATTTTGGGAGATATTGATGGTACGCCACTGATTTCTCTTAAATAAAAATTATTCTCCAATCAATTCTAAAGAATTTGATGGCAGCATGCAAGTAATTGTCAATATGTTTTATTAAAATAATTCATGAAATCGAATTACGAATAGGAAGTAGCGAAAATTGGTCCGCTCAACGCCATAACTCTTAGCAACAACCGTCCAACCCTCACCAACTCCTACAACCCTCACCCCCCTCTCTCAACCCTCAACCCCTCCCTCAACCATCACCTCCCTCCCTCAACCCTCACCATTATCTTTGGGATGATTCCGTATGTTTTCCATTGTTTTCCCAAACACAGTGTTGATCATCAATTTAAAGAAGTTCTTTTCAAACTCGTTTTTGGCAGCCTGGCGAAATGCAATGTTTAGGTCGATATAGGCTTTTAACCAAGACGACTGGTTAAACGAGATGGCTCGATGTACCTTTCTTAACTTAGCTCAAAGTTGTGGTGCCGGTTTCAGATTACTGTAGTATAAGGTGGTAATTAATTCTTGATTTTCGGATCCTGGAGGACAGCGATGTTCGGGACATGGAGGTAAATCCGCAAATTTAGCGTGCAAATCCTCCGGTATTTCCAAATCGACCTCCAGGATGTAGCCGACTTCCGATTCGTCGGATATATTTAAAATGTCAAGATTTTCAATTTGCTATTCATCCAACCAATTAAAACCTCCGTACGGTAGATATTTACACATTGCCCACCCTTATTGACTAAGGTCTCCTCGCATGCCTTTTTCGATAAAGAAAATCATGTCGATTTCGGCGAGTAGATCGAGATTTTGCTTCAATTTATACAACATGCAGCCCCACGCTTGTCCCGGCAGTGTGTATGCAAGTGCAAGATCAAGTCCATAAGTCTTATGTGACGTTTCTCGAAAAAGGCATGCGAGGAGGGGGTAAGGGTTTGTCGGTTGTTGCTAAGATTTGTGATGGATCGAATGATCTTGAGCGGCCCAGTTTTCGCTAATATGAACCTTAAATTTTTCTGGGAATTTACATGTAAAAACGGCTGTTGAACTGTCATAGTCTATCTACTATTACTGCTACTACTATCCATTTCAGGTCCGCAGATGTAAATAGTTTGGACTTTTTCTTATGGGGTCAACTTAAAAGTCTGGTTCATCGCACCCTAGTTAACACTATAGAAGAGCTGAAGGATCGATATTATGTTTTAGGTTAATATTTCATTTTTTCAATTTTTTTGTTCATAGACACTAAGTGGCACGAAAGTGATTTCTTAAAGAAAAAAGACGTTTGCATACATTTATGAGCTATTTATTGATTAGAAAAAACCATGTATAAATAAATAAATATGGAAGACCTAGGGGCATACCGGAAGCGGAACATCAGTTCCAATTCCGAGCTCTTTACGGCATTTAAATAAAATAGACTTTTCCGAATCAAATCCCGCGACACCGGGCTTTTAAGGACTTCAAAGGGGTTGCCGCATTGTATTATTTCATTTAAGGGGCGGGACGGCGGCGGCGGTGGCGGCGACGAAGAGTGAATCTAAATTTGAGACGCGTGTTCCGCCTCGAAGGTATTTTTCCGCGACGTTTTCTTTGTCGGAAAAATTATGGAAATTTCAAGGGAACAAAGGGCAACGGGTAGAGAATGCCGCCTCTCAAGGAGGCGGCAGTCGTTTTACGCGACGATGTGGGACAAATTTGCAGGCGGAAAAGTACTAAGATGCGAGAAATCCGGCTCGAAGGACCAGAAAATGCTGGTATCGCTTTACGCTTTTTTTTTTTGTTTTGTCATAGACGTAATCCAAAATTTATTTAACATTCGAATCCGCTCACCTGCATATGATTGTAGTTACTCTGCCACGGCTCGTATCTGTTGCTGAAGGCTCTTGGTCCGCGCCACTCTTGCATGTTTATCCCCTGATTGTCACTGGTAGGAGCAGACGGTTCCTTTGACTAAAATCAGACAAAATTGGCCTCGGAAATTTAACAATGCACGGTGCAAAACACGCAGTAAAAATGAAAGAATAATAAATGGCGGGGAACTTTTCCCTAAACTGTATAAAAACCTTTCACCTTGTGCAAGTTTCTTTCAAAAAAAAAAAGTAGATAAGTAACAATATCAAGGATTTACTAGAGAAAACATGTTTGAATAATTTGTATAGGAATTGTCAAATAAAAAAAAGTTTACAAAAACAATTACAGACCAAATGTATATTAGAAACGCACCCTTACTGAGTATTTCACAAAGACTGTCGATGCTCTGTTCAGTCCATCAGAATTTAGAAGAAGATATTAACAGTTATTCTGACAGACTGAACGCTGGCAAAGACTCTTGCCTAGTTATAATGCACTAATTATTGCTTTAACACAATTAATCTGTCCTGATGGGGTTTTGTATATGATTAATAAAACAATTTGTTCGATATTAGTGTCATTAAACGTCTTTTTCCCTGTTGCATTTTATTTAATCCGCAAAAAAAAAATGTTGTCAATAAATTATTATATTTTAAGCGACCTTTTATTAGTTGAATTCTCTTATCGTCGCCGCCGCCGCGAAATCGTCGTCGGCTAGGCTCGGCTAGGCTCGACTAACGTAGCGCGCGGGGTTCGAGGTTCGAATCCCCCGACCGCGCGCGACACACCGGTCGCTTTTTTCACCTCGCGCAAAAATACGTTAAAACAAAAAGGCACTAACTAACGCAAAAACTACCCCTAGCGGGGCGAAATTGCCAAAAAGGCACTAACGCGAAAACTACCCCCTACCCCCCATTAAGGGTGACATCTGGCGATCGAAACCTGAGCTCTTAATGGGCGGCGACATCTCTCGTAGAATGGTCAAACTAATTTTTTTTTTTCGGTTGCTTGGGAATCTGTAAATTTGCAATCACAAAATCTCCCCCGGGGGACGGGGGATGGTCAAGTAACGAACAATAACTACTTTAAAAAGAAATTAGACCAAGCTTTATTAACACTTTATCCAATTTTTCAAAACTTATAAAGAAGATTATATCCTATGGATCCCAAAACACCTTAATTATACGGGCTTCCAGAGGTACGTCTAGGTTCGGGGCTTAACATAGTTCTTGGAAATACGGTTGAAACATAGACCTCGGGGTTTAATTGAATCCTTATAGTTTTGCAGATATCAAGGTCAAGAATATAAATACTCTAAACGAAATTTTTCGGCCATCAGGGAGAGATCTATTTCGCAAGTACATACAAGTTATAGGAAATACTCATTCAGATGCTATTGCTTTGGAAAAGGGTTGTGGTTTGACTGTGACTTGCGCTTTTCTAAGCATGTTGGCTCGATGTTACAAAAGTCCTTTTATAAGTTGAGGACATTGTATATTCATAAACATCTTCTCGGTAAAGAAGTCAAACTTACCCTCTGTGCCTATTGACCAGCTATACTAAATCGAGATCCAACGACTTCAGAATGCTTGTATTCGTTTTAGTTATATTCTCAGAAAGTATGACCATATTTCCCAGTGCCTCTCTGATTCGGGTTGACGCAAGCCGGAGGACAGTTATAAAGTTCAGTTAGCCACCTTGGCTTTTTTTTACTGAACTCTAATAAGACCCCGTAGTACTTCTTTGATAAAACACAAGAAGTGATATTCAGATATTGCTTTCCTAGACTCACTTCCAGAGATTTTTTAGCTATAACGCAGATATTTAAAGAAACACACCATGCCTTCCCACAATAAAGTCCTTCAAAAAATGGCTCTTCTTCTTCTTCTTCTTCTTCTTCTTCTATATTAGGCACTTCTGTCTGTTTTACTTGAATCTAATTTTTATCACAAGTTGTCGTTTCATCTTTTCCGCGGGCGTCTTGTACTTATCCGACCGGCAGGCGATTTATCTCTTGCTATCCTCACTATCCGTTGTTCAGACATTCTATCTATATGTTGATTCGATTCTTGCTATCTGTTTCTTGTCCAGGTGTTAATGTTTTCAATTCCACATATGTGTCTTATGTTTTCATCTGTTTCTCTATCCCAGAGTGTTTTCCCTGCTGTTTTTTTTTAATGTTTTCATTTCATCAGATGTTTCGAGTCTTGTTTCAGCAGTATATGTCATGACGGGTCGAACTACGAATTTATATAAGCGAGGTTTTGTTAGGGTTCTTGAGTATTTATTCTTCCATATTGCGTCTCTTGGGCATCCTGCTTTTCTGTTGACTTTTGCAGTTTGTTCTCTTATTTCATCCTCTATGTTATTATCATATGATAATCTAATTCCAAAATATTTGATTTTCTTTGCTATAATTTGGTTATCAAGTTGCAGCTTACATCTAATTGGTTCCTTAGAGATTAGTAGAGATTTAGTTTTTTTAGCCGATATTTTCATGTTAAATTTCTTTGCATTTCTTTACCCATTTTATAGTTTTTTTTTTTGGTTTTAGTTCTCTAATTATTGTGTCTAATTTGTCTAAAAGTCTCCTTGCCTATTATCTGTAGTTACATCTATGGGCTCAGTTAGCCCTGAATTTAATCTTACTTTGCCTTGAATATATTTTCGATTAGTTTTATTGTACCAAATGGGATTTTTCTGGTGTAAAGTATATGTATCACGTCCTGTCAAATGCTTTTTACAAATCTATGAAGCATAAGAACACTGGCCTATTTTACTCAATTGATTCTTCTATCATTTTTCTAATTACGAATGCTGCGTCATTACAATCTTCCACTTCTGAAACCTTGTTGTTCTTCAGAGGGTTTTACTTTGTAATAATTTTTGTTGTCAGTTTCAAAGTCGTGCATAGGTTAATTCCTCGATACTTATTTGGATCAGTTTTCTCCCCCCTATGCTTATCCTCCAGTCTTCCGGTATTTGTGATCTTCGTATTAACTTGTTTATAAACGCTGTCGGTTCTCTAATTAGCTTGGGACCTCGTTACTTCATAATTTTTCATCTTTGCCAGCCGATCTTCGATTTTTTAATTGCTTCACAGTATTTATTTCTAGTATTTCGTCTGTTACTATATCCGGGGTTTTGCTGTTAAAGTCTCCGTTCTATTTTCCAATTGTTTTAAGTGGTTTGCCAATGTATCTTTTTCGATATTCTTTACCTCTATCAATTCTTTCATTTCTTGTAGTTGTCCACGTTTCATCCTCCAGATCTCCTTTTGCAAACCATAGAAATCGTGTTCCATATCTTTTGAGAATTTTTCCGAATGTTCTGTTTTCTTTTTCCTTACCAGTGTGTTTGTTTCATTCCGAATTCTTTTATACTCTTCATAGTCTTTTGCTGTTTCTGTAGACTTCTATTTGAGATACGCTCTTGTTTTCTTTTGACATTTCAGTTTTATATCGTCACAAAATCAAGGTGTACTTTGTATTCTTTTTGATGTTGTGTCGGTTTTACGTTCCCCAAGAGCTTCTTTTGCTGCGTTTTTGATATTTTCGCGAATCGTTCTCCAGCTCTTTTCTATATATTCTTCTTCTATTACTGAGTTTTCATTTATTTTGTTTTCTTTACTTTAGTCTTGTTCCCTAAACTTTTTTTTAATGTTTTTTATTTTCATTTTACACGTTTATACGTTTGCATCATCGATCTATTTCCTCGTGTATTTTGGAATATATAATGATGTCGTTCTTCGTGTCTAACAAAGGAGTCCTTCAAGAAGAGGGTTAATATTGTTTATGAGGCCAGCCAGTATCTAGCTAAAGCGTATGAGTTTATGATGTGCGTCAATTTCTTGTACTTACGATGTATATACGGGTGCATTTTGTTGACAATTATTGGTTCTTGTGGTTACATGGAAGAGCGCAATTTGCAGATGTATCCACTCTTGTGTTATAACTTATATTGTAATATTTTGGTTGTTAATAAAGACAGTTTATTATTATAATTATTATTATTCATATTACTATTTTCCAAAAATAAGTAGTCCATTATTTGAGACTTAATTATTTAATTTAGATTTCTTAAATGCTTAAATTATTTATTTTAATGTTGATAACAAAGTCGGGAGTTGGGTTCGAATTTGACAAATCGATACGGGATTTGCATGCCACGTTATGAATAATCGTTCCTCCCGGCTGAAGCCGAATCATCCCCCCACCCCGCTCCCAACGCGGTCGGGAAATATGGCACCGCGAGACACTGACAAACAACGGAATAACTAAAGCGATACTAATCCGACGCCATTTTCGAACTTTGGCCCAGACACTACCGACCTTCGACATTTACGCCACTTCTCTTCCCCCACGGGATTTTTGATCTCCTCCGGGTCCCCGCAAATGTTCTAATTGGAAAGTTTACCATGCTAACGCGCCACTGCACGGAGACGGGGATAATTGGACCGGCAAAAGATGCTTCGACGCTTTGGTCGGGGGAATACGCTGAATGCGTGGATACCGTTTGAAAGCAGGTCGACTGGCAGCTAATTTAAATGATTTCCTTTTTCCGATAAACGACTTAAAGGTTTTTAATAAGAGGATAAACAGCGGCGGGACAGCGAATGAAACGTACGGGGAATCTGCCGTTTCGACAGTAGTAGTTGGTCGCATCACTTCTACGCCCACCGTCCCCACAGGGGGATCTTGAGATATTGAAATTACGTATTTCGGGCTATACAAAAAAATTACAGAATCCTAACTGAAGTTTATTTAAACATAATTTTTATTAGTACAAGAACAAAAACCGAATTGAAGGCACTAAAATGAAATAACAAAGGCTCAAACATTACTTAAGTACATTTATTTTTGGAAGATCGCTCCCTCTTGGCCGAAAAACTTCATTTAGTGGATTTTCTTGTATATTCCATAATGACCTTTTCGGTTAATGACCTTGATATCTTCGTTTAATTTCTTTTATATCGTGGTGGAACCTTTCACCTTGTTCCTTGGCCTGTAGACTATGGGTACACAAAATATGCATGGGGAAATTTAAATTGGTTTTAATTTCTGTTAAAATGGTTTATAGAAAATGAAGTGATGAATGAAATGAGGTTACAGTAAGTAAGATCCAAGCGTGTAACGGAAACTTAATACCACACAGGGGGAATTCTGGTACATTCCGTCGCAGACCAGTGGCGCCCAATAACCCACTCTACTCTCCGGTTAACTTAATTTACTTTGGTTGTCTTCGAGCTAAGGCTTAAATTTGCACACACCTAGACATCCGTTGCGACCTGCTCACTGCTTTACTGAGTGTTCCTTATATACATTTTTCTTTTTTTTTATATTCCAATTTTCTAATTTAAATTTTCAAAAAGAAGTGGCAAATAAAAATAGCACCATAAACAAGGTTATGGTCACTTATATCATGGAACTGGTAAGAAGATAATCCAGTAAAGTTGCGGTGAGCTTAGCAGTTCTAGTTAGTTAGTTTATACTTTGCGTTAGTCCTACACCCTCCATAAAATGTTTTAATAAATTGATGTTAAAATCACCCACACCAAAAACATGATCGATCCCAACCAGTGCTACTATATTCTCAAAATTTTCTAAAAAGCAATTATATTCGTATGTTGACGGTTTATAAATCAACGAAATTGCAACCAAAACGGATTCGTTAGACCACCCAAGCTTTTATACGTACCATGTCTTCCTTAGATTTCTTAGTCTTTCCGAGGTATATCCTTTTCCGAAAAATGGCGGCGAGCACGCCCACGGTGAAGAAAACCGCTAGCACAGACATTATCGGCACTACGGTCGACCCAATCTCGGAAGACTCTCGTACACCGTAGTCGTCCCCCAAATCGTTCTCGACGCTTTCTTCTTTAACGTCTTTCTTCGGAATGGTGGCGGTGGACGTCGTGCCGACCCTTGACGGACCTTTTTCTTCAGCGTCCACCCCCTCCACCGGTTTCAGTTGGGTTATTTTCGGTGCCTTCTGCTGAAAGTGCGGCGTGGAAGGGTTATTGGTGATAGAGGAAGGCGGATTGTTGGTGAGGTTGTTTAAAACCCCTTGTGGGATCGGCGCAGGCCTCGAATTGAATCCCGGGTAGTTGATGAAGCCGGGGGGAAACACACCCGTCGATGGGGGAAACGCTGGACGCTTCGGGGAAGACCTGAGGGGGGAGGACGCGTTCAATATGTTGACGTAGACTTCAGTTTTAGCCGCCAATTCGCCGTCGGATACGGTGACGTAGAGGTGCAGGTTCTCGCCAGCCTAAAAAATTGAAAAATTGTCAAAAAACTTATTTAAGTAGTTAGTTACGTCACTTGACCATCCTCCGCCCTCCGTAAAGTACAGAGCTGGGCGTCAAAGTTTACATTTTTCGGTATATAGCGTCACTTGTATACTGGTTACTTTACTATTACTAAATTCTAGTCTTTATTTTTTAAATTTATTTATTTATTTAATTTATTATAGAGGGTGTCCCATAAGTAATGATACATGCCAAAATACGAGATTCTTTTGGTAAGAATACTACGATTAAACGAAACTTACCTTAGTTCAAAGGTTGATATTAATCGAGATACAGGCTGTCAAAGTTACAAATTAATTTTTGATTTTTTTAATAATTTCTGAAAATATCGAAGTTTCCGCACGAAATTTTACAAATTAGGGTTTCTTAACATGACAAATCCATTTTCATGAATAATTTTATACGTATGCTACTTTTTGTGCATTTGATACCTCCCTACCTTTTTTAGACAAAATAAGGTTCCGGTTTTCAGAAAATTTCCATTTGTAGTCGCACCTAATTGAACAGTTTCTTGTGAACACGCAAAAATAGTTCAAACTAGACTTTGATTAACATAATCACAATAAAAGACAGTAAAATAGTGCAAAGTAGACTCCGGCGATACTATAGAGGCACCTGGATGAATTTCTTTCTTTTTTAAAAATTTTTGGTTAACGAGGGGACAACGCCATTTTCCAATAGGAATTTAAAAATAAGAGTTTGGTGCGAAATAATTGTTGATTACATATTGGGATCCTTCAAACTGCCAACTGCCAATTCATTTTCCCCAATGGTCTGGATGATCTACCATTAGAATTAAGAACAATCACATTCATGCATATCTCAGAAGGTGCCATTTTGAGATATATTAGAGACTACCAAAATAAGCAGTTTCCTTATTGTGATTGATCGTGGGAACCAATTGATTTTTGTGTCTGAGGGTATACGAAGTTGCTTGTATATAAAAAAGAAGTTCATGCTCCATATGAAGTATGGTGCGGGATTGAAAATGCCGCTCAATTATTTGAAAGTTAGGAATTATTATTTTAAATCAGACGATATTTCAATAAACGTGTCTCTAAATGCATCACAGTGAATGGAAATTATTTTGAATATTTATTGCCAAATAGAATTATTTTTTCTTTGTTTTTATTGACGTGGAAGTTTTTTTGAGCCTCTTGTTGTAAAAGCCTCAAAACAAATTGACTTAAAAAAAAAATAAATTTTAAATATTAGTTAATGATGTACTGGAAATTTCAAACCCAAATTTATCGAAATTTGCGATTCGGGGCTAAATTTAAAAGGTTTTTTTGGGTAAAATAAGTGTAAATAGTGATATCCTTATTAAAAAACTGCATACAAAAGTACCATATATACCGCCCTCTGCAATTTGCCCAAAAATGATTCACCAAAATGGATTCGTCAGCTCAAAAAACCCCCATTTGCCAAATTTTGTACAAAGAGCTTGAGCAGAAAGTATTTAAAGAAATCAAAAATGAAATTGCATGCGATTAATATCAATTTTTTTACCAAAGTAAGTTTCGTTAAATATTAATATTTTCACCAAACGAATCTCCTATTTTGCCATTTATCATTACTTGTTATTACTTACGCTGTATATTTTTTAATTTTAATTAAAAATATTTTGTTTTCTGCACATCAACGTCACCACAAAAATCAAACATCATATTTTCGACATTTTTTGATTCACCCTTGTTGGAACCAAGTTTGAAGAACACTCCTTTAATGGAGAAAATACTTTTTCTTTTTTATGCCTCGCAAACGTTTTCATTTATGAGCCATTCCGTCTTTTTACTTTCGCAATTTTTAATGCGGCTTTATTTCGACACGGACTATAAAAAAATTCATTGAGCCTTTATCGGCTGTTAACGCAAGACGTTTCCGTTTTTTTTTTTAATCCGAAATTCCCCAAGCGTGCCATAAAGTTACTTGGAATTTTGTACGAGATCCGGATCCGTAATAAAATATGGAGTGGGAATTCGAAATTTACAGGAAGTTTTCTGCCAAGGAACATATTATTCAATTGTACTTAAATACCCAATTTTTCATAAACTGTTTACCCTCCCTCTGCGTTTGTTTGTAGAATCCGTGAAAAATATAGTCTCTACGGATTTGCAAAGATTCACTAATTAGGTCTACCCCTTCGACCTATTGTCGGCACCTTATTCTCCAGCTTCTATATTAAAACACATCTATGAACAGTCGTCGGGAACAGCTTTGGTGTCTTCATTATCACCAGTATTGTTGCGTATACCCGCGATAAACTACCCGTTTAACATAGATAGATATACTTCGATTCGGTTACGGTTATTCTCGGTACAACAAAAATGTGAGGATACTACAACGACCCTTTTCACATAACATAACCTCTATATTTTTGACGCATTCGTCTTCTTGACTACACGGCCAAACCGCGCTGTTGCCAGCTTATGAAATAATCCTAACATCAAACAAAATGCAATGCAATGTTCGCGACAAGTATAACGAATATATTTATTGAAGTCTTTGAGAAAAAAGCCTATAACACTTTGCATCTAAATTTATTATTTATTATTATAATTATGGAAACGCTACGTTGATGGGTTCATGGTCAAGAAATCAAACTCGATACACTCTAACATACGTTTTAGAATTAAATTAGAAACTAACAATAACATCATAACATACTTAGATATTCTTATCAATAGAATGATATTGGGTTATTCTACTAACAGAAAATCTAATAAATACGAAAACACTCGGTATAGACCATAACAAACCTACATTGGGCGGTTGAGTATAAAAGGGAGTATCTACCAATGCAATAATGTTCCATTTTCAAAAATATAAGCTTAGTTTCCTACATATTTACGAATCATCCTATTTGTCTGTCAATTATATTCCCGGAAAAGTGCCCGGACGGTCCGGAATATACATAAATTCTTAAAATTAAGTTA
The DNA here is from genome assembly GCF_029955315.1 of Cylas formicarius. NCBI lineage: Eukaryota > Metazoa > Arthropoda > Insecta > Coleoptera > Brentidae > Cylas > Cylas formicarius. The sequence continues at coordinate 2,341,615 of NW_026844334.1, read as the reverse complement.
TAATCCTTCGCAGTAGTCTCCCTCTAGCTCGATGCACCGGCGCCACCGTTGGATCCACCATTGGGAGCACCCCCTGAAGCCCCCTGAAGATAGGTCCCTCAGCACCCGTGTCGTGACACGTTGCACCTCCTCGACGCCGTCGTATCGGTTGCCCTTGAGGTAGGACTTCAATTGTGGAAAGAGATGAAATTCGCAGGGGGCCAGGTCCGGGCTGTAGGGGGGGTGCGGAAGCGTTGGAATGCCGTTTTTGGTCAAAAAATCGCGAACTGCGAATGAGGAGTGGGCTGGAGCGTTGTCGTGATGCAGCACCCATCCACGTTCGGTCAATTCCGGCCGTGCACGAGACACACGGGCCTTCAGACGTTTCAAAACTTCAATGTAGAACTTCCCATTGACTGTCTGACCTGCTGGAACGTATTCGTGGTGTACAACTCCATTAGTATCGAAGAATGCGATGAGCAAAGATTTCACTTTTGATTTCGACATTCTGGCTTTTGTGGGGCGCTTCCCCCCCTTTTCCACCCACTGAATGCTCTGTCGTTTGGTCTCAGGGTCATACTGGAACACCCAAGGCTCGTCTCCGGTAATAACATTTGACATCCAGTCTTCTCCTTCCTCCTCAATTCGAGAAATCATGTCTTCACAGATGGATAAACGAAGCTCTGTCTGCTCAACTGTGAGCACTTTGGGAACCATTTTCGCGCACAACTTGCGCATCCCTAAATCCTCGTGTAGCATCTGTCGAATGGTTTCCTTGTTGATACCCAACTCGTCTTCCAACATTCTGAGGCTTACCCGATGGTCTCCGAGCACACGCACGCGCAGGCGATCGACGTTTTGTGCCGTTCGAGAGGTGGAGGGAGCTCCCTCACGTGAATCGTCCTCCACCGACTCCCTGCCTTCCCTGAACCGCTTAGCCCACTCGTAGACAGCTGTTTTTTTCAGGCAATCATCCTTGTACACGTCGGTTAACTGTTTCATAATTTCCGCGGAACTTAAACCACGTTTGACCAAAAATTTGATCACTACTCTTTGTTCAGTTTTTTTAGCACATATTTTCGCGACAAGGGGTCCAAACACGCCGATGATCAAAGTACTGTAACACACGAACTGAACCACCGATCGAGACGAAACTTGCACAGACTGACGCAGAAATGAATCCTCTTTCGAATGACAACGCGAACACCGTAGCATAACGAGAGTCGCAGTGTTGCCACTTTTCCGGGAATCTAATTGACAGACCTCGTATTTAAAACTGTTTCTTTTAGTCTTATCTATAAGTTTGGTATTTAACATTTTTTTTAAAACACATAATAAATAAGATATGTCACTCGTTAGACGTAAAGTTGAGATGAATATCTTTCAAGTTATGTCAAATTTGAAAGTTTTTTACTTGTTTTTGTATAAGAATTTTTCTTACTACCTTGCATTCAATTTATCTTGATAACATTTTAATTGGCAGTGTCGTTTTTGTTTTTTTAGAGATATTTTAAATATTTTTAGAGATTTTCCCAGTGAGGTATAAAACAAAACACTATCAATTTTCCCTGTATATTACGCATGCGTTTAATACAATATGTTATTCCGATTTTTCGTTTTTGACAAATCGGCACAAATAGGAAATTTTTATATAATATCAGAGAGTGCTCTGACTGACAAATAAATATACGTTTATGTTTGACATATTAGTCAACAACGTTGATGGTACAATTATTGTATGATTCATTATTGTTAAAATGGTTTTTCGCGAATTTAGCATATATGAAAGGAGTGATATGCTTCAAGTATCCTTTCTGAACATATATTTCCGAGGCTGGCAAAGAAATTTGCAGAAAAGGGCAACGTATGAAATGCTAAAAAGGTATGTGGCAATCATAATGTTTTTAGTGAAGAAAATAACGCAAACATATTAGGATTCTATGAAGCACATCCGGTTTCATCTATTATTAGATTATATGAAGAGACAGCCATTTCTCGGGTATCGATCCATTCAGTTTTGGAAGAATATAAATATAATGCATTTAAATTTCGTAAAACTGAAAAAGTAAGTGCAGAATAATGTCCAAGGAGGATGCAGTTTTGTTTGGATTTTTTGATTTATGGGCTGATGAAAGTTCGTTCACTACAGAAAAGTGTTGTAATAGACAATAGGTCTTTAGAATTATTTAGAGACCTAATGACAAATACACGAAATAAAAACCAAGGGGTACAGTCTGTTCATAGATATAAGAAAGTGACTAACTGATACGAATTAAGGAAAGACCCGGGCAAGCTGTAAGAATGAAATAAGGCCGAACAGGTCCGTACTTTGCTTAGAATTTAATTATTTTATTATTATAGTGTGTTTTGTCATTTTTAGTGTTTTTGTTCTACTTTCATTTGGAAATAATTTTTGTTATTATCTTCATTCGGGTTTAAAGGCCGTCGTCGATTGGAATTACTTCCTAACGTTTCGCTAGCACGAGTGGCGAGCTTCTTCAGAGGTCCTTCCATCTCCGATGTTGGATGTTGACTGACGATTTCTCCTGCGCAGGTTGTATTTATTCCGATTGGTGGAGGGCGGGGCTTGTTCCGCTTGGGTTGGTCTCGGGATATCGATCGGTACTGCTCGGGCGTTCCTAAGGATCGGGTTCCAGATTTGGTTGAGTCTAAGGGTCTCCTCCTTTCGGTTGAAATTATGTGGGTGTTTCTGAATCTCAATGGCTTCCCTGACTAGTCTGTTGTGATAGCCGTTGACCGATGCTAGCAACTTACAGCTCTCAAAGTGTATCCTGTGTTCCCCGCTGCCCAGTGCGTGTTCAGCCACTGCAGACTTCTCTGTATGTCCTAGCCTGCAGCTTGCTTTATGCTCCTTAAGTCTCGTTCCCATTGATCTCTTGGTAGTTCCGATGTAGACCTTTCCGCATGAACACGGCATGCGGTAGACTCCCGCAGCTGAAAGTGAGCCCCTCTTGTCCTTCGCTGACCTGATGGTCTGCTGGATCTTCTTTTTAGGCTTAAAGATTGTTTTGATGTCGTGTCTTTTCAATACTCTGCCAATCCTGTCGGTGACACTCGGAATATACGGCAGATATGCGTGGGAGGTGGAGGGTGGTTGTTCGGTATCCCGTGATCTTGATGATCTTGAGTTCATTGATCTCTCGATCTCCCTCTTACTGTAGCCATTTGCCTCGAACGCAGTTTTTAGGTGTTCAAGTTCCATCTGGAGGTTCTCCGGTTCGCAAATCCTTCGGGCTCGTTCTGTCAGGGTTCTGATAACCCCATACTTTTGACTTGGGTGATGGTTGGATAGAGCATGCAGGTATCTGTCCGTATGGGTTGGTTTTCTGTAAACTGTGTGGCCCAGCTTGTTGCCTCGCTTTCTCATTAGTACATCCAAGAATGCAAGTTGTTGGTCATTTTCAGTCTCCATAGTAAACTGGATGCTGGGATGCTGACTGTTGAGATGCTGCAGAAAGTTGTTGAGCTTGTCCATACCATGTTTCCAAATCACGAAGGTGTCATCCACGTACCGCAACCACGTTGTTGGCTTGTACTCTGAGGTCTCGATCACTTTTGCCTCAAAGTGTTCCATAAATAAGTTGGCTATAACCGGGCTTAGTGGGCTTCCCATTGCCACTCCGTCCACCTGTTCGTAGAAGTTTCCCTTCCACACGAAATAGCTACCGGTCAGACAGACTTCAAAAAGTTTGCAAATATCGACAGGAAATATCCTGTTCACCAGGTCCAACCAACTCTTCAGAGGTACTTTGGTAAACAGTGAGACAACGTCGAAGCTCACAAGGATGTCTGGAACCCGATCCTTAGGAACGCCCGAGCAGTACCGATCGATATCCCGAGACCAACCGAAGCGGAACAAGCCCCGCCCTCCACCAATCGGTATAAATACAACCTGCGCAGGAGAAATCGTCAGTCTACGTCCAACATCGGAGATGGAAGGACCTCTGAAGAAGCTCGCCACTCGTGCTAGCGAAACGTTAGGAAGTAATTCCAATCGACGACGGCCTTTAAACCCGAGTGAAGACAATAGCTTATCAATGGGCCGCGAAAGCCTTAACCAATTTATAATAATTATTGTGGTTGAAGTCAATCAGGGTACTCTTTGAAATTTTATAAAAATTTCCATTTATGCCGATTTGTCAAAAACCAGTTGGCTAAAATATAAAGTGTGTTACATCATTGTAATCGGAATTAGATATTCTATTAACGCATATATAGTATATAGCGTGATCCGTTTAAAAAAATGTGATGTATGCTTATATGTCAAAAAATTAATGGTTTTTTATTTTATACGTCACTTGGAAAAAAACTTGCCTACTAACTATTGTTTATAATTTGATATCGCTAAAAAAAATACAGCCAATTAAACTGTTATCAAGATACATTTGAAAATAATAGTAAATTGATATAGAAATCTTTCTAAAACATATACGTTACTGATTATTCCTAGACACCCTGTATAATTTAAATGAATATCTTATCAAGTTATGTCAAATTTGAAAATTTCTCATTTGTTTTTGTATACGAATTTTTCTTAGTACACAGAAAATTATTTTCAAATTTGTTTCCATTTTCTATTTGACATCTTTGTAAGTCTGATGATGTCATTTTAAGCGGGACATGTCGCCCGCCACTTTAATTAGATTCATGATATGATTTTGTGAGTTTTTCGCGTTACCTCTATTGGGTGTCGCTTTTGGTGATGTTTTGAAAGCTTTTCTAAATTTTTAACACCCTGTATATTTCTGGCAAACGCTTTTATCGACCCGGTTGGCTTCTGCGCCACCGTATAAAAGGGGGATAGGTCTTCCCTTAGACAACAGGCAAAGGTAATAACATCCGCTAATATCCGGCTAGGCGGCAAAGTAACTTTTCCTCGGTTGCGGTCTTAAATTTCAGTAATTAAGTTCGCGTATAAACAAGGGCAACGGTTAATCCGAATCGTATCGGACATCTTGATGTTTCCTCGGCGTGAAATGTGGGACCCCCGTCTCAACGCAACGATTACTCTTCGTGACGCAGCTCCGAGAGTTTCCTTTTAATTATCACGAATACGCCTTTTTAAGGGGTTGGTTATTTTAGGCATATTATTCAAAAGTCGTCGACCTAATTAAGTAGTTTCAAAGCCAATCTCTTCACTACATCGTTGCTTCTTATTTAAGAGAGTAGTGTATCGGAGACTTCTATAGTCTATTTCGCAAAATTCTCTTTTCATGGCTTTTGGCTATTGTTATCAATACACCAACAATGAAAATGTTAATAACTTTGCTGAACGCATTTGGCATGACTTGAAGTTACTGAAAACCGCCCTCTTTCTAAAGCACATTGATTGGGTTGGTTGTATCGTCGCCAGAGGTCGTTTTGCCATATCACTACAAACAAAAAAATTAAATGCAGTGATCAAAATGAGCGCACTAGTGGAGGCAGGCAAAACCATTCGTTTCAAAATTTTATTTAATTAAAATTTCCTTTTCACATTTTTCGGTTTTAACATCAAGTTTTATGCATTTTATACATATTTTATATTATTCTTCCAGTGAAAAAAAAATCCATTTAGCTTTAACCCGGCCTTATGTATTTTAGTGCTTGCGCCCTAATTTGTTCGACTGAAGATGAAATTCTTTAATATCTACCGCTGTTTGTTTTTTTTTTTATTGACGTCACAGTTTATTACAACAACAATTTTAACGCACTTGTAAACATTAAACACAAAAAAAGGCAATATAGAGCGTTCCTCCGATCATCCGGTTGCCTTCTTCAGAGCTTAACCGAGACTTCCATATTGGAGACAGACCTGAGTCGCCATTAAGATTTGTTTGGTTCCTTATAGATTTCTATACATAGAACAAGACATTTATGGAAGCCTTCAGAAGAAACCAATAGATATCTTCCACCAAAAACCAAAATTATGGAAACACTACGTTGATGAAACTTCCATCTTCCTTATAACATATAATTATATTAGATAAAATTAAAATTCTTGTATCTAATCAATTCAAGAGAAGGAACATTAACAACAAGAGGAATAATAACTATTAATGCAGTGAGCATCAAAGAGAGAATGAGAAGTCGGGATATTAGAGAAGAACTAGGAACTCTGGGTAAGAAATTCAGATGAGAAAGAGAGAAATCACACGGAGGCCACTAGACACACCTCCAGAAAGATGAGAGTTAGAAAGCAGAGCATCCAGAAGAGCTCCCAAGGCACCTGAATATTCAGAATTAAACGGTACGGGGTTCTGATAAAAAAAAGAAGAGAAGAAGAAGATCTTTAATGAAGTGCCCATATTGGTGAAAGAAAGACGCCCTTAAGATTGCTTGTTTGCTTATAGAATTCTATGGATTCTCAGACTTTACTTTGGTAGAAGAATTGATTACGTGCAAGAATTTTAATTTCTTAACAAATTTTGATATGTGGTCAAAGAGGACAACAGTGGCAATTGTGATGTTGCTTTCGGACTTGTTTTCGTTGGAAGGTTGTAGTGAAGTATATTTTGTGATGGAACGTTTAATATAATTAATGTCGAAATTATTAGGCAAAAGAGGTAAGGTGTTTTAATATTGGGTTCAGTGACTCGGGCTGAGATAGTTTTAAGGCATTGTGAACAAGAGAATTGATGAGGTTGATATGAATATCTAAGAATGAGAAATTAATGTTAGTTTCTACTTCAACAGAAAAACGTATGTAAATAAGGCCAATTACAAAAGCAGTTGTCGAGGGACTTTTTTTCTTAAAGAGTTCCATAAATATCTTCGTGATGATTGGTGATAATGAAGGACTCATAGCTGTCCACGTCGTGTGTTTATAAATTTTTACCGTTATGAGAAACGTATGTATCATATGTGCTGAGATGGTTTAATTCTAGATTCTCGCAGAATTATGAGGTTTGAATATTAAAAGAATTTTTGCAGTTTCATATCATTCGACATTTTAAATGATTTTATCATTTGGGCTAATACTTGGGGCAAGGGTGAAGTAGAGTTTGGGAGTTTCACTAGTGTTGACCTTAGTTTTTCAAATATTTGAATGTGATTTTGTGTAGAAGATAAACGTAGATTGTCAGCTTTGTCATGAATTATATTTGAAAGGGAATCGAACTCGGATTGGGACAAGATGTAAGCAATTTCAAGAGACAGAACAGACCTATTTGAGGGAGGCGGAGCTTAAAATGTACAGAGTAAAATGCGAGTCAGTTTCAATTAAGCTCTGAAGAAGTCAACAGGAGTTTCGATTCCTCAAGAAACCACCCCGGAGGAATCCAGAAGATGTGTATTACAGTACCTGCGGAAGTTTCTTTGAAAAATTTCCTTATTACCCTGTTAATCTTTTCTATATTATACAAAGGACGACTGTAGGTGTTACTGATTTCTAACTTGCCTCCATTTGATCCCATTAATGTTCGGTTAAGGTTTGAACTGCTTAGTTTAACGTCTCACTTAAGTAATTTTGGACTTCTCTTGCAGTATGTGATATGGACTTAGAAAACTCTTCTTGTGATCTGGCAATTCGTTTGACATTAGATACCGTGCCATATTTAATAACTGAGATAAAAGTGTGAATAAAAACATGATGAATTTTCTTTTAGATTTAAGCTACAATAAAAAAAATTGAAAAGGGTTGTAGAATCCAAAAAATTGCTGCGAGGATAACAATTACAACATTCAAATGAAAATGCTGGAAATATATTTTTACGGAGTAAGAAAAGAAATATTAAAAATTAATTTCCCTACGGCTATCGAGTTCAATTTTATTTTTCTGGAGAGACTTCGCCAATCTGCTGCGCATAAGTTTAAGGAAAACTTTATTAATCAATTAACTGGAAAAAGTTTGGATTTACTTTAAAAATGCAAACTAGAAATTGAATAAAAAAAAAACTTTGCCCTTATCGGCGCAGTCGGTACGGATCCGAAACAAAGGACATCAATAATGGTTTGCCGCAGGGTTCACTTTGGAGACCCTTGAGTACTTGTTGTTCATTTTCAGTTTAAAGAAGGTTCTTTTGGATTCAGATCCTAATATTGAGCAACTGGGGTAAACAGTAAATGTTGACTTGTCAAAATTTTATGGCTGCCTGATTTCAAATAAACTGAAAAATAATGTCGACTATGGTTTTTAGTGGGTTTGATCGTGGACGACAAGATCGGTTGGGATAAACCTAGAGAAAAAATCATAAAAAACAAATTTTCGTATAAGTGTATAAACTATCTGACTAATAAATTAAGATACACGATCCGCACGCCCTATTTCTTACTCGTTTCTACTTATCTGATGCCGATTTGGAGTGTTCGCCTTCAAGAAAACTTTGTTTGATGAGAATAAAATAGATTTCCAAGGACGTAAGGGCCATAGATTCATGGGGTTTGTTTAGAACAATTCAAACAAGATTGCTTTCGAAAAATCGTCGGTGAGCGGGGCAAGTTCGTGGCAAATAGCGCGAATCAGTTTTTTATTTTAAAAAGAAGGCGCTTCGCGGATTCTTGAAGAGACGCAATATTTTTCTATTGTGCTCCTGCGGACCACTATCGAACTTTTGCAAAATCGATGTAATTTGATTGTGAATACACACTGTATAAATATCAAAATTTGTACTGGTAATTGCAATTTAAAATTATATTTTTTAAAATATTTTGGGACCCCTGTATTATAGACGAAACCTCAAACTCTATCTCTCTCTCAACACAGTTTACGGTACCGTTCATATCAAGTTATCACATATTTAAAAGTTTTTCATGTATCGCCAATACTTCATAATATTTTTTGCCCACGAACGACGTACCCTGTATATAATTCCAACAATGTTCGAAATGAGGATATAGCCCTGTATCTCCATTTTTCAATTTTTTCGACTTTGCGGCGTACCCTGCATATTTTTGAAAAATTGTCAAGAATAAAAGTTGAGACTTTTCATTTCCATGATCTAGGTTGTTGTGGACATTGGCTATGATTGAAAATTGCCTTCATTGTTATTTTATGCGGCGCAGTCGGTGCGGATCGACGATAAAACAAAATAAACGCGAAAGTAATAAATCCGGACGCGTATCGGGAACTTACCCTTCCTTTTAGTGACTCGTTCAGATAGACTGCTCCCGTGTCCCGGTCTATCCTGAACGGGAGTTTGTCGGGCGGTTTTTTCGACCCGAAAAACTGCAGGGGTTCCAACCCGTAAATCAACTGACCGTTTTCTGCGTCGTTGCCGTGTACTTGGGCGATTTTACTTCCGATTTGTTCGGTGTCGTAGATTTGCCAGTTCCGGTCTAAGTACATGTACGGCGGCGTGTTATCTGCCAGTTGACATCGCACTGCGAAAGAAAAAACGACCACGTGTAGGAAATTAGTAATAGAACTTGCAATTTATTGATGATTTATGAATGCATTAATTTTGTAATTTTTACATAAAAAATATCCCCAGTGGTGCTATCTGCACTCGAAAGTAGCGTTGTCACCCTTAAAATTTACACATTTGTCGTAAATTTGCCGTAAAAAAAGTGCAGCTGTCGCTTCTCTTTTTCCTAAAATTTGCCCGTTGTATGTATTTATGCCACTTTTTTGTCGTAAATTTGTCGTAAAAAAATTGTTGTGCAGCTTCTTTTTTACAAAATACTTAGTAATGCTTCATGTTGAAATTCGCATTACCACAAATGAAATTTGCACATTCTAAATATTATACTTATTGGTTAGGAGTAAATTTTTGTCGTAAAAACACATTGGCGCTTTTTTTTTCCTTAGTTATCTTTCATAGAGAAATTCGTTTCCCTTAAAATTTGCCCGTTGTATGTATTTATGCCACTTGTTTGTCGTAAATTTGTCGTAAAAAAATTGTTGTGCAGCTTCTTTTTTACAAAATACTTAGTAATGCTTCATGTTGAAATTCGCATTACCACCCATGAAATTTGCACATTCTAAATATTATACTTATTGGTTAGGGGTAAATTTTTGTCGTAAAAACACATTGGCGCTTTTTTTTTCCTTAGTTATCTTTCATAGAGAAATTCGTTTCCCTTAAAATTTGACCATTGTATGTATTTATGCCACTTGTTTGTCGTAAATTTGTCGTAAAAAAATTGTTGTGCAGCTTCTTTTTTACAAAATACTTAGTAATGCTTCATGTTGAAATTCGCATTAGCACCCATGAAATTTGCACATTCTAAATATTATGCTCATTGGTTAGGTGTCAATTTTTGTCGTAAAAACACATTGGCGCTTTTTTTTTCCTTAGTTATCTTTCATAGAGAAATTCGTTTCCCTTAAAATTTGACCATTGTATGTATTTATGCCACTTGTTTGTCGTAAATTTGGCGTAAAAAAATTGTTGTGCAGCTTCTTTTTTACAAAATACTTAGTAATGCTTCATGTTGAAATTCGCATTACCACCCATGAAATTTGCACATTCTAAATATTATACTTATTGGTTAGGGGTAAATTTTTGTCGTAAAAACACATTGCCGCTTTTTTTTTCCTTAGTTATCTTTCATAGAGAAATTCGTTTCCCTTAAAATTTGACCATTGTATGTATTTATGCCACTTGTTTGTCGTAAATTTGTCGTAAAAAAATTGTTGTGCAGCTTCTTTTTTACAAAATACTTAGTAATGCTTCATGTTGAAATTCGCATTACCACCCATGAAATTTGCACATTCTAAATATTATACTTATTGGTTAGGGGTAAATTTTTGTCGTAAAAACACATTGGCGCTTTTTTTTTCCTTAGTTATCTTTCATAGAGAAATTCGTTTCCCTTAAAATTTGCCCATTGTATGTATTTATGCCACTTGTTTGTCGTAAATTTGGCGTAAAAAAAATGTTGTGCAGCTTCTTTTTTACAAAATACTTAGTAATGCTTCATGTTGAAATTCGCATTACCACCCATGAAATTTGCACATAAATATTATGCTTATTGGTTAGATTTAAATTTTTGTCGTAAAAACACATTGTTGCTTTTTTTTCTTAGCCATCTTTCATACAGAAATATGTCACTTTTTTGTATTAAAAAATTGTCGTGCAGCTTCTTTTTGTAAAATAATTACTAATGCTTCATGCCGAAATTCACATTCTAAAACTTTTATTTAAAGATTGAGTATTTTTGAAAAGTTTTTTATAGATGGTTATGGATTGGGCATAAATTTTATCGTAAAAGGAAGGAATGATATTATTAACTCTATAAACAAACTAAAAAACGATAATAAAATAATAAAAAAATTGCAACTCGCAGCAAAAATGCGAAAATCATTCCATTCTCTAAGCAAAATGCGAAATGTTTAAAATGCATCAAGGATGTTGTAAATAAAATTATCGGTGTAAATTATTCTTCAGTGTGTTTCGAAATTACTATGAGAAGCAACAGAAATTGTAAAAGTCTAAAAAAAATTATCAAAAAAAAAATATGCAAACTTTCTAGATATATTTTATAATTAATGACTTATTATTAAATCTTACCCTTTGCTGGTCTATCTAACTATTTACAGATTTCTTCGACTAAATGCTTTGGCTCCATATTTATACTTTCTTTGGCCGGCCTTTGTTGAAATTTTAAAAATAATGTTAATTTTTGACCATCCTGTATTTATTTATTTTTAAAATATCAACGCAACCCAGTCAAGTAGATCCTCTATAATTAAGTTAACCCCAAGTATTGTAACAAAGTCATTGGGTAGGATAAGTCTATACATCAGAAACGGTAATACTTTTTGGATGTTTTTCCTCAGGTTCTGAAAGAAGGTTACGCCGCAAAAATATTACTTTCTATTGTTCGCTCGTCACAACGGATATCTACGCTCCGCATTTTATTTTTATTCTGATTTTTGTTAGACTTCCTGAGAATCGACACTCTTCAATTTTACTTCCCTCGTATTTTCGATAGGGTGAAATACGGTAAGCGAATTTAATACCTTACGAGTGTCGGTGCATCACTGTCTTGCCTCTAAGCGGTTTTAACGAGCAAAATATAAAATCCCCCGAAACTCAAACACGGGATGGGGTTGGGGGGGTGGAAGGTTGTTGTTGTTTCAAAAATATTTACCAGATGAGTTTTAAATCTAATAATTTACATAATAATTCATTCACACATTCACACCTACCATATAATGATTATAAACTAAATATACATTGATGATTTTCATGAAATAATTTACCAAGATAAAAATGAAATTTTAATAATAAAATAAATAATATTATATTTAATATTATTATAGTTATTAGCATATAATTTTTAATTGCTATAATAGACAGGGTCGGATTCATTAAATAAACAAATTAATGGTTCCATTTTTTTTTTTGCTTTATAAATGGCAAATGTGATTTTCGTTAGATAAATTATTTTTATGAATCAAAAAGTTGTTTTACCAAGCTTATATTCGAATTACAAAATAAATAAGAACTAAAAGTTCAGATTTTCACGATATTATATATTATGACATGACAATTGTTTCGACAACACCGTGTCTCTATCAAATATTCATCATTTGTAGAAACAATTGTCATGTCATAATATATAATTTCGTGAAAATCTGAACTTTTAGTTCTTATTTATTTTGATAAATGGATTTTAATCAAGTAAAAACCACCTCAGTTCAATTTTCGAATTACTTTATTACAGCAGCAACTTGCATTTACATAAGCTTTTATTTTTTACCGTTTTTGATTCTTTTAAATTAATTTATTAAAATTTTTTATAAGAATATTAAGATTTCTAACATTTTTATTTTTCTATAAATCTTTAAACATTTAAAACATTTTGAAAAAGTGACATAACATAACAAACACTTTTATTTTTTGTTTTTTATAATGCACCCTGCATAATATAAAAATAATTTTTGTTTTTGTAAATCTGGGTATAAAACATTGTTGTAAGTGGTATATTTGATTAGAATTAGGTAAAATTTGAGTTATTTGAAAATCGTGACCTAGACTAATCCTTATTACAAAAAAGATGTTTAATTTTTTTGAAAAAGTGATATAATATTACACACATTTTGATTTTTTTGTCATTTTTATTGCATCCTGCATAATATTAAAATAATTTTTGCCGTATATATCTGGATATAAAAATTGGCATTAGACTAAAACTAGTTAAAATTTTAGTTATTTGAAAATTCTCACCTAGACTAATCATTCTTTATTACAAATGTATGATTAATTCTTGAAAAAGTTACATAATATTACAAACAACTTAATTTTTTATCGTCTTTAATGTACTCCGCATATTTGATTCAAATTCTCTAAGATTTGCGTTGAAAATTGTCTAATTATTCTTTATTACAAATATATGAATAATTCTTGAAAAAGTGACATAATGTTACAAACATTAAAATTTTTTCTCGTTATTGATGCACCCTACATAATGTAAACATAATTTTTGTTTCCATAAATCTCAGTATCAAAAATTGTTATAAACAGCATATTTGATTAACATTAGGCTTGTATTATTTGGAAAATTTTGCCTAAAATAACCGCGGCTTGTTAAATGAAACGCTTCCTTTTTGTAAAATATTTACAAAATGCTCTTATTTATTATCCCATTTGATGCAACCTGCATAGTATAAAAATAATTTTGGTTTTTTATAATCGTTGAACTAAAAGTAGTTATAGGCATACCTGATTAAAATTAACTAAGATTTTGGTTACTTGAAACTCGTTACCTAGACTAACATTGCCTGATTAATGTAGATGCTTATTACAAAAAAACGTTTACTCTGTAATCGTGTCTAATGCAACTGCATATTATAAAAGGAATATTTGTTTTTATAAATTTTGGAATCAAGCATTTTCATTTCTGATTAAAACTCGACAAAATTGATGATTGATTGATATTGATTTGGACAGGCGTGAGTTACCACGATTAACAGTTTTCAAAACTGACAAGTATTTTGAAATAATTGTATCACATTAGTACGACTCTATTTTTCTAGAGGCTTTGGGGCGTGGATTATATATACATAACGCGAATAGACTCAAATCTAACCTTACGTCGGAAGGCAATATTTTCAGCCTCGTAAAATAGGAAACAAATTTAGTATCGGCACGCGGCGGGAAATCTAGAGCTGGGAATCTATCGCAGCAGCCAGAAGGGCCTTTCGAAAAGGCTTTCTTCCGCTTCCCTAAGCCTTGACCTCTGTTACAATGAGAAAGGTGTATTGAATTAGTGAAACAATTATCTCCAACAATGGAAATAAAGTTTGGCGGGCTTTATTGCTATGGAAGTCCTCCTTTTGCGATGAGATAACCGGAAAACAATGTCTAAGGGTCGTTAACGGGGGGGGGAGGGTATTTTTCAAACGAATCGTTGAAAAAATACGCACTCACCGTTCAATTTCGTTTTAACAATTCCCCCTCCCCTCTCAACGATTTATAACGAGGCAAATACAGAGCGGCGTTCCATCGGGACATCGATTTGAAATATTTTATAAATATTGGGGGCTTCGGTTTGTTTGGTTCAATTTCCCCGGGGCTTCCGTTTCCGGAGTTGGGTGATTTTTAATTAATCCGCTTCGATAATTGGCCGCGGGAGGGCGCTGGGAATTTAGCGCCGTCCAACAACGTTCTCAATTGAACATTGCGGGATATCTTGGTTTTGATTAGTTGAGTAAAACTAAGAGGCTTGCGGTTTATGTTGCTAATTTTTGATGATATCGATATTGGTGATATTCAAAATTTTGTGATTTACGGATGCTTTAAAGATTTAAAGATTCTTATCGGTTTGAATTCAAAAATATTTTTATTTTTATAAAACTGGGTTTCAAAACCTGTTAAGTATCTGAAAAACGTTACGTAGAATAACCACGGCAACAAATGCTTATTTTTCTCGTAAAAAATGTTATAAAATTTTATTTAATTTTTTATCGTTTTTAATGCAACCTGTAGTATAAGAATAATTTTATAAAATATTAGACTAAAGTTCGTCAAGGTTTGGGTTATTTAAAAACTGTTACATAAGTTAGTCATGCCTCGTTGTAATTGAGGATTATTTTTAAAAAAAATCAAAAATTATTGTTTTTAATGCAATCTGTATAAGTATGAGTATTTTTTTTATAAGTCTGGGTAATAAAAATTATTATAAGAAGGATATTTAATTAAAAGTCGCTAAGGTTCGGGTTAATTACAATTCGTAATTATTTTTTACAAAAAATGAAGTAAAATTACAAAATCCTTTTTTTTATTGTTTTTAATGAAATCTGTATAATTATAAAAATAATTTTCGTTTTTATAAATCTGGGCACTAAAAATTTTTATAAGAAAAATATTTAATAAAATCCACTGAGGTTTGGGATATTAAAAAATTGCTACGTAAACTAATCATGCCTCATTAAAATTGGGGGTAATTTTTTTGTAAAAAAAATTACGTAAAATAACAAAAACTTTTTTTTCACTTTTAATGCAATGTGTATAAGTACAAGAATAAATGTTTTCTTTTGTAATTTACAGTTTAGTTAGTAAAAAAATAACTAAAAATATTCTTCGACCGTATATATTTTTTTATTCCCAATAAAAAACTTTTCCTAACAAGAAAATCTTTTATTAACTTTGGTTTTTTGGTGATTAAATACTGGTTTAATAGTATTTAATGACCGTACTTTTCGCGAAACCCCCGTATAGGAGCAGACGAAACCTAAACTAATTGGCGTAGGCTAGCAGGCGCGTTGTTCCGAAAATTGGGTTAGTTGCGAGGGCAGTTATCTAAAATGAAAACTCCCGACACTTAACTTTTCTTTATAAATTTCCGGCGGAACGGCAGACTGGAAATTTATACGTCACGGTCGCGGAAGCGCGATCATCGCGTTAAAATAATTGCGCTATTTCTGCCGTCGACGCCAAGTAAAACAAAACGCTGAATATTAATGAAACTCCAAGACTGTGGCGATGGGAGTTTGTTAGGCGCGTTGAAATAGCGCAAGGAAAAAATAGAATGACAAATAAAACCATTTTAAAAAGTTCCCGACAGCAATTAAGAAGGTCCACGGCACTGCCCGGAAATTGTCGTGAAGCTTTGTGAAAAAAACTTGCAACCGAAGGCCAGCATATCTGCAATTTGGAAATTAACACGAATTTTTCGAAAGTATACGAGCTTAGCAACGAAACTTATATCTCGGAAACGGTCCTAGACGTACAGAAATGATCAGCGTCGGAACAAAAAACATTTTTTTTCTGTTCTCCGTTATCCGTTCTCCGTTTCTCAATAGACCTGGCATTAATTGGCTGTATCTTTTGAACGGTTTGCGGCACAACCTTCAAACTCGGCTCCTTAAGCCGGGCACGAGGTACACAAACCAGTAAAAAATGGATCTGATCAACCAAAGATTTTCATCTGTTTTTTGGATTTCGCTATGAAACACGATAACTATCCGAAATTTGAAGCCATCTACTTGAAATTTGACGCATATATAGAGTTGAGCTCCGTAACGAAGCCTATTGAAGCTGGGGGCGCTGGGCGGGTTGACAAGTAATTTTAAAAAATTAAAAACCGCACTTGCAGGGTATCGAGAAAAAATATCATTTCTCTAAGACGGTATACACAATCGAAGAAATTCTTTAACCAAGATCCGAATCAAAAACGTTTATTGCAGATGATTTTTTAAAAATGTACAGGGTCCGTCGGTATTTTGCAAAAAACTGAAAATTGGTCTCCCTTTGTAATGATAATTGACCATATCAAGATGGCCGTGACTCCGTTGCCAGTTTTTTTTACATGGCCATATAGCTCGTATGGACAGCTAAAACTTTTGTATTTAAAGTTTTCACATACTGTACAGGGTGATCTGGATATTCCGTACTATATTCGAAAACGTCATAAGTGACCCAAATATGTAGCTATCCATTTTAAATTTGGCAAGGAAGTAAAAGTATAAATATTTTTTAAAAATTTTGAAAAATTTTCTTTGAATATTTTGGCTTCCAGGAAAACATGATTTTCTCAAAAACTATTCGACCGACCAGAAAAACTTTACAAAAAGGAAATGCGGGAGATCGAGGGATATGACTTTTATTTCAGACATTTTTTCGATTGTATACAGGGTTTCTCAATTAAGGACAAAAATCTAAAAGATATGGCCATTTGGTTTAAACAGTGTAATAAGCCACATCGTGGGCTACAATTTTTGTATTTACGGTTTTCGTCTATCGCATACGCTGTTCGAGATATTTGAAAAAATCCAAATGAAAATCACCATTTCTCGCCCTCAATCGAGACGCGATGACGTCATTGATTATTACGGAGTACTGCATGGTTTCAGAAAATAAGTATTTTCTTGAGAACCACTCACTCTATTGGAAAAAATCATATAGCAGGAAACGTGGGAGATCCAGGGCTATAACCTCTATGTCGAACATTGTTTGAATTATATACATGGGGCATCGTTTGTGGGCAAAAAAATCTAAAACATCCTAAAACTTTCCGCTTTTGTCCAATGTAAATTATTGGGCATAAATGAAAAATTGCTAAAGATGCGATAATTCGATTTGAACAGGATCGTAAACCGTGTCGAGAGAGATTTCCAGAAAAGCAACGCGTAATTTGTTTGCCGGTCAATTTACAATCCGCAAATAAAAATTAATAATAAACTAAAACCGGAACTGAATTATTATTAACTTCAAGAACTGTAGACGATTGTTTTCGTTCATCGAGTGTCCTCGATTTCTAGCTGTAGTACGCGTTCAAATGTGGCTCCGTTTGAATTTTCAACCTTGGAAACCGTGGAGATGACCAGCGATATGTTATTTTTTAGATAAATTAAGTACAATCGATAATTTATCGATTACAGATCGATTAAACTCATTTTTTGCGGTTATGCCAAGTGTTAGCTGGGTCGAAAGAAATTGATAATGGTCGAAAATTTGAATGGGCATGGTGATTTTTTTTCAAAAATGTAGGTTTTTAATTTTTAATTATACTTGGGGTGGTTTGGTTGCAATTGTTTTTTTTTGTATACCTCCATAAAAATAGTTCCTTACTGCGAACGTTGAGACCTAAATTTGGTTTTTTGTTTTTGTTGAATAGAGCCAGGATGGTCGTATTAAGTCCAAATTTCAATTTCTTCAGATTATGGGATAACAGGGTAATTTTTCCAAAAATTGTTAGAGGGAGGTTTTTAAGGTGGAGGAATTTGATATTATTTTTTGAAGGTATCGATAAAAATGAAACATTATTCAGAAATTAACAAATTGATATTGAATAACAGTGTTATATTCACCGCTACACCGATAACAACACACTTATTGAACGAGTAGACAGAGTAAGCTTGGATTTAGCTCTTTAATTGAATCGTCAAAAAAGGAAACTTATGCTAATAGATAGCACCCACAGCATTGAATAGTCGAAAGGAATTAGTCTAACTCTTTAAAACCGTGTCTGGATTAGGTGAAGCGGTTTGCAGGAAAGTCGCTCCAGGACAGTATTAGAAGCACGCCAAATAGAGAAGAATGCGGATACCTAGCTAACAACACGGCATGAGGCAAATATAAGATCACGATACTTTAAACGTAAAGAAAATATCTACAACGTTCGTATTTATAATTTTCTCATAACTCTATTTCACCTCACACTCTATAAAGAAATGTAACCTAATAGTTTTTTCAATATTTTAATTTTTCAAAAAAATCTTTTTTTCACACAAAAAATTACAACAGCTCAAGCGGTATTAGCGTTACCCCACAGGGTGTTGAAAATAAACGAATATATTTGGCATCCTTTTAAACTGAAAAATCTCGATTTTATTAAGTGGCATACCAAATATTATTTTTTCGATAAAGTAAGTACAATCGATAATTTGTCGATTATTGATCGATTAACCTAATTTTTATATATTTCTCGCGTTCTGGAAGTGTTAAAATATTGTCTATTAAAAAGATAAACTATATTCCACTAACATCCGCTACATTTGAAGCCGCCGAGGAAGTTTTATAGTAGTAGTAGCGTCCTAAAGGAATAGGTAACCAGTACGTCGGGTGGTACCAATGCTTTGGCCTCGGAAAAGAAAGTGTTCGTGGATGACATCGCCGAAGGTATTCCCCGTTCGAAAGTGATCGCGCTCTTTGCGTATGGAAAGTAGGTCGTACGTCTTCAAAGAAATTTAAATGTTTAAAACGCCGGTAACGTACCAGCAGCGATAGTTTGGCCGTAAACTAGCAAGCATAGATGGTGCTTTGGGCAATCCGAAAGTCTCTAGCAAATACAATAATAACAGTAATAATAATAATAATAACAATAACTATTTGATTATATAAGGAAACTAAATAGAAGTGATGTTCCACGGTAATTAGAAATTAAATGGGTATCGTTCTTCCTGTGTATAGGCCCAACAATGGAGTGTTTTAAGGCTGAGGGAAATACACCTTCTAAAAAAGACAGATTAGGCAAAAAAGTAAGCGGTTGAAGTATAAAATCTCTAACACGTTTTATTAAAGGGTATTTCATCGTATCCATCTGAATCTTTTTTTGTAACTGACGAAATAATACATCGAAGTTCAACACCCGTGAAAGGTGTTAAGAATAGACTTCGACTTGAAGATTATTTATTAGTTGTTTGTGTTGTTTTTATATTATTTATTATTTCTCTAACATAATCCACAAAGAAGTCGTTACATTTTTCAGAGGTCGCGTGTAAATCGACATACTCGCTACCTTCATCATCAATGAAACAATCTGGAAACTTTCTATGTTTAGATAGGTTACTTTCATTTTGAGATTTGTTAACAGAGGTTGTAAGAAGTAAGTAGTACCGTACGCTTACCAGTCATACATAAACAATTTAAGCAACAGATGAGACAATGTTCGGAGTGATTAAATTTTTATCATAAACATTGGAAAAGTTAAAATCTAAAAAATCCACAGCATATAAAGCAAAGGAATCGAGGGCACCAGATGAAAACTTTCTTAAGACAAAAGTTTACCTTAATACCTTTAATACCTTAATGGACAAAATAACGGACAATCAAATTATGCTTTTGGTTAACATTCCAAAACAAATAATCGAAGGTCATTCGTAATTAACGTAGGATTCTATTTACTTGCCCACGGTTTATCCTGGAATGTATCTAATCGACCAGTGAAATGGCAGTTTCGTGATTTGTTACTTGTATAATTTATTTAACTTTCCTGCAAAATTTAAGATTTTGGTTAGTCACAAACCCGCAACTTTCATTGAAATTATTTTCAACTATTTTTTACATTGTTGTGGTAGTTAATTACTGGCGGACATTTATTTTCGCCATGGTTGTTTTTACTTTCAGTATCAGCAAATGAAAAAAGTTTTCCGAATGTTTTAGATATAGAGCTCTTCAAAGTATACGTCTATATGCGTCTGTCAAAAGAAAATCCAAATTTGACCTTGAGGTGACCCTGGAGTTCCGTATAATGGCAGCGAAATTTACAAACAATCCTTCATCTTTTGGGAACACTTTGCATATTAAAAAAGGGAATTACAACCGATTTTACTATAACATAGGAATATTCTTCAGTAACTTGCATTTATCTCGTTCGTTTTTATATGCAGATCGTTGGAAACAAAAATTTCAGATTTGTAGGTTGAAAATGTTGACATCTGACAAGCACTTTACGTATAGTTGACTACTCTTTTGATTGGTGCTCTGTCTAAATGAAAAGGACACCCCGAATCAATATCCTAAAATTTTCAATTTTTACTTTTAATAAAACTTCTGGATTCCTCCTGCGTCAGTTTTTGTTGACTCGAACTAGCTAACGTTTCGCCAATCATCCTGTTGGCTTCTTCAGAGTTTGACTGTGGAAGTTTTTTGGAAAATTTTCAATTCTTGTTGTTGTGGTATTTAATGTTTCAATCTGATTTCGAAGATAAGCTGATATAAATAATAAAATCTTTTGTATGAGATAAAATTTTGTAGCATTGAATTCTCTGTACCTTTTAACTACAATATTTGGTGATTCCTGAGCTTTTTCACTCAGTTGCGCAATTGAGTTTTGAAATGTTACACGATTTCAGAGCTTTGAACAGTAATTGATGAATTGTTCCAATCGTATAACTCTACATACTTTCTAACTAATTTGAACTCATATATATTAGGCTATAATGGAAGATAAGTGCCTTCGCCGCCGCCACTGTCTAACTTCAAAAACCGCATCCGCAAACGTCACGCGCGAACCTAACCTATAAAAATACCAACCTCGTCCGACGACTTGGACGATCGCGATTACATGCCACAGATCCGCAAACATTGTCACTCGAAAATTGCACTTAAATCAAGTCCTACGGGAAACCGTCGCATCGTCTCGTCGCCTGACCCACCGTCGAAGTCTCCAACGTTGTCGATCGCACCGAACCACTGTTCCACGTTAACGTTTCGCATGTTTCGCCGTGGGACGTCAAAATCCGGCCGCCATAACGTCAAAGCTTCGAGGCAACTATTCACGGAACGCGTCGAGTTGGCCGCGGCCGAGGTTCGCGGTGACAGGTAGATTTTAGAAAGTATATCGGCCGGCGAGCAGAGTCGCCGTCCGTAGACGGGTTAACGGTGCATCTAATATGGCCGCCGACCGCGAGGAAATGATTTTAGAATATACGTTAGGGATATCCTCCGAATGAATACCTTGCGGGTTTACGGTGCACGATATACCACAGATATCCTCTAAATAGATGGCCTGAGGATATCCCCTTGCACCATAATGAGAATATTAGAATAGAAACCTAAAAAGTTAAATTTTGAACAACTGAGAAGTAAAATACTTAGTTTTTTTAAATTTCTGGTGTGTTGGGAGGCATTTTATTGGCAACGTTTTTGTACACATCTACATTAACGTCAGTGTTGACAAGTCCTAAAAAAAAAAACGAAATCAAACAGTGAAAATCTACTTGTTTTTATTATTTTTGGACACAAACGAGACAAGAAACGCTTTTTGATCAAAATACCCATTTGACAACACTGTTCGACTGCAACCAATGACGCAACTACTCGCGGTCGTGCCGTGCCGGACTCGGTCGGGTCTCGTCGGCTTCTCCTCCGTCTCGTCGTCCGCCATCTTTTCAGCCTTGTTTTTGTTGGCGGTGCAAGGTATACAGCGACTTAGCGCTTATTTTGAATATTTTATGTGGCGGGCTTACTGTATTCAGTGCTTTTATTGCAGTTATTTTTTTGTGGTATTATTATTACTGAAGAACAAATAATTCAATTCAAGGAAAGCTTCATGGTAATATACAACATAAGATTTGATAAATTCTAAGCTGAACGAACCATTGTTGTGTAGTCTATCAAAACATTATGCCTGGTTTTGTAATTATTTTTGCTAGGTCAATGAGGTAGCACGATCAGGCGGCGGCGGCGGATTTCAAATGAACTTGCAATGAAATTTACTTGGTCGGGCATCAGAAATTTTCAAAAAATTAAAATTCGCCAAATTAATATATGGTAAGTAGGTATTATGATTTTTAAAAATAAATAGGACGTAAATGTAATATAAGTAAAGTAGCTTAATTGATATTGCTGGATGAAATACATAAATGTATACCTACATCATCGCGGAGTATTATCAGCGTCCAATCAAGACTTTGCTTCAAAGGCGGATGTAGGGATTTTTGAAATCTGTTTTTTAAACATATGAGATACCAGTCTGGTTTTTTTTTATTTTTTTATAAAGTAACAGATATATAAAACCTGTCTTTCTCAAAATTAAAGTATTTTCAAATACGGATAAAAAGGCAGACACACACAAACCTGAAAAAACTGTAAATAACTTGAAAAATAGAAGTACAAGTGACTCTGTCCTAAATATTAAGCTCGTCAAGGATTTATTTTGTGTGATAGGTTATCCGATGTTATATTTGGTGGATGCGCCTTTAAGTGCCGGAAAATCCCTGATAAACTAAAAACAAGCATCAAAGTGCCCATACTTAAAGTGTCAGAACCGAAAACACTTGCTGCCCGTAGTGGATAAAATCCTGGAAACGATCGTGTGTGGGCAGTTGAGAGACTACCTGGAGCGGAACTGCCTACTCTACTAATTCTGAGTGTTTTTGTAGATTTAAAACGTGCATTTGAGACTATTGACAGGGACATTCTTATTACAAAATTAGCTTTATATGGCATTAAAGAGTCTGCACTAGAATGGACAAAGAACTTTTTATCTGATAGATCTCACCAGACTAAAATTAATAATAATGTTTCTAGTCACAGGGATAGCAGATGGGGGGTACCGCAGGGAAGCGTGTTGGGCCCGCTTTTATTTATTATTTATATAAATGATATGCATCAGGTTTTAAAAAACTCCTTTGTTAACTTATTTGCTGATGACACGCTTATTTCAGTCTCTGGAAACGATGGCAAAGAAATAGCTACCAAACTGAACACCGAAATGCAGTATTTCTACGAATGGCTGTGTCAAAATAAACTGAAATTATATAGCTAAAAAACCAAGTGCATGGTTATCGGTTCTAAGGTTAACTGTCAAAAAGTAATAATATAAAATAATAATAAAAAATAAAAAAATTGAGTTTGTTTCCGAAATCAAATATTTAGGCGTGATCTTAGATCCACAATTATGCTTTAGTAATCATGTTGAATATCTATGCAAAAAAATTTGTAAGAAAATAGGGTTTTTTTACCGTGTATCGCTATTTTTATCGCGGTGGACTAGGATATTAGTGTACAATTTTGCCTCATTTTTCACATGTTTGTTCATTGCTTATATCTTGTACAAAAGAAGATTTACATAAGTTACAGTAAAAACAAAATAGGGTTATGCGAATCATCCTGAACTGTGATAGATATACTCTTATAAAGAGTATGTTAGACCAGCTAAATTGGCTAAATGTCGGGCAGTTCATTAGAAGAGCAAGTTTAATGTTGGTTTATGGAATTGCGCACGATCACCAACCAGGCTATCTTAAATAATGGTTTGAAAAAAGGTCAAACTTTTATCAATATAACATACGTTCCAATCAGCACTTCAATGTTTCTATGGTAAACACAACAAATTTACAGAAAACTCTATTCTACGATGGTGTTTGTAATTTTAATGAACTGCCGGATAATATTAAGGGCGCCCCTTGCCCAAGAGTGTTCAAGAAGAGACTTACGGGGTATTTACGAAGTTTATAGTTTTGTTTATGTAAATTTTACTTGCTTATGTAAATAGCCAAGTGCTAAATAAATAAATAAATAAAAAATAAAAATCAAAAGAATGTGAGAATTCAATAGTTGCTGGGGTGAAAAGAGCTACTTTCATCAAAGAATGACAGGAAACCTGTCAAATATTAGTTATTTTTTTAGAGTTTACTTCAAGATATAGTATCTTACTCTATTTTTAAGAAACTTTGGGTTAAGTTGACCTATATTTTTGCTATATTATATGCCTACAATTTTTTCATATCTACAATAGAAACAAATCATGTGTCCATCAGTCCATCACTTTTACCCTCAAAAGCAAAATTAAAGATTAAATATTAATTGGAAAAAACTACCGAACGAAGCCTATTGAAACTGGGGGGCGGATGGGGGGTCGGGAAGTATTTTTAAAAATTTAAAAACCGCATTTGTCGCGAAACAATTCATTTCTCCAAAACGGTTCACGCGACTAAAACAATTTTTGAAAGAAAAGACGCAGAAGATTCGGCTCCATAAAATTTATTTTCGACTATTTTTCAAAAATGTACCGGGTGCACCGCATAATCGAAAAAACTGAAAAATTGGTTCTCCTATTAGTGAAAAGGACTGTGTTTAGAATTTGAGATTAATTTACATGGTGATATAGCTAAACAGCTGAAACTTTTGTATCTAAGGTTTTCACCACATACAGGGTGTTCAAGATATTAAGTGCTAACAGGTGCCTTAAATTTCCAACTATCGACTTCATATTTGGCAGACATGTAGAAGCCCACACCCTTGTTTCAAATGTTGAAATAGGTCTGAATCAAGTCCAGCGAAGTATTTTTTCTTAATGAAAAAAAATTTTTGGGGACATTTTCGCTTCCAGAAAGAAATTGTTTTCCCGAAAACTCAATTGGAAAAATTGATGCACCAGGAAACGCGCTGAAACCTCTATTTTCAATATTTTTTGAATGATATTCAGGGTGTGTCGATTATGGGTTAAAGAAACAAAAAGATCGTGAAAATTGTCGTTTTTGTGGGCAGCCGTAAATGAAAAACTGTTAAACGTGGGATAATTTGGTTTAAACAGTATCGTAAACTGTATCGACAGAGGGTTTGATTTTTCCTTGGATGATTTTTCCTATAATCAGCATCGAAAAAAAAAACTTGTTGCTACGCTGGTATAAATATTTTATATCTCGGTAACGGTAGGTCCTAGGGGACCACCATTGGTACAGAAAATGATCACCGTGGAAAAAAAAAATACTTTTTTTGTCTGTCCGTTCTCCGTTCTCGTCTTTTGGATTTTCCTGAATAACTTTTGAACCGTTGGAGCTACAAAATTAATATTTGCCTCCTTTTTAACTTACCAGGAGACACATAAGCTTGTAAAAAATGGCCTCGATCCGACGCCGGCATCCATCTTTTTTTCGCGATTGTCGTCTGTTTTTTGAACATTGCTATGAAACACGATAAGTGCCCGAAATTTGAAGCAATCGCCTTCATATTTGGCACATATATGCAGCTTTGCCCCACGACATAATTTATTGAAAATGGGGGGCTGGGGGGAGTTAGGAAGTATTCTAAAAATATAAAAAATCGCGTGTGCACAATGGTCTACAAAAAACGTCATTTTTCAATACGAGAGCAAAAACATTCCTTGAACCAGAAGATCTAGGGCTAAATCCCCAATTTCCCGCCATTTCTGAATTATGTACAGGGTGTGTCGATTATGGGCAAAAATTGAAAATTGCCGTTCTCGTTTATAAATTATTTGCCGTAAATGGAAAACTATAAAACGCGGAGTAATTTGGATTGAACAGTATCCAAAATTGTGTGGAAAAAGAGATATTTAAAAAATATTAATTGGAAATCATTATTACAAATTTTTATATGTATCAAAGTGACTTGCATCTACAGTGCGCCCGAAAACACTATTTCTGAACTAGATATAGGGAGTTTTTCAATTTTCTGCCCGATTGAACATGGGCCGTAACTTTTTTATTTATGAAAATATTGGATGTGGATAAAAATATTATTGGCGCATATTTTGCGCCAATAATGCGAATGCCGTGGCGTACTCAGATGTTCTGCCTTTTTTCATTTTCTCGTAAATGAATACAACTTTCTTATTGTCTCTGTCGAGCCCTTTCCGGCCATATGGATGTGTTGAAAAAATGCGGGAATATTAAAATTTGTTTTTCTTTTTTAATATGTATGTTCAAAAAGACGTCACATAGAAACCTTTAAAATAATTTATGAAACTGAAAAAAGATAAGGCCAATTTAAAATAATTTCAGTGAAAAAGACGCAACATAAGAACCATTCAATATTTTAACTTAAATTTTAGGTATTATTTTTAATAGTTCCCATTATTTGGAAAACAAAAATTTATTTATTTAGTTAAAAAAGTCTACCTGACAGGCATGAGGCCCAGCTAACATGTCGGTTGTAGCACAAAGTATTAAATAGTTACAGGGGCATGACAAGTAATGACGATATCACGAAACTGTTCCCCTGGAGACCAAACTACTGATGCATACTCCAGCTTAGACATGGCGTATGATTTATATATTATTTATATCATTCCTGTATTTTTCAAGTTTCTAGGGCAACGTACGACAAATACATAGCTTTTTAAGGCTTCTTCCAGTATCTTATTAACATGAGAAACAAAAAGATAATAGATGTTTCACAGCTACACTCATTGCGGTAAAAGAGACCAGAGTAAACTTTGCTGTTGCAATTGTTCATTTGCTGCAAACTATGCTGGATTGTAAGATAATCCTCTGAACACCAAGACATCGAGGTCCCTACCAACGCCATTAACGAAAACGTTATATAATAATTTGATTTTATGAAACTAATTTTCAATTAAATTGTATTTTATTACCTCACGAAATATAAATCAGGCATCGCTGAAGAGCAATTTACATTTTAATTCAAAACTTACAATTTTATTTTGTCAATTTAATTAAGTTGTGTTTCGTTACCTCCTGAATTTAAAAAAATTTACAATCCAAATTATTAAACTTTAACCTTTTACGTTAATTACAATGAAGTATTGTAAAGTAAATTTTGAAATTGGGTTTTTTGTTTATTTTTTATTACCTCGAACATTCTTCTAAGATATGAAACAAGATTAATTTATGTGATATTTTAAAATTTGCATCCCTATTTCGTTTTTAACTGTCAAATATTTTTTCCAGTGCAAAATACTACTTCGATAGCATTAAAATTCCATAAATTTTTCGATAAATGTTTTGGGATTAAAACAGTTAATTTTATTAATTATCATTTAACTAACGCTTACGTTTTGGTTTATAAATAACATTTCGCTTGCTTGTTTTTATATTTTAATTTATACTTACAATTAAATTTTATCAATTTAATTTTTAATTAATTTAATTAAATTGTATTTTACGACCTCATGACATTCAAACCTTTTTTCCGATAATTGTTAGGGCATTGATAGTTTTAATTGTGTACATTTTGGTTTAAGACTTCCAATTTGATTTTATAAAACTAATTTTCAATTAAATTGTATTCTATTATCCCACGAAATATAAATCAGGCATCGCTGAAGAGCAATTTACATTTAAATTCAGTTAAGTTGTGTTTCATTACCTCCTGAATTTAAAAAAATTTACAATCCAAATTATTAAACTTTAACCTTTTACGTTAATTGTAATGAAGTATTTTAACGTAAATTTTCAAATTCGGTTTTTTGTTTAATTTTTATTACCTCGAATATTCTCCTAAGATTTGGAACAAGATTAATTTATGTGATATTTTAAAATTTGCATCCCTATTTCGTTGTTAACTGTCAAATATTTTTTCCAGTGCAAAATACTACTTCGATAGCATTAAAATTCCATAAATTTTTCGATAAATGTTTTGGGATTAAAACAATTAATTTTATTAAATATCAATTAACTAACGCTTACATTTTGGTTTATAAATAACATTTCGCTTGCTTGTTTTTATATTTTAATTTATACTTACAATTACATTTTAGCAATTTAATTTTTAATTAATTTAATTAAATTGTATTTTACGACCTCATGACATTCAAACCTTTTTTCCGATAATTGTTAGGGCATTGATAGTTTTCATTGTGTACGTTTTGGTTAAAGACTTCCAATTTGATTTTATAAAACTAAGTTTCAATTAAATTGTATTTTATTACCTCACGAAATGTAAATCAGGCATCGCTGAAGAGCAATTTACATTTTAATTCAAAACTTACAATTTTATTTTGTCAATTTAATTAAGTTGTGTTTCGTTACCTCCTGAATTTAAAAAATTAAAAAAAAATTTAACCTTTTGCGTTAATTGTAATGAAGTATTGTAACGTAAATTTTCAAATTCGGTTTTTGTTTATTTTTTATTACCTCGACTATTCTTCTAAGATATGGAACAAGATTAATTTATGTGATATTTTAAAATTTGCATCCCTATTTCGTTTTTAATTGTCAAAGATTTTTTTCCAATACAAAATACTACTTCGATAGCATTATAATTCAATAAATTGTGTCGAAATGAAAACAATTTTGTATAAATATTCAACGTATTTTCGTCGGAAATTTCCTAATATAGCATAAATAAGTGCATATATTTAAAATACACGTAATAAATTTCGTTAAAATAAAGCGGTTCCCAATCGCATTCCGCGCAAAGCACGGCCACCTGCGACATAAACGGACAAATAAAATGAGCCTCATCATCGTGTGGAACGCGGTTTAGTTCGGAATGATTCGATTAATTTGAAACGTCACAATTTCCACCTGCTGGATTACTATTTCCGGAGAGTATATTTTTATGAAAAAATTCCATATGGGGTATTTCGCTAAAGCTCTATCAAATAAAAAAAAATAGCCATTCGATAATCTGTCAGAAAATTAAAATGATAGCGCTTAGGTATTTAAGCTAACGGCTCCCATTAATTTGTTTAAACGTTAATTTAATTAGCGCTGGAATATTTCAGTTATGGGGTCGATATCCTTTCGGTTATTGATCGATGCATTAGCAATATTACGCAGCATTAACAACTAAAAATTCAAAAAAATTATTTGGAAATAAATGACGCACCGCCATTATTATAAGTGATAAGTTCCGTCAAAAGCCAAAACGGTATACTTTGAAGCAAACGATACTGCCATAGAAGACCACATGCCTAACTAACTAACTAACATTGTCGAATTAATTTTTTACTTTTTCACTTCTTACTTAAGTTCCTTTTAAAGCTGCAAAATTTTCGGAGACCATTAAAGTTAATCTTCACTTATCTCATTTTAAGAAAAATCTATTTTTTTCTCTGGATCGTTGACAAAAAAATTACCTTTGCAAAAGTATTAATTTTGGATTTTTTCCTGAAAAATATGGTATATTGAAAAAATTTTTGGAATAATTGAAGCACTAGGAATATTACAAGTGACAATTTCTACAAAAAGCCAAGAGGACTACTTACATGCAACAAAAGCTTATAAGCTGCTGATTTCATAGACCACATTGCTGCTGCTTCTGCTGCCCTAAGTAATAGCATTATTTTTTTTGTGTCATATATTTTTTACTTCTTTGACCTGTCAGTTCCTTTCATAGCTGCCAATTTTACGTTCAATTTTCGTCTTGATTTATAGGGCATTCTGTTTGATTTTGGATGTTTGAAAAAACTTAAAATTATCTTCGCAAAAATACTAGTTCCCGAAATTTCTTCCTCGAACATGATTTTTGGTTTTAAAAAAATGGTTTATTCGAAAACAAAATTTTTGGAAACAATTGATTATTATAAGTGATAATTTCAGTTAAAAGCCAAGACGATATACTTCGAGGCAAACTATACCGGATTACATTTTCCTAGGAGCTACTTGCATAGAACAGAAGCTTATAAACTGCTGATTTCATGGACCATATAGGCTGCTCTAAGGGGGGTGAAAAATTAAAGGAACATTTTTTATTATTCTGTATTTTTTAATTTATGACCTATAAGGTTGCTTTTTTGTAACCTGTAAATTTTTCGGGGACAGCCTTTTTTTTTGGATTGTTGAAAAGAACTTACGAAACGTACGTACACGAAATTTCGTTGAAAATATATTGGACGCATGAAAAAATTTTTGGACATAATTAAAGCACTAAGGATGGTAGTGATAATTTCCAACAAAAGCCAAAACGCAATACTTCGAGACAAACCCTAAAATTTTTCTAGAAGGTACTTCCCTGGAGTAAAAGCTTAAAACTGTTGATTTTATGGGTCACATAATAGCAATAACATTCTATTTATTTTGTATTTTTTATTTATGACCTCCAAGACAACTTTTTTTTATAGCTGTTAATTTTTCGGGGGCCAGTAAACTTCATCTTAACTTACTTATAACATTTTATTTCCGAAATTGAGTATTATGTAAAAGAAAAAAATTTTGAAAATAATTGAATCAATATTAGTGATAATTTCCGTGAAAACCAAGACGATATACTTTGAGACAAACCGTACATGGTAGAATTTTTCTAGAAGGTACTTTCCTGGAATAAAAGTTAATAAACTGCGGATTTTGTGGGTCACGTAGGTTTAATGATAATGGCTTATACCTTAATCCAGTATAAACGTCTTATATAAGATTCCATCACAGTCAAGTAATGTAGAGACTCTTCGCTTCAAATAAATACTCATGATTTGCGATCGGTAGATGATGGAATATTCATAGATAAAAACATGAATTTTTAAATATGAAATATTACAATTATTTTAAAAAATTAAATATT
This sequence comes from Cylas formicarius, assembly GCF_029955315.1. Classification (NCBI taxonomy): domain Eukaryota; kingdom Metazoa; phylum Arthropoda; class Insecta; order Coleoptera; family Brentidae; genus Cylas; species Cylas formicarius. Next base: position 2,310,815 of record NW_026844334.1, on the reverse strand, counting down.
CTAACATTGTATAGTCCATATGTGTTTGAAATGTGCGTTTTAGTGTTTCAAAATACTCAGTGAATACGAGCTCTAAACTTTATTAGAGTTCCTTATGCAAAATTTAAATAGTTCTTATAGAATCCCAAGTGACAGTGGTGTGCGATTTTTTAACTTTTTAAAGAAAGAAATAAAAATGTGTGATAATTTATGTGCATTTAAAAAAATGTGAAGAAATACCTTGAGATTAAATGCCTGTGCTCAATAGAAGAATACTTTAGTTTTTCCTTTTGCCTTCACTGTTTATATTTTCTATTTGATTTTATTTCTTTGACAATTTCCTGTACAAGCAGTGTATTTGTCGATTTGAAAAATGGATATTATTATTATTATTTGTCTGTTTGCCTTTGGATGGTTGAAATGGAGTTGCAAAAATATTAATTTCCGAAGTTTTTTCTTGACTCGGTCACAAGTGACGTATCAAAAAAAAAGATTCATAAGTATAAGTAAATCAACCCAAGATTCCAACAACTTTTAGTTGAATTTCTTGAGACAAGCTAATAATATTTAGGAATTTCAAATTTAAGAAAAATTACTTTGAAAATTTCGAGAAAATAATTTATCATAATTTAACCTTAAATTTTTATCTCCCATTAGTTTCTACCAACATACATGTGACAATAACAGTAACAGTAAACTGCAAATAACGTAAACCGCCAGTGAGATAGATAGTCGACCAGTTCGTTTAGATAAGGGAAAGTCTGCCTGGAAGTCGACATTGGTTAAACTTCCCGAATTAGAATCCTATCCAATTTAGATTTAGATAAGCTCGCATTTAACGTAGGTGGAAGATTTATGGGTAGTAAATTTTGGGTTCAGACCCCAACATATTCAGTTATTCCGAATTCGAAATTAATTTCGACAATCTTCCCCCTCTGGTGTGGCACCATACGTGAAATGAGATACCCTTTAGACAAAACCTATGAGAATTTAGCAAGCAGAAACATAATAAAAATAATGTTAAAGAAACATTTCGATTATTTTATTGAGCTTCAAAACATTTTTCGAATATTAACTGAGATGCTGATATATTTTAAGGGTCACTTAATTTAATTTAGTTTCATTAAATAATATTTGACTAACGTTTACGTTTTGGTTTACAAATAACAATTTGGTTGCTTGTTCTTACATTTTAATTTATACTTACAATTAAATTTTATCAATTTAATTTATAATTAATTTAATTAAATTGTATTTTACTACATCGTGATATTTAAACCTTTTTCCGATAATTGTTAGGACATTGATAGGTTTCATGGTGTACATTTTGGTTTAAGACTTCCAATTTAATTTTATAAAACAAATTTTCAATTTAATGGTATTTCATTACCTCACGAAATATAAATCAGGCATCGCTGAAGAGCAATTTACATTTTAATTTAAAAGTTACGATTTTATTTTGTCAATTTAATTATCAATTTAAAATATAAATTAATTTTCAATTCATTTATATTTTCGATTAAAAATTTAAATTTAATATTTTTACTCTATTTTTTAATTAATTTAATTAAATTGTATTTTACTACCTCACTACATTAGAACATTGTTTCTAATAACAATAAGACATGTAGATATATAGGGTATCTATATATTTTGGTCTAAAAATCACATTTTAATTCCATTCCACTAATTTTTAGTTAATTTAATTAAATCTTATTTTATGAGCTTAAAAAGTTCAAATTAGTTGAATTAAATACAAATTGATTTACTTAAGGCATTTTTGTTACAGTTTGTAAATTACAATTTACTTTTATCAATCCAATTTTAAGGTAATCTAATTAAATTAAATTTTAGTACCTGATGAGCTTAAAACGTTATATCGGCCATCCATTATATATGGATTTGGAAAACTGATTTTAAGTTTTGGTTTATAAAATACAATTAAACTTTATCAATGTAATTCTTAATTAACTTAGTAAAAATTAAGAGCCTTAAACACTTTTCCAAATATTTATCACTTCATTGAATTATTTAAGGTATCGTTCATATAAAGATTTCGATAGAGCACTATTTGTTTTGGTCCCTTTAATAAAATTTAATTAAATTTAATTTTAACAGTTTTTGAAATAATTATTAAGACATTTTTATATTTTAGGAATTACATTTAATCACCTACTCAAGGTCTGCGGATTAATCGGTTAGTTGATATATGTGGAGATATATGCTGTTTATGCAACTAATATTGTTATTTCAATGAGGATTTTGAATCTTTCAACATTTTTTTAGATCTTGACATTCGGCGGTTCCGCAAAATTCAAAACTCGACTTTTCATAGTCACTTACGAAAAGCAAACCTTTTGTTGCTGGTGATAAAAATCCGTAATAATTTTTTGTCAATTTTTCTTACCAGAAGTATGTGCAATTGTTCTTTTGTTTTATTAAACTTAAATAATTATTTATAATTATTATTAACACGTGAGGGAGGATGTTTTTTATATTTTTGGTTTGAATAATTAAAGAAAGATTAAATTACGTTAAAATTCTAAAAACTGATGTTTGAAAAACGTTGAGAAACCGAAGAAGTTCTTTTCGCAAATAAATTTTAAGAACTAACTACTAACTATATTTTCTTTAGTCAAATTTTTACCTCTATCCATGTTTTGATAAGTAAAAATTAATTGATTGGTTAAATAAAATGTACGATTCCGTTGGTGCACTTGCCGTGAGTAAAAAACTCGTCCTAGCTACTTCGAGAATCGACAGGTGTCGCTGCAAGGTCTTACGCCCCGCCTCCTATCGGTTACCGGTAAGACAGGATATTAATAAATCCTTTTTTTTAAATACATTTTTTGTTTGATGTGGATTAATGTGCTCCGAAGATTCCCACGAATCTAATTTTAGATCCGCATGAAATATTTATCTAATTTACATCGACGAGTCGGACATTCTTTAGGAACTGCTTTTTTTTCTTCTCTTGACGCAGGTTCCCATAATTCGTGTCATTTTTTAACTATTGAGCTGAATTAATCGCTATGTGTCGTCGCTTGTTAAACGGTTTTTTTGCAGAATTCGTCTGTGACCTCAGTCGATGTACAGTTGTGTTCTTTTTGGTAACGTCACACACGCCGATTCTAGCAAATAAAAAGTAACTTACTCTTCGGTAAGGTTTTTCTCTACTCCCTAATTAAACAGCGATCTAGCGTGCGCCAAGCGTCACTTTATCACGGCAGTTTCGTTTCCCAGGGATCCGAGCCACTTCGGATATTTATTATTTATTATTTAAACATATTTTTTAATTTCCATTTCCAGGAAGTCCCGGAAAATGTTGTTAACTGACAATGGTCTACTTTAATGGAAAATTAAAATTAACTTTAATGAAAATTGCTAGCGAGAATCAGTTTTTTGAAGTGTTTAGATTATGCGATATTTTTTTTTATTTTTAAATTCAGTTTATTTACCCTATAAAAATTTTCTATTGTAACTAACCAACAACGGAAGGCAATTTTCAACGTTAAATCAAAATTATCAATAATGGAGGTACAGTTTCGAGAATTTTAACTTTTTTTTAGTAAATTTCCTCCATTTTAAGGATCATTTTCTCAATATCCAAAAAAAATATTAGTTTCAAAACTATAAGCAGCAAATTAAACACTACTTTTCACCATCTTTAATTGTTTGTAAGTTTTGAAATTTTTAATCTACTAGCTATATCACATAATTTTAGTTTTTTTAGTTACTTTAGTAAATAATAAAAATGTTTACTTCCATTGACATTTAACAAAAGTATCGGATAATGGCAACAAGTAAAAAAAATACATTAGAACACTAAAATACAAACTTTAAAAACAGATACGTACAAACACACAAAGTATATCACACTGAGAGATCGGCATTACTCCAATCAAAGTATTCTTCGATAGAATAAAAAACGTTTTTATACAAAATGAGCTTTAATTTTTGCTTAAATAAATGGAGAGGCAATATCTGTCTGACGGACAAAGGCAACTTATTATATAGTTTGATTGGTAAAATCATAGGGCTGTTAGCTACTTTGGCTAACTTATGACTTGAGAATTAAGATTAGCTCCAAAATTGTAATCTCCATCAATTTTAGTCATGCAATAATTAGATGATTCCTCTTTATGTATAATATGCAATTTAATATAAACAGAGGGGGAACCGTTGAAATATTTAATTTTGGGAACAGGGTTCTACAAGAGTGACCACGAGACTTCCCCAACATTGTTCGAACAATACGTTTTTGTTGGACAATATATATATATATATATATATATATATATATATATATATATATATATATATATATATATATATATATATATATATATATATATATATATATATATATGTAGCTGAAGATCCAAACTCGACCGCAGTCGCCAAATAACAAAGGTATGCATAGCCATTATGTTTAATACGTTGTCAATTTGGCCTGTCCAGGACAAATTACTGTCTATGAACAAACGCAAATATTTGACAACGTTAGTCTGAATAATCGATTTATCCTGCATTCTAATCAATAAGCTCTTGTTCAAATCCCTAAGTGAAAACAACATCATCTCAGTCTTTGTCCTGTTCAAACAAATACCGTTATTTACTGCCCTGGTGGCCAAGAACGTGAAATCATCTAGATTCCTAGATGACACATATAAGGAAACATAATTGTTTGGGAATGAATCAGATATATCATTAATAAATATTATAAATAATAAAGGTCCCAGTATGCTTCCCTGTGGGACACCGCTGGTGAGTTCTTTAGATGAGGAATACGATACGTTCTTTAGATGAGGAAGTATCTAAGCACAACTCTTTGGTACCATTCAAAAACTACTGAATCCAGGCGTAACTGTTCCCAGTATACCGCAATTATTTAACTTATTCAACGACAAATTCATATCAAGCACATCAAAAGCTCGCTTGAAGTCAAAGAATATACATAATGTTTTATTATTCTGATCCAGGTTCGAGACTATCCGGTACGGACCTGCTCGGCCATATTTCATTCTTACAGCTAGCCCGGGTTTTTCCTTAATTCGTATCAGTTAGTCACATTCTTATATCTATGAACAGACTTTATAAAATTATTTTCAATTACAGACCACAATTTTACATGAATTTAAATTCCGAAACTATAGGTAATAATCTTGTTGCATTGTATGTTAATGACCACCCTTGGATAATCCCATTCAAAAGCAATTGGTCACTTTCTTATATCTATGAACAGACCATACCAACTCAACCAAAGGTTTAGCATATATTTTGAACCGTTTTTTTTTTTGTTGATATCCGATAGCTTTGCGATAAAGTCGAACTCCAAGCGGAATTAGCGTTATTGCTCTGACGACAATCAACTAAAGATTAAAGGCCCATTTGCCGGCCCTGAGACAAAAAGGAAGCGATAGTGGGCCTAAAAAAATGGAACGGCAAAGAAACTCGTTAAAATCCCGGAGAAGGTGAGCGAAAATCGTAAATAAACAATTAGAGAGACCGGAGGCTTTGGTTTGGCTTTCTCCGAGAAAGAAAGATAGAAATTTAATTGCCCGTCTCCTATCGTTAATGTACCGTTGCCGGGAACCCAAAAATTAATAAATAAATAAGTTATTTATTTGCGAAACATGTATAGGCAACTGAAAAATAACAGTACGCATATGTGCTTTGTAGTAAGTAATATTTAATTAAAATAAATAAGAACCAAAAGTTTAGATTTTCACGAAATCATATATTTTTAAATGACCATTATTTCGACAACACCGTATCTTTATCAAATGTAATATTTACAAACTAATTGCTACTATATATACCGAAAAATGACCGTAAAACCATAATTAATGTTGTGAGAATTTAAGTTCAATAAAGGAAAGGTATTTAAATCAAATTGATCGGTAAGCAATACATTTGAATGTCTCAATTTGTTAATCTCCAGAGCTTCCAATAAATTTTTGTGGCTGTATGTAAAATATCAAAATTGTCGTCAAAAATGTATTTTTCTCTGTTTAAGTGTGTAGCATAATTAGAATCTGAACTATTGTTTTTAAACGCTCTTTTATGTTCGTTAATGCGTTTCTTGAAGTATCTACCTGTTCAATAAAAATTTTAAGACAAGATCCTGTAGACACCTGATTTTTGAGATTTTGGACATTTCGTTTTATTTATTTTTTTAATTTTCCTATTTTGTTGTTAGTTCTGAAAGCTATTTTTAAAGCACATTTTGACAAACGTATTGAATTTGTATACACAATCAAATTATATCGATTTTGCGCCTTCTTTTTAGAATAAAAAGGTGATTCGCGCAATTTGCGACAAACTTACCCCGCTCACCGACGATTTTTCGAAAGCAATCTTGTTATTAGTATCTTCTAGTACCAAATGATACTTCTTAGTTATTTACGTTCAATACTGTTTTTTTTTTAATTTTCCATTATTAATTTTATTGCCCGCAAATATAGCAACCTTACAGATCAACCTGTCCACTTAATTTTCTAAAATATTCTGTTTCAATTTGTGCAAAAATTGTTTTTTTTTTAGGGTGAATTCAATATAACAGTATCGTAGGATCATATATGGCCCAATAGTAACCTATTTTCAACAATACTTGTTTCGAAATTTTTAGTCTGTTGTTTTCTTAATTTCAGATATGTTAACATTTTCTTGTTCAAAGTCGCCAGAAAAAAAACTTTTTAAAAATACTCTGTTTCAATTTGGACTAAGAATCAAGTAACAGATAATACTTCTTTGTAAAGTCAAACCTTTTTTTAAATTTACTGTTCAGTTATTAGTATCTCCTAGCATCAGATAAGACTCCTCAGTTAGTTACTTCCAAATAACAATAATAACAACCTTGGAAAACAGCGTATCCATTTTAATGTTCAAAATTAACAAAAAAATACTATTTTAAAACATTTTGAATTAACAGGTTGTTTTGCAGGATTGCTACATTTAAATTTCACAAATATAACCTAATAAAAATTTCGAAAAAAACACTTAGAAGAGCAGGTTACCAACGGACCTGAATGGCAATTGATTTTGAACACGAAAATGGCATCGGCGTAAAAATACCATAAAAATTTTGAAAAAACACTTTTGAAAGTAAGTTACTTATTTGTTATATGATTTATATTGAATATTAAAATATACCTGCTACTGTCACTTCAAACTTTTTTTTAAATGTACTTTTTTAGTTATTATTATCTCCTAGTATCAGCTAATACTTCTTTTTTTCTTAGTTAATTTTTTTTTGAGATTTTTTTGGCATTTTTATGCGGGCTACCATTTTTTTGTTCAAAAACAACAAAAAATAAACTTCTTCTAAAATTTTCTGTTGCAAATCGCTCAAAATAAGCAAACTTTTTGCAAGTTGACTGATTTCAATATACTATCCTAGTAATCAGCTGGCACCAGTTAGTTGTTTACTCCTAAGTGGCTTTTTCAAAATTATTAAACTTTTATTTTTATTAACTTTAAGTTAAAAAACAACTTGTCAATGTACATTTTAATGTTAGAAGTGATTTTTTTAAATTCGGCCGCACTTTTTCGTAAAAAAATACAATCGTTATAACAACAAACATTTATTCATCTGGTTGAATTCTGTTAACAACGATCGCAATCTCCACTTTTCAAGAGGCCACTCGAAGCAGCTACGTGAACAGGGACACCGGCACCTTCGCCCAAATTAAGGTTGACGTTCCCGAAGAAAAAATCCCATATTTTAACTCCCGTTTCGACTTCATTTCGTCGTCTTCCTATCCGGCACGTTCTTCGAGCCCGTCCCCGCGCCCCTGCTCGTCGACGAGCAAACGGAATTATCCGAAGAGTTCCGAGACAACCCGCGTTCGCACTTTTTCCCACCGCGCAGCAGCATCTTGTCGATCGTACGACGGACTTGGCTGTGAGCCCGACTGAAAGGGTTCGTGTGCATCGCGTACGCCTTGACGGACGATTTCGTTGGAATCGCGAAGCGAACGCGGTTTATATGCGCTAGCGGGCTCTCGCGACGTTGCCAGATCGATTTAATTATGCACAGGAACGAAGAAAAAATACATATTTTTATGTAACGTCTCCTTTCGTGACAGTTATAGTAATAAATAAAATTTGAGACATTTTATGCTTGATGCCTGATGTACGAGTTTTATTTTTTGAGTTTCTCTGGTTGGGCTCTCTAAGTTTCATTCAAAATATGTTTCACCCTAGATTTGGGTATGTAAAATGTAAATGTTATTTCTTTTTCCATAAAAATATATAATGAACAAAGTTTAATTTAATTTTAAGATTAAGTTTTTGTCATTTTTTATTTAAAATGTCTTTTAAAATATGTTTTCCTAGATCTTCTCGAGATATCTCCAAATAATTTTGGACATTGAACTCAATGAAAATATTGAAAAAAATATGTATGGTTTTATTTTATTTTATTTTAAAGAAAATTAGACAGTCTTGGGTTTCTGAGAAAATTTTGGGACATTATTTAAATATATTTTTTATTAATTTGTTTTTTGATTACATTTAATTTCAATTTTTTTTCACGATTTTCAAAGAAAATTCGGAATGTTGAGATGTTTAGATGCCATTTTATTTTCGTTATTTATTTATTAAAATTGTTTCTTTAAATATGCATACACAAATGTAATCTTATTTGTTCTAAAAATCTTCTCGCTATCTCTCGATATAATTTTTGGCAGTTTAGAATTAATTTGTATTTTACTCCAAATAATGTTTAGATTTCTACTTTAATATTTTTTGTTTATTATTAGTTCTTCGAGAACTTAAAATATTTATTACTAATGTATGGTTTTAGTAACTGAAAATATTTAAAAACCTTTCTTAATACTTAAATTTCATATTGTTTTAAAAGTCTTCTAGCAAATTCTCCAAATTTTAACAAGTTTAATATTAAGATTTTGGGCAAAATACGTGAAATTTTTAAATTGAAGCTTTTTGATGAGTTTATTAGTATTTCTTAACAGAAAACTTTCGTTTTTAACATTGTCCTCAAGATAATTTGGGGCAGTAGATTTGGGTGAAGTGTGTTTTTTCTATTTTTAATTCTTAACTGTCTGAAAAATAATGTAATCATTTTTTTTCAACATTCTAAAGTTTTTGTTTGTTATTACTTATTTTTTGAGCGTTATTTTGTTACTTTTAATTTCCTAATTGGCATTTCTAAAAAAATGGAGGCATTTTATTCTTGGGTACGTAGAATATAGTAAATAGTTTTATATTGTTTGTTGAATTATTTCCCTAATTTTGGGAAAAAAAAGCCTCATTGAAAATATTTCACAAACGCGTTGTTTGTTTACTAAAAATTATCATCCAGGGATTTAAGATCTTTTTTTTAGTTCATTTTTATTTAAAAATACATAAAAAAAATAAAAACGGATTTATTTTTATTTTTTGGGATTACTTGATTATTTAAAAAAATATATATATATTTAACGCCAACGTAACATTTAATTTTCTCGATAACATTTGCGATTTCCAAGTGGACATCTGGCAATGCTGGACGCTCGGACTGCTTGACGTCAGGCAGCGAAGCGCGTATCCAGGGAACTGTTATTATTTTGACGTTTGAGCGATTGATGTGCGTTTGTTTTATTAGCGCGCGATGGTTATTTACGACACCGCGAGTTCAGCGGAATTGTTTATCTCATTTTGCGTCATTAATTTTTAAATTTTTCATTCGACTCGTTAGAAATTAGAAATTATTAACACCTGTGCGGTGGAAAGTTTCCCCTGCCATTTTGTTTTATGGCCGGCTTCGCAGGAAATAGTTAGATTGCTTTTAATTAGTTGCCATCTTTTTTATTTCATCAAAATAAGGATATTTGTTTATAACTCGGAAAGCATTTAAAATGTTGTGTATATGGTACGTAACTTAAATTCACGGATCAAGTATACAGAGGATTTCAAAAGATGTTTCACAAATTTCTAGCAGGGACCCAAAAAAAATGGTTTTCGTTTATATTTTTCAAAATTTAGCATTTGGGTAGACATTTTTTCTTATTTGACGATTTTTTAAAACAAAAATTAAAGCAAAGCCGGTGCTCCCGCTTAAAATACAAAAATTAGCAGGTTAAGAGCTATTTCAGGTTTTAGCAAGCGAAAAGTACGAAAAAATACGAGTTATAAAAATAAGGTAAAAAAAAAAAATATTTTTTAATTTTTAATTTCCCACATATTTAGCTTTTATAGATAGTAATAATAATAATAATAATTTTATTCACGTATTGATATACAATGAAAAGGACGCGGTTCGGATAAACAAAATAAGATATTTTGTGCCTCCGTTTTTAAAGCTATCCTAAGAAGAAGATAGCAGCGCTAGGCAGGAAAAATACACATAAAAAAATAAATAAATAAATATCTTGTACGATCTGTGCAAATAGAGGGACTTACACTTTGGCATTAGTTTACAGTAGACATTACTTAAATATTTAATGATTATAATACGTCAAGCCGGTGTGTGGAAAAGCAATTCAAGAGACTATATATATATATATATATATATATATATATATATATATATATATATATATATATATATATATATATATATATATATATATATATATATATATATATATATATATATATATATATATATATATATATATATATATATATATATATATATATATATATATATATATATATATATATATATATATATATATATATATATATATATATATATATATATATATATATATATATATATATATATATATATATATATATATATATATATATATATATATATATATATATATATATATATATATATATATATATATATAGTATATAGTTGGTCCCAGAATGGAGCCTTGAGGCAGATAGGAAAACATTTTCAAATGTACATACTAAGTGACTGATACTGGTACTTTGAAAGGAATCCATCGGACTGTAAGAACTCTAGAAATTGAAGGAGCACTGTTAAATTCTATTGATGAAAATCCTGAAGGTAGAACTGGGTAACTATGTGGACTGGAATTGTTCGAAATTACTTAATTGGTTTAAAAGATTGTTATTAATTTATTGACAAGCAATTGCGTTAAAAATTATTGTTAGTAATTAGTGCTTTTTTTTTAAACATGAATAGTTCATTATTTCATCATTCGTTCATTTTGCAATAAGTTGAAATATCTAAACCCGTTGAGTGGTTTGCGAAAAATATATGGTCCCATAACTTTAGAGTGTTTTATTCCGCACCGCAGTGACCAAGAATGGATAAACTGTTCAATAATGATTATTGCGAAAACTATAAGGTCTAGGTACGTATTATTATATATATATATATATATATATATATATATATATATATATATATATATATATATATATATATATATATATATATATATATATAGTATATAGTTGGTCCCAGAATGGAGCCTTGAGGCAGATAGGAAAACATTTTCAAATGTACATACTAAGTGACTGATACTGGTACTTTGAAAGGAATCCATCGGACTGTAAGAACTCTAGAAATTGAAGGAGCACTGTTAAATTCTATTGATGAAAATCCTGAAGGTAGAACTGGGTAACTATGTGGACAAATTACTTAGTTGGTTTAAAAGATTGTTATTAATTTATTGACAAGCAATTGCGTTAAAAATTATTGTTAGTAATTAGTGCTTTTTTTTTAAACATGAATAGTTCATTATTTCATCATTCGTTCATTTTGCAATAAGTTGAAATATCTAAACCCGTTGAGTGGTTTGCGAAAAATATATGGTCCCATAACTTTAGAGTGTTTTATTCCGCACCGCAGTGACCAAGAATGGATAAACTGTTCAATAATGATTATTGCGAAAACTATAAGGTCTAGGTACGTATTATTATATATATATATATATATATATATATATATATATATATATATATATATATATATATATATATATATATATATATATATATATATATATATATATATATATATATATATATATATATATATATATAGTATATAGTTGGTCCCAGAATGGAGCCTTGAGGCAGATAGGAAAACATTTTCAAATGTACATACTAAGTGACTGATACTGGTACTTTGAAAGGAATCCATCGGACTGTAAGAACTCTAGAAATTGAAGGAGCACTGTTAAATTCTATTGATGAAAATCCTGAAGGTAGAACTGGGTAACTATGTGGACTGGAATTGTTCGAAATTACTTAATTGGTTTAAAAGATTGTTATTAATTTATTGACAAGCAATTGCGTTAAAAATTATTGTTAGTAATTAGTGCTTTTTTTTTAAACATGAATAGTTCATTATTTCATCATTCGTTCATTTTGCAATAAGTTGAAATATCTAAACCCGTTGAGTGGTTTGCGAAAAATATATGGTCCCATAACTTTAGAGTGTTTTATTCCGCACCGCAGTGACCAAGAATGGATAAACTGTTCAATAATGATTATTGCGAAAACTATAAGGTCTAGGTACGTATTATTATTAATAAAAAAGTTGAGCCACTCTGTATACTTTACAATAACTTTAAATTGTGCACCATAACGATTCTAAGAATTTTTTTATTAACCGTTTTCTCATAACTTTTGAAACCAAATTACTTTACTCTATCGTTGGCTCACCCTGTACACCTAGAGGCGTGTCAGAGGTCTTATTATTGACACGAGAAGACGACAATTAACAATTAGAACAATGGCAATTCGCAAAATAGGCGGAAAAGCCTGGCAATGGCGTCAAATAAATTTGTTCGGCGACCTGTAATTGCGATTTGTGAAGTAATTTCTCGCGTTCCAAATTGCTTACGCCAGTTAACGTTTATTACAGAAAATTATTGAATAAGATTTACGATACGTTACATTTAATTTTAATTTTGTAGTTAAAAATCTTTTGTTTTTTTTTTGTAGTTTGTTTTTTTTTGTTATTTTTTTCATAATTGTTATAAAAAATGAACACAAAAAGTTTGGTGTTGTACAGAAATATAGAAACAATGACTCGTGCGCATGAAAATGTAGCAAGCTCTGAAAAAAAAGCAAAGTAGCAATGGACGGTCAAAAATCTAGACAGGGCGATCCCCTATCTACCAATGATACCAAACAGGCTAGTGAGATAAAGAACTAAAATAACAGATGTCATACAAAAAATTACTCAAGGCAAATGGAGATGGGCCGGTAGACCAAAAGATTGATAGAATGGAAACCCAGAGAAAATAAGAAAAATCGGGGTAGACCCCCAACAAGATGGGAGGACGATCTGAGGAAACTAGAAGCAGAAGGCGCAAAACAGAATACTGTTGAAGGACATGGAGGAGTGCAAGAGGTAAACGGATGATGATGTTGGAGGAAATAGCAAGAAACTATGGAATATCAACAATAGGATCTATATATCTTGAGTTGGTTGGGACGTTTGAACAAGGAAAGAAAGGTAGGCCGAGACAGAGATTGGAAAATAACAGTATGAAGGCTATTAGAGAAAAGATAATACACTGACATAATTCAGCCGTAGCTCTACAAGGCATGTTGAGCAAATAAATATACAGCAGAGCAAATTCATTTCAGTCATTTTTTTAGGCATTTTTGCAGCAAACAGAAAATCCAAAAGTGTTACTTTTAACGTTGTTTTAATTCTAGCCTCAATTACTCTAACTGAGATAGTTAGCGATTAACGATTGGGAAATGGTGGTTGGCAATACTCGAAATTTTACTTTTCAAGAAGATGTAGGCCTGACACAGGTAGTAATAAATTTGAAAAATGAAAATGAATTCGCTTATTTTCGACTTTTTGTGGATGACGAGGTTGTAAACATTATTGTCGAACAAACCAATATATACGCAGATCGGATCATTATGCAAGGAATTACTGAATAAACAATTGACCCATCTACGCGTCTAAACAAATGGAAGGAGACTAACGCGGACGAAATGTACTGTTTTTTGGGAATCTTGATATGGATGGGTTTGGATCAAAAACCTAAACTGGCCGATTATTGGCGAAATTCCGATTTATATTGGTCCAGATTTGAACTTTTACTAAAGATGTGGCAAATGATTTATGTCGTCAACCTAGAGATCGATTTCACAAGATTGAACCCATAGTAAACTTGCTGAACGAAAACTTCAAAAGGGTTGTAGTACCGGATGAAAATTTGTACATTGACGAAACAATGGTGCCTTTTCATGGACGTCTCAAATTTCGTCAATATGTGAAAGGAGGAGAGGCATAAATTTGGAATACAGCTCTGTCTTTCTGGAGGTTATAAGTCTCACAGCAAAATTTATTGTGGCGCAGAAAAAACTGAAGGAATGTCAGTGGCAACAAAAGTATGATTTTGAATTAATGTCGGATTGTCGGAGCGACCCTGTATACAGATAACTGGTACACCAGCATAAAATTGGCAGAAAGCTTCTAGATAGAAAGACACACCTAGTAGGAACGCTACGTAAAATTCGAAAAGGCATTTCCAAAGAAGTTTTGTCCACTACACTAAAAAAAGGTGAAATCATAGGTAGAGAGAAGAAATTTTAAAATGGATGGATAAACGTTATGCTTACTACCAAGCATCGAACAAATCTTGAAAAAGTTCCTGGATGAATTGAAGCTAAAAAGAAACCTGAAGCTGTAATTGACTATAATAAGGCAACAAATTTTATCGATGTCTCACACCAGTTATCATCCTACTCTACATCCGTTAGAAGCAGCGTCAAATCGTATGAAAAGCTTGTCTTTGAATTACGTACGGGAGCAAGTGTTGTAAACGCGTATTACTTATACAACAAAAACGAATAAAAAAAGACAGTGTTATTGATTTCAAGGAGAAATTATGCTTGAACATGTTGTCCACAGATTTATCCAAGCAGATGTAAAACTAAACAAGTTTCCACTAAATGCCAATTATGCATTGAAAAGTTTCCATGCTTGGACTGCTTTTTTGTTGTTTTGTTGTACCTAAAATGAATCATTAGACACTAATGAATTTATTGTTTCATTGCTTATTGTTCAAAGTGTTCGTGTGCTTGTTTTCTTTATTTCCATTATGTGTTTTTTATATTTAGATATATGCTCGAACTCTCAACCGTGTTTTATTTCAAAATAAAATAGTAGCCAAACAATTAAATGATTGTATAAAAAAATAAAATTACTAAAAGTCAGCGCTACAAACGTGTTGGTATTCCCCCACGCCAAACCATGTTACTGTAGGATATACGCGGCACAATATTAGTGGTTACACGTGTATACCAAAAATTACACGTGGCACCCTAAGATAAATCACTGTGTATACTTAGAGATTCACGTGGCAGTCAAAGTGTTAAGGGTTTTTAGTCGTTCAATGAAATTAAATTTTGGATATTTTGATAGAAAATATATTGGAGAACCAATGATGTTCACGATAGGTGGGTGTGTTGAGTTTTCGAATCAGCTTTGGAATTTTCTACTCTCAAATTGCCACATAAGTGGAATTCTGCTACGAATTCGGGTTCCTGGTAGAACATTGCACGAGGCGGTTTAACCTCCGTTCGCTCCCGACAGAATCCCTTGTATTCGTCCCAAAAAGTTTGATATCGGTGTCCACCGTGTGGACTTAGTGTTTTTAGTGTTGAGTGCATGTTTTAAAGTTATAATCGTCCTCGGCCCCGTCGTTTTTCCCTGTTCACGCCGGTATGGAGGCCGGATGGTCCGCGGTGGAAGCGGGGGAAAGCCGATTTTTTTGGCCAAAATTTGTTGCTAGCTGAGCAAATATTGGTTACTTTTCTTCTTTGTACGTGTTGGTCATTAACCAGAAGCGAAAATCCTCGACGGAAGTCGGCAATGGGCGAATGATCCTAGCAGTCGTGCCCAACATTTTTTTGTGAAACGCATAATTGAATTTAATGACGTAGGACCGTCTGTAAAATTATCTCGAAATTTTTCGTGAATCGCACTTGTGTTCATCACAACCAACACCATTTCCTTTAGCTGTTGTTAGAATTACGATGTCGGGATTGGATTTTAGAGATTTTAGAGCAATGCGTTCGGACTTTGGAATATTTTATCAAGGATTTTGGATTTTTGACTTCATATTTGATAAAACCAAAATGAATGAAAATGAAACATAGAATATTTAATAACATTTTTTTCGACTGCATAGTGAGGTAGTTCGTGCCTGTCTCATAGCTTTTAACGGTGGCGGCTGCAGATGAAACCGGGACAATTCGTGTCCGCCGCGTAGCAAAGCATCTCTCGGAGGTCAGCCTCAAGATCAAGGTCAACGGTTCGCTTTATTAAAAGCAAGCGTCCCAATGAGGCAATCCGCTTCTTTTTACAAGCGCGCCTTAATATCCACTCAACGCATTTAGAAATTGGCAGTGAATTTTTTAAATATATTTTCCCGCCGTGCTAGGGTAAAGTCCACATCTCGCGGGACTGTGCCATCCCGAGCAGTGTAATCTTCAGTAATGGCGTTTTCGCGTAGCGGATATTAAAAAAATAGGAGCTAATAAACTTTTATTTTCTTGGTAATAGAAAAAAATTATAAATCCTTTTCGAGGTGTATGTAATGGTGGTTGTAACACATAGGGCACCCTAGCTTTAAGCTCTCAATTGGTATGTTATTTATTAAATTTTTTATCGAATTTATAACACTCAGACTTAAAGCGGGAGTAACGTTTTTTGCTCTGGCCTTCGTAACTTTGAACCTTTGAAGTTAATTAGTACGCTTTAATGAAAGCACAATTCAACAGAAAAGTGTCGTAAAATTCCTCGGAGTTTATGTAGACTCGAGACTCTCCTGGTTCGAACAGGTGGACCACATTCTCAGAAAACTTTCTGTTTACTGCTTTGTCATATGGAGGCTCCGCCATCAGGTTTCTTTCCCCTTGTTAAAAATGTACTATTTTTCGTATGACTATTCGTGTCTCAACTACGCCTTGGTTTGTTGGGGAGGTTCCCCACGTGCGGAGCAAGTCTTTAGGATGCAGAAACGCATTTTACGGACTATACTGTTTAAGCCCTGGAATTTTTCATGTCGGAACCTATTTCCACAACACTCTTTATTGCCACTTCCTAGTATGTACATACTAAATTGTGCCACATATGTAAAAAGTAACTCCAATCTTTATATGCTCTCAAGAAACTCAGATATTCAGTACAGTTTAAGACCGAATCTTAACATAAAAATACCTACATATCGACTGACTCTTACAGCAAATAGTCCCTTTGTTTTGACTGTAAAAATTTATAATAAATTGCCTATCGAACTGAAGGAGATAACTAGTCAAACAAAATTCAAATGCACTCTTAAAGACAAATTGCTACGCCTAGCCTATTACAATATTATAGATTTTCTTTGTTGTGATACCTTTCAATACGTATTCGTTGTTTGTTGTTGTTTATATATTTGTTATTTGTCCATCAGTATTACTTATTATTATTATTAATTTACTAATTATACTACTACTACTACTCATCTTAATTGAAAAATGCTTGCCTGGAACAAATTTTTCTTATAACAGTCAAATTTTTGAACACACGTCGGGAACAGCTATGGATTCTCCAATGTCATTAGTCATCGCGAGTATATTTATGAAAGCCTTTGAGAAGAAAGCTCTCCATACCTTCCATCTAAAACCAAAATAATGGAACAGAAGATTTTCTTGCTTTGCTTGCCACTGTTGTCCTTCCTTACGTTGAAAACATCACTGACCGTATATCAAAAGTTCTTAAGAAATATAACGTCAAAATCAGATTTACCACTTGCTCAAAAATTTCTCAATATCTTCGTTATATGCCGTTATATAGAGACACCGGGTAAAAATATCAAATCAACTTTGCAACAGCAATTGCCGAACACAATCACGAAACCCAAGACCAAAGAAACATCCGAGGCTCTATAAAAATCTGTAAGCAACATAACAATCTGTCTGGTGCTTTGCGTAGTTATCGGGATAAAAAGATTTTTTTGTGGATGGATTTACCCAATAACAATAGGAAGTAACATCAGAAAATTTTTATTATTGATGGTGCCTCGAAAGCCAACACGGTAAAAATTGAAACAGACTATACCTTATCGTTAATTAATCTTCAATTAATAATATCGTAGATAAATTTCAAACAATCAACATCAAAACTGTAAATTATTCGTTACTTTTCTTTGCGTTTGACATTAGATTCTGTATTTCTTTTAATGAGTTGTATAGGGACGTGAATAAAAAAGCAAAGTGCTTAGAAAAGATGGCGCTGAGCACTAACTTAGACAGGCACTAAATAGTGTTGTCGAGAATTTCCACAGAATGTGACAAACCTTAATTATGAAATAGCTTCATCTTTAAACACTACGTAGATGCCCAAGACTTAAATTTAAATAAAAATATTTTTTTGCAACATCGTTTCTGAAGATTTTAGTCACACTTACGAAAAATTGAAATAGAAATTATATTATGAAATGTGTAAACATTATGTTGGTCTGCGTTTATAAACTTTAAAGCACTTGAGATGGAGGTAGGTTATCCTCCAATGCGTTGGGTGCGTTCGCCTTGATTTTTTATGGCCGCCGAGTTTTACGATAACGGGGAATTTTTCGGATGCTGCCGGGAAAACTCGCGGTTCATTTGTTTGTTCGACAACGCGAGGCCGGCATAGTGTGTAAACAAAATGAGAAGTATTATATAAATAGACTCTTGCATCTGCCGAAGATTCTGGAGATTTTATTTTGGAGGTTTCCTATGGAATAGTCAGATTCTTTATTGGACAGTGTTAATACACACGTCCATGCCCAAAAAACGTATACAGTTTGATGAAATCTACAATAAATAGTTATAAAAAGTAACATAACATACAAAACAAAAAAAAAATAACAACGAACAACAAAAAATCGGAAGACTTTTGATCACAATCAAATAGTGACGGCCAGACGGTACCCCTTGCTTTCGAAAAATCGACGAAATCGACTTCAAAAGTATCTACGCTGGTATGAATATTTTATATATATATTTTATGTCTGTCTCTTGTCCGTTTTGTGTACTTGCAATTTTTTTACGATAATTTCGGAACGGTTTGAGATAGATGGTTCAAATTTTGGTCCACGCGTAACACAATATATGTGGAGCGTCGGCGGCCATCTTTTTTTGTTCGATTTTCGACAGTTTTTTGGACATTGCTAAGAAACACGAAATTTGAATATATCAAATTGAAATTTCAGTTGGCAGTTTCCATTACATGGCCATATAGCCCCTATAGACAGAAAACATTTTTGATTTTAATGTTTTTATATATAGTACAGGGCATTCGAGATGTTCTGTGCTATATTCGAAAATGTAATTGGTGTTCCAAATTGCAGCGACCGACTTAAAATTTAGCAGAAAAGTAGAAGTGGATACCCACGTCTAAAGAAATTGGGAGCAATCAAATATTGACGAGTATTTTTAAAATTTGTTAATTTTTTTTTTTTGGTTATTTTGGCTTCCAGTAAAAAATTGTGACCTCGAAAACTACTAACTTGGTCGGCAAAACTATTTAACCAGAAGATTCGGTACCATAACTGTTATTTGAAGCATCTTTTTGATAATATACAGGGATTTTGGGCAAAAATCTACAAGACCCTAAAAATTGCTTTTTTTTTTCATAGTAAATTATTAGCTGTACATCAAAATTAATATAAAATATGGCTAATTGGTTTAGAGAGTATTGTAGTCCATATCAAGAGCTACCAAAGCTACCCATCAAGTTATTTTCTTATTCGAAAATTCGGATTTTGGACCTGGAATTTTATAAAAGTCTCACTGGGCCGAACCAAAATTGTCTTTCTGCAACAGTCTGGTCACTGTCACTATGTCTGGAAAAACACATGACCTTTTCCCGTTAGTTCAGAACTATAACTTCGAAAACGGTTCAAATTAAACTTAATTGAATTCGCTTGATAATAGCAGAGCTACCAATTTGCAGTTTACAATTTACTTACACATAAATAATAAATATGCAATAATGTTTACATATATTTATTTGACAATTGCATAAGCTAGCAATTAATTATGTAATAATATTTATATATATTTATTTCCTAATAGTATAAGTTCACAATTAACAGCATTACAATTGACTTACATATAAATAATAAATATTTAATAATATTTACATACATTTATTTGATAATAATTTACACATAAATAATAAGTATGTAATAACATTTATGTATATATATTTGATAATGGCATAAGCTAAAAATTAACATTTTTACAAATTACACGCCCATAAATAATAAATAAATGAAGAGCAGTTTTTTGTTGTATTGCTTTTTTCGCTCTGAACTGTGTCCATCTCCTCATTGTTCAGCAAGTATAAGATTATAGCCCAGTAACTGTAATGAGGTAAGATATCTGACTTACAGAAGGTGTCCAAGACAAGGTAAGACATTGGAAACCATAACAGACGCGAAACTGGTTAAATTAAAAACAAAAGCTTCAGAATATAAAGTTTAATAACGTTGCAGACTTGCTGACGTTTCGCCAATCATGATGATTGCGTCCAGCAGCTGCTGATGAGTCTTTAGGCTCCTTCATGTTTTTTGAGTCTTGTTGATATTTTTCGTCATGTACTCTCCAATATATATAGCCTCAGCTTTCTAATTCCTCAGTTAATTCGGTTTCCACTGGAATATAATGTCCTGTATTTTGTATATGTCTGTAGCCTTTGGACTCTAATGTGCGGTATGATTTTCTAATGTATCTTTAAGCAATGACAGCTGCTGAGCTCATTCTCCCTTACATTTTTCCATTTTTTTGTAGTAAAATTCCAGATAAAAACTTCAAAAAATTGGCGATATTTGAGGCTGAGATATAGACATATTTGTCTCGACTCTAAGGTAACGCAGTCCGGTTCGAGTTTCCGCGAAATTTTTCAGGCCTTCTTTCTAGGAAAACATAGCGACAAGTGGACGCAAATAAGCGTTATTGCTTAGGTGCAATTTTACGAGACTGCCGGTTAAAAATAGAATCGAATTGTCTGGAATTAAATAGCCTACGGTTCCGTCAATTTATAGTATGCGGATGCCTTTTAAACGCTTTTATTACTTTTAATGAATCCGCAATTACTGTCCGAACTTTGGAACGCAATTGATCTTCTAGATGAGCGGCAATATAAGTAACAAAATACAATGAATTCTGCATGGAAACATCTATCGAAAGTCACTTTTATCTTTTCCTAATTTTCTGTAATACCAAAGTGTACATCCTTATTGTGTGTGTTTAAAAATAAAAGTATATTTGAACTGGGGAGGCTTTTACTTGATGAAAATCAAATAAAAGTTCAGATCCAGAAGTTTTGTAGAAAGCATTACAGTGGCCTGTGGAAGTTTCTTTGAAAAATTAACTTATTGAAGAGTTAATACCTTCGTTACCACTTTTCAGTAAGAGACATTATGTGTTAGGTAATTTTCAGCCCACTTTATTAAACTGTGTTTTGCGTGAGATCTATTATTCTCATCACTCTTCTTTGTAATGCGAAGCTTCTACTTGCATGAGAAATGTGCCCTCATATTGACATTGGCCAATCTGCACATGTAGGTCAATGTACAATGATACAAAAATGGTTATACTTTATCTTGCTGTTTAAAAAATCTTTTTAGCCAGCTTTTTTAATTATGAACGTTCTCATTTTTATTTTGAAGGTCTTTAATTATATTTATTGGTAGTTATTCCATTTGTTTGTTGGTATTTGGTAACTTATTGACGAGTTATTGTGTTGCTGTGTTATCTACGTTAACACTAGTGAGTGAAAGTCATATGTGTTGTCTAATTGCCTAGATATTCCTCCCACTTTATTAAAGTTTTTTTTGCATTAAATCTTTACCTTAACCCCTCTACTGTTCTTATCAGTCTTCTTTGTAATGCAAAGCTCTTGCTTGCATTAGGAAAATGGCTATGAAGTGTTTTTCATATGTTTATAAGAAAAATTGCCTTGGATAGATAGAAAGCAAACTCCAACAATTATTTTTGTTTTCGATGTAATAAGTTGGAATCCGTGTGGAACAAACCCTGCCCATAGCTGTATCAAGAACTCCATTAGCTTTAGACCGCAATCAATTTAATTATTGTCTAAAGTTTTATACAAATTTCAGGAGCTCTCAAAAATCTTTGATGTGTATTCTCCCGATGCAGCACAATTAAATGAACAGTTTGCCAGGAAATTATCGTTTTTTATTTCCAAGTGCACCGACGAGGCCCATTAATTGTAACTTACGTTTAAATTATCAATGCATTTTTTTGTAATTCATTTAATGAATATTGACTTAATAATAGTTAATAGTTTTAAGTTTTTTTCCGTAACTGGGTGATATAAAGCCCCGTAAAGCAACTACCCAGTGGTACTTTTCAAGTAAGCACTTTTATTTCGTAACTTTCGAAATTTCCAATAAATTTCAACCAATACTATATAATGTTGAACTAATATCGATATTAAGAAATTCTGATCCATATCTCACTAAGTTAAGTCCAACATGTTACCTTTCAACTGGCTCCTGTGTCGTAATAATAAAAAAATAATAAAAAAACCAGTAAAGAACTTAATTTTAATAATGTAAAATACTTTTAAAATTTCTTTGGTATTTACGCAGCGATATTTAAAACAATTTTTCGAAACTCGAAATAAATTCTAATTATATGTAAATTTACATATTTTTTATTCATATAAAATTATTTAAATATTTAATGAAAATTACAGTGGGCTAGATTTTTTCTTGACTCCGTGAAACTTCCTTTAAAAATTGGGACAAAAGAAAATGAAATTGGGCCAAAATTTCTACGTTTAAAAAAAAAAAAACGACGCTTCGGGATTTTAAATATTTTTTCGGCGTAGCTCACGCCAAATTTGAAAACACGCTGTTAGTGAAACTATCTATCTGGAATGTTGGATACGTCACTGCTGCCCTCTGGATCAACGCCGGACGTCTCATCTTCCGAACATTTTCGATTTTACGCGGCAGTGGTTAAAACAATTTTTCAAAATTTGAAATAAATTCGACGTTACGGCTTGTCAGATTTTTCTTGATTCCGCATAACTTGGTAAAAAATACTTTCTTTAAAAGGCGGTGCAAAGTAAAACGCACACGAGACAAAATTTCTGCTTAAAGAAAAAGAAGATAAAAGAATTTTACGTTTTCAGTATTCTTCAGGGTAGCTGTAGCCAAATTAAAACACACAGTGTATATTGATAACGTTTATTATCGCAAGTGTAAACATACATCAACAGTTAGTGAAACTATCTATCTGGCATCTTGGATACGTCACTACTGCCCTCTGGATCAACGCTGGGCGTTCTAAAACGTTCCTTCCAGACATCTTCAGGCCACATAGTTGGATTTTACTTCTCGCACGGCGACATCAGTCTATTTCATAGACGCACGGCGCTAGATCGATAATCATTTGATCATCAGTCCCACTTGGGAGGTTTTCGCGGCACTTTTGACACCGTCTTCACTAGATGACGACCATACCGAATTCTTGGACGAATTCCTGCAGAGGTTTCTGCTCGATTTCCTGTGGGGCAGAAGTTTATCGATGACCCGTCTCACGTGACTGTGAGTACGACTAAACGGATTGGTGTACATTATCGCACTAAGCACCGAACTGGCTTCTCACACGTTCACGGACGAGAGAAATATTAATTCTTCCGAGTAGCGGCGAAGCTTTAAATAGTCGTACCACCGACCAGGTTCCTACGTCGACGTCACGCCTACGTTTTTGCGTATTTTGAATATTGTTTACGTCGGGTTTTTTATTTGGGTTTTTTTGCGAATATAATTTTTGGAAATCTCGAGAATTTCGCCGGTTGTTTACGCGAAATTTATTCGTTTTCGCTGAAAATAAATTAATAACGATTAAGTAAATTGAAAAGGGTATAATACAGTGAACGCTCTGTACAGCGTGTTCTAATTGAAAGTCGATAATTAGGAGGACGATTTTTAGGTAAATTAAAAAAAAAACTTCATATTAACATATGTCCCAAGTTTTCAAAAATAAAATATATGTTTTTAATATCTCCAATACCACTTTGTGTATGTGTTATGTATCACGAGGTATTATTTAGTGATTTCTCTTAAAATAAAAATTATTCTTACACTTGTAAACTCTGTTCATAGATATAAGGAAGTGACTAACTGATACGAATTAAAGAAAGACCCGGGCAAGCTGTAAGAATGAAATATGGCCGAACAGGTCCGTACTTTGCTTAGAATCTAATTATTTGGGGTTTTGTTAGGAAAGATACTAAACAATATTTATTTATTTATGTATGTATTTATATTTAAATCTAACATAAAATTACAAATTATTTAAATTACTTAAAATTATTCACATAATATATCAGTATCACTATCGCTATCATCGCCTGTTCTAATTATTATTTGTTCTATATTATTTGCAATATGGATATACGATTGTTCTGCTTTTTCTATTTGTTTAACAGAATTTGCCCAACTTTGCCCAGCATGTTCAATGGAATTACATATACAGTGGTAAGGTGGAAGTCTTAAAACTGTAGTCCCTAGATTTTTTACATAATTATCACAGACGTATTCCTTTTGTAGGTTCTAGCTTTGTGGAACCTCAATTAATTGCATTTTGGTATAATCTTCGTGAAAATAAATGTCGTTATTATACATGTAGTTTTAGATTGTTGCTTTTGTGTCACATGAGGAAGGGTTTTAGTCAACTGTCTACTGTAATAACTTGCATTGTCGAACTGAGGAGGCTTTTACTTGATGAAAATCCATTGATCAAAATAAATAAGAACTAAAAGTTCAGATTTTCACGAAATTATATATTTTGACATAACAATTGTTTCGACAACACCGCGTCTTTATCAAACAATTGATAAAGACCCGGTGTTGTTGAAACAATTGTAATATATACGAACATATTGCAATACCGATGTTAAAATAAACGCTTCTACGTATTACAAAATACCCCGCAGCATCGATGCTTAACCAAATTTAAAGCGGTTAATTTACGTTTGAAATAAAAATTTCTAAATATTCGTTACGGTCCATCTCAGGCAACACATATCTAATGCAGAATAAATATTAATTAATGCCGAACTGTAAAATACTAAAAACGTCAAAGCAATAAATGCACTATGATTTGTTTTTTAAAACAATTTTAGCAAAAATCGATTTATTTTTCTGTTATATTCTATAGGTTGTAAATGTACAGCTTGGAAAAACAAATAACTCGCTGGAGAAGATCCAAGAATCTCACAAGAAAGCAATGACAAAACATTCTCAAATTTACTACATTTTAAGAAGGGAAAATAATTTGTCTTGGCTCAGAAATTGGTTTTGGCTTAGATACATTTAACTTATCTTATTTTTGAAATAATTTTTTCTCTAAAACTTAAAGATGGAGGCGTTAAGAATCCCCGAAAATCTACTATTATTTAAAGCGTAGGAAAAAAGAAATCTAACATCACAAGAAGAAGATTCATCGAAATGTCTAGAACTGGGTTTGAACGTTTGCATATTTTCATCATTAGGGAACCCAAAAAGCATCAAATCGCACGGAAAATGTTTTGTGTCACAGAACGCCGCATTTTGATGGAAAATAATTAATCCGAACCACAAAAAAGCACTGAAATTCTACGAAGATCGACAAAACAGAACACAAACAATGACATTTGGTTAGGAATCCCTCCAAATCAAGCTCCGCGCGACGTCAGTGACGTAACCCGTTGGCTCCGCGTACATGCGCAATGTATCTTTGTTGTATCATGAATACGAGCGAGTTTCAGTTTGGCTCTGAAGAAATCAACAGGATTATTGGCGAAATTTCGTTTTAACCCGTATTATCCAAATTATTTATTTTGTTGCACTTAAGAATACATTACATGTGTCAAAAAAAAATCGAAACATACAAAAAATACTGGTGCGTAAACGAACCACTGAGAAAAAACATTAAATAATGTTCTGGGGCGCATAAATGTACAAAAGAAAGTTCAAATTCGACAGAAAACAAATAGAACCTGATTTGGTACAAAAAAACGCATAATATTTTATGGTGCGTTCATCCCTTCTTCGTCAGTCAAAGTATCCACGTCGGGTGGAATATAGACCGCGTCAATATGTTCCGTAATTATTTTTTCACGTTATTTTTAGCATAAATTTACGAGGAATGGATTGCTACAATACATAAGAATACGTAAATCCAAATAATACTTACGACTTTCATTGTTGTGGATGAGGACAATCCATCACGATCTCCTCCGTGGCTGCCTCTAATTCCTTTTGAGTCAAATACCTCGGAAATGCCATATTCTACATTCTATAGACTGAACAAAAATGGCAATACAAATCCAAAATATGTTTTCTTACTATTTTGGATTTACTTGAAGATGCGATACAAGTTTATGTACCGCTTTTGTTAAATTAGCCACTTTTACTCTTTCATATCCTTTAGTAGCGATAATAATAAAATTTCTAAACAAAACAAACAAACAAAAAATCATAGAATAGGTAGGGCATTAACGCACCACTGGGATAAAACGAGTTAATATTTGTTATTTCTCTTTCTTTTCTTTTTTTTTTGCCTACTGTCATAGTATAGCATTAAATAAAAAAAAATTATCTCTGCGGTCACTGAACACCCTGTACAAATCGATTACGAGTGACAATTTAATCGACGCCAATTATCGGTTAACGACGACGCATTTCTCGGTCGGCAACAGGCCCGCGGCCATTTTTAAATATAAATCGACAACGTGTCTCTCTCTCCGTGCAAGAAGAGATAACTTGCGATATCGACACTTTGACATTGACCGCTTGATCGAGTCCAGACCGGAAGGTTATCTGCTTTTGCGGCCAAACGAGGCGGAAATATGGCGGCCGAAGGTTTCGATGAATTACGTGGGCGCGAACGCTTAGTTTCTTTTTCTCTTCCGAGAAAAAAACCTCCGCATGTGCAACGCGGACCTTCGCCGAGAAGATTTTCGCCGAAATGGACCGGCGGAAGGAAGAAGACGTCCTTCTTCAGCGGAAAAAGGTCGCAGTCAATATACCAGGTGTTTTATTGTTGATGGTATACTTAGACCAGAAATATAGTGCTTTTACAACCGGCCCCGCGATTAACTTCTCTTATTGTGTATTACCCCAAAACCGCAGCTCTTATAGAACTCCCTGCCGAGCAGACCCTTACCCGTAACCAACCATTGCGTTGTTAAAGTTCTAATAAAAAATTGTAGTTCTAGTCGTACTATTATCTGGGTTCGCCCTGTATACGTAAATATTTTCATAGTCGACCGGACACGCCTTTATAGCAGTCGCGACCGTTATCAAAAAAATGTTATCTAAACAACGACGAATTGAGACATTGTCGGTATTTCTTAACATCCACACATTATCGAGGTTCAAAGTTTCGAACGATTGACTTTTGAACCAAGTTGTCGCTGCACATTTCTGGATATCGTCAGTTTGATACTGTAGATATTTTTATTTCTGTCTTAGTTGTTTATATACAGCGGAATATATATTGTTTACTTCGAAACTATGATCCATTGTGGCCCATTGTTTTATATTTTATCATTGTCTAATAATCTACTGTTACTAAAATTATACGATATAGCGTATTCGAATCGGAATTATGTCTAGATCATTGTGCCAAAAAAGTGGACTGGTACATTAAAAATTTCGAAAATTATAAACAATTAAAAGTAATAAACAGCAGTATTATGCTTATAGTTCATAAAATAATATATTTTTTTAAATTTTGAAAAAAGATCCTTGAAGAGGAGGCAGTTTACTAAAAAAAAGTTCGGATTCTGGCAACTGTTCCTCCATTATTAATAATTTTAATTTAATCTTGAAAATTCCGGTATGGGTTATATTACATTATAAGTTAAAATAAAAAAAAATTGAAGGTGTATAAAGTATAAGTATAAAAAATTGATTCCGGTTGAAAATTTTCCTTAATTTTCCAATAAACTAGATTATAGTTAATTAACAACTTACTCAGGAACTTCATTTATCATTGCAAATTAAAAAATATATATTTAAATAATTGCCATACATTTTTTTCGCTTTTTTGCCTTCCTTGTATATCCACAAAATAAGAGAGTGTGAAGAAAAATTAAATAAATGTAATACTTTGTTTATATTTATATTTTTAAGTTAACAAAAAAAATTCTTTGTTGAATTTTTTTTCTTTTGTCATTAACTTACTGTTGTTGTGTTAACAAGAGATATTTATTAATTAAAAAAAAGTTTGAGAATTGGTTAAGAATTTTTTTTATTCACAAAATAAAATGGTGGGAAAAAGTTTAAATAAATTTAATGCTCTCTTTAAAATTGACAAAAAAGAAAATTCTAAGTAATGTAAAAAAAATCTCTTAATAATGATTTGTAACTGTTTATAAACGATTTTTTCACGTAGCTATTATTGAAATAATTAGTTAAGAAATTTTTTAAAATCATTTTTCTAGAAATTAACAAATAAAAAAATTTTTTCGTTAGCAATTTTATTGTTTATTGTATTAACAATTTGTTATAACAAAAAAATGACTTTTCTTAAGCTAATATTACCTCGATTTTTTATTATAGTGTGAAAACGGGAATCATTTTTTCAAATGTTTGGAATATAAACTTTAGAGTATGCCAGCATTTTTTTAGATTTTTAAATCTACTTTATATATCCAAAAAAACATATATTGTAATTTTTTTGCTAAATTTCGTCCTCTTTAACTATCTATAAGCAGAAATCAAAACACTACTTTCAACCATCTTTACTTGTTTAGAACTTTTAGAATTTTTAATGTAACATTTCACTTTTTTCTAGACATGGTATTTGATTTTTATGTTATTTTATATGATGCGTGAACACGATTCTTAACTGGTAGTTACTAGAAACAAGGCATCATCGAAATTTTAAAAAAGTAAAAACCCTTCGAGAAGCATTGAATCTGCGGTGATAAAAAAATAAAAGAAAGCTTTTTTTTAACATAATGCCAATCAAAAGAATGTATGGGCAGCGATGGTGATTTATCCGCCAAAATATGTAATTTTTAGGATATAAACAGCGATTTTGTAAAATCTGTTACAGGCTTTCCTTCTGATAAGGATTTATTATTGGGTTGTTCGGAAAGTCATTTCGTTTTTTTTGGGGAACATGAAAGACAGTTTTCGTATAATGAATAAATATTTTATTAAATTATATATTGGCCATTCTGGTCCAACACCTTTTGCCATCTTTCTGGCAGTAACATAATTCCCCTCTCATAAAAGTTTTGGTCCTTGCTGGCAAAAAACTGGTTCAGGTGGTTTTTGACATCTTCATTTGAGGTAAAGGTTGTGCCATCCAAAAAATTTTGCAGGGACGGGAACAAATAGTAGTCGGAAGGCGCCAGATCTGGAGAATATGGTGGATGTTGCAGTACGTCCCATTCAAGCTGTAAAAGTTTTTGGCGAGTGACCAAACTTGTGTGAGGTCTCGCATTATCCTGGTGGAACATTACACCCTTCCTGTTGATTAATTCGGGCCTCTTCTCTTTAAGTGAATCATTCAATTTGTCCAGTTGATGACAATAGACTTCTGAATTAATCGTTGTATTGTCCGGCAAAAGCTCAAAAAAAACGATTCCTTTGACATCCCACCAAACGGAGAGCATCACCTTTTTTTGGTGAATGTTGGCTTTTGACACGCTTTGAGCCGGTTCATCTTTTCTGCTCCATGACCTCTTGCGTTTAACATTGTTGTATACAACCCATTTTTCGTCCCCAGTAATAATCCGCTTCAAAAATGGATCATTTTCTTGACGTTTGAGGAGCGAATCACACACGTTAACGCGACGACACAAATTTCGCTCCGTAAGGACATGGGGCACCCACACATCGAGCTTGGAGGTTAAGCCCATGCCTTTCAAATGGCCATAAACAGTCGAATTCGACAAATTTAATCTCTCACCGATCTCTCGTGTGGTTATTCGCCGATTTGCATCAACTAATGCCTTTATCGCATCTTTGTCAGCTTCGGCCGGCCTTCCAAACCGTGGTGCATCTTCGACATCAAAATTGCCGGATCGAAATTTTGCAAACCAGTTCTGGCATTGGCGTACTGTTAACACGCCTTCTCCATACACATCCGTCAATTTTTTTCTCGCTTGTTCAGCATTTTTACCTTTTCTGAAGCAAAAAAGTAAAATATGACGAAAATGCTGCTTATTGCTCTCCATATTTAAAAGGGCACCAACCAAAAACTACTGCGTAGAATTAATAGAACTTTTTCACACACAAGCCTTGCAATATCAGCTCTCAAGACATATAATGGTTATGCGGCTTAAGTGTGAAGTTGGTTTCGAAAAAACGTAATTAAGTCCTCTGATGGGAAAAAACGAAATGACTTTCCGAACAACCTTATAATTCCACATAATACCTACGTTTTCTTTCACCCTGTAACTGAAACTGATGTATTGCGGATAATTAAGACTATTTAGACTAAGGCAACCAAAAATGGTAAATCCAGATAATATTCGCCCTTCCTTTGTCAGTCTTGGCCAGTCAATCTTACGTATACAGATACAGCTTCATTTAAATAACAACCAAATTATCCCCGTTACTAGAAAGACCTTTATTATTATTTATTAAAAAATTATAAAATAAATAATACATGTTTCACATTTTTTCAAATCATTTCCGCTAGATTAGCAAGATCGGTTCAATGTGGATCAAGTGGGATTTAGGGTTTTGGTTATTTCTATGTGAAAATGGAGGTTATACCTTCTTTAAAATAAAGGATACTTTGATATAGGTACTGGTCCAAAGGCAACCATTAAGGGAATCTCGCGCTACAAATAAGATAATGATTTCATTTATAATCTATTTATTTTTTTAAGAAAAACTTGCAAAAACATTTCATTCGATTTCAATCATTTTCAATTTCTTCATAACACCAAATTAAAAAATAAATTGTAAAGCAATGTGTGACGGGATATTTATTTTTTTTTTATAGTTTTTCGCATTTTTTTTGTAAAAATGCCGAATATTTTGAAGAAAATTTTTAGTTTTTTTTTATTTTTGTTGAACATTTTGTTTTACTTATTTTAATTCTTCATAAAATGTCGGCGTATCTGCAATTTGAAACTTGCCAATCAAAAATTTCCGAAAACAAAAAAGTAACCCTAAAACATACAATTTCGAGTGACGCATTACGACGAGATTATCGTATTTCAACTGTTTTCGGCCGTCTATTGAAAACCGGTGGACAAGTAGCTCATGGAATTTTTGCGGGTGAAGAAATACGGGGCTTTCGACGTCGGACACTCGAACTTTTCCAAAAGACGTTCGACCTTCCGTTGGCTTTTCAGTCCGACCGGCTGTAGCAAGTTATTCCACAACAGGTTCGCCCCTGAAATCGATATCGAAAATCGACCCGCAACAATTACGTCGTTAAGAAGGTTCAATTAGAAAAGTTAACGTCAAAACTGATATTAATGGGGTTATAATTTCACTCGCCGATGCATTTAACCCAAATGGCGGCGATAGATAAAATTTGATATGTTCCGAAACCAATTTTCAAGCTTTTTATGGTATTCACAATTTAAAAAGTAAATATTTATCAAAATATAGTGAAAAAATTTGCATCCAAAGAAATTTTTATTCTCATTTCTTCATTTTCAACTGTACCGCGTAAATGCCATAAAGACTTGGGGTGACAAAACTTATAATTAAGACGGTCAAAACAAAATCTTAAAATATTAAAAAAAATATATATTAAAAACATTCCTAAATATGAGGACATTTTTTATTTTTATTTTTTTTACCAAATTCAAAGTATAGGTTTATTGATTTAACCGCAGTATGGAGAATGCATGTGTATCAAGTCAAATGAAGAAATACATATGAAGATAATAAAATAATATATCAATATGTCGAAACAATGGTGATGTGAATGTATATAATTTCGTGAAAATCTGGACTTTTAGTTCTTATTTATTTTGATTAATGGATTTTCATCAAGTAAAAGCCACCTCAGTTCAATTTTTTTGGATGTTTCGAGTTTTTACTTTTTTTTTTGACACATGTAACGTATTCTCAAGTGCAACGAAATAAATAATTTCAGAGCAAAAAAAGTATTTTTTTTTTGCTTGGGATAATATGGGTTAGGTCTGAAAAACATATATTTTCTATTATATTATCTGAAAATCATCACAGTCGATGTCATTCGAAATTTATTAGTTTCCAAGAATCCTTGCTTTAATTATTTGAGTTATAAATAAAATTATTGAATGCTAGTTTTTTGTTATGATTTCTTGCTCGTATTCCGCTTTTAAATTTCTGCAAATATTAATGCAATGCAGGTTAGGAAAGAGCCATCGAAATGTCGCTTTCACTATCATTGTACACCCTATCGAGAAAATCGATTTTATTTATAGTGACGTCGTGAAGCGCCATCTACCACCGATACAAGCAATCGAAATCAATCTGCTCCTGGCAGCCTTGATGGCCTTTTCAAAGCCTTCGATTTGATCAAATGCGTTCAGCCATTAACAATTTATCCTACAAAATCAACGGTCTAGCAAAATAAAATAAACATCTGCGTCAGAAACTTATAAGCAGCATACAAAATAAAAATAAAATAAAAATAAAAACATTTTCTTACGATATTAGGGTTAGGCTGTTAGGGAGCTGATCGAGGAAAGATCATATTAAAGCTTTCATGTCGCTTATTAGGTATGGAATTAATTTTTTTGAGGAGATGGAGTCTTATTTTATCCTATAGAATAATATAAGGATTTATATCATTGTAATAATAATTCTAAAGAAAAGCCCAATATATAGGTACGAAATTATTTAACTGAGTTTATAGCGTGAACTCATAACCATGACTTTTCTATTCACAGAGATGTTTCTGTGTATAAATCTCTCTTAAATTGCATTAATAATAAAAATTAAACTATGGTAATCCTTTTATTATATTAATCTCAATATAAATCTATGTATGTACTACTTATTATCTTGCCAACAAATAGCAGATAGAAGCCTTTTCACCCCAAGTCTTTATTTTTAATTTTTGAGATCGAGTCAACATATATATTTTTCAATCCGTGAATCAATACTTAAAAAAAATCTTAAATATTCTGCCATGTTGTGAACACAATGAAAGAGAAAATATCTTTTAATATATTGTTTAAAATATTTAACATTATATGTTATTTATTTATTTTATTTTACATTTGGGTAGTTTTGTATTGATTTCAATCACAGCACAATACGAATTCAGATACGACAGGTTCTGTTATCGCGAAAACAGTCTTTCATTGATCTTCGTAACCCATAAATGGGTTAATTGAAACTTGAGGTTAAATTACGTCGATAAAAAGGCAACTCTTACCTAGGGCGTGGCCTTTCTGGGAAAAATGGAAGCAGTCGTGGGTAATGTAGGATATGTCGATGACTTCTTCGTAACGTCTCGCTGGATGATCCGGTGCGTTGAACAGTTTGATGAAAGGTTGAATTACGACAGTAAAGTCTTCTTTCCGATCGTATCTACCGCTCATAACCTACAGGAAATATTATTTGTCAAACCGCGTTAGTAAAAAGCAAAGCTACAACCATTACAACCATCCTTATGTGCTTAATTAGCAGAGGACTGCCGTAAGAGGACTGTAGCTTAAAAATGAAGGCGTTTCCATCCTTTGGTATTAATCGATTTGGTCACAAGTTTTTTCACCCCAAACGTGTAATACAATTAGGTAGCGCCCTTTTTAATTGGCCATCAATAATGTTCAATTAATCTGGTACAATATAGTCATTACGCCCGGGTTCGACTCTTTCACCATGTACTTTTGACCAAACATTGACGTTATTCTTTCGCTATACGCCATGGTCTTTCCACCCGTATTTCTTCTGACATTAAGGGACATTTTAAACTGCTTTTTCTTCGTTAATAACGAGAGTGTCTGACAACCTAATTTTGGCCAAATATCGACATATTCTTTAGTTATACAGGGACTAGTCAGAGGCCAGAACGCCATTTCCTTTTTCAAATTTATTTAGTAAAATTTGATAGAACGTAACGTATTTTCGGTTAATTTGTAACTATGGTTTGTAAGAATAGTTTCAGAAATTGTTCAGCGGAGTTCTTTTAATATTAAAACCACTTTGACGTCTTAAAAACGTTGCAGAAGCGACGAACGGTCATTTAACGTCGAAACTGCTGTTTCTTCGTTAATAATTTAATTTTAACCAAATATAGACGCATTCTTTAGTTATACATAGACTAGCCAGAGTCCAGAGCGCCATTTTCTTTTTGTAAATTATTATTTTCAATTTGGTAGAGTGTAACGTATTTTTGGTTAACCTATAATTAAGTGTATTGAGAATGGTTTTGGAAATGGTTAAGCGACGTTTTTTCAACATTAAAACCACTTTGACCAAATATAGACGCATCCCTTCACCATACAGAGATTCGCCAATGTCGATAGCGCTATATTTATTTTTTCAAGTTGAAATTTTTAAATTGAAGTCCGACTTTACAATGTAGGCCGCCGCCATCCGGACCTCTCAAAGTTTTACGAGATTTTAGAATTTAATCAGACGGAGCGCAATCTAGCAATACTACTCGCGACTGTCTTAATGCATGTTTTATGCTAAGCCTCTGGACGAGACAGACCAATCTAAAAAGCGGGAAATTAAAGGAGCTATGTTTTTTAATGTTACGGCTAATTGGCCTGCAATTTTTATTCGACATCATTGCGATATATTTTAGAGATAACGCAGTATGAGACGCTGTCGTATCTCATCACGTGGTTTAATCAGGTATTAATTAGGCTTTAGATCTTTTTGAAGTTATAATGAAAAAAGAAGAATAACAAACCCAGAGGTTCGTCAAAATGACGTCATTTTCGGGTCATAGGTGGTCGCTACTCGTCAGTGGTCCGAAAACCACGTCATATTGACGTCAAAGAAGGATGTCTCATTGACGTCACAAAAATTACCTCAAACGCATTTAAAAATCGATATAGTTTTCGGCAGCGTTGATCAAAATGCGACGTTAAGTTGACATAAAAAAGACGCCAATCGACGAAATTGACGATATTAATGGACTTAAAAAAGACGTCAGTCGAATGACGTCATTTGTGTGAAATATTATTATTCATCATCAGATATTCTCTGTTAGCTTTGGTTTTGGAAATACAGTTTACTTTATATTATTCGTCAAAATTAAATTTCCTATTTTAAGCTAATTAGCTAAATATATAACTGGACTTTGTCCTGATCTAATCTTGTTGACGAATTTCAAAACAAATTGAAAACAAAATTTAAATATGTTTTAAGAAATCTGTGTTTTATTCGCGGCGCTTTTTTGAGCCTCCCCGTAGTCTTTAAAATAAATTTTAAATTGTGCACCCTAACAATCTTTACAACTTTTATGTTTGCAATTTTCTCAAAACTTTTGAAACCAATAACCTCACTCACCCTGTACAGGGTGGTCCAAATTCGACTGGCCTCTATGACTTTAGGCATTTGCAGCATAGTTAGCCCAAAACTAATAGGCATGTTACTGGCACGATTTTCGAGAGAAGTCGAAAACCAAAAACCGCGTCATGATATGTCAAAGAGTTTCTGAACTACAGGGTGATTCTTAAAAATATGCGTTTCCAAAAACCATATAACTTTTTTATTTGTAAAGTTACTGATTTTTATAAAAATCATTTTATGAGGATTTTTTAAGGGCAAATCTACCTGTCTCTTTGAATTTGTCTTAAAGCCTTTAGTTCACGAGATGTAACACAAAGTTACATTTTTTTAAAATGGAATATCCCAATTTAAAAAAAATTGTTTTTTATTAAAATTTCCTGTCAAAGATGTGCCATACACCTATTTTTATTAAGTAGTTAAAGATATATCTGGAATTTGGACCACCCTGTACAATCGAATGTATAAGTTAGATAAAGAGCCTTGGATCATTTAAAAAAAATTCAATTTCCAGTTTTGACTTGGATGTTTTCGAATTTTTTACTGCTTATAGCATACGTTCATTTAGTTATTGCAATGCAATAATATATAGCGTTTTACGATACGGCACTGGTGGAACGGAGAAATCGAAACGCCACACGCAATGACCATCCCGGACAACGGCCAACACGAATATAATCCTTTCTTCTTCGTTTTTAATCATTGGGGTGAATTTATTACCCTAAGCGTTTTGACATACCAGTTCTTCTTCCGCCTTCTGGTATTCTTTAGTCAAAGTGGTGATAACGTCCATATCGTCTTCGCCCTTGTGAAAACACCCGCAAAATAAACGATGGAAGAGGTGGCACATCATTGTCCTTTTTATCCTGACGCTAACCGATACATCTGCAGGGAAGAAGAAAATCATTGCATAAAAAAAATCGGTAGTAATTTTTCGAAGTTTGGGAAGAAATAGCACTGAGTTTTTCCGTTAGGGGATAATTGATATTAAAAAATTCCTTGAGTTGGTATTTTCCACACAAAACCACTTGCAAAGAGCTATATAATTGAATAAATACTCTCGTCTCGTCTCGTAGGGGGTTGGTTCTTTGAAAAACGACTATAGCAATAACGAACAATATGAATATAAAATTCGCAAATTAAAAGTTTTCTAGTAAAATGTGTTTGATAGATTTTGAAGAAGGTTCATGTATGTGAAAGATGTAACTAATATTAGGTGGCGCTTTTTAAAAAACTGTTTCCCTTCAGCTCGCGACTAGCGTCGAAAATAAAATTTGAGTAGCCAATAACTGATGCTAAAGATGATATTTCGCAGTGGAAGTTCCGCTACCCGGCGCATCCGCCATAAACGTCACCATTTGAATGTTTTTAAATATCATTATATTATTTGTATTTACATTTGGATCGACTTCTGGTTTCATTCTTACCGAGAACCAAGGTGACATTTTTTATACGACTAAAACCTAATTCATTTTGAAAAACTAAAATGCTTATATTCCAATACTTCATATATACTGTTGAAAAAATAATAAGATCTTCGCCTTAAAGAAGCCGCAAAAAAGGAAGAAGAATTTTAGTGGTAGCATCGTGACTTCAGCACTTCAACTTACATAAAGTTTGTTGATAATTGAAATTTAAACATTTTAATTCATCAATCACACAAATACCAATTATTAAAACTCAGTTATGAAAATGTTTAACATCAAATATATTTTATTATTTTGACAAATAAAATGAATGGTGAAGCAAGGAATTTTTTGGTTTGAATATTAGTATGCTTCGAATATTTGAGATGGTCAATTAAATTGACGCTTTTTATATTTCATGAAATAGATTGTTTGTTTGTATGTTGCAAAAGTTTTGTTTTATTATTTCATTTTAGCAAGCAATTTCGTTCTACAAATTATGTTTTAATCGGTTCACTGCTAAACAATAAAATTGTACAAAAATAATGAAACACATAAACACAAGGCAACGGTATTGCCTAAAGAAACATGTTAACGTTTAGATGCAACAAACAAATCACATAATAATACTGTTTAACGTATCAAAGAGTAACATTAAAATTATGCAATTATTATCAGTTAAAATTCTATAACTTCTTATTGGAGTTGGTAGTAACAATAGGAAACCACTTTTTTTAATTTTATTGTTATTATTATTGTGTCTTTATCAAACTCTTGACTGGAACCTTCGCCACTGTACTAACACACAATAACGCGTTTTACCACAAACCGAAACTCAATTTTACGTACTCAACGCGCGTTTCCCCAACCAAGTTGTCATCTTCAGGAGAAGATTAAAACTAAACTTAATAACAAATGCTCTCTATATATATATACACATCGGGAAGTGGGAGAGGGGATTACGCACTGTTCACGCAGCCAATCAGCGCGTATAATGGGCTAAATGGGATCGGACCTCTGTCCTTGTTCAGTGCCTTATTCCCTCTCTTAACAATTTGTAAGCTACTTTGTTTCTTTCATATTCAGGTCGGGAAATTTTGGCGCTGGCCTCGTATGTTTACTCTGTACGCTGACCAGATTGAAATTGGTAATCTAATCTTATCTAATTATTTATTTATTAGGGACAAAATCTTTTTTTTTTCCTTTTCCTTTTCTAGTGTTTTTGATTCTACTATAATTTAAAAAAAAATCTTCGAGGCTAATATTTGGTATGGTTTTAAGCTGCAAAGCAGTTTATGGTTTAACTGGTTTATGCTTGGGAAATATTCATGATGTATGTATGTATGTATTCAACTGTATTCATGGTCTTCGTAGGTGAACTTGTATGATATATATGTATATATGTTTTTGTCGCACTCATGGAGTGTCAACAATCAGAAATAATTGTTCTTAACCTTTTTTTGTAATTAAGTGTTATTTTTATATAAAAACGACCCCTAAAATAAAGTAGCGATTTTGTTGTAAAAGTAGTAAGTTTTTTTATTGGTAGTATTAAGACTTGAGAATTTTTAAGCTAATTTATGACCTTGAAAACGATTTAAAGCCTCACCTAATACGGGAATGAGGTTGACGAACGTCCTTGGCAAGTTGTCGTACAAGTAGTCCAAAGCTCTGGCGAGCTTCCTCGCGTGACTCCACGCGGAAGCTTCGTCCTTATCGTAGCACTGAGCCGAGCAGATGTCGTTGGCGCCGAAAAACACCGTCACCATTTTCCAGTCTTCGGCCATGTTGACGCGCGGATCGCTCTTCATCTTGTTAACCAAGATTTTCGCTTGTCTGAGGGCGTCCGCATCTGCCGCCACTGGAAACGCGACGTTCATTTTCGCTTTCGACGAGAGGAATTCGCCGGTACCGGTCGAATAGCCAGTCAGATTCGGGTTGAATTCCTTCAGAATGTTGGGAAGGGTCAAGTGCTCCCGCCAGGTACCTTCGCCGCCTGTAAGAGGGCGCGCATTTCTTTCATATATACAGAGTGTTTTATGCGGCAATAAAACTAGGGTCCGGTAGCTTTTAAAGGGCAGAACAGACGGTCTCACAAAGGTTTGGGTAATAATATAAGGTGAAACTCTGTATTACGAACAAAATTTGTTGTACTATTAGGTCGCCATTCAAAGCTATGTAATAATCCACTCTGTATACCAAATGAAAAAAGGGCACATCAGGTATGGTCTGTTTTAACGGAATCTTTTAGAATTCGGAATATCTAGAAAAAATTAGGATTTACAGAGAACAGCAAAGGTCGATTATTTACTTGGATGAAACCTGGTTCGACATTTACGATACCCCGGAAAAGGGTTGGGTTGACTCGACTGATAAGTGTAAAACAAACGCGCCATCAAAAATAGGAAAAGAATAACTATTTTCCATGCTGGCTCTAAAGATGGTTGGATTCCTTCTTTTAGATTTAAACATAAATACAGACATAAATAAATAAATATTGTTTAGTATCTTTTCTCACAAAACCCCAAATAATTAAATTCTAAGCAAAGTGCGGCCCTGTTCGGCCATATTTCATTCTTACAGCTTGCCCGGGTCTTTCCTTAATTCGTATCAGTTAGTTACTTTCTTATATCTATGAACAAACTTTAACCATCGTTATTGTTGAACATTTGTTATTGTTTATATTTGTTAACATTTACTTTTTGCCAATAAATTAATAAAATAAAAGCCCCAGTGGAAATACCTACCGGCGCACCATGATACGCCCCTGTTTTCGATCATGGTGCCCAAAGCATACTCTTCGAGGGCACCATTTCCAGCAACCAATGAATCCCCAAGAGCACCGATAACGTCTATGTCGCCAGGTCTGAGCTTGTGAACGCTGGTGGGTTTGCGATCACTCCTGCCCATTCCAGCTCTCACTGACTCCTTACAAGGGAACGGGACGCTCTTGGGAAACGACCTTTGCACTCTGGCGTTACTCCGTAAAGGAAATTGGATGATGAAGTTACCGATGCCGTCCTGTAAGGAGAATTAATATAAATATACATTAACTCCTGGACAAAACCCTATCTCATTAATTTTGCCACATTTTTTATGATATTTTTTTGTGAAATTATGGTCCAATTTGAGTGATTTTTTTATTGTAGATTGGTTCCTTTACAATGTCATAGTTTTAGCTAGTAATGATAAAAAGTTTGTTTTGCTAAATGTTATGCGTTTTTCCGAAATTTCGTATCGCCCTGTGTAATATACTAGCAACCGAAACAACAGTTTAGTGTTATAGATTTTAGAAATCAATACGCCATTTTTAAATGTTTATACATCTACGTTATACATTATTGTACATCTACATTACTATATTATACATTATTAAACATGTACATAATTACATTATTTATCCAGAAGAAGTTCTGAAAAAATATAAAAAGGTTATGTATGGAGTTAATATGATTCAAAAAGGACTGCAGTTGTCTTTCCGTTTCAGTGAAACAAGCTAAAACATAATCTCCTTTACTCAGAGGATGTTTATGTACGATATTTTCTATATTGTCCATGAAAATTTCTGCAAGTAGTGGACCAAGTGGGTTTCCCATCTTTAGCAATGTAAAATTAAAAAATAAAAATAATTTTGATCTGAACAAAGTATTAAACTACCTAGCGAGGCATTATGATATTCTAAAATTTTTATTTATCTTATTAGCAAATCCCGTTTGTGTAATTTAATTAAAGAATATAGCTTTGGAGGTTAAGGATTCATGATTATTAGTTGGTATTATTGCATTTTTGAAACACAGCGACTAGGTAGACGCTGCTAATTGATACCTCGCGCGGTTTAGCAAAACAAGTAAGCTCGTGGACGACGGCATTCATAATTTCTTGTATTTACATAC
The DNA here is from genome assembly GCF_029955315.1 of Cylas formicarius. Classification (NCBI taxonomy): domain Eukaryota; kingdom Metazoa; phylum Arthropoda; class Insecta; order Coleoptera; family Brentidae; genus Cylas; species Cylas formicarius. The sequence continues at coordinate 2,270,138 of NW_026844334.1, read as the reverse complement.
GGACTACTTGCTGCAATTGTCACAAATACCGCGTCCCATCCTACCGACGGCCCATAGACGAAAAGAAAGCAACCACGTCCATTAGGCGGTCGTGGTGAGTTAGTAATGCGTCGCAGGTGTGCCACATACGGGGGCTAAATGAAAAGTAACCAAAACGATTGACGTTTGTCTCTTTTGTCTCTAACATTTCGGGCGAATGGACTTGTTTCCGTTAAGGGTAAAAAATTTCATATGAAAGTATGACCTAAGGGTCTTAACTTTTCAGACACAGGGTGATAAAGTTGCCAAATATAAAATGAAAATTTTTAATATCTGTACTTTGTGTACTGTTTAGTCTACTACAATTTTTTTAAAATACGCCAGTATTCTCACAAACTTCAATCATTTCGCGCCTTACTAAAATGAATGCAAATGTCATTAATGCAATTCAGTGGCGTGGAACTTACTGTCTGTGTATTAAAAAAAATTGTGCTGCGCTAAATAATGCGTCTTGATAGATAGTACGTGTGCGCCAAATTTCATTAAAATATCTAAAGTTTACTATTTAAAAAACACCCCGTATAGGTTTTAGTTTTCGTATCGCCCCCGTATAAGCCCACAAACAAAATCGAGAGACGGATATACAAGACGGCAAACATCGTAACCGAACCGCTTAAATTATGCAAAGCACAAACATCGTTTTAAGTTGGCAAACAAGCATCGGTATTGCTAAGATAATGCAATGGAACCAATCGTATATGATCCCCGACTTCCATTGTTGAAAAAGAAAGTTCTTAAAACCGTTCGCGGATATTAATTTTTTACGTGAGCGGTTTTTCCGATTAAGTCGAAGCATTGCTGCCTATTGACTTACCCACGGGTTTCCGATTAGCAAGTCCTGGAAGCTCTTGGGCTTGGACGTTAGTTGTCCGGCGATGTTGCCGCTCCTAAGCGCGAAGGAGAAACATAGAAATCTCGCAACGGTGTTCGCAAAGTTTGCCATGGTCCATGTTCGAGCGTGTAGCCAACATCACTATCGCAGTGCGTCTTTTAATCTTTAAATAGATCGAAGTAAAACTACTGCTACCAAAGTCCATAAAATTCCATAATTACTGTGGGTCGATTTTAATGAAGCCCTATTTTCTAAAATCTTTTTTTATTGCGACGAACACGAACACAAACACATCCTGTCCCTTATATCTGAGTATATAAAACTAACAGTGCTGAAAATTCGTTTTACTGACATTGAGGAAGCAGTTACACACAAGTTTTTTATTGGCAGCTCTTTCGCAATTTCTGGCTCATTCTTTAGTGATGTCCACCATTGTGTTCGATTTACGTTTTTTATTATTTAACCCGAACACTTATATTTTTTTACTGTGGACAAATTGGATAAATTGAGATCACGTGAAGTGGACCACTTGTGATGGGAAATTGATCCCCCAAACAATTTTTTAATATGTTGATTTTAACAACTTTTTTTTTATAATGAAAACTTTAAGCACTTTTAATTAAAAAATGGATTACAAAACAACCGTAAGAGATAAGAGATAAAAGAGAAATAAAATGAAATTTTCAGTCAACAAAAAATTATTTTTTTATTTTCGTATTGTTAACCAACTTTTAAGTTAACAACTAAAAATTTAACTGATTTCTTTCTAAAAAAATCATGTTGTTTTTGTTGGTCACATGCTTTATTTTGAACACCCTGTAACATCAAATTTAAATTCTGTTGCAAATTTGAAATATGCGTGATGTTAAAACTTTAAAACTTTTCCAAATATGAAAGCTTCTTTTTTTTAATTAAAATATTGGAAAAACTATTGGGTTTAGGTATATAATAATATTTATAAAAAAGTTGAAGAATTTTAGATGAATTAAAAACAAAATTTATAAATAGAGGGTCCCACTTAAATGTATGTTTTATTTGTCTAGCATTTTTGAGCCACCCCGTACAATCACGCAATCCTAACAGCTTTTGTTTTTACCATTTTCTCATAATTTGAACCTTACCGTATCACTGACTCATCCTGTCTAAAACGCGTGGATTCAAAATGGTCATTTTATCTAAAAATTTCCGAAAAACTTATGTAAATTTCCTCAAAATTTCACTATCACGCTTTTTTTGCACCAAAAAAAAAAAAAAAATAGAACGGAAAAAATCCATTACGACAGTTAAGGATATAATTTTCCAAAATTTGGTAGTCGTAAAAGTGCTGCCAAAATCAAAATGATAATGTGCATTTACCCCAGCTTAGTAACTGCACGTGAGTGTATCTATTAAATATTTACCCTTGCATAAGTTTGAATTTTTACGTAAAATTAATCGAAATGGTTGCCATGTTTTGTTTTCATTTTATCTTGATTTTTTCTTGTTTAACAAAGGCCCTTCATATTATTGTGAGTTTGAGAGTTAACCACGAGTTTGAAATTTTCCACGTAAATAACTTGGTTATTTTCGTTACAAAGGAAACGAGGAATATTGCGAGTCAGGTTTTCGCTACGCGAGAGACTTTTCCGTCTACCGTAAAATTGGAAAACATATCGGTATTTGCACTCAAAATAAACCCTCCGAACGCGAAACTACCTTTCGCTAGAATACGAACGTTAAGTAAATAAAACCTCACCCATAATATCGTGGCTGATATCCGACTGTAATTCGCTTTAAACTAAGCTTAACTTCGACTCTCGTCAACTGACCATAGATTTCAATTAAAATTTTTAAGCTTATCACGCGCGTACGGGGGGAAAGTGGGCTCGGCGGTCAAACATTGCGAAAATGTATTGTCGTACGGGCCCATTAACGAAATTTTTTTTCCATAATTGCCCATGCTGATGTTTAAATTTCGATATTGGGCAAGCGGCGGCGAATAAATTTTCTTTCTGTGACCATTTCCAACGTTTTCGAAAACTGTTACACTCGACGGGTCGGATAAAGTCAGCGGTGTTGACAAATTTCGGTACTGAAAACTCTAAATTGGGGTACGATCTTTTTATTTTCGTCAAAAGATCATAAATAACATCTGAAATGAACATGACATTAAAAAAGATCCTAAAAAATGTTGAACGCGACTTAAAAACAAGATTTCTTTCGAAAAATCGTCACTGGGTGGGGTAAGTTTAGTAGCGCGTTACAGTTACAGCAAATATCGGGAAATATTAAAATTTGCACAAATAATAACGTTGTCGAATGATATTTTTTCAAATATCTCGCGCCCCGTATAATTGACGACACCTGAAACTCTCTCACGACACGGTTTACGATACTGTTCAAATAAAATTATCCCATTTTTAACGGGTTTTCATTTATCGCCAATAATTTACCCACAAAAACGGAAATTTTAACGATATGTTAGATCTCTTGGTCATAAACGACACACCCTGTATATGATACAATCATCGTTCGAAGTAGAGATTATAGCCTTGGATTTTCCACGCGTCCTGGTTCAAGAATTTTTGAAAAATATTAAATGGTTTTCGAGAAAATAAGTTTTTTCTGAAACCATGACATGCGACGTAATAATCAATGAGGTCATCTCTCTTGACAGCCCCCCAAATAACTATTTCAATATGCTAAATTTGAAGTTGATATTTGCAAATTTAGGACACTTAACACATTTCTCATTAAGCACGGAATATCGGGAACATCCTGTACAATAGGTGAAAACTTTAAATACAAAACTTTTTGCTGTCTATGCGGGCTATATCTCAATACAAAAGAAAGTGAGGTCTGAATCATAGTCTTTCAGTTATAGCCAATTTTCAATAATAGGGGGGCCCATTTTTCAGTTTTTTTGAATTTGCGGCGCACCCTGTATATTTTTCAAAAATTGTCAAGAATAAAAGTTTATAGAGCCGTATCTGCTGCTTCTACTGATTCAAGAATTCTTTCGGTCACGCAAACAATTTTTGAAAAATGATGTTTTTTGTAGACCCTTGCACGCGTGATTTTTTATATTTTTAGAATACTTCCCTACCCCCCAGCCTCCCCATTTTCAATAGGTTCCGTCATGGAGCAAAGCTGCATATATGTGCCACATATGAAATCGATTGCTTCAAATTTCGGACACTTATCGTGTTCATAGCAAGGTCCAAAAAACAGTCGAAAATCACGAAAAAAAGATGGATACCGGCTTCGGATCAGACAAGAAAATTTTTTTTTTTCGACGGTGATCGTTTCTGTACCAACGGCGATCCCGTAGGACTTACCGTTACCGAAATATAAAATTTGTATACGAGCGCAGATACTTTCGAAAATTCCATTTCATCGCTTTAAGGATAGCAGGAGAGTAATACATTTGAAATCTTTATTGACATTTGCGTCCTCAAAAGTTGACAGCCGATTACGCTATCTTCGAAGTCAAAAGCCCTGTACTGCCGTGGAAGTACCTCTTCTTTCGATTGGACCCATTCGTGTGATCCTCAGATCAGCCCCCTAGGAAAGACTTATGCTTTAGAGAAAGTCCAAGGATAAATACCTGGAAATACTTAAAGGGTTTGTGTTGACCTTAATGTCTAAAGATCTCCGGCTGGTCCGCAAGGACCTTGGCAATCGATTTTTACCTCTGGGACCGTACTCTAAGCCTGGGGAAGAATTAAACCGTAGAAATCAAACAAAAAAAAATGAAGGAGAAGAAAACTTTATTATAATTAATTTATAAATACGGTGTAGGTATAAAAGAATTTAACATTAAAAGCTGTCGCGTCTTTCGCTGGGCGCCACGTAGGTGGCGGTAGTGGTTCTTCTTCTGTTCGTCGACGTCTTTTTGAAACTCCATCCGTACTTCTGATCGAGGTGGATGTCGAGCTTTCTGAGCGCGTTTCTGATCTCGCCGTGTACTTCGCGATTAGCGTAGCAGAACAAAACCGCCACGAATATGCCCTGAAGCGCCTCCATCGAATACCTGAAGTAGTCGTAGACGTCTTCCGCTAGGCAACTCTCGTCCACTACCACCTTCTTGGCTGTGATGAATATGTGAAGTCCAAACAAGGGTATCAGGAACAAGGTCGCCCTAAACGCTGCCCTGGAAGCGACATAAATAGTGGGTCTCTATTTAAAGGAAATTAAAATAGGAACAAATCGATTAAAACTCACTTGGTTTGTCTCGTCGGTCCGCCCTGCTTCATCTTCGAGATCATCACTCGGATAATATCTAGTAGGAGCCCGGAGTTGATCAGCAGTATCACTATTCTCAAACCGTCCACCGCCCATTGCTCGTTGTGTCTATCTACCATCCAACAGTCCACTCTGCCGTTGATCCCGACTATCGTTGCCCATATTATAGATGGCACCAGTGTCAAAACTAATATAAAAAAACAGTTGTACCATAAGTATCAGACTAATGAGAGTACTAGGAATTCAATTAGAAGAAGAGATACTTCCTTCAGACCATTTAATAAAGTACTGAGGAAAAATGTGAACGAATAATGGATGAATAAAAATTGAGCTCATTGGAGGAAGATATTTTCTTCGCGAGCACAAAAGAAAAAAAAGGTTTTGAGAGCACGAGAGGTAGATAAAAAAGGATGTCGCTTAAAGTTACAGAAATAATTGATCTCGTATAAGGAGTTTAATTGGAAGAAAACCTATTTCACTAAAATGGTGTGAGAGTACAATGGATCAATGGGAAAAGCTACAGCTGAAGCTATAAAAATGCAAACCATTAGGATATGCTAGTACTAGAATTTTATAAGCTCAATCAGAGGAAAAGATACTTCTTCAAGAGCACAGGACCTCCTGAACAGCTGCACATCGTTAGGATTAGAGGACTGAGGGTACTACAGTATTGGGACCTTAATTTGAGAAAAACGTACCTTCATGAGAGCACAAAAGTGAAGAAGAAAAGTGACGACTAAGAATATTAAGAGTACATTTTTACAAATGACACTTCCTGAAGTCAAAGTGGTGAACAAAGATGTAAAGACATAATCGATCAATATAAAAAGGAGCTCTCTTGAAGTTACCGGAATAATTGACTTGCTAAAGAGCTGCACACTTATAGGTCCAGATGAGTGAAAGTATTAGAGCACTAGGAACTCATTATAGGAAAGGATATTTCATCAGGAGTGCGCAAAATGTTGGGGCATAATGGATCAATAAGAAAAGCAGCTTATCTAACCACCATGGGAATCATAGGATTGAGAGTACAATCCTGTACGGTATTTGGAGTTTAATTTAAGGAAAAAATACTACCTCGGGAACACAGAACTTCAGACAGATGGGACTAAGTGCATTAGAAATCATAGAAATCATACGAGGATATAATTGATCGATAGGACAAGGAGCTGATCTGAAGCTACAGGAATAATTGCCCTCCACGCCATTAGGATCAGACGACTGAGAGTACTACAGTACTAGATTCAATTGCAGGAAAAGATATTTCTTCGAGAGAGCACAGGAGTGAAGAAAGATGTCAGATCATATTGGATCAATAGGAAAAGAAGATCATCTGCCGAAACTGAAATAATTGACCTCTCAATCAGCTGTGTATCATTAGGATCAGAGAATTAAAAGGTGCTTAGAGTATTAAGAAGCTGAATTTGAGGATAAGAAATTTCCTCAAGGGCACAGAAGAGAGAAAAATAAGGACTAAGAGTACTAGACCATTAGGAGCTCAATTTGAAAAAGGATAAGTATTGTTAGTCCTCGAAAAAATGGTGGCGAAGAAAGATGTGAGGGAATAACGAATCCGTAGGAAAAATTGCAAACTACAAGAATAATCGACCTCCACACCACTGAGATGAGACGAGTAAGGGTACGAGAGCACTATGAACTCAATTGGAGGAAAATATGTTTCCTGGAGAGAGCAGTGAAGAAAGATGTGGGGCCATAATGTGTTGATAGAAACAATATGTCATCTGCGGATACAGAAATAATTGACCTTCTAACCAACTGTGTACCAGTAGAAGCAAAGGATTGAGTGTACGAGAGTATTAGAAGCTTAATTTGAGGAAAATATACTTTCGCGAGAGCGCTACGAATACTACAGGATTAGGAGCTTCATTTGAGCAAAGAAAGCTGCAGACATAATTGACCTCAAAATACTCACTCAGCACAACGAGGTACAAATGCAAGCGTCTCGGCTCCTTGGCAAACGACCTGACAATGGCGGCGTGCAAATAATAGCCGTCTACGAACATGCACGCGTAGATGGAGTTGGTGGCGGCGCTGACAAAGAACGCCAAAACCCTGCAACCCACCGTGTTCCTCTCCATGACGTGATTGCTGATCGCGTTCGACTGCAACGCGTCGATTAGCACCAAGTCCTTTGCCAAGATGGTCAGGACGTTGCGGACAACTATGGCGATCAGCAGGTTACGATGGAGGATCACCCTGGTCGTCTCGCGAAACGTCGAAAAGGCGAAAAAGATCGCGATGGCGGGCAGAGAACAACCGATGCAGACGTACAGGAAGATCACGTGGAAGGAATAGCGTTTGAGGTAGACGGGAGCTATCGCGCATGTGCTGTAGTCCGTCTGTTGGTTCCATTCGGCTAGGCCGGTCGAGGAGTTCCAGAGACAGTCTTTTCTGCTTTCCACTGTGGAATAGTCCAGAAGTTGAAAAAATAAAAACGATTCTCGGTTATTTTTTAAGATAGAAAGTTGAGATTTACGAGAGGCTTTCAAGGTTTTTGGGATATAGGGCGAAATCCAGGACTATTGATTTTGGGACCACCCTCCTATCTCCGTTGTCTTTTAAATTATTGAAGACCTTGAAATAACGTTCTTGTAGGATTTTTTCCGTGAAATCCAGTGGCGTAGTTTGTTTTTACTTAATTTGTTATGAAACAAACATTTTTTTTTCAAATGGAATGCTCTGTATATTATTTTTTACTTTAATTGTAAATGTTCAGAAATAGATATTAGTATAATTTTTTTTCACATTTTATTTTATTTGTAGCAGCAGGCTATGATTAATCTGTTAAAAACAATATCTAAGTAAACAATTGGTAACACACACACATTTAAATGTGTTTTATAGGTTATGAACTAATATTTTTAATAATTTTAATTCATACGATTTAACATTGTATCTAAAGAATATTAACATAATTTTATACCTAAAACTGTTGTTCAAATTGGAAACCATTTTCTCGAATTCAGAACTAGCGCATTTTCTTATTTTTCTTAATGGCATTTAAAAGAATTATTGACTTTTTTGTCTTTTTGTAACAGATTCGTATCGGTTCGCATAAAAAGAAATCAAAAACTTAAAGATACGGAGATCATTGGGGCCATGTTACACGGTTGTCGCCTCTCTGGATATCTGGATATAAACAACACACATTTCTATAATATAAAAATTATATTGACTGTATTCCTTTAAAAACCTTACCTGTGGTAATATAATTCCAAAACTTCTTGGCCATTTTCAGACACTGCCATTATGATAGAAATCTAATTAAAATGAAATAACACAGAAAGAACAAATGGACAGGTAATAATAATATAATTAAAAACTGATAGTCTCCTAAGTTCTTGTCACATTTGCTTATTTGTCTTTAATATCCACTTAACATTATAATAACATAATACGAATTTTAATAAGGCATTATTATTTTTAAAAATATATGTTTTCATCCTCTTGTATAGTATTGACTGCTTGGATGTATCTTATTTTTGGTTGATTTAGTTGATTTACTATTGCCTACTGATACAAATAAAGTAAAAAATGAAAAAAAAAGGAATTTTGAACTTAATTTTCCAAACAACTTTATACTAATATATATTTTTGAAAAGCTTAAATGATTTACAATTAATGCAAAGACACGGTGTTGTCGAAACAATTGTCATGTCATAATATATAATTTCGTGAAAATCTGAACTTTTAGTTCTTATTTATTTTGATTAATGTAAAAAATGATATTTAAGATATTCAGTTTAAAGAAGAATATACGTTTGCTTCATAATTAAAAACGGTTAGAGCAAGTAAAAAACAAACTACGTCACTGGATTCCGAGGAAGAAAACCTATATGAACGTTTTTTAAAATCTTTAATTTCACGGCATCTTTAATTTCACAAAAACGTAGCACAGTGGCGCAGTTTTAAAAAAGCACTTCTCATTAAGCTATTTTCCCGTGTCTCTTTCTCTTGTCCATCTCCCTGCCGTCCTCTACATAAGTGAATACATTGAGTTATTTATTACAGTTCTTTTTTCTACACGTATAATTTGTAATTCAGAATAATAAACTTTTTTATTACTAATTGAAACAAATATCAAGTAGGGAGTCACAGAATTTAAACCCCAAATAACACGGCAGTATGCATAAAACAATAAATCACCATTAAATGTAAACGTCATAATAGTAATCAAAATGTCTATTTTCTTAACCGCACTATCGAGACTTTTTATTACGCCATATTAATGATGCTTACTCGATAAAAATATTTACGGCCCATGCGTAAAATTGCATAGTCGCTGTACGCGGTGTATTTAAACTTATGCTAATAAGACCCGTTTCTAAAATAATTCAGATTACTTTTTTCACTAGAAAGGCCAAAAGTTGATGTTGGTAATATATGCCGCATATTTTTTATACTATGGTGATATTTTTTGATAGAATCGACGTTCTTGCAGATCGATTCGACGTCGATAAAAAACGTTTTTTGTTGTTTTTTCTCTGTTCTCTGTTCTGCGTAATGGACATACAGGAAATGTTTGAAGTTGGACAACATTCAAACGGTACTAGGCGACCCGGATTTTTTTTTTAAATATAGTTAAGGAAAAAATATACAGGGTGTCCCAGTTAGGGGCAAAAATCTGAAAATTGCCATTTTCCGTTATTGATGCAATTTGTGCATTGTGCAATTTTGGCCGTTTCACCATTTCTGGACTTCCGGTATGGCAATAATGGCCGCATAACTTTTCTAAAATAACGACTGAATACAATTTGCTAGCGTAGAGTTTAATGACCCTACCAATAGATATTTTCCGTGATATTTAAATCTAAAATCACTTTCTGCATTACGAAGATTACCTGTAATATGCAAGTCATATATGGATCCGATAGAATTGGAAATTACACTTATTAGAGAAGTTTAAAGTTTAATGAGATAGTTTATCCTCATACACGCCATAAATTTGCTTTTCCCAAAGTTAATAATTGTTGTCGCACGTCGATCAAACCACAATTTTAAAACACTGATATCACGTTCTCCAGGAGTCTCTATGTAATATCGCTACAGCATCATCCGTGAAGTGTCCAAATATGTGCGAAATCAAACCTATCTTTTTTTAAATGAAGCACGCTGTATTTTATACCATTAATGGATACTCTCTTCTATAGTGGATCTCCCAATGTCGCGCGATTTAGTAGTTTTATATTGTTTCTTTTAGTTTCATCTATAATGTTTGTATTCAACAGTTTTCTCTACTTTTTCGACACAGTATTTGGACACCTTGTTTATAAATAAGACACAAGCTGAAAAGGCGATTGAAAAAAATTTCAAGTACAAGATAATGATTGACAGAACTGACTTCTGAACACTATATTGACTTTGGACATGAAAGTTTCTAGCGATTTTTTTTTATATTTCAAGTCGAAATCTAGCCGATCTTTATATTTTTATATGTTTATATTTTTTTATAGCTTTATATTTTTCTCTACGAGTTAAGTTTCCAGATTCGTCGGCGTTATTATTCTCCTGGTGGGACAATAAAAGAAAATCAAGAGAAGTGATAAGATAACCAGCCATTATTAGATTCCATCAAATAGAATTAAAAGGCAATTGTGTATTGTTTTTGTTGATTATTTAATTCTTTCATTGCAGTATTTGCATGACAGTCGAATCAATGCAAGCAAATGTTTTGTTAATTTCCTATTATTTAACTGTAACTTAAATTACGAAAGTAAATATATATAATAAATGTACATTGTGCATTTTGACACTAATTTCGAACTCCGTCTTTCAGATCTTCCACTGAATTTAATTTTTTAACATAAAATATGCTACAAGATTGATTTATAATCAGCTAGGTCGTCAGACCTGACACCCTTGGACTTTTTTCTTGTAAAATTTATTAGTTCTTTTCTGAATGAACCGTTTATATCTTGGGGTTATATGAAATGCCTTAGGACCATAACTTTAGCAAAAATCACAATTCTTGGAAACAGAACAATAAATGCGAATTGCCTAATATAAAAAAAAACTTAATTAAATTTGATTAAATTTGTTATTCGCAATAAAAAAATAATTTTTATGCTTTTTATTGTTTTGTTTTTTTTTATTATTTTTTTTTAAATCTACCTCTTATGCATGCATTAATTTTATTTATTATATTTAGATTTATTGTTTTCTTGACTGAAAAAAATAAATAAAAACTGGAAGTTCAGATTTTCACGAAATTATATATTATGACATGACATGACATGTTAATTAACAAATTAACAAAATGAGACATTCAAATGTATTGCTTAACGATCATTTAGATTTAAATACCTCTCCTTTATTAAACTTAACGACTTAACGACATTAATTAAGGTTTAATGGTCATTTTTCGGTATATATAGTAGCAGGTAGTTTGTAAATATTAGATTTGCATCCTAACACCCCTGTAATTTCTTACTTAAATTAAATAAAAGTTAAATAATAGAAAAGCAATTAAACGTTTGTAAGCATTCATTTGGCTCTCTTGAAAAAATCGACTAATTAAATGTTTGTAAAATTGGTATGCGAATAGAAGGTGAAAAGACCTTTAAAAAGAGGTACCACACGACCCCTCTTACAAAAAGAAAAATTTTTAAAATGGCGCCCTGCTCTCGTTTTGACATTTTAAGCATCCAGGAGCCATAATATTTTCTAAGGTTTTAAAGATATCATGTCGTCCATTGCTAAATCATCGCGGTTGACGTTCACTTTAATCTTTGTCAAACATGTTCATACCTACATGCGCATACTCCGTCTGGATTCTGGTAGGCTTGGCTGCTACACGTTATCAATCTCGTCGTGTTGACCTTCGTCCTGGGGAAGCAAGACCAAGCGTCCCAAACCACAGGGCAGTACTCGGCGGCTAAAAGGAATTTATATTATTTTTAATACTCAGGACCGGATAAAATGCAATACATTTTATATCTGCTTGGTACAAAACATGCATTTTTTCCAATAATTGCATCGCTGGACTGGAGCCTCGATTATAATAAGAACATGCTTATTTAAATTAAAAATAAAACATCATATTTTGTATATCGAAAAACTAAACAAATGAAAATTCTCCCCAAAATCCTTAAGCCGTGCGGGATTTACCCTGCGAAATATTGCAGAAAATGACTTTATCAAATGTTTAAAGGAATTGCTAACCTACATAACACAAAAAATTTTAAAGCACTTAGTCTTATTATTTTCGACATTTTCCCCTTTTTTGTTATTTATTTTATTTATTTTTATTGCTTCGAAGCTTATAGATAGGAAAAAAAAATTCAGATGTTTTTTAAAAGCACTTCAAAAATGTAAAATCTTTGGCCTATTTGCATTGCTTCCAACCGATTGGAAAAACTCAACAATTTGATTGTCATCAGACAGTGTTCCGACAGAGAAATTCATACTCCTTTTATCGAATGCTGCAAAATATATGCTTAAATGAAAACCGATTGAAATGATTTAATTCATCAATTTATTACAAAAATAAAATACCCTGTCACTGTAAGATTTTTGTGTTATAGATTTAAGGGTTTTTTTGTTTCATTCATGTCTGTTCAAATAGGTCTGTGGTGCAGGTAAAAAAATAAAGAAATTCTGGAGAACTGGATTCATTATAAAGACTTGGTTCTGGGTTTATTTAAAATTAGGTAGGACTCGTTATAGGAAAGGCACCTAATATGAGCTTGGCGCCTATTACGCGACACCATATTTTTCCCCATCTAACGGTCGCCATCTTGCGATGGCGTCATAAATTAATGCACCACAAGGTGAAGTAGGACATCAGCCGGAATTGGTTTTAGTTGCTGTCAAAATACGGCACGTTTTATGAATTGGTGCATTATCAAAGTTTTTTTCGTGTTCCGTTGGAGGCGAGTTTTTCTATAAAATGTAGGTTTTGATTTGTGAAAGGTGCTTTATTGTTGTAAATAAATAAAACGCGTACAAACTTATGTGATGTTCGGAAAAAAAATATATAAGTAATTTCTCCATAAGATTCCTAATATGATATACAACAAGAATCTTAATATGAGATATATTAGGACCGCTCTTAGTTTTTTGCAAATTTAAGTAACTATTTTTTTGCATATGCATAAGAAGACAGTGAGATAAGTTTGATGTCTGTATAATACCTTTGCTGTCAAGTTTGCCAATTTATCAAAAAAAGTGACACATTTATTTTGATGTGGCTTCGATAAAAGCTTGCTCATTCCATCCGTTAAGCTTTCTAAACAACATTTTTTATTTTCCGAACCACTGGACGATAACGAAGGACAACAGAAGTGCAGAGGATCTTGTAAAAGTATTTTTGAGAGAAAGTATATTGTCAAGCATATGGCGTTTCGGTTAGCAATTAAAAATAGTTCAAAGCATCCTCTAAGTGGTGGAAATGGAAATATCAAAAAAAACTAAAAAAAAACTAAAAAAAAAATGGTGATGCTGTAATATATTTTCAATACATTGTCTTTAAAACAAGTAGTATCATGTGTTTACTATTTAAAAAATAACTAATATTGCCACAAGTGACATACGGATCATTTTGATTATGTCATTATACGTGACAGCACAATTGGTCAGACTGAAGTTTATCTAGATCACAACTGCAGCAATTTTGAAGAAGGATTTATGAGGTCTCTTCTAGTCTAAAGTTCTGTGGCCTTACTGCTGACGATGTTCTCTCCCGTCATCGCGTTCGAGCAGCAATGTTCCGCCTCTTCGCAACATTTGACGAAGTTGTCGAACAAGGAATCTGACTTGAAAGATCGTCTGAGGAGCGCCGCGGACCTGGCGTCCTTATAATCGAACGAAAACACTTCCGAACCGTTGACGGCGACGGGGACATCAAAAGTGAGGTTAAGACGGTCGCAGCTGGCCGGCACCACCACGTACTTGTACTTGAAGTTGAGCCTGAACTCGTTCGTGTAGTTGTAGCAGTAGAAACCGGCGTAGTGGTTCCACTTGACTTGGGAAATTTGCGAGCCCCTCAAAGAGCAAGCCTTCGTTATGTCCTGAAAATGAAAAATCGCTGGGAACGAGAATCGATCGTAAACTTTGGGGAAAATTGACACACTCGGCAACGCCGCGCTTTGTTTTTCTCTTTGTCTACAATGGAAATTAACTTCGCACGCTTTAAGAATTACTTTATTAAATACTTGCACGGAGTAAGTCAACTTTTGAGTAAAGTTTATTATCTCATTAGTTTCAAAAGTTATGAGAAAATGATAAAGATAAAGATAAAGATAAACTAACCAATAAGGAAAAAATTGGATTACTACGCATTATAAAATAGTTCTAACTTAAAACTTAAAAATATAATAAGAAATTTTAATTTCTCTTTTAAATTTAAAGTCGATAGCTGCAAAAACATAAAACACCCTGTACAATATGCGAAAACTCTAAATAAAAAAGTATTAGCGGTCCATACGAACTATATAGTATGTGACAACTGAAGCATAGCTTTTTAGCTTTTTAGTTTTTACGACTACCGAGCACACTTTGAACATTTTTGAAACTTTTGAAGAATAAACATTTATAGAATCTGATGTTGTGGATACGTTTTTTCAAAAATTTTTTAAATCGTATCATCGAGAATTGATTTTTTTCTTGGACCCTTGGGAACGCTATTTTTTTTTAATAGTTTCCGACCCCCCAGACCTTCACTTTCAATAGGCTTTGCTACGGAGCTGGGTTCCATACTTGTGTCAAATTTCATTTCGATAGCTTGAAATTTCAGACACTTATCGTGTTTCATAGCGATATCCAAAAAGCAGTCGACAATCTAAAAAAAAGATGCACTCCGATGCCCGATTGTAGCCATTTCCTACGAGCTGACGTGTCTCACGGGCTTTTTAAAAGGGTTGCAGTCTGGACGCCGTGGCTCTAACGGTTCGATTGCTATGGCGATTTAATGCCCCATCGACAGAGAAACGGAGAACGGAGAATAAAAAATAAAGATTTTTTTTTCGACGCTGATCATTTTTATACCAATGGGGGTCACGTTGCTGACATATAAGTTCCGCAAAGCAAGCAAATTTACTATAAAAATGACTACAGTTAATAATCACTAGGAAACATGATTTTAACCATATAAAGAGCAAAAATTATGTTTTTATAAGTGTTTTAAGTTAGATCTATTTTATGATGCGCAGTAATCAAATTTTTCCTTATTGCTTCGTCGCGCTTTTGTGAGCCACCCCGTATACTTTATAATAATTTTAAACTGTGGGCCATAACAATCTTCATTATTTTCTCATAACTTTGGAAACGAATGAGATAATAAACTTTACTCCATATGACAATTATTTTTTTTTACAGTTAATGTTAAAAAATACCACCCATTTGAGCACCATTTTCCTGAACACATTTCTCATACACTCTAATTGTATGATGTCTTGCATTTGGTAACGTTTCCGGATTGTCACTAAACTGATTGATCCACGACATTATTACAAGGAGTTTTGTGCACGTTAATTTTTATGTGTCCCACTATACATTAATTGAATGGTACCCCTAGGTTTTTATTTCGCGTATTTGTCTAGGCTTATTTAAATACTAATATCGCATATTGTGTCTATTATAGCCCTTTCTTCTAGTGAACGAACTTTTATCAGCCCATAAAATGTTTTTCAAAATTGTTATCATTTATTAATTATTATTATTCTCAATATGCCTATTTAAAAAAACTGCATCCTCCTTTGAAATAATTAATTTTTATATTTTGCGAAATTTAAATGCATTGTATTTATATTCTTTCAAAACCGATACCCGAGAAATACCTGTCTCTTCATATAGTAATAGGGGAAACTGGATGTGCTTCATAGAATCCTACTATATTTGTCTTATTTTGTTCATTTATCACTGTGTGATTCCGGCATACGTTTTTAGCATTTCGTACGTTACCGTTTCCTGCAAATTTCTTTGCCAGTCTTGGAAATATCTGTTCTGAAGGAGCTCGGCGCTTTGGATAATGTCTAATAGACTGACGAAGAGCTGTCAATATTCTTTTTTTTGTCTATTCCAACCCTTTCTTGTTGTGAACGAACTTTCATCAGTCCACAAAATGTTTTTCAAAAGATTATTATTCTCATTATGTATATTTAAAAAATCCAAAGGAAACTGCATCCTGCTTTGATTTAATTTTTAGGTTTTACGAAATTTAAATGTACATTAACCAATGCAGATACAGACGATTCCTGCTAAGTAACAGCGTAATTAATTTTGCCATTTGTAACGCTGAAAAATCATCTACGCATATACATAAAGCAGAGGTTAAGCCATTTGGCTCTTCTTCTTAGTTAAAACGCCGCCCCACGAGTGCGTTTAAATTTCGGATTAACTTCAAACGTTACGGCGCGCTACTGGATTTAAATCTGACGCCGCAAAAAAATACGCGTCAGATGCTGGTACTCGATATCCGGTTGATTAAACAGCGATTAAAGCGATAAGCCCCTTTATCCAGATTATTGTTTATTGGCCCAATATATTCCTTTTAAAATCCAATTTTAATCGTTGTGCGGTATTTGGGACGGAAAAATCGACAAAAGACAGATCTGGGAACAGCCACCTTTTGAATTCCATCAGTGGTAAACGTAAAGGTTTTCAAGACAAAGGGACGCATTGTTTTACTCGCGTCTACCCGCGGCCCACTATGGAACTTTCGCGAAATCGATGTAATTGAATCGTGCACGCGCCCTGTATAAAGTGTCTTTCACGTAGAACTCCAAAGAAAAGGCACACTTTGGTAAATTCAAACATTTGTACCGTGAGTTCAATTTATCTTGATAACATTTTAATAACGTATTGATATACGAGGTCTGTCAATTAGATTCCCGGAAAAGTGGCAACACTGCGACTCTCGTTATGCTACGGCGTTCGCGTTGTGTCATTCGAAAGAGGATTCATTTCTGCGTCAGTCTGTGCAAGTTTCGTCTCGATCGGTTGTTCAGTTCGTGTGTTACAGTACTTTGATCATCGGCGTGTTTGGACCCCTTGTCGCGAAAATGTGTGCTAAAAAAACTGAACAAAAAATAGTGATCAAATTTTTGGTCAAACGTGGTGTAAGTTCCGCGGAAATTATGAAACAGTTAACCGACGTGTACAAGGATGATTGCCTGAAAAAAACAGCTGTCTACGAGTGGGCTAAGCGGTTCAGGGAAGGCAGGGAGTCGGTGGAGGACGATTCACGTGAGGGAGCTCCCTCCACCTCTCGAACGGCACAAAACGTCGATCGCCTGCGCGTGCGTGTGCTCGGAGACCGTCGGGTAAGCCTCAGAATGTTGGAAGACGAGTTGGGTATCAACAAGGAAACCATTCGACAGATGCTACACGAGGATTTAGGGATGCGCAAGTTGTGCGCGAAAATGGTTCCCAAAGTGCTCACAGTTGAGCAGAAAGAGCTTCGTTTATCCATCTGTGAAGACATGATTTCTCGAATTGAGGAGTCTTGGGTGTTCCAGTATGACCCTGAGACCAAACGACAGAGCATGCAGTGGGTGGCAAAGGAGGGGAAGCGCCCCACAAAAGCCAGAATGTCGAAATCAAAAGTGAAATCTTTGCTCATGGCATTCTTCGATATTAATGGAGTTGTACACCACGAATACGTTCCAGCAGGTCAGACGGTCAATGGGAAGTTCTACATTGAAGTTTTGAAACGTCTGAAGGCCCGTGTGTTTCGTGCACGGCCGGAATTGGCCGAACGTGGATGGGTGCTGCATCACGACAACGCTCCAGCCCACTCCTCATTCGCAGTTCGCGACTTTTTGACCAAAAACGGCATTCCAACGCTTCCGCACCCCCCCTACAGCCCGGACCTGGCCCCCTGCGACTTTCATCTCTTTCCACAATTGAAGTCCTACCTCAAGGGCAACCGATACGACGGCGTCGAGGAGGTGCAACGTGTCACGACACGGGTGCTGAGGGACCTATCTTCAGGGGGCTTCAGGGGGTGCTTCCAATGGTGGATCCAATGGTGGCGCCGGTGCATCGAGCTAGAGGGAGACTACTGCGAAGGATTATAACTTAATTTTAAGAATTTATGTATATTCCGGACCGTCCGGGCACTTTTCCGGGAATATAATTGACAGACCTCGTACAATGAAAAGGACACGGTTCGGTTGAACAAAATAAGATATCTTGTGCCTCCGTTTTTAAACCTATCCTAAGAAGAAGGTAGCAGCGCCAGGCAGGAAAAATACTCATAAAAAAATATATAGATAAATACCTTGTACGATCTGTGCAAATAGAGGGACTTACACTTTGGAAGTAGTTTACAGTAGACATTACTTAAATATTTAATTAAAATAATACTTCACGCAGGTGTGTGGAAAAGGTATTGTTTAGCAATTTAAGAGATTGATCCAATGCATTACATGTTTTAGCCATGTCATATGTAACGGATCTTTCAAAAATTCCAGAGGTATGAGGTGGAGGGTGAGCAGGACTTTAAATTTAATAATAATTGTGAACGTCCGTGCGAAATCTGATTTTTTTTGAAAAGACAGCGTGAAGACTTCGATCTTATAATTTTGTGATAAAGATTACATTTATGGAGATATCGTCGATTTTTCATATTAAGCCATCGGACTTCCTTCAGTTTATGACTAACAGGCCTGCAGCGTTTAATCCCAAAAATGAATGTTAGACAGTATTTCTGGATTTTTTGAGTCCGTTCTGAGGCAGCCGCTTTCAGACATGGACCATACACGACATCACAGTGGTTAAAAGAAGATAAAACTATCGAATCACATAGGACCTTTTTTGATGATTGATTTAAAATATTTTTAGAACCATATAAGCATTTTAAGTGAGGAATGGATTTTTTAATACATTGTGTAAAGTGACTGTCGACCATAAGCCCAAGGTTTTTTGCCTATGTTTTCAGAGGAATGCACTCATTCGATATTTTTATTTCAACTAGAACTTTGCTATAGATTTTTTTGGATTTAAATGGAGTGAATGTTCTGGGGACATCCTGTTAATGATTTCTAGATCATTATTTATGATTTGACAGCTTTCCAAAATTTTATCTCCCGAAAATCAGTAATTAACTTGTGTATTACCTGCATACATTTGGGTTTTACAATGCTGCATAAAACTAGGAAACGCGGACGTATATATACAGTATAAAATTGGCCCCAGAATGGAGCCTTGAGGCGCCCCAGATATTATAGCACAGCAGTTTGATTGATGTCCATTTAGAACCACTTCTGTCTACGACCTTGTAAGTAGTTCACCATCAATTTGACAGCACCCTCATCAAGCCCTATGTATTTTAGAACGGTTAGCAAAGTATGGTGACTCAAAGTATCAAACGCCTTAGAGTAAACCGACATCACCAAGACGTTTAGGAGAGCAGTTGCACAACTGTGCCCCTTCCTGAAGCCAGACTGAGTTTCAGGAAGAATACTATTTTTCTCCAAATGATCAATCAGTGGCGATTTAATGACATTTTCCAGAATTTTGGAAACTACAGACAAAATGCTAATAGGGCGTAATTCACTATAACTTCTGGGACTTTTAGTGTTAGAAAGATGCACAATATGTGCGATCTTCCACTTGGCAGTAATTGTTGGGTTTTTAGAGATATCAGGGAAAACATAAAACAAAATGTGGACACACTAAAGTAAGAAATTGTTTAATACAGCTGCATATGACCGCCATTTTTCTGAACACGTACACTCTAATTGACGTTTCCGGATTGTCTTCTAATCTAAATCTTCAATATATTGTTCTATTTGATGCTCCAAGAGCTGCAAATAATGATCTCTATATCGGACCCAAAATATGCCTATCTATGACACCACACCATACATTAATTGATTGGTACCCCTGGGTTTTTATTTCTTGTATTTGTCTAGTATTATTTAAATACTAATATCGCGTATTGTGTCTATTACACCCAGTCTATTAGTGAACGAACTTTTATCAGCCCATAAAATGTTATTTTTATTATTATTATTCTCATTATGTCTATTTAAAAAAACTGCATCCTCCTTTGACATTATTAATTTTTGTGTTTTACGAAATTTAAATGCATTATTGTTATATTCTTTCAAAACTGATACCCGAGAAATACCTGATACCTTTCAACTGATTTTTGCGCGCATTATCTTCGATATTTTGCATTTCCATGGCCGCCTTGTGTTGTTGTTCTTTGTGTTTTGCTTTGGTTCTGGTTTATTTTCAGTGTTCCTATTCTGGAATACTGCCTCTAGAATAATAAGCATAGCGCGCAGGCGTGGAAAAAAGTAAATTCCAGTTTACCCAACCTTGGTTTATCTGTGGTACATTGGACGATCAACAATCTCCGCATTCTAGAATAATTTTACTTACGTATTCGTCAGGAGGACAGTACTCGAGCCGCTGATCGGAAGCGTGCACCTGTCAAGAAAACAAATATACGGCATAGAAAAAGATTTTTTTCGGATTAAAAATAAATTCGTTGCCTTTCGATAGGTGGCCGTAAATATTTCGCTAGGCGTTAAGACCGCGGACGAGGAGAGATATATCGTTTTAATCAAAATATTTGAATTATATCTGCGAAGTACCTAATTTTCCGAAACGTTGTGGTTTACACGCGGATCGAGGAAAAAGAGCTTCGCTACCATTAATTAATATTATTTATGCTGGTTATCTTTATGGAGGATGACCCATAAATAATGATACGTCGCAAAATAGGAGGTCCTTTAAGAAAAAATATTGCTATTTAACGCAACTTTACTTAGTCGAAAAGTTGATACTAACAGAGGTACAAGGTGTTTTTTGTGACAAATGGTAGAGGGCGCTACCTACGGCACATTTAGTGCATTCGATACCTCATAACTTTTTTGGGCCTTTGTATATACAGATTTTTAATAGAGATATTAATTCTTGCCACTTTTTTACACATTTTTTTTTAAATTTCGCCAGTAGTGGAACTTTACAAGAAATTCGCATTTGACATTTTAGATGCACAGTTTCATGTGAACATGCAAAATCGTCAAAGTAGGCGTGCGGAGTAAGCGGTAACGAACACAGACATGAAAAGATACCTGCAAAATAGAGGCACTTTGCTCCTTGTCATAATCTCGGCCCTTTTGAAAAAGTTTTGGCTAAATCACAGTTTTTCAAGAAAAAAAAAACTTAAACTATTGAAATAGTCCATTTGTTTATAATAAATTTATAATGGAGCTATTTTTTTTTTAATAAATGTCTTTTGTTAACATAAAAACGGTAAGGAAATGAAATGAAAAAAGAAAAACGACGTTACGATGAATTCTCCTTCTTTGTTAACGCAAAAAAACTACTAAATTTAGTTAAACTAAAACTAAACTAAAAAACTAAAAAAATTTTATGGCAATTATTTAAATTTTATTTTTTAATTTCCAGTTTTCCAGGAAGTCCCGGAAAAAGTTTTTGATTGACAATGGTCTACTTTAATGGAAAATTAACTTTAATGAAAAATGCCAACGAGAATCAGTTTTTCGAAGTGTTTAGATTATGCCATATTTTTTTATTTTAAAATTCAGCTTATTTACCCTCAAAAAAATGTCTATTGTAACTAACCAACTAAGCCGCGCAAGGCAATTTTCAACGTTAAATTAAAATTATTAATAATGGGGGTACAGTTTCGAGAATCCGAACTTTTTTTTAGTAAATTTCCTCCTCATTCATATGCAGCTTTGCTACGTAACGGCACCTATTAAAAATGGGGAGGCTGGGGGGTCGGGAAGTTTACAAAAAACATCATTTTTACGAGACCAAAAAAATTCTTGAACCAGAAGATACGGCTCCACAAACTGTTATTCTTGACAATTTTTCAAATATGTACAGGGTGCGAAGCAAATTCAAAAAAACTGAAAAATGTATATTATTGTAAATTGGTTGTAACTGAAAGACTATGATTCCGATCTCATTTTCATTTACATTGCGATATAGCCCGCCTAGACAGCTAAAAATATTGTATTTAAGGTTTTCACCTAGCGTGCAGGCTGTTCCCGATATTCCGTGCCAAATGAGAAATGTGATGAGTTTAGCAGAGGAGTGAAAGTCCGTGTCCACATTTCAATGGTAGAAATTAAGTGCAATCAAATTTTTGAAAAATTTTACCTTCTAGAAAAATATGTTTTCCTCCAGAATCGTTAACCGGATTGGCAAAATTCTTTAACCAACAGACGCGGAAGATCCAGTGCAATAATATTCATTTCAGACATTTTTTCGAGTATATACCGGGTTTTCAAATTATAGGCGAAAATCTAAAGGATCTAGAAAATTGTTCTTTTACAGAGTAAATTATTATCGTAAAAAAATATGGGTAATTGATTGAAACAGTGTCATAGGCCGCATCAAGAGCTACAATTTTTGTATTTGCGGTTTTCGTCACATAAGCTGCTGAAAAAATCCATATTGAAATTGTTATTCTGGAACTGTCATTGATTATTACACTTGACAACGCTATGATTCGTGCAAATTTAAATATGTACCGATGTTTGCTGTAACTTTGAAGTTCGACGAGATGAGAAGGACATTTTATACAGCTTGCAGGAACAATTAAATTACGTGGATTTTGCGAAAGTTCCGTAGCGACCCGCAGGAGCACGAGAGAAAAAATGTTGTTGAATAAGTCCTCTACTGGTTTTGCATTTTGCACGATTATTCAACACTGCCAGAAATGGTCAACACCGAAGCAGCATATCAGAAGGAAACATATCTGGGCCACCCCTGCCTTGTCACTCAAGTGGGAATAAATGGCTTTACCCAATAACAATAGGCCATAACATCTTTGAAGTAAGCCAACAAGGTGAAGATTGAGACGGACTACATATAACTGAAAGCTTCTATCTATCCAATGGTGCGTTTGGATTGATAAAGACTAAGACAATTAACTTTTGGAAATTTGGAAACGATATATAATCGCAGCCATAGTAGTCGAAAGTTTATTTACTTCGAATGGAATTTTGCGCAGTTGGTGTTACGCAGTACTCAATGAGAGATAATAAGCTGGAATTCCCCTTGGATTGAGCTTTTTGGAATTACCGGTAGAGGCGTCTCTCGCTAAGCGACGCTTAGAATATTCTCGAGTATATCTGAACAGTTCTCCAAAGTAAACGACTTATGCTTGAAGTTCTAGTTGCTATAATATATATATATATATATATATATATATATATATATATATATATATATATATATATATATATATATATATATATATATATATATATATATATATATATATATATATATATATATATATATATATATATATATATATATATATATATATATATATATATATATATATATATATATATATATATATATATATATATATATATATATATATATATATATATATATATATATATATATATATATATATATATATATATATATATAAACAATTACTATTGGCAGGACTGTCACGAAGTGTCCGAAATCAATTAGCAAGAAGAAAGAGCAGCACTCACCTGCCGCAGATTGCAGGAGACGCAGCAGAGCACCAAAGTAACCGAGATATATCGCGAATTCATAGCCCAATATAAACTAATAACGATCCGATACCCTAATACTTGGGATTATATCGTTAATCTTATCTCGCCACCGATTTGTCGCAATCCGTGACGATAAAACGCGGCGACTTGTGAAAAATTGTGACGACGTCCATGTCGGCCCGATGGGTTCGAGTCAAATGGCACATAAACCGTCTCGCCTTTTCCATCTTCCCAAAGTGTTCGTATTTTTAGAATGCGGACGCTCAAAACGTAAATAAGACGATTTAACGGCGACCGGCTTCAAAAACCGAAAGACATTAAAGGTGTTTAGTGTAAACCGAAAAATTTCGAGGTATATTTTTATTTATCGACGGCCGCTGCGCTCGCTGTGGCGTTAATTCCTCGGATATGTCATTCTAAACCAGTGGTGGGGAAACCATTTTTAAGACGGGCCATTTGTAATCACTAGACTATCGTAGCGGGCCAAAGAATAACGCTTAATCGTTAAAAAAATTATGTGGTTTATACTACTAACTTCTCGAAAATGATCTTAAAGATAGGTCCCAACTGGTTTATTTTGATAATTAACTTTCAAATGCTAAGGAACTAAAATATGGAGTACCGCAAGGTTCCATTTTGGGTCCGCTGTTGTTTGTTGTTTAGGTGAATGATTTGGGTCATCACCTAATTTCTGTAAAATGTTCCCGTTTCGCGGGTGACACGACATTTATTACTTCTAGTACCAGCATGAAACTGAAACTCTGTTACTTCTAAGAACTTTTTAGATTTAGCAGAAAAATGGTTTAGTTAAAAACGTTAAAAATATCTACCAATTCGATGTTAGCAGAGGGAAACAGTGTAAAGCTTTTCGGCCTCAGTTTGGATGACAAATTATCGAGGTCACAACATACCAATGAACTCTGTAGAACTATATCTAGTTTAATATTATTGATCCGAAGACTTCGGTCCTACATAATCTTTGACACCCTTAAAATTTGTTGTTTTGCACTCCTTCATTGAAAAATTTCTTATGCAATTCCCTTATGGGGAAGTTAGGGTTATGTGTGGTATGCATTATCGTACCCACTGCATGCCCCCCTTTCTGAGACACAGAATTATGCCCTTGCCGTGCACGTTTATTTATTTTACTGTAATAGAAATGAATCATAAAACCACTCTTATAATTTAAGGTTTGATTTAATCACTATCAAGCTGCATAAGTTAACGAAATCTGTTTCTAATTCCTTGAATAATAAACAAAAAACAACAATGAAAGAATACCTGCTTGGCCATTGTTTTTATTCCGTTCAAGAATACCTTGATAGCAATTTTTGTTTTCGACAAAAAAGGAATTAAACGTACTTTATGAAATGTATATTGCCTCTTTTAGTGTTTTTATTTTTGTCTCTTGTTCTTTTCTTTGTATTTAAACTGTATTGTTATTTATATTTGTTGTTATATTGTAAGGTGGTGTTTATATTTAATTGTTTTACTTTTTCTATTTAAACTGTATTTTCAAAATTGTACAATGTTATTACTCTGATCTGCTATAATGTACTTTGTACAAAAATAGTTAACAATAAATCTATCTATATATATATATATATATATATATATATATATATATATATATATATATATATATATATATATATATATATATATATATATATATATATATATATATATATATATATATATATATATATATATATATATATATATATATATATATATATATATATATATATATATATATATATATATTATATATATATATATATATATATATATATATATTGGGACTGTTTTATCAAAATTTCATCATAGTCCGGTTCCATTTGTGAAACAGAAATCCTTAAAATTGATGATAGTTGCTCATGTGTAATCCTGTTTCTTAAAGAAGTTTTCCTAAGCTTCACTCTGGAAAATATTTCTTCGCATATATAACGCGAGCCGAACATTGTCATTATCTTCATTGCATGAGTAATTAGATTTGAGAAATTACATCATGCTCGGAAACGAATCATATTTACTAGTTTTACAAAAATATTAAGTATATGGTCAATATCTAAAGGCGATTTACAGAGAGCATCCTGATGTATAAGGCAATGCAAAAAAACAACATCATTTTCCGGATACTTAGAAATAAATTTCCCAACAAATCCTTCATTGATTCCAACCATATTAGGAGCACCATCTGTAGTTACATTGCACAACTTATCAATAGGTTTATCGACGAGATTTTCAAATTTCAAAAACTCCTGCAAGTTCTTCTGTAATTTGAAATTGGGCGTTGATTCCGCTTAAAAATATGAGTAAACGCGCAGTACCGCTGATATCTGCACTTTCATCCGCGGTAATTGAATAAAAAATAAATTTTTGAGCTTTTGCAGTCAGTTGTGAAATTAAATTTTAATCAATATTTTCAATTCTCTCGGTAACTGTTCTTCTTGAGACAGATAGTGACTGAAAATCACTTTTCTTTTCAGGGCGCATAATATCGCACACACTATGATGCACTGCTTTATAAATTCTCCATCTGAAAATGCTTTATTAGATTTAGCAATATTATGGGCCAACACATAACTGAAATAATTGTTGTTGACTTGATAATTTTTTTATTAAATCTTTCGATTTCATTTTTTTTCACCTCTTCACTTAACGATGAGTAGGAGTGGTGACCCAATGTTAGGCCTGTTTTTCTATTAATAAGAATATCTAAGAAAGGGAGGTTGTTATTAGTTTCTATTTCAATGGACGGATTTACATCTCTAAAGAAGGTTTGATTATGGGAAACCCACTTAGTCCTTTGCTAGAAGAGTTTTTTATGGACAATTTGGAAAATATCATACTAGAACATCCTTTAAGTAAAAGTTTTCTATGGTGGTATAGATACGTGGATGATGTTTTTGCTTGCTTTGTTGGAACGGACGTATAAAATTCACTATCGAACATATTTACCATAAAGCTTCACACAAGGACACAGTCATACATAACAGCCCAAATCACCCTTATACACACAAAATGGCTGCATTTCACTCTTTTATACACAGACTTCTTAGTACGCCACCCTTAACAGAAAATTACAACAAAGAACTTAATATCATTAAATAATTTGCTATAATAATGGTCAAAATTAATAATATCATAATAAGATCATAACGTTTCTTGTGAAATCCATCTTGATTCACGTCTATGTCATTCTTTATCATGAGAAATAATTGGATATAAATCAAGACTTTGACAAAATGACTATAATTAACTACATCTGCGGCATCACCAGGCTGTAGGATTACTTCAATCACTCGTGACTATAGTCAAACTTGTTGCATAATACGCTATTTTTTTCTGTTTAAAAAGACATATTTCCCCCTTGTATATTTGCACCGTTTCTTTATTTAATATTAATATTTATTAAGTTTTGTCACGAGTCATCCCTACACTCATAACAAGAAGATGCTCAGCTAGATTTTGCCGCGTCAGCTTTTAATCACGTAAAACTGTTGTTTCGCCGATTTGTTAGTTAGTCACCTGAATACGCTCTAATGTTTGTAATTTGGAAAAAATAAGTTTATAAAAACCGACTTTCGGATTCCTGTTAGAAAAGTTTTACCTTATGCCGATTCTCTTCCATGACAATAAAATTAATATTATTTTAAAAATAACATTTTTAAATACACTTTAAAAACATTTTAAATAGTCAATGTTTGTTAATTTTTGGTAAATTATAAATGAGTCCATTAACGTGCGTGGTATTACACTGTGGATTTTTCACAATTTTTTTGTAAAAAAAAAGTTTTCCCATTGCATTTTGTGTTCTCCCATTTTTTTATATTTTTTCTCTACCAAATAAAATTTTGTGGACAGGTAATGAAAATAACAAACACCACTAATCGATTTATCCGGTTTTATTAGTCTTAAAACGGCTTAAATATTGTTTTGCTTCATTGGCCTGCCGCAGGACTTGCAACAGACGCGTTTAAACGCCTTTAACTGACAGTACTTTGACAGCAGCTCGAGTACGCAATACTTGGACTCGTCTCTTCTACAATGACCGGTTTTTCGTCCCTTGCACAGGTCCGTACTGGTCTTGACCCCGGTGCAGGCCTTAGTTTTCGGAGGCGGCGGATCCCCGCAAGTGCCGTCGAGTCCGGCCGGACAGTGTGGCGTCATTATGGACACGCCCGTCCCGCAAGTTGTCGAACACTGAAACAAATTGTTTTTCAACCGCAGCAGAGACCTCTAGTGTCCACATCCAGAAGCCTCGGAGATCGTACCGTTGATAAACGTCAACTTGTGCGGCGTTGTCAGATTTACCTGTATTTTTTCTATTCTCGTATATTAATAAGATACCGTTAATTCTAAATAGATCCTCCTGTATATTATTGCATAATTTGCTAATTATAAATTGACAGTTGCCTTTTTAAAAAAATATTGTTATTATTTTCGGTTGAAGTGGTAAATTTGCAACTCCAATGGCATCCATGAAAAATAATTTTAAATATGAGAAGAGGAAGATTTCAAAGATCCTCTGTTACAACCGCGCACAAAACTAACCATCTATATTGCAAATGAAAAAATAAGTATTCCATATGATGCACATATTCAGCGTTGAAGTTGTATCGCGGTATAGCGTAAAAGTACCCACATCAGCAATAAAACAGAGGTATTGCAAAAGTTGGAGTTCTAATGACCAAAAAGATATATCGCATAGGTCATAAAAAATATTATATAGCCCTTGAATTGCCAATTATAGCAATTATATCTGGCGAATTAAAAAATAAAGTTTGATGTGAAAGAACCAGGTCATCAGGTCATCTTCGTACATCTTCTACCCAGAATCACATTCGAAAGATTGAAAAACTAACGTCGACACTAGTGAAATGATCAAACTCTTCTCAATATATCATAGCACCAACTTTCTCAGACGAAAAAATCAGTTCTTGCAAAAGGTTTGAACTTTGTCCTTGTCCCACTTATTGTCGAGTCAATCCTAAACAAACACCTCAACTCAACTAATGAAAAAACGCAAACCTCTAAATATAATATTCGAAAACCTGAACTCGATGATCTAAAATACCTAAAAGATAATCCCGACATCTTAATGCTAAAAGCAGATAAATCAAATGCTACGGGGGTCATGAACACAAGTCAATGTAAGGGAAAAAAATCGAGATCCTTCTTCAGAAGGATCTTATCGTCAACTTAAAACAGATCCTACGTCATCTATTAGAAGTCCCTATTCCGGAAACTCTCAACTTTATTTCAGACAGACCGATACCTTAATGCATTATCACATCACCATCCCAAAAATTATCGGTTATCAACTCTCTTGTTTACAGAATTAAAACATCAACTCTTTTATCAAATAATTTGAACATCACACTTCACCAAAACCTTTGAAAGGACAATGAGCCCGAAAGCAGCCTACACTGGCCGCTATTGTCCTTCCTTAAATTCAAACCAACACTGACCACTTATCAATAGGTCTTAAGAAATATAACGTCAAAACAACATCTTCGGAGAAACAATTCAAAAAATATCAACAAGGCCCAGTTGAACAGTTCAAGGTAAAGTTCTACTAAACTACGCTGGGTTTTTATAGGCCCAGCTCCACTACACCCATTTCAAGAACATAATGTTAGGTTGGTAACGTTTGTGCATGCGTAGTTGTCCTGTTCTGTCAAAAATCAGATTGCTGATTATCATTTTGTTGGTTATGTTCTCATCTTTAGCCTTTGAAACACCTCAAAAATCAGGTAATTATAATGAGTCAGTATTGCTTTGTGTGGGGAGGAAATAGAAAGCAGTACTAGAAGCAGTACTAGATAATAAAAAAGAGTAATCAATAAGAAAAGACAAACAAATTGAAAGGGAATTAAACAATGAAAATGGTCAGAGGTTTAGGGACAGTGTGACCTTAACAAAAAAATATGACAACCTACAAAGGAGAGCATTGGCAAGAAAACTGGCTGATGAAGTGTCGTGAGTCGGGAACTGGAGGAAGGCCTAAAAAGTCCCCAGAAATTACTCATATTGACTTGGATCAGCTAATCGATAAGCTTGCAAGTGAATGGGGGGGGGGGGTGAGGTGATGATTAGCAATTAATTTTTGTTCCATTATTTTTAGAAATAATTACTAACTTGTTAGCAACCACCATCTGTTAGTTAGTTAAATAATAAATTAATACGTAATATTAAAGACATAAATTTGAGGGCTGAGTTGAACCTTACAAAACAGCAAACGTCAACAAGGTCGACTCAACAATAACCGACGCAGCAGAAATCCAGAAAATTTGTAACTAGAATTACAGCAGCCTGTGGAAGTTTTTGAAAAATGCGCGGAACTGCTTCAAATATCAAAAAATAGATAAACGGCATTACTAGTCATTACATAAATGGCTGCATGAATATATAAGCCAGTTCCATTTTGAGTATCCTTTACAGTATCACCCTAAAACTATTTATTTGTTAAGGAACTCTATATTCAACGTAAACTTGGAGCTTCAGGATAATTAGTGCACCAAAAGAGTATAAATGCGACGCAGCCGCTTAAAAAACTACTAAATAAACAAAAGAACAACTTTAAACAACTAACCAAGAAGAGGTAAAAAGTACCTGAGACCAATTGCCATACTCCCAGTACCGGAAACACGGTACCCTGTTGCAAGGCCTCGTCTGTAGGGGTTTGTTGGAGTCGCGACATCTACCGGGTTCCACCATGTACCTCCATAGCTGGACTCGGTGCCCCCGATTGATCCCTATCGCGCCTGGAACACAGTAAATCTCGCGCCATTGCGTCCCTCGGTACCCACATGTCGCAGAACATGGTTCCCATTCCCCAGCAACCCATGCGAAGTCACAGCTTAAAAATTAAAAAGAAGCAATTAAATTCAAGGTGTAAACAGAGTCTCAAAATAGTATTTTTCGTACGTCAGATGTAAATCGAAAAATTTAGAAATTCAACCGGCATTTTCTTAGTTGTATGATTTTCACCTTCAGAATGCACAAAAGTGAAAAGCAAGAAAAAAATCCTTAAGTAGTTACCTCACATCACTTGACCATCCTCCGTCCATGGAGATTTCTCGAGATATCAAAATTGCTTTACCAAAATAATCGGATTTAGTTTAACCACTTAACTCAGGTAGTGGCACAACGTAAGGATTCCTATCCAAAAAAAGTTTCGCCACACAGATGGTAGCCCGGATCAAAGAACTACAGATTCCGAACTAACGAGTTTATATTCTTCAGCCGCCAGACATAATTTGACCCGTCACTACATATACAGGACACGGAAAATGAAATTAGTTGTAGAACTAAATTATCCAATACAAGATTCCAGAAGATGGGATCTGAACTTAAAGTTGGGACAAATGTTACATTTGATCTGTGCTATTCTAAGATTTCGCCAATCATCCTATTGGCTTCTTCAGAGTTTCAGTTGAGCGCTGAAAAAGCCAAGCAAGATCTATGTATCGACAAACGACGCGAGGAATCCAAAAGATTTGTACTGTATCACTGTGGTCTGTGAAAACGTTGATCTGTGTTGTTTTACGAGGCCGAACTCTGAAAGCTGCCACAATCTACCGTCACGAGGTATTTGAAATGTGGTTGGTTGAATGCTAAGAGAACCATAAGGAAGGAAATCGTTACCCGATTCTACAGCTTACAATGAAATGAATGGCAGAATAGAGGACGACAGATGCCAGGAAGAAGCCAAACAGTTGCTTGGAGTTGCTTAAAACATGGAACAAGGCACAATAAGAAGAAGAACAAAAATCGGATTTACCTACGCCACACAACTACAGATGGCGGCACAATTTTTAATTTTTTTGTTATTTAAACACGTTATTAATGAAAATTCTACTAATTAATTTACCCGAAACTGTTACAGGTCTCAGTCTCAAGGGCCGGTTTGTTCAGCAACGAGCAGAACTTTTTCCGCACGATCTTGCCCGATCGTTCGTCCCAGCACGCGTTCGTCTTCTGTCGTTTCCCGCCGCCGCAGCTAGCCGAACATGGTCCCCAGCCGCCCCTGATCCATACGAACCGAGCAGACGGCTTCAGGGAGTCCTTGTGGATCGAGTAGCTCACGCGGGAGGATACGTTCACTCCCCTGTCGACGTCGCTAGGCGTCGTCACCATCTGAAACGCGAACGTTAACTGTCTTTATCAAATGACAAGGCAGAATGAAGTATATATCTGCGAAAATGAGAAAATTGTAAAATTTTAAAAGCTGTACGGAGTAATACTAAAACCAAATAATAACTTCTGGTGGACAAGAACCACGCAGATAGAGGCAAAAGAACAGTTGAGTAGAGTGAAAATGTTATTAGAGCTATGGGCACAAAATCCACTGAATACGGTACCATTTGATTTTTGCACAGATCCACCGGCATGGCAAAGACAAGCTGTACATGGAGATAAAGGCAAGGGAAGTCCTATGAATAGCACTAGACTGAAGTACTGTTTTGTTATACATTCTTATACATTCATGTTCTCTCATCGTCTGATCGAAATTGCTGATTTGTGATCCTTTTTTTATTGTTGAAGTAATGTTCTCCTCGCATTCTTCTCATGACTGACAGATTTCCAGATTTCTAAAAGTTCCTTTACGCCATAGAATAATACCGACACAAAGCATCTCACCAACCTGATATTGATAATTGATGTCCTAATGTTTAACGTGACAGGACACAAATACCAAATAGAGAAGAATCGAAAAATAGCCCATCAATGCACAGACGGTTCAAAAACTCAAGAAATAGTAGGAGCTGCAAAAAATATCTATTTCAATGACGAAAAGGATTTCTAATAAATCTAATCTAAATCTAACTTATAAAGCTATCCAATCCAAATTAGTTTTGATTGGGTGGTAAGGTATAAAACCAGCCATCAAAAAATAGACGAAAAAAGAAGGGAGACACTCCAAAACGAAGACAAACCAAGGGATTGCCCATTTGCCATATTTACATCAGACCTTAGTTAGATCCTTTGACTCGTAATGTTTCTTTTTTCTTATGGCAGAGTCGGCAAATTTAATTCAATTTGCTCTACTCTGCGTGCAAGGATAATGGAGTTTCTTGACTTGCCGCTTCATTATTTGGTGATAAAGTTACGATTTCTGGCTTAAGCGATTTCTATCTATCTATTTCCATGAAAATCCCGGGAACTTGACTCAAAAACGGAGAACATTGAACGTTGAACCACCGCAACGAGTCTGGACTTGTCAGTTTATGTTTGTATGTATAATGCTACCAATGAGGAAGAGCCGTAGACTAGAGCGAGTTATATGTTGGGAACACTAGAGGAATAAACGAGTGCTGTTAGTAATACAAAATTGTTTGCTGGCTATATGGATTTTATTCCACGTGTTCTTTTTTATGTAAGACAATGAAACCTGTTGGACCAAAAGTTGAGTAGTACTTGTAATACCTGAAGTCAATAGCAAACTGCACGGAGCAGTATATAAAACTTACGTAGACAAAACTACAACTATGTCTGATTTAAAGAGGATATGAAGAACAAATATACTTTGATGAACATTCATCATGGCGTATACCAAAACGAAAAATGGCATACATTCAACTAGATATAAACACAATAAATAATGCATTAATTTTGCTTAAAAAGAAGTAATTCTAATTCTAAAGGGCATTTTTGCGGCACGAAAGCTGTTCAATTTTTTGATAGCCAATTATTAAAATCGTTTGTCTTTCAGATCATTTGAAAACAAGAAAGTCCAGAATAAAAGCAGCAGAAGTACTAGAAAGGACTTTCGACTATATAAATAATATAAAATCAACAATAAATGCTCCCATTGGTTTTGATTTGATTGTTGGACACATCGGTGACAAAATAAGAATCGAAAGACTTTTGCAGTGTTATTTTTATTGTCTATTAACCTATGTTAACAAAAAAAAATGGTTTGTAGACTTTTCTGTGTTTGAATTGAAGTAATGAATAAAACATGGTAGAATATAAAATTGTAACAATTTATACCAATAAATTGGTGTACTGATTTACTTTTATAGTTATAGTGAGTAATGGAATAACTAAGGAATGACGCAAGTTCAAGAAAAACTGTCCTAACAATATTTTCAAAAATACATTAATTTAGAAGTATCAATTTCTTGAATCAAAGAACTAAAACATCAAGAGGACGATTCTGCTCGGTCACAATCACGCGGAATCACAAATAATGTAGAGAGTGCTAACAGTGTTCCTGCAAACGGCACTCGTACGCATTTGCGGCAAAATATCTCTTTTATCGGTATTGCAAAAATGAAGTGAAATAAACCCCAGACAATGTCCCGAACCCTCGCTGCATATCTACTACTGGAAAAACAAAAATTGTTCATAGTTTCCATTTACGATCTGACAACGTCGCGGACTTACTATGACAACCATTTCCGACAGGACCGGCCCTTTGGCCCAGATCTCGTGGACAGTGTCGGAGGACTTCTTGTAAAAGAAGTTGGTCCCTTCCACGATCTTGCTGCGGACGACGGCGTTTGGGATGGTTACGGCGTAAGCTTTCTTCTTGCGCCGTTTCAATATGAAAGCGGCGCTCGAGTTTTTAAAATGGCCGACGGTGACGTTGGCCTCGACGCGTATTTGGCGCGCCATCTTCGGTATCACGCCGATCCTGCTCAGGCCTGAAAATTCAGCGGCGTGGCAACGTCGCGTTATTCGTAAATTTATAGTGATATAATATTAATTTATATTTTATTATTAGTTGGGAAATAATGTGAACAGACTTATCCGTCTTAATGCGGCGAGTGAAAATATTTGTTCAAAAAAACTAATAAGATGCGAGGGTTAGAAAAAGAAAATTCATATTTGAAAATATTTTGAAACTGCGAAACATTTCAGCTTCGAATTTAAATCTTAGGTTATTTCTTTGCACTTAATTCCGCTAAAGGCGCGTTCACACTTAATGATTTTTTTTTGTAATACATTTTTTTTATTTTTACAAAGCTGAAGTTGCTTTTACTTTGCACCAGGAATGAGTTATGCCATAAATGTTTGCAGGGTAATCGTTTTTTATTAACATTTGGAAGCACATTTGACTAAACACATGTTTGATGTATAGTTCTGTTTTAATAACTTCCTCTGTCCTTTACGTTGTTAGTAATTTCCTCTGTTCTTTGGGTTTTTAATAATTTCCTCTTTCTTTTGCGTTTTTAATAACTTTTTCTGTCTTTTGCGTTTTCAATAACTTCCTCTGTCTTTTGTGTTGTTAATAATTTCATCTGCCTTTAACGTTTTTAATAATTTTTTCTGTCTTTGGCGTTGTTAATAATTTCCTCTGCTTATAACGTTTTTAATAATTTCCTCGTCTTTTGCGTTTTTAATAATTTGCTCCTTATTTTGCGTTTTTTATAATTTCCTCTGTCTCTTGCGTTATTAATAATTTCCTCTGCGTTTTTAATAATTTCCTCTGTCTTTTGCGTTTTTAATAATTTGCTCATTATTTTGCGTTTTTAATAATTTCCTCTGTCTTTTGTGTTTTTAATAACTTCCTCTGTCTTTTGCGTTGTTAATAATTTCCTCTGTCTTTAACCTTTTTAATAATATCCTCTGTCTTTTGCGTTTTTAGTAATTTGCTCCTTACTTTGGGTTTTTAATAATTTTCTCTGTTTTTGCGTTTTTAATAATTTCCTCTGCCTTTTGCGTTTTTAATAACGTCCTCTGTACTTTGCGTTGTTAATAATTTCCTCTGTCCTTTGCATTTTTAATATTTTCTGAAACTAAACTGGTATTACAAAATGTCTACCATGGTTCTCAACGTTATGAAATGGCAAGGTAGAAACTTGAGAAAATTATCTACTACCAATAAATTCTTATCCAGCTCTTTCAAATTTATATTTATTTTTATGTTTGATTCAATACTGAATTTAAACTGATGTTATGTGGTTATCCACATATTATAATGACAACGTAAAATCTTAAGAAACTTATAACCCATATGTTATAAATTTTTACCCAAGTTTTTTTAATTTTTTTTTCGTATGTTTATTTATTATTTTGAATTTCAAAAAATGCTGTTTATTCTAAGCGGTGTTAAAAAAATTACGTATACATGAGGTTAGGTCTAACTTTTATTCGATTGTTTTTTGACACAGGGACGTACTTCGCTTAAGTCTCCGCCTCGAAACGGTATCAGCTGCGACGCACTGCGAGTCGTCGCCCCCGCACACCCCGCAACTATCCCTCGTAACGGTCGAGTTCAGTTTACCGTCACACCCGACTGTCTGGCACCATCCCTAAAACTCAACCCACAATTAAAAAAAAAAGAGCAGACTATGGCCAGAAGGAGTTGCGTGACGTACTACGACACACTGTAACGGAAGTTGATCTTTCAAGCACTGACTAGTTTCGAGTGGGACGGATGACGTCACGGGAGCGTGGTGCTTTGCGAACCTGCACACAGATGTCGTCCTGGTTCTCGTACGAACATGGCGTTCCGTCGGCGAAGTTCTCGTCGGTCGCGAACACTTCTTTCCGTTCTTCGCTGACGCAGGCGAACTTGCAGGCCCGGCGGACGGCGTCGTCGGCGTCGTCGACGTCGTCTCTCTCGTAAGGTAACCAGGTGTCGCTCGATGACGCGTTAAAAATTCGCGGCAGCATCTTGCATTGTCGGGCGCGCAAATCGACGTACGGCCCGGGACAATCAGCAACGTTGCATATTTCCCAAGTTTCGGCGTCACCGTCGCACCCCCTGCCACCGTACGACGGCCTATAACGATATCCACAATTGGTAGATAACTAAGTGACGTGAATTTTCTTTGATCCCTCTATTTTGGCATTAGATTAAAAATTCCCCGAATCAGGGAAACGTTATTATTATTGGCAACACCGTGCGTTTCAGTTAATCACCCGGAAATATGCCGGAACTGGCGCGATCACCTGGGATTATCGCATTCCCGAGTCCTGAATCGAACGCCGGCACCGCAGGTCCTTGAGCAGCCGCCCCAAGGTCCCCAGTCTCCCCAGCCGCCATGTTGGGGGTTGAGCACCACCGGCACCCGTCCACCTTGAGCTTGCAGGATATCCGAGCAATACCCGTTTGCGCACCACTGCGCAACGAAAGTTAAAAAAAATCATTCTCCGGGATAAATAACAAATAAATAAATACAGTCAAAACTGTGTATGACGCAAAGAACTATGTAAAAAATGTATTATGTTGTTAGGTTTTCATACAATGCGTCACGCGTTCTAGTGGAAAAATTAAAGCAACAAAATAAATAAAATAAAGATTTGTAATGAAAAAAAAAAAAAAGAAAATTGTTTCTTCAATTTCGCTATAAAGAAATTCATTTAAAAAAATAGCATAATATAACAACTATATCAATATGCAAACGGAAAAAAAATTAACGGTTCAACTTTTCTATAACAGAAAAATAATGTCTTCGTTGTAGAAGATTTTCATTTCAAAAAAATTAAATCAATATAGTAATTCAAATAAATAAAATAATTACAATTAAAGAATGTTTGTAACGATTTTTAACGAACATTTTAGGAATAAAGAGTCTTTTGAACTTCGTTATGATTGAAATATCAATAACTGAATTAAATAAAATAACTACAATTATATGTTCGCTATAGAATGAAGTAATATCTTAAAATTCACTTTAGGAATAAATTTCTTCAACTACGCAATAAAAATATAGTCTTTCCAATTTTATATTAGAGGCTTTTCATTGAATTATCAACAAGATAATTGAAATAAATAAAATAATTACAATTACATCTTTATAACGAAAATATTTTAACCATTTTAACGAAAATTCTTTGAAAATGAAATAAATCATATTTTTAGTCTCCTCAAGTTCGCTGAGGCTTTTCAATTCAAATGAATTAAGCCGACGAAAATTAAAATAAATAAAATAATCGCAATTAAAGAATTATTGTAAGAAAAATACCCAATAAATAAAAAAATGCCCCCACAACTTCGCTATAGAAAAAAATAGGCTGTTCAACTTTACTTTTAAAAAATTAATAGAATCTTCTGAATGAAAACGCAATATAAGAAAAAAAATAACCCCTTCAACTTCGCTATAAAAAAGTCTCTTTAATTTCTACTAGAAATTGAATAGTGGAAATAAACTAATTAATTATAATTAAGGAATCTTTAAAAGAATAATACGGTCGACTGAGCTGAGAGGGTTTTTGATGGTAACAAACAAAAATCAATAAATTAAACAAAATAAATAATTCAAAATTTTCAACGCAAGTCGATGAAAACAAAATTCTACCCCCCACCTTCCCAAAACCGCACTCGGTTCCCTCGAGAGGGGGGCCCTTTTTAGTCTTGCACACCAGTGGTGAAGAGGCGTGACCGCACCACAGATGAGAACATGGTTCGATTATATCGAACGCTCTGCACATTGAGTACCCGTTACCGAATTCCATTCGACACTGCTCGTCCATCGTGAACATCGACTGGAGGGTCTCATTCAACACGATCTCCCTCTCATCTCCCGGTGGATTCAGCAGGCAGGTCCAGTTGCTAAAATAAAAGAGGGGGGCGGGTGCTTTTAACAAAGCGCTATAGTCAATAAATCAATCAAATCAATTAATCAAAAATTATAATTAAGTTTACTGAAAATGGATACTGGCCTTAATAGAATCTACATATATTTTGTAACAGTATACTTTGAACCAAACTATACCTGAACATTTTGGAATTGGAACAAAAAGTTTCGAAATCGATTTGACTTTCACTGACTCTGAATAATTTGCAATGGTATTCAAAGTTATTAAAGAAAAATAATAAAGAATTTTTTAATATTTTTCGATTTTTTTTTAATATATCCTGTTTGGCATAACTTTTAATTCTAAATAACTTTGCTTAATAACATTTAACTCAATTCTTTGAAATTAGGGTACTTTACAATTAAAATGTTTGTACTTTTTGTCATACCCTGTATGTTGTGTCTTGCGCATCTTTCAAGTGCAACCAATAAAATTATGGAACGTACCCCAATTTTAGTTGTGCGGTTAGTAAAAAAAGTGCAATATGCTACACAATAAAATGACCAAACTGTAGTGGATGAATTTTCAGGTATAGTTTGGTCCAAAGTATACCGCTACAAAATATATGTCGACCGAACACTAAGGTGGCTAAAATGATCATTTATCTTACCGAGATCTCGTCCTGAACTCTCTCCTCGAACACTCTGACCAAGCGAACTTATTAAACGTGGCCGACACCATCGGCGCCATGACACTTCCCTCCATCGTGTCGTCGTCGCAGTCGTTGTTCGCTTTCGCGTCGCCGTCGTGGCTCAATCCCAGACTTCAAACAGTAGCCAACAATCACAGTGCGGGCTTCTCCCACCCCCCTATGATACTCACACGTGCGCCATCTCGTGGGCAATGATGAATGCGCTGCTCAGCCCTTCGTCCTTGTTCAGCGCGCAGCTTCGCTCCGGATCGCAAGCGCCCCCTACTGGCGCGTAGCCCGAAGGACCGCCAATGTCCAACCTATGATACAGTTGTCACTGTTTTTTCACATTTCCATGATTTCTTTTGGGTAGAATTAATTTTCATGAGTTGAAGTGGACAATCTGAAGTTTTTATGAGAAAAAAATGGTGGAGAAAAATTAAGGATATTTCATCATTCAAGTTTTGGTAGCGTCGGCAGATGTATCCTCCTTTTGTTTTTCGTTAAACTCACATTAAGTTTAGACGCTTTTTGAGACATACTTAGACCTAAGACATTATTCTTACTTCTTCTTCAAGTACTCTGCGTACCTTTTTCAGCAACAATGTTCTGCGACATCCTGGTATACAATTACCCTCTATCTTTCCCTGGATAATGCAGTCTAATAGTTTGTACTTTCCATTACTCGTAAAGTGACCAAAGTTCTGCAACTTTCAACGTTTAATGAGGTTTGAAACTTCTTTGAAGCTGTTTATTCGATGAAGTAATATGTTTACAATTCTATCCGTCCAAGCAATCTTAAGTATTCACAAGAATCCACAACCTAGAATAGGTTACTAAATACATAGTAATGTAAAAGTTGGATTCTAGCCTCTACTTCATCATAATAGTTTGTCTGGTTTGCTTTATTCTACTTCTACTAACTTGGGAGGTTAGATGGCATTTGTTATTCAAGTGGCAGCCTAGGTACCGGAATGGAGTTCTTATAAATCTGATAGGGTAGTGATTTTCAACCGGCTGATTACTCTAAAACTTATACCACTCCCATCTAGTCCCATTTCTTTGGGGATGTCAATTCATTTATCGTGCCTTACGGTATCGAAGGATTTTTCGTAATCCGCAAAACACGCATCTACAGTAACATTCCAAG
Organism: Cylas formicarius; assembly: GCF_029955315.1. Taxonomy (NCBI): domain Eukaryota; kingdom Metazoa; phylum Arthropoda; class Insecta; order Coleoptera; family Brentidae; genus Cylas; species Cylas formicarius. The sequence goes on along the minus strand of NW_026844334.1, from coordinate 2,230,227 downwards.
AACCTGTATACTGAATACTGCCTCTCGTTACAAATCCATTTTGCCTACTACCACCTCACATTTTCAGTATATACGGTTGTAAATGATTTTCAAGATTTAAGTTTCAAGACATGCCTCATTGGGCTGACAGTTCTGTAGTCTTTAACGCGTTTCGTCTTACGGGTCTTGGGTATTGACATAAAGTTTTGTGCTTGTTATTAAATAATACTATGTTTAGTGACGTATCTTTGTTAGGAACTTATAAAAAATCGAGCTCACCTGGTCAGCCATATGGCGACGTCATGGGGTGTTTCTCCAGGCTTCAACGAGGCTTGCAGCTTTTTGTTCCAACTGTTGACGTTTTCTAGGGATTTTTTCGCATTTCCCGGCCTGACCACGCCAAGCTTCTTGTTGTCGTACAGCAACAAACGCGATATTACCAGCTGCATGTTAGCTTCGAGTGAAGTATCCTGGTATATGGCGTTCACCTGAAATTATAAAAATAAAATTAATAATAAAAAAGATTATTATTCAATACTAAAAATCAGACATTACCTCGGCAAATAGAATAATATGAGGAAAGAATAATGAGCCCTTACGAAATCTAAGTATAAAATATTAACATTTATCAACAGATGAGACGAATTACAGCATTTCTGACAAACTAAATAGAATTGCTGACAAACAATTTAGAATTTCTTAGAAATGGGTCGGGATTTACAATTTTTATTATTACACTATAAAAAATGAAAACATGCAAAATAAAATTAAAACATTAAACGCACTGTATTTCCGAAAGCATCTACGATCATAGTATTTTGGTGTTCAATATATCCAGCTTAGGGATTGCCGTGCTTTATGAATTACTCTGTATATCTGAAATTCTATTTGCAAGGTCCCATACAATAGACTTGTTTTTCAAAAACTCTGACTTGTAACTCAGAAATTCTAACTTATGTTAAGAACTCTGACTTGTTTCTCAGAACTTTTCACATATTTCACAAAAATATTTCTTCTTTTTCAGAAATTCGGACTTGCTTCTCAGAAATTAATATTTAAGTCCAAAGTTGTGACATGTTTCTCAGAAACTTTGATTTACGCTAGAAATTATGACTTGTTTCTCAGATATTAAGACTGATTTCTCAGAAATTCTGAATTTTTTCTCAGAAATTCGGACTTATGTCAGAAATTCTGAATTGTTTCTCAGAAATTCTAACTTATATTAAGAATTCTGACTTGTTAATAAAAACTTTTGAAACATGTTTATTCTTTTTCAGAAATTCGGACTTGCTTCTCAGAAATTAAGATTTAAATCCAAAGTTGTGACATGTTTCTCAGAAATTTTGATTTACGTTAGAAATTATGACTTGTTTCTCAGACATTAAGACTGATTTCTCAGAAATTCTGAATTGTTTCTGAAAAATTATTACTTATGTCAGAAATGCTGATTTGTTTCTCACAAACTCTGACTTTAGTCAGGACTTGTTCCTCAGGCGTAAGCCATTGTTCTTCAAAAATTTTCCTAAGTTAACTAAAACCTCTATTTTATTTTTCGTGTCTTTCTAAACCCTCGTATGAGTAAGGAATGCTAAGAAAAGGAAGGGAAGGACTTCAGTAAACGGCCACCCAAATTAATACTGTCACAACAATGTTGTGTCAGGTAGAAAAAAACCTTTTCTTGCTTAGATACGCAAATGTCGTCGACTGATAATTATGTTACGATAATTCGTACGGTACATAAGTTCTTCATGAAAACAGGGTGGATATTGTGATTTAATTATCTTGTAAGAGCCCTACTGAATACAGAATCTAAAGTCATCCCAATCTCCCAAGATCATGTGAAAATCTTTGCCATTAGACAAAAGCTCTAAAATGTCTGCATCCTGTTAATAGCAATGTAAAGTTTGGTACAGAACAGTTATTTTGCGTCGATGAATAATCAATAGTAAAGTCTTTTAAATTTTAAATTGTCATCAATGGTGATGCTTTAACGATTTTAAATGGTATCCTATGAATAATATTAATTATGATAAAACGTTTAATTCAATCCATTGCAACAACCAACACCAGCGTGCAGAGAAACCCTAAGGAACACCCACTTTAAGTCGACGCTGATACCTGTAGATTAAAAATGGGGATACTAGCTAGAGGGCGGCTTTTCCAAAGCCCATATATTTTAGGATTTACGATTATAGGTTATGTTCGCGCAGTATCCCATAAAATCCGGATTAACCGCGAAACGAACGATATCCTTTCGATGCTGGAAGATTACAGAAAGCACACGTATTTTTACAAACTTACGATGTTCATGAGGGCCAAGACGTATTGTTCGACCTTCTTTTTGCCGTGAAACGCGACGACGCTGTGGTCGACGCAGATCGCGATCTCCAGCCATTTTTGAGGAGATCCGCTGGCACCCCACCTGTGCCCTAACAGACGCATTAAAAGAAAAAGGAACCATAATCAAAACAACAACTGTTTCCTAAATTCATGACCACTTCACCAACTTAAACTGGTTGGTTTTTATTATATTGCTTTCTTACTCTCAGAGTGTGATGTTACTTTAATGCAAATATAAAATATACAAATTTTTAATTAAATTTATCATACTTGGAACTTGAAGTCTTCACGTTTGATTTTACTTGGTGCTACAAATGTTCTATGTAAATACACAATGATATGAAAGTCAGATAAAATGACAAAAATTGATGCCCACAATGAGCTTCAGGTTCAAAGATCCCAAAAAAATAAACAAAAGAGACTTCTTAATTGTACATGAAGTTACAAAGGTAGAACTCTTGGATCAATGGCTCGAACAATGTCGTCTAAGATTCGTCAAAATACCATTAAAGTAATATTTTTAATTCTTCTCCCATGCGTTAATGGTATTGTTAATATAATTTTTCTTCACCATGTGCCTCGTTCCCTACAAACTTTAGCTTTCAATTTTATTTGCCACACTTCTGGCATAAGGTGTGAAGTCACTAATATCTGTATCTACCTGGTCGTCATCTGCTGTCTACACTACTGCTGCTCCTTTTCTCCAGCTTTTTCATCAATGTTTCTTTCACTCTCCATGTTTACATTTCATATGCCAAACAAACATATCGCAATTGCTTCATCTTGTTTTTAGTGGAATAGTCTTTGCCTGTGTCTTTGTGTGCGAATAGATTTTTCATGTTGTTGGATGTTGCTCCGATATTTACAGTTTAGTAAATATTTCGATTATTTGATTCCATTTCTAGTTTTGACCACCAGCGTCCACTTGACCTTGTTCCAGAAGATATTGTGATTCATCCATACGGCGCATCTAATATTGTTTATTGCTTCTCTATTCAGTAGTGTAGGCACTCGCGCTTAATAGATTAGTAGAGAAAATTGATTAACATCATATTGTCATACCAGTTATAATTAGTTTAACTAAAGATAGCGACATCGCCGCCAGAACTGCATATAGAACAATATAAACCTAAATATTACAATACGTAGTGTAGATAGTGTTGAAAGTTTTAAATTGTTGAATATTTTAAAACTTGTACAACCACTTGCAGGAAGCCATACCTGAGGTCCCTCATTGGATGTTCAACAGAATAACCACTCCAGTCACGAAGATTTTAAATTGAATGTTGGTTAGTCTTGTTATATGTCGGATCTTCTATAAGTGTTATAGGGTATATATCTTGTTTAGTTGGTTTTCTTTTGATTACTTCGAATTTGATGTTTATGGACGAACTCACAGGGTCATCGTCTGATGATATATCAGACCCTGGATGTACCTTGGTTGATTCAAGACTTTTCCTAAACCTTTTATTCATGATTATGACTATACTGACTATCACTATGCAATCCCCATGATTTTGACTTGAATGTTGGATAGTTTAGTTATATGTCGAATCTTCTTTAAGTGTTCTAGCATCTATATATCATATGGATTTAGCTTAGTTGATTTAAAATTGGTTCTAAATTTTTTATTCGTGATGATGTAATCTATCTGCTGAATCTTGGTTTTGAAAAGCCAGGTGCTTCTCTTCAGGTGCTTGTTGGAGCAGTTCAATCTGAGACAGACGCTGCTGTCGAGGACCTTCTTAACCTTCATCGCTCTACATCTGTCGCGTGATGCCACTGACTCGTCATTGCAAATTAGAATTTATTGGTTTATCATTTTCCCCGAGCTTTAAAACAGTTGACGTAATGATCTTTATAGGATTATAGGTCGCCCGTCAAAAAAGAATCAAAAAACGTAAAAATCGATCCCCGAAGCTTAACGCTGTTTCTGGCCGGACTTACTTTGAACCCCTAACGCTGACCAAGCGCTGTCGTAAAAATAGCCGTTGTCCTCGTCCGTCCAGCTTCCGCGCGGTAAATCCAGTGGCGGAGGCGGCGGCGATGCCGAATCGCGCGATCCGTGGTTTCGATTTTCGTCGCCAAAATCGAGACCGTCAAAGGTGTCGCCAGTCAAATTGTAAAGCCAGTCGGCGTTGTGTAATTTGGCGACCCTCCGCCTGCGCCTCTGGCCGGGACGTCCGGGGACGCCACTGCAAACGTTCGCGCTCAAAGTATAATCAAATCTCGTTCGGCCGGTTAATGAAAAAGGTAAAAATATTTTTTTAATGAAGGACTGGTATATACAGGGTGGTCAGCAATGAATAGAATAGAAAGCTAAAGTTTCCCCAAGCATCGCATTACACTCTATATCTACTTATACAGGATGTCCAAACAATATGTCGAAGTTATGTAAATCATTTATTATTGATTTTAGAGGGAAACGTTAAATACGAAAGTCATAGATGAGACTAAAAGAAGCAATTTTAAAATATTATTATCAAATATACAGGGTGATTCATAAATATGACTTAAATTGATTCAAAACATATGGAAATATGTCGGAAAAACTGCCAATTATTAAAAAAAAAAAAATTATGGTCGCCATATTGGACGTTTGCAGATATGGTCTGTTCATAGATATAAGAAAGTGACCAATTGCTTTTGAATGGGATTATATAAGGGTGGTCATACAATGCAACAAGATTATTACCTAAAGTTTCGGAATTTAAATTCAGGTAAAATTGTGGTCCGTAATAGAAAATAATTTTATACCTACTTGTGTTTAATATTCTTTGGTTTGGTATACTACTTAGCTTAAGTTTATTAGTAATCACTCTTATTTCGTGTGTAATACAGCGTGGGTTGAATCGTGTGCGAATTATGCAAAATATGTGAGACTAAGGAAATTATAAACAATGTTTATTTGACTCTCATTGAACGTGGTGCCAGCGAGCAAGCATCTTTAGAAGAATCGGCCACATTGGCGAAAATTGCAACATCAACTGTATGGAAAATTGTGAATAATTCCATGTCAGGGAGGAAAAAAAAAGCGATACTGACATTTTCTCGAGTGTAGATGAAAGTGATCAGATACCCCGGAAAAGGGTTGGGTTAACTCAACTGATAAGTGTAAAACAAACGCGCCATCAAAAAAAGGTAAAAGAATAACTATTTTGCATGCTGGCTCTAAAGATGGTTGGATTCCGAATGGACTTTCTCTGTCTGCGAAAAATATTAAAGATTCTCCTCTGGATTACAATGAAGACACCACCGCTGATTTATTTGAAAGTTGGTTTAAAAACAAACTAGTTCCAAACATTCGTTCTAATAGCGTAATTGTAATGGGCAATGCAAGTTATCACAGTAGACAGTTGACTAAAACCCCTTCCTCAGATGACACAAAAGCAACGATCCAAAACTACATGTATAATAACGACATTTATTTTCACGAAGATTATACCAAAAAGCAATTAATTGAGGTTCTACAAAGCTTGAACCTACAAAAGAAATACGTCTATGATAATTATGCAAAAAATGTAGGGCATACAGTTTTAAGACTTCCACCTTAGCGCCGTATATTTAATCCCATTGAACATGTTTGGCACCAACTGAAATCTGCCATTCGTCCTAACAATGTTTTTCCCCGTGTTAACTCGAATGTCCTCAAACTTATAGAAACCGAAGTTTTTAACATCCCTCCACAACGTGGGGCAAATTCTGTTAAACATATAGAAAAAGCAGAACAATCGTATATCCATATTGCAAATAATGTAGAACAAATAATAATTAGAACAGACGATGATAGCCATAGTGATACTGATATATTATGTGAATAATTTTAAGTAATTTAAGTAGGTAATAAAAATAATTTGTAATTTTATTTTAGATTTAAACATAAATAAATAAATAAATATTGTTGTGTCTTTCCTAACAAAACCACAAATAATTAAATTCTACCATATTTCATTCTTACAGCTTGCCCGAGTCTTTCCTTAATTCGTATGAGTTAGTCACTTTCTTATATCTATGAACAGACTTTACCCTCAAATTCGAAGTATTGCATAAAAACTCTTATTTTATATTATATTTACTATAAAATATTTATTATAAAATGGACTTTACCAAAGAAAAAAATCGGAATATGGTAAAACTTTATTATAAGAATGATAGAAACGGTGTGCAGACATCGGAAACGTATTCGAACGTGTATCACGAAAGACGACAGCCTTATCGAACTTTGCTTAAATTATTTGTGGGTGAATTATTGGCGACACATGAAAAACTTTTAAAGATGTGATGATTTGATATGAGCGGTACTGTGTTGAGGGAGAGTTTGAGGTTTCGTCTATAATACAAGGGACGCAAGTACGCCAGTACAAATTTTGATATTTACCGAAGTATGTCGTAAATTTGAAGTTCACTTTATGCGAGGTGTTTTCACAATCAAATTACATCGATTTTACGAAGGTTCCATAGTGGTCCGCAGGAGCACTATTTGCGACGAACTTTCGCCGCTCACCGACGATTTTTCGAAAGCAACCTTGTTTTTTATCCTTTGGATTTATTAATAAATAAATATTTCAAACTAATTTTAAATAGTTTCCCTTCGTCTCATCTATGACTTTTGTATTTATTTAAGTGTTCGCACATCCTGTATACCAGTTGCGTCTCAAAAGGGTATGCCGTCGTATGAAGCATGTTTCCGAAAATCGATGCAAAAATCATCAATTTTAATTAGTGTCTAACTCCGATTTTTTTTTTTAGTACGAACCTTTTGAACAGGACGTGATCCCCGCCGCTGGCAGCGCCGCCGCGTAGCGGACGGAAAAAGTAGAAAGCGTCTCGCAACCGGAAGTACCCGATCAGGGACGTACGGGGGCAAATAGACACGGCAGCTCGACTCTCAGACTCCAAACCGGATACCGACCCGATCAGATGGTCGCATTTCGCTGGATTTGGACCTCGCGGCGCGCCACTGGACCGGATCCATACCGCCGCGAAGCCCGGAGCGAAGCGCAGGTTTCCTTCGGCAACGGAAATGTGTTTTTATTTTCAATTTGGCGATTTTAATGCCCGACCAACGAATGATGGTAGCCAAAAATAGAAAGAAACGTTTCTTTTTATTATTGAAAAATATAAAATTAGTCCAGTGGCGTCGCCTTTAAAAAAATTCACAAAAATTTAGAGACAAAAGTTATTTGAATTCAATTATATTTATATATAATCAGAATGTTTGTATTTCTTATCGAGTATTTTCAATCGATCACTACAGAGAGATCACTAATCTGGGTTCATGTGAGATGGGATATCAATGTTTGAAAGTTTAATGAGGCCCAACTTAAACTTAACTACTTTTTATTATTATTGTTATATTAATAGTGAATAACAATGATAATCACAATAATAATGCCTTTGTTTTTCTTATTTCAGCCAATACATAAAAAAAGTGTAATTGGACTGGCGAGGTCTAGCTTACCGTTAACCAAAACTAACAATAGAGCATCTAATTTAACGTCAGTACATAGTGGGGTGATTTTTTGTGCAATTTTAAAAAGAAAAATTCGCATTAACATATATAGCAAACGTCTTAACATTGGAAATACAGAGATTATTTGTAAGCCGCTGTAGATATTTTAACGAAATTTGGCACACATGGACATATACACCAGTGGCGGGTGTATGGAATTTCACCTGTCTATTTTGACAGACATTAAAGGTACGCCACTGATATCGCCTAAAATAAAATATATATCTCCAATCATTCCTAAAGAAATTTAATTTCTCAATTTTTTTCAGTCGAATGCACGGTTTTAGCTTAAAAAAATAAAAACCTCTTCGCGGCAAATCAGTGGCGCGACATGGAAACAGCTGGAGCATGTATCCTTCAACAACTTATCTAGTTTTAGGTTCTATTTTTAATAAAATTTATTAACAGACAATTTTGTTAAAAATTATTTATATATTATTTATATATTATATATTATTATTATTTTTCACAAGACAGCACAGGACTGATGTTCTATAAAAATCTCGGCTAACAAAGGACTAAGTGGGTTTCCCATAATCAAATCTTCCTTAGAAATGTAAATCTGTCCATTAAATTCAAAATAACTTTGGTTATATATAGCAATCTAATAAATCTTGTTTCAACACCACCATTTCTAGTAGATTTCACCCTCACTCGGAAACATGTTAACCCATTTGTTATTTGTTATTAGATTGCTTAATAGTATCTTTAGACCATAATTATTTTGAATTTAATTAACGGATTTACATCTCTAAGGAAGGTTTGATTATGAAAAACCCACTCAGTCCTTTGTTAGTGGAGATTTTTGTGGATAATTTGGAAAATGTCATACTAGAACATCCTTATGGTGGTATAGATATGTTTATGATGTCTTTGCTTGCTTTGTTGGAACAGACAGACAATTGAATTCTTTTTTAAATTACATTAGCTCATTACATAATCATATAAAATTCACCATCGAGATTGAACATTTAATTTTTTAGACCCAACTATTATGAAAACGCAAATCAAATTAGATTTTTCCATTTACCATAAACCTTCACACACGAACACAGTGGTACATAACAGCTCAAATCACTCTTATACACACAAAATGGCTGCATTTCACTTTTTTATACACAGACCGCTTAATACGCCACTCTGAACAGAAAATTACAGCAAAGAACTTAATGTCATTAAACCAATTATTTATTAAATTATAAACAAAAATAAATCCAGATAACAGTAAACTCTATTTAGTAGTTTGCAAATATTACAACATTACAATATTACAATTGTCATGTGAATATATATAATTTCGTGAAAATCTGAACTTTTAGTTCTTATTTATTTTGTTAAATGGATTTTCATCAAGTAAAAGCCACCTCAGGTCTATTTTTTCCGGGTTGCGCGAAAACTTTGATTTAAAAATGCACACTATGTGACACCAACTCACCAGATTGTCCGAGAACTAACACCCAACCTCCCAATTCGACGTAGATCGGACCGCTCGCACTGGAGGAGTTGTACAGTCTGGGTACCACCACGAGTGCTTCCTCGCGAGCCGCCACTGCTTTCGCACGCACACACGTCAGTCCGTATACGGGCCAACCAAGGAAAACTTACCCGAATAATAATGCAGCCAGAGGATGCACAAAATATCCGACAAGCGACTCATAGTCAATTAACAATGAACGGAAAAGCCTGAATGCGATGAGGTCGATAATTAAAACAAATGAAAAGCAATTAAAGTCAGTCTTGGTGGCGGAATACAACGCGCCGTTCTTAATGATGTTCGTCACGATGTTCGCTCGGAAATAGAGACTCTTTTAGGAACACAATGCACGAAAGCTGGGAAGTGGTCACTGTCAAAGTACTGTTTTTGTACTCACATTATCACGAAATAATCGAAAATAGTTTTCACAAAAAAAAAGCAAACATATGTACTTATTGCTTAGTTATTGGCATAAATTCGCTAAACGCGCTTTCATTGGTCGTGACGTCAGCGCTTGTATCGCCTTCCAGCGCCCAATAAGAAGTCATACTGGGTATTATTATTTATTATGTCTTAAAGTTTCATTATGTTTTAATAAGCAAATCTTTACTGACATTTTCTTTCTGTACAATTAAGTAACTGCGGAGTAAATTCTGTTAACTACTTTGCTTTACTTTAGGTTGTAAAACAGCAAGAGCCTTTGAAAACTTCCAAAAAATGACAAGTTGGTGGCACGACAAATAATTCAGTAATCTTTGCGAAAGGCATCGATTTAAATTGTATTAAAATTGAAATGAATGTTTTAAACAGGCTGAATTATAAAAGGACTTCACTTTCAAAGTTGGTAGGCATTATTATATAACTAACCAATAGCGATCGTGAGACCGTTTTAATTAAATTCAATTAAAAAATAGTTGCCATGGCTTAAAACGCGTAATTTTTGGGGTACTGGATTTCCCATTTTTTTAATTTTAATTTTGTTTTTCTGTGATCAAAAAGGTTCGTATAACAGTGAAATTAACAAAGCGGAAAAAAAAGAAATATAAAACATTATGAAAAACATAACTAAAAAAAAGTCAATTCGTTTCATTTTATTATGATTGCTTTCTGTTGCTTTATCATTTATTGTAATTTGTGCTATCTGTTGGATATTTTTTTTAAACTAAGTATAAAAAAACAAGTATTTATCCTAACACGCGTCAGCTACCCGAATTTCCCCACGTTTAGGGAAAATTTCGATTCGGCAACGTCGCATTTGCGACAAAACTTATCTTCCGCCCATCTCCCGCAGCCACGCACTGTCGGATCGTTTTCTGAGTCACTAAAAGTTATCAACTCGATGCGGCGACGCACCAAACAACAAAAAGTAATAACGATGTTTCGACGCGTCCGCGCAAGTTAAGTGCCCCGTTGCCCGCGTTACAGAAATTGTGCTCGTCGCAACACGTGATGCACGAGTGCAGTTTGGTCCGTTCGCCGATAATTATGCAACCAGACTCGCATGTCTCCGAGCAGTTGCGCTGGAGCATCCACAGCATCGGCCTGCCAGTCACTTCTTCAGTACTGGTCGACATCGATATCCTCCTCACCTAAAAAAAGGACGGAGGCGTAATAAGAAGATGAAGGAGGAGTTTTGTATTTTAATAAAAATACCAACAATAAAGAAAATAAAAACAATAATAAATAAAACAAATTAATGTAAATTGCGGAAGAGGTCGAGAAGTTATTAAACCTTGACAAAAATAACCGGAACGACTTGAACTGAGCAGGTCTTTTTATTCAAAATGACCAAAGCAGTTTAGCAAAAGTTCAGTGTTGACACTTCCAAGTTATCTGTCAAAATTTTCTACTTGAGGTTACCCAATCTCTAAAACCTCTGTACCATTTGTAATTTACGATAGAGCCCTTAATTTTCAAATATACAAAATATTGAGAATGATAACGGTCTGATTAACTTTCGATTATCACATCAATATCTGCTTTTTTCTTCTTCTTCTTCTTCTTTCTGTGGTTAATATTTAGACATATGTGCTGTAACAATTTTTGTAAGCAACCTTACTTACTCGCAATGGCAGTTTCTGCTTTATGTAAATAAATGATATTATTTTATCATAACAGAGAATAATATCAAATATCAAACAATATCATGGTATATCGTCAACATATAAAAAAATACTACTTTCGATATTTATTCATGTAAAACAAAGAAATGACATTAGGAAAAAGGAAGTTGTGAAATCTAAAAAATAAGCAACCGAGGCGAATTGAAGAAAAATCGATAAATAATTATAATTTATTGATTTTTATTGTTGTTATTATATTTGTCGTCAATGTCCTCAAAAATCAGGACCTTCCATAATTTAATGCTGTTTGTCCCGACAACAGCCCAATGAAAGGCCGAAACGTAGATATTGCAACAATAAAGATTTCGGTGTTTGCACAAACCTACATCTTCCTAAAACAAATTTGGTTGCAAAAAATCAAGCAGAATTACGTTTAATTTTAAAAGTAAAAAAAAAGCCAGAAAAAAAGCAACTAAGGATACAAAATAAGGATAAGGAAGAAATAACATAGTTTCAATTACAAATAAGGACAAAACTAATTTTTAAATGTTGAAAAATCAAACAAATTAAGTGAAATACGTGAAGAGTACAAAAAAGTCTAAATACAAAAGAAAAATATTTAAAAAAAGACAGAACGGAAAAGAAAGATCCAAAAACTAAACCAAGGAACATTCAAATGGGGAAGAGAAAACTTGTAGACATTTAATTGGAGCAATTAAATAAAACACAATAATAGGAAGCTTATTATGACAAAAAAACATATGTGAAAAACACTGGTCACTTGTAATTTCGCACTTGTGGGACGATAAATTTTTTCGATGAATTGTTTTGGTAAGTTTTTTGACGTTAGATATTTAGACGTTAACAAAGTTAACAAAGCACAAGTATATATATATATATATATATATATATATATATATATATATATATATATATATATATATATATATATATATATATATATATATATATATATATATATATATATATATATATATATATATATATATATATATATATATATATATATATATATATATATATATATATATATATATATATATATATATATATATATATATATATATATATATATATATATATATATATATATATATATATATATATATATATATATATATATATATATATATATAAATATAAAATATTATAAGAAAACATAATGACTAAGATAAAAACTAATATGTGAAAAAATATTGTTAAATGAACTATGTACTATGAGTTTTTTATCGGTTAATTCTGGTCAAAATTAACAAAGCAGCAGTAAAAAAAATAATAATCCTAGACAAAATCTAAAATAAATATATAAAATATGAAAATAACAACTAATATGTGAAAAATTATTTTCAAGTGCACTTTCGGATTTGTAGAGGAAATTAATTTTTGCTATGATTTTTTTGTTAGTTTTGATCAATATTATCAGACCAACAGTAAAAAAAAAACAAAAACAATTATGAGATAAGTATATAAACCACTATAAAAAATGCAATATGTGAAAAAATATTTTCAACTGAATTTTCACATTTGTGGCTGCAATAAGTTTGTCTATGATTTTTTTTTTTGTTAGTTTTGGTGAAAATTGAAAAAGCGGTAAAAATATTTATAAAATTTACAAGCTACACTTGCGATAAATATGAAAAATATTATGAAAAAAAAAGTTTGCATGATAAAAACTGATATGTACAAAAATTTTGGTAATTGAACTTTCACATTTGTGCAGGAAATAAATTGCAAAATTATATATAAAATATAAAATATTTTGAAAAGTGATAATGATAAAAACTGCATTTGAAACAATATGGTCGATATGGGCAATATGAATTGTAATATATATGTAATATGCATTGTTTTGCTATGTTCTCATTAGTTAAGAGTAAATAAACAACAAAATTAACAAAAAATATATATAATGAAAAAATAACTAGTAAAAAAAATAAACTGGAGTTTAAGTGCATGATAATAAAAAAATATTATCAACCCAACTTTCAAATTCCATGGGAAAATAAAATCGCTACGTATAAACAACAATTAAACAAATTTGTTTAGAATTACTGCTAGTTAAAATATCATAAATTATGTCTAAGTGAATATTATACAAAAAAAAAGACTTCCGAGTTTTTTTGTGATAAAATGGCGACTAGCGAAGGCGATAAACCGTGGATGTGGAATTATATCGAACGTATTCATCAACGTCGTCGCAAAATGGGACCAGCAAAATAAATGGCCTACGCGTGGTCATAAGCCGGCAAAAGAAGCGGAAAAACGAGGCAGTTACTCAAATCGTGTGTCGCTTAACGTTTGGCGGAGACGAAAAAAAAATTGAGGGACGCAACCTATACGTAATGGTCATAAGTTTTATCCAATCGCTACGGATATCGCGCCGTAGCCAACGAAATTGCATTACAAAAAAGAAATATTGCGGGAGGAATCTTAGGTCGATTACTTTTTCTTTTCCATGTAAATAATTGAGTTCCTCAATAGCGACTACGACGTTTTTATGTACGCGGATAACACGTTTCCAATCTTCCATATCAAAAGTTCCTAAGAAATATAACGTCATTTACCAGTTGTCCAAAAATCTCTCAACAACGTCGATTCATCAAAGACAAAATTCCATTCGACATTCCAGGAGTTCACAGCATTCCACGCATATACTTCAAAGAACATATCGGAAGCTCAAAGAACGTGAAAGAGCCTTAATCAGGATATTGGAGTACAATTATCCACAAACCACAAAAAATAAATGTTTGAGTAGGTATTTTGCCTTCGATCAAAATATTATCGCCTGATAAATACAATTTGTTGAAAATGACTTTATTCCTGACAGATAGACAGATTCACGATGGTGCTCCGATTGGGCTCGAAAAGTGCGTGAATATTTAAATACGGTACTTCCCTCACACTGGATTTGGTGGAAGGGGGTCAATAAATGACCTGCAAGATTTTCAGATATCATTCCACTGGACAAAAAATCCGAGAATCTATAGAAATCGCGACTTAGGTCTGGCTAAGTATTACCTATTTATTTATAAATATATTTCAATATAATTCAAGTTCATCAACTTTATGAGTAAACATATTTATTTCGTAAAATTATGAACAGAAATCAAAATTGAAAATAGAAGGAAAAGACAAAAATAAAAGTAAATTAAATTTACTAATTTAATTTAGGAACTGAATTAATTAAACTCGGCAGAATTTAATTTTTATTTGTTATTTGTTTTATTCCAGTTGGTTAGTGTGATTAATATTATTATTTATTAATTTATTGTATCTGTGTAGTAAACAAATAAGTTTACATTCAATTAAATAAGATAAGCGAATAGTTTTCCGAAATTTGTAGCGATCGACTTCATATTTGGCACATATATGCAGCTTTGCCCCGTGACGGAACCTATTCAAAATTGGGGGGCTGGGCGTCGGGAAGTATTCTAAAAAATTAAAAATCGCGTATGCAAGGGTCTACAAAAAAGACCATTTTTCAGAAACGGTTGACAACACCGAAAAAATTCTTGAACCAGAAGACACAGAAGAAACGACTCCATAAACTTTTGTTCTTGACAATTTTTCAAAAATATACAGGGTGCGCCGCAAATTCAAAAAAACGGAAAAATGGGTCCTCCTACAATTGAAAATTAGCAATAATTTGAAATCTGTGTTTTAGATGTCAGGTTCTTTTATATAACGATATGGTTTCAGATCCTAAAGGTGACAGTCGAATTTGAAACACCCGGTATATAAGATACAAAAAAATCAATTTTTTTAAATAGCCCAGAACGAAAAAAATAAATTAAATTCTGCTCCATTGAAAAGCCAAAGTATCCCCTTTTTTCCCACTTGCGCAATTTGGAATAAATGTGGACCCCCCAACCCCTGAAACGGATTTCAGCTCCATCCATTTTCGACAAGGTCTTCCAATTTCCGTCATTCGCCCCATTAAAATGCACGAAGGCTTTCCTTTTCAAAATTTTTTATTGTCGCAGAGTGTTTTTTGCCCGACAATGCGATTTTTAGACAACCAGTAACTAAAAGTGGGACAGATTCGATATAAAAAAATGGAGAATTTACGGCCATCGTAAAACTAAACTTTTTTTCTTAAGAAAAACACGAAAATATTCTTATTTTTCGTTATATTTTTTTCTTGATAACATTTTAATTGGCTGTACCTTTTTTGTTTTTAAATATATCAAGGTAAACAAAAAGCAAAAAGTAGGGTTAGTAGCCAAGTTTTTTCCAAGTGACGTATAAAACAAAACACTATCAATTTTCTGACGTATAATAATATGTCATGTTTTTTTTTAATTTAACACCCGGTATATTATATATGTGTTTAATAAGATATCTTATTCCGATTACAATGATGCAACACACTTTATATACGAACAATTTAAAACAACTACATACATAGGAGAATCCAGTGAAAAAGTTTCAAAACATTTGTCAAAATGTTTAAAAATAGCTTTCAGAACTAAGAACACAATAGGAAAATGTCAAAAATCAAAAAAATCAGGTGTCTACAGGTTGAAATGCGGATCTTGTCCTAAAATTTATAATGGACAAGCAGGTAGATCCTTGAAGAAACGCAATAGTCTAGATTCTAATTATACTACACACTTAAACACAGAAAAACACATTTTTGACGACAATTTTGGTATTTTACATACAGCCACAAAAAGTAGAAAATTAAATTTATTGGAAGTCATGGAGATTAACAAAATGAGATATTCAAATGTATTGCTTAACGATCAATTAGATTTAAATACCTCTCCCTTACTGAACTTAAATCCTAACAAAAACATTAATTAAGTTTTTATTGTCATTTTTCGATATATACAGTAAATATTATATTTGATAAAGACACGGTGTTGTCGACTCAATTGTAATGTAAAAACATATAATTTCGTGAAAATCTGAACTTTAACTTCTTATTTATTTTGATAATTGGATTTTCATCAAGTAAAAACCACGTCAATTTAACTTCTTGTAATAATCGTGGAACTTCGGCAATGGATGTCAGAGGCAATCAATCGGTTGTTCCGTTTAAAAAAATATGATGTAGGCTTATATGTCAGAAAATTGATAATGTTTTGTTTTATACGTCACTTGGAAAAAAACTTGGCTACTAACTCTACATTGTATTTTTTTGTTTACCATGATATCTCTATAAACAAGTTGCAGTCAATTAAAATGTTATCAAGATTAATTGAACGCAGCTGCGGCCCAAATTTTTACTCCTTCACTCCTCACCTGACACTTTTTTTGGTCTTTGCCGCATTTGGTGTGCATGTTGGTATGGTTGCCAGTCATATTTAGACACCTGTCACCATCAACCATAGAATCGCACCGATAACACCACAGATCATGTTGCTTCTCGCTGGCTGCCTTCGTGCGATGTTGCGTCTCACTGGAGTCTGAAAAGCGAGATTTCTTCAAAAATTTAAAAGAAAATGTATTAATATTATTTTTGCAAATTTTATCCTCCCCTTAAACAGGGTGATTCTTTGCATAAAATAAAATTAATGTAACAACACCATAATAATTTTTTTTTATTTTGGGAGCATTTAGTTTTACGAAAAAAATCCATTGAAACGCAAAAATGTTTTTCCAATGTCATTGCGTAAGTTTTCCTATAAATTTTTGTCAAAAAGATTGGCAAAATATTAAGGAGTGTGATAATTTAAATGCTTTTAAAAGATTAATTAAAACTTACGTATTGTATGAAATTTTATTCTGATTTTTCCTTTATAACTGTTCTGCTATTATAGACTCTTGTTCGGTGTACTTTTCTACTTTTATACTTATTTAAATTTTGCTTTTTTGCTACTGGTCCAAACCTTACTTTCAGAGATTTTCCCTTCTTTTTTACTTACACAGAATTTCGTTAAAAATTGTTAAGAGTAAGGTTTTTCGTTTATCAAGAATCGTCTATTATTTATCTGGTTGTTAAGATGTTATGTCATCTCATTAAAACTGTAAAAGTAAAAAAGAAGAGTCTTTTTTCTCAAGGCCACTAGTTGGAAACTAGAAATTAGATATTTGGTTTCAGGTAGATATCTAATTTTCCACAAAAAAAACCTTCCAGTGCAGTGCCGACCTAATCCACCAAAATATTATTTGTTCGTAAAGGCACGCCACTGATTTCCTTAAAGAAAATAAAGACATTTGTATTCATTAATTTTTTTTCCCACGGTTTTCACGTAAAAATGAAAACTAATTCCTCTGCATGTTGTCATATTGACGATATTATTTGTTAATAAGAAATTAAATTTCTCGAGAAATTATTGGAGATTGTAGGAATAATTTTTATTTTAAGAGAAATCTGTGGCGTGCCATCAATGTCTGAAAAAATAGACAGGTGAAAATTCGTATGTCCGCCACTGGTGTATTTAAAAAATATATATGCAAAATTTCATCAAAATATCTTAACCCTACCCTGTATCTCAAAAGTTAAGATGCTTAGGACATATGTTCATTTGAAGTTTTCTTTTTAATATGAACCCTTAAATAACAAATAAGCGCAGAGTCTGAAAGTTAAAGACGCAAAGGCTTGGGAATAAAAAATTAAAACCGACCAGAACGTTTTGCTGCTACGCGACTATACGGTTCAACGCCGTAAATTTTCTGCTTATACGAGGCTCGCGCAAAAAAAAAACGAAGCCCATTCCATTCCGAAAAATCAAAACGCGTCTGGCGGCCGGGATATCGTCGCTGAACTTCATCTTCGTACGAAAAAAAGCGATTGCCTGTCGAAGGAGCGACGTCATAGGCGGCTGTGCAACGGCGATTTCTTTAAGCGGACGCTACGGATCGCGTTGCCATGGAGACGGATGATATCGATTACGCCGCGGGCAACTGCAAAGGTTTGAATACCGACGGAGTCACTGGACCGTACCGTCGAACGATGTATCTAAATTTAAAGCGTGACGTCACGAATTGCGTCGCAACGCCGCTACCGATGGTGATTTTCCGGAACTATGAAGTTCGCAATAGTCCGGCGCGATTATTATTAGGACGCAACGGTTTCGTGTCAGTTGGAGAGTAGTGGAGGGTGGGCAAAGGAGGCCCACCTCAAAAATTTACGTTTTTTTTTTCTTCTAATAATTATAAATTCTGGTTATTTGTACATTTTTAGCCCTTTGCGTAATGCCACGGGTAAAATGGGCCGGTTAAAAATTATTTAAAAAAGCTATGCCATATTATTACAACCGAATCATAACTAATTTATTGAAAGTGCTATTTTTTCGATAATTCCATGGACGAAAATCTTAAAAATACCAACAACAAATTTTTTAATCTAGAGAAAAATAGTTATAATCAAAAACGATTTTTTTATTGAATACTTTTTAATAAATAATTATAAGTAACTCATTCAAAAGGTATGGAAAGGTATGGAAAAGAAAAAGAAACCACCAGTCCAGCAAAAAAAATACTCATCATCCCATATGTCAGAAGAAATTTTATTATTTTCACTCATATGTAGGAGGCGTGTTCAAAAAGCAAGGTGACTTTTAAGTTTTATCAAAATTATTTATTTTTAAATCAAAACCAAAATCCCCCAGATACAACACACTTCTGCCATAGCTTTGATTTTTTCCAGCGTTTTTTTCTTTATCTCCTCAATCATTCCAAACCTCCTTCGTTTCATGGGTTTCTTGAGTTTTCGGAATAGGAAAAGTGGAGCGGGTCCGGTGAATATGGTGTCTGAGGCATGATTGTGGTTTTGTTTCTGGCCAAAAAGTTAGACACAAGCAAAGATGAGTGAGCAGGTGCATTATTGGACGTTTTTCTCCAATTGCATCTCGCAAACGGTGCATAACTTCAAGGTAATACTTTTTATTGACCGTAGGACCTTGTGGTAAGAATTCTTGGTGTACTACGTGACGATAGTCAAAGAAAACGGTAAGCAAAACCTCGACATTTCATCGAATTTGACGTGCATTTCCGTCTTGGCGATTCTGGTTCTTCCACTGTAACGACTGAGCTTTGGTTTCGGCACCATATCCCATGATTCTTTGTTCCATGTTTTTTTTTTTTGACAGCAGAGCAGCAGATGTGTACCAAGATACCAAAGGTCACTTTACTTTTTGAACACCCCTCGTATATACCAGTCGCCTCAGGAACTGCTGAGCAATGTAAACACTTAAATTTATTCATTTAGTTGTGCAGGAATTACATTCTCAAAAAAAATATTTGAAAATCCAGTCTAGACAAGATATTCCAGACGCGATCGGCGAGCATTCTCATGCATATTCCTTATACATTTTCTAAGGTCGTTTATAAATAGAATATTCAAATCTTCCGGAAATTCTCCTGGAACGTTTAATGCTGTCTATAGGATCGAGGTCCTCGATTCGCAAAGAAAATTTTATATTTTCCGGAAAATCAAATCGCCTACGAATTTGATTGAGACGAAATTGAAAACGGACAATTTGTATACGTATACGTGGCCGTATTATGTCGATGCTTCTCGAACGATCCAGATCCAGATCGTTGATCCGCGAAAAGCCTAAAATTTAAAATCAAAATAAACATAACAATGATTATGATCATCTTTATTTCAAAATATTCAAAAATTTATAAATAGTAAATATTATGTTTGATAAACTCTCTTTTAGAAAAAGAAGAAGAATTTTATCAAAGTGTGTTTTATGCTCCAGTTTTTCTACGGCCATTAGTGACTGAGTGATGTGTGACGTCACCGTTACAACCTGAATTTTTAGAGTGACACTTTTAATTATTGGATAAAACTCCAACTTCAGTTGGAATCTCCTTAAAACAGTTTCGAATTATCTTTGTTCTTTAAATCTTAACAAAACCAAAATACATAGCGATTCTTATTCTAAATAAACATTCAGCAATACAAAACACGAAATGACGTGAAATTAGAGAGATAAGACCAATCGTTGATCATTGCCGATTACCAGTTATTGATATAAAGTAAGGCACAGAAGCAGTAACACTCACTACTAAACTAATAGTAGATTAAAGACCTAGCTATACTGGGAGTAACAATAAGGAATAAGATAAAAAATGAAGATATATGTAATAGGACAAGAACCAGAGATACCATATCTAGAATATCTGAAACATAATGACACTTGGGTTGGCCAAAATGAACGGTTACAGATGGACCAGCTGATTTATTGAATGTGCGCCCAGAGCAGACCAAAGAGGCAGGGGAAGACTGCCATACGATAGCAGATTGACGTGAGAAGTATTATGAGCAGTTGGATTCAAAAATGGAACTACCTATCGAAAAAAAAAGATAACGCCATTAGAACGACAACATATAGAAGTAAAAATTAACTTGAAGCGATTGTCCATTTCAAGAGTTACGTCAGCAATTGCCTTTTAGAACACATCGACAGGTTCAAACATTACCTGAAAGAAAATCAAACAAAATGATTTTAATATTTTTCGAATTTTCGAAAGTCCTACGGGATCGCCGTTGGTACAGAAATGATCACCGTCGAAAAAAAAAAATTTTTTTGTCTGTCCGTTCTCCGTTCTCGTCTTTTGGGTTTTCCTGAATAACTTTCGAACCGTTGGAGCTACAAAATTGAAATGTGTCTCCTTTTTAACCCTACACGAGGCACATAAACTTATAAAAAATGGCTCTGATCCGACACCGGTATCCATCTTTTTTTCGTGATTTTCGACTGACCTTGCTATGAAACACGTTAAGTGTCTGAAATTTAAAACAATCGACTTCATATTTGGCACATATATTCAGCTTTGTCCCGTGACCGAACCTATTGCAAATGGGGGGCTAGGGTTCAGGAAGTATTTAAAAAAAAAATAAAAATCCCGTGTGTGTATACAAAAAAGACCATTTTTCAAAAAAAATTTACATGACCGGAAAAATTCTTGAACCAGAAGACGCAGAGGAAACGACTCCATAAACGTTTATTCTTGACAATTTTTCAAAAATATACAGGGTGCGCCGCAAATTCAAAAAAAGTGAAAAATGTGTCCCCCTATTACTGAAAATTGGCAATAATTTCAAATCTGTGTATTAGATGTCAGTTTTTTTTTTACATCACGATATAGCCCCTATAGACTTTTGTATTTAGGGTTTTTAAGTATTGTACAGGGTGTTCGCGATATTCCGTGCAATATTAAAAAACATAAGTGCTCCAAATTTGCCGCTACTGACTTCAGACTTGGGAGAGAAGTTGAAGTCTGGACCCGCATTATAACTTTGGCATTTTTTCGATTACATAGAAGGTGTTTGAGTTATAGACAAAAATCTAAAAGACCCTAAAAATTTTTCTTTTTGAGAATAAGTTACTAACCGTAAATCAAAATTCTTACAAACAATAGCTAATCCGTTTACGCAGTATATAGGCCGTACCAAGGGCTACAATTTTTGTATTTACGGTTTTCGTCAATCACTATTTCTCGATCTCAATCTAGACGCGATGACGTCATTTAATATTACTACGTATTGCATGCTTTCAGAATACAAGTAGTTTTTTGAAAACCATTTAGTCCATTGGAAAAATTCCGATACCAGGAAACTCAGAAGATCCAGGGCTATATCCTCTATTTCGAACATTGTTGGAATTATATACAGGGTACGTCGTTTATGGGCAAAAATTTCTTATAGATCCTAAAAATTTCCGCTTTTGTGGGTGAATTATTGGCGATACACGAAAAAGTTTTAAGAATGTGATAATTTGATATTAACAGTATCGTAAACTGTGTCGAGAGAGAGTTTACGGTTTCGTGTATAATACAGGAGTCGCAAGATATTTGAAAAATTATAATTTTGAATTGCCATTACCAGTAAAAATTTTAATATTTACCGAAGTGTGCCGTAACCTTAAAGTTCGACGAGATGTGAAGGACACTTTATGCAAGGTGTTTTCACAATCAAATTACATCGATTTTGTTAAAGTTCCATAGTGGTCCGCAGGAGCACGATGGAAAAACAATGCGTCCCTCTAGGACAACAATCCGCGAAGCGCCTTCTTTTGAAAATAAAAAGGTGATTCGCGCTATTTGCTACGAACTTGCCCCGCTCACCGGCGATTTTTCCAAAGCAATCTTGTTCCTCTTACGAGCTACGCATTTTTTCATCAAACGCTGCATATGAAAACATCCAGTACTTCAAAAATTAAAAGTTGTCAGTAGAACATTGAAAATGAAAACTAACCAAAACTAACCCGAAAGCATGCTAAAGTTGTACGCTTGTTTGGACGGCACCGAACGCGTCTTTTTAATACATCCAAAAAATGCTCAACTGGACTTAGATCTGGGCTGCAAGCTAACCATTCTAACGTTCGAATTCCAACTAGAAATAAAACGAAATCTAAAATAAGCCTGCTATTAAAGTCAATCAGTTAGAAATTTTCAACAGTTACCATCTTCCATTATACAAAAGTCCTGGTTGTTCATATTAATTATTCGGTTAAACAATTCAACTTCGGTTATAATTTAAGAGGTTGCTTTTCTCACACTCGCGTACCCATCCATAAAATTTCCCCCCTTCTTTTGCAGAATAAAGAGAACATTCACGAAAATTCAAATTTTCCCGCCAAAAGAGGCTTAGAACCGGCACTACTATACTACTAGCCCGCTCGTCCTCATCTGGCGATCGAAGACAAATTCTTGATTTATGTCGTTCATTTATTTATAATGTAACTATTTGTACTATTTCTACAGGGTGTTTTAAACTTATCAATTTGACTTCCCTGATATCTAAACATTAAAGAAACCAAAATATCATCAGAAGAAACTGCATCGCCCAAATACATGGTAAAAAATAAAAAATGCCATATTAAGTGCAAAAAGTAGCTCTTTTTAGAATATTTTTACTATTAAATCTGCAATAAAAAAATAGGTTAGTAGCAAAATAAGTTATCATAAATGAATTATACTTTCTGAACATTTTAGAGTCCGATTTAAAAATGAAAAACACTTCGTAAAATTCGGATATGTTATATATTTCTTTAATTTCTACCCAAAATGAAGACGTCCATGACCCCGCGTGTGCGCTTTCATCAAACAACATCGTGCGGACTTGAAGGAAACTCAAAAACTACTTACGAAGAGCTCCGGTGACGGCGGGCGTCAGCAGCGGCACCAAAACCACCAAAACCAGCACCGCCATCGTGCAGGAGTATTTTGCGTTTCACGAAACGCCGTCAAAAGATTTCCAGGGGTCCGCCATCATCACGCGAAACTCCTGAAACGCGCAAGCGGACTGGTTTTATCTCTACGCAGGCTTCCGTCTCCATGACGACGGGACATATCGGTAGAATTCGTTCCCGATGCACCCGGTTAGACGACAAGGCGGCAATCAATTCATTTTGTTTCTTCAACTCCTTCTAAACGCGCGTATCATTTCAGTGGCCGTACGGCCCTTGTATGGGGTGGACCGTTTATCTCGGGACACCACCTTATCTCAGAAACTATAAGGGATGGAGCCAAAAGGTCAATAGAAAAGTTAATTGAGATATTATAAACCTTTAATTAATTTCGATGTTGCATATATAGAGGCTATTTATTTTTTCGTGGGCGAATATCAACTTTCTTATTTTAAATGGAACACCTGGTATATTATTTTTTTTGGTTTTGGTCTTACAATTGTGGCAAGTCATAAATACAATACGTAAAAAAAATATGTATATATTTTTTTCGCGATTTTCGACTGTTTTTTGGACCTTGCTATGAAACACGATATGTGTCCCAAATTTGAAGCAAACGACTATTGAAAATGGGGGCTGGGCGATAGGGAAGTATTTTAAAAAAATTAAAAATCGCGTGTGCAAGGGTCTACAAACAAGACCATTTTTTAAAAACCGTAAACAAGACCGAAAAAATTCTTAAACCAGAAGACGCAGAGGATATGGCCCCATAAACTTTTATTCTTGACAATTTTTCAAAAATATACAGGGTGCGCCGCAAATTCAAAAAAACTGAAAAATGGGTCCCTCTATTATTGAAAATTGACAATAATTTAAAATCTGCGTTTTAGATGTCAGTTTCTTTTACATGACGACATAGCCCATGGAGACAGTTAAAAATTTTGTGTTTAAGATTTTTAAGTATTGTACAGGGTGTTCGTAATATTCCGGGCAATATTAAAAAACGTAATAAGGGCGCCAAAAGCTACAGCTACCGACTTCAGACTTGGGAGAGAAGTGGACTCTTTAAACTGGGAGCAATAAAATAACGCGAAGTGTTTTTTTTTTGGTTATTTTGGCATCAAGAAAAACATCTTTTCCTCCAAAACCATTCATCAGATCGGAAAAATTTTTCAACCGTAATACGTTGGAGATCCTACGCTATACCTTTTGTTGCACGCGTTTTTTCGATTACACACAAGGTGTTTTAGTTATGCACCAAAAAAAATCTAAAAATCCCTGAAAATTGTTCTTTTAGAGATTAAATTATTAACCGTTAATCAAAATTCCTGCAAAAAATAGCTAATCCGTTCAAACAGTGTTATAGACAAAGGCTACAATTTTTCGAGATATTTGAAAAAACTCCAAATGAAAATCACCATTTCTCGCCCTCAATCAAGACGCGATGACGTCATTTACTAGGGCTATATCCTTTATTGCGAACATTATTGGAATTATATACATGGTACGACGTTTGTGGGCAAAAAATTTTTAATGATGTGATAATTTGTAATGAACGGTATCGTAAACTGTGCCGAAAAAGAGTTTAAGGTTTCGTCTATAATACAGGGGGCGCGAGATATTTGAAGGTGTATTCACAATAAAATGACATCGTTTTTGCGAAAGTTCCATAGTGGTCCGTAGGAGTACGATAGAAAAACAATGCGTCCCTCTAGGGCAAGAATAAGCGAAGCGCCTTCTTCTTTTTAAAATAAAAAGCTGATTTGCGCTACTTGTTACTCCAGTAATGGTAAGTAATATGGATCAAGTAATGCATCTTTTAAAATCCATTTTCGCATTATATTTCGCCTATAGCTATCTCTTTCTATTAGCAAAAGAATAGAAAACATAACGTAGAAACGTAACCAGAACCAGCAAAAATTCGTAAATTGATAAAATTGCATTTCAATGGTGGATGTTCCACCTTAGGCGATTCTGGCTTTCATCTCAGCTTCGCATGTTCTATCTTTTCTTATTGTAACTCCGAGGTATCTGTACGCTTTGTTGTTTTTGACAGTTGCGTATTCCTAGTCTCTTTTGCGTTTCTTCCAAACTACAACACATTCTTGTTTTCACCTGATCATCCACAAAATGGAGGGTAAAAAGAATATCAACATTTACTCCGATTCAATTCAAAAATCTAGAGCTAAGCAGTCCGCAGGATACTCTCATGGAGCCCCTTAGTTTCCTGCATTTTATACAGCAATGTTATCGAACTAAATTATTCTGCCTTAACTGAATGGTGCAAAAATCAAATAATCATTAGTAACGCAGTTAGTTTGGAAAGCTTCATCAAATTGTTTTTCTTTTATTTGGAGATCAAGAAGACTAGCAAATTTCTACGCTTCCTTGGTGCGGGCATATTGAAATAAACTCCATCACTAGGCACAATATTTACCCGCAGTCGTCTTCAAGAGAAGTCAAAAATATATGCCTATTAAGTATTTAAAAAAATACATTTTAATCTAACAATTCATTTTGCTCTACATGCCATTAAATGAAAATGATTTCGTTCTCACGCGAACAAATATAACATATAAGATGAAACCAAAAGTATATTTGTATTTGCGTCGTATAGGGCACTGTTTTTTTTTGCACTTGTTAGATATGGAAAACAGTTTCCGAGAATCAGTCGCCAAGGTAGCCTCAAAGGGTCTTGCTCCAAATATGCATCTTAGTTTTCCACAAAGGAGCATTGTGTTGCGGATATGCTTCGCTTTGAAGTAGCAACTCTTGTTTGTCGACTTCGAGATATCCCCCCGGTAAAAACGAAATGCTCGTGGCTATTATGTGTAGTTCGCTAAGCAGTTCGACTTACCCTTGTTTTCAAAATTCTAACGCTAGTTAATAATGGTAACGGATTGATACTTAAATTAATTAAGAAACCCTCAATCCGTATAAGTCCTCAAAACCTTTATTGCATCACTGAACGGTGTGGGCGGCCATAACTGTTGGATTATAAAAAAAAAGAAATCATTAGTTTGATAAGAAGATGCGCGATATTTATTTTTTAATAATTTTTATTTTTATCCAAAGCAATGTAAAATCAATTTTTACATAGGACCTCCTGTATATTTATAAATTATTGGACTTTGCACTTAGAATCGGTAGGCTTCGAAACGAACAGGTAACAAATGAAGAAGACACGAGTAAAGACAATTTTTTTTTTAGTTCTTCTCAGTGCACTACAAACATACAATGTGTATTGTATAAAAAATGGATTTTTCAGTTGATAATTAACAGAGATTTTTTAAAAATGAACGTGTTTGGAAAACAGCCTATAACTCTAAGACGATACTAGCTCCCCACGCAAGGCTTTTTCCGTTATGTTTTTTGTGAAAATAGTTTTCGTCTAGGCAACTAGCTGAATGCATTTGATTTCTGAATTACTATATTGCCTTCCAAAGCTTACTACAAGAAGACACGACAATAATACCAAGTGTACTAAATTTTTGGAAACGTTTTGGGAAAGTTATTCTCAGTGCACTAAAAATATACAGTGTGCATTTTATAAAAAAATGATTTTTGAGTTGATAACTCACAGAGATGTTTTAAAAATGCACGTGTTTGGAAAAGAGCCTATAGCCCTAAAAGGATACTAGCTGTCCATGTCCGTTTTTGGCCCTTATATTCTTTGTGAATATCGTTTTTGCCTAGGCAACAGGTTGAACGCATTTGTTTTCTGACTTATGACAGCACCTTCAAAAACCTAATACAAAAAGACACGACCAAGTGTGCTATATTTTTGGAAAGGTTTTGGAAAAGTTCTTCTCAGTGCACTAAAAATATACAGTGTATATTGTATAAAAAATTAATGTCTCAGTATGATAACTTGCATTAGAAAAGCCGCCTATAACTCTAAATAGCGGAGTTTTCCCTTTAAAAGTGTCCAATTTGGCCCGACCTTTACCGCCGATACTTTCCTGTACTTCTAATACAATGAAGTCTTCAATTGGTAATTTGCTATTTTCAACCAAGCTGACTATTTTTCGTCGCACGCGTATAACGCATACAGTGTTGCCATGTGGTCGGTCCTTGAACAACGACGTACGTAACCAAACCGACATTTAATACGCCGCGTTTAGCAATGTCGCGAATCATATCCCGTAGGGAAAACGGGATAGCTTTTTTCGCTCGCCGCGACTGCTTCGTCGTAGTCCTAGCCAGTATCCCGACGGTGTGGCGGCCATCGCTGTTGTCTGATCCGCGAGTTCGAGCTTTTTGCAGCTTCTCCTCGCTTATTGTGAGCTTGTTGCTTGCCAGTGGCCGATAGCGTGCTTTTAGTTTTACACCGTTAGTCGAGCTGTCGGATTAAACCGTATGATACAAGGTAGGTTTACAATTTCCACTTGAGTATTTTTTTTTCACTCCCTACCGATCGAAGTTTTGATTATTAATTACGTCGCGATGATGGTGATTTTTTTTCAAATTTTATCATTGCGTATTAAAACGAGATAGTAATTAAATGATGACTATCGTAACCTGTAAGATTGTGAAATGTGTTATTTCTTGCAGATATTTCGGATAATGAGTGAAAACGTTTAGGGCTCGATTTTTCACAAAAAAATTGTGCATGTCTTAGAAGAATTCATAACTTTTTTGTTTCTACATTTTTCTAATTTTTTGTAAGTACTGATAATAATTAGTTTTCGATATACAACAAAAGCTGCTTTGTTTATTAATTTTTATTCTTCATGAAATTCCGTTTAAAATGACTTATCGCAATGTTTTCTCTTTTATTTTTTGAAATATTTACAGTTCTAACGAATTACCACAGCAGGCGGTTCGTCGTCAAAAGTCAAGTAAAAGAAGTCTGTTTTACAGTCCCTGAAATCAAATGGAGGGTCGATCTATTGGCCTCCCAGATCGGCCGATCTAATAGCTTTCCATGTTTTCTTCATTTAAATGTTAATAAAATAATTATCATTCATTTATTTAGGTTTTCAAGAAAATGGTAGCCAACTTAAGCAACGAATTCGAAATTATTACCAATTAAATCTGACCTATTTTCGAAAAGTTCTTTTATAAAATACAATGCCATCCAGATCAAATAATGCTAACTACTTCGGACATTTCCGGGATTTTACCGCACATCTTGAATTTTGACAGTGAATGTGTTCGTCTTGTTTTGCAAAAACTTACGAACGTATTAAAAGTATAGTATGCAACACGTTCGGTAAACTTTTAACTAGTGACTGAAATGAAGTTTACCATAATATACAATAAAATATATGCACGAAATCATAATGTATTATGGTAATTTTCAAAACAAAAGTATCTCAGAACCTAGAAATTAAAGCATTGCTTCTATCATAACATTTTAATGGAAAACTTATAAACTATAATAATACATAACACAAAACCGTCTATTCTATAAAAAATACCAAATTTCTGTCATATTTCTAAAACTAATTCTCATTTGACGCACTTTTGATGATCACCGACTAGCTCAGAAACGGAATGTCGTATGAGGATGAGGATTTTTCGATATTTATACGAAGACTATAGTAACTTATGTTTGACGGTTTTCGAGATACAAAAAAATTCTTTGTAGCAAACTATGCCTACACTGGTAGACTCTAAAAACCAAAATTGTGATATCTGGTGTAATAGAAAAAACATTAATGAATGATAATAAAGCAAACACACACGTCACCAATGAATCCGGTTGCTTCGTATTGCAATTTTGAAATTTAAGGCATTGGTTAATAATATTGGCTCTGAAAATGTAAAATAAACAAACCAACAGCGTTGATGATTCAATTCATGAAACATGATTTTGTTAAAATCTTTATTTTCATTTTAATTTTAAAAAATCGGAAAACAAGAGATAAAATGACATAAATGTTGAAAATTTTAGTTTTATTTCAAAAAATTAACAAACATTGAAGTAAATTGAGAAAGAAATATTAAAAACTTATACTATATTTCCATAAAACGCCTTTTATTAGCTTTTCTTTTATAACTCTTCTTTGGACAATCTCTTTTTAAAGGCGAGCAGTAATCTGCCATCATGTGACAATCCAAGCTACCCTGATACCGTTCTTCCATCACTTTTAGATCCTGGTGGAACCGCTCTCCCTGTTCTTCACTATAATTCCCTAAATTATCCATGAATTTATCTAGATGATTGCGAAGATAGTGTAACTAGTGTAGTGAATATCAAAGTCTAATCCAGAACGTTCTCCTTTTTTCCATAACCGTAAACTCAACGCGTAACTTACAAACAGTACTACATTTATACTTTCTTCTTGACGAACTCATATTTTAAAAGACAAATGTATATTTAAATATATATTCAGTAATTGAAACGAAATATTAACTCATAAGAACTTATTTAGATTCACGTGTAGGTACTTCGTATTGTAGAATAACTGAGATCTCTGAGGAGCAAAGAGTGGGAATCGCTAAGAGTAGTGATCACGTGATGTTTGTATGCGCGAAAAAGTTATGCAGAAGCCTAATCATGACTGATAAAATCGATTTTTATTATAAAAAGCTGATTATTGTTCAAATATATAAGATTCGTGAAAATCATAAGAATAAGAGCACATCCAGTGCTCTCATATATACTCGTGATCTGGACACTTGAAAACATAAACATTTTCAAAGGTATCCAGGGCAACAAAAAAAAATCTTTATTTGTAGAGCTCCGTAGTCAGTTAATCTCAATCCTATACAAAAAAAATATATAAAATTGATCAATTGTAAAACTTGCAAAAGAAATGTAAAAATAATTGATCGTTAAGTGAATAAAATTATAAACTAATAAAACTGAGGCGGCTAAAAGCAGTCATCTGCAGGCGACCACCCGCGGCAATCGTGCGACAAAAACGAAAGTAAAAAATTAAATTTCAAAAAGCGTTTTAATTTTCCGCGAGCTTTTAATTGAACATGAAAGCGCGTCCACGGCACTTTAACGACGTCGAAGACGCCTCCCACTAAATTTCTACATTTTAACGGTCCTTAGAAGCTCATTAAAGACATTGAGCGTTTCGTATAATCTTCTAGACTATAACGACCGTCTTTCTACAACGGAGATTTAGCAGTAAACGGATAGCGACAGTGCAGCGTATCCCGCGGGAGAATGTCATTTCCCGATCGGCGTTTTTCGCCGGCATTAATGGAAAAAGCTAAATGCAACACGGGAGGACTTTTAAAATTAATTACAAAAGGATTATCTTTAAAGTAGGGCTAGAAGTAGCGAAAAAAAATATTACTTGTTAAATATTGCCCACACAGGCATCGTCAGACCTACAAAAGTCATTTTTTTTAATAATAAAATAACTTACAGACTGTCTCGATCATCTTCACGTTGGCTTTCGACGGCCTTTGCGAAATAAAACTTAAAAATTAACATAAAATTGATTCTTACGTGAGTGACAAGGCAGGTATATTTCTTTCTTTGATATATTTATTGATTATTGACCATTTGTGCCAGTGTTTCGAAAAAGTAATTTTACGAGAATATAACAAAGTCGTTTGATATAAAACAGGTTGTGAAAAATGCGTGTTTAACTTTAATCAGTAGAGGACTTTTTAAATAAGATTGCTTTCGAAAACTCGTCACTAGACGGGGCAAGCAACTTTTTATCATGAAAGGACAGAGCTCGCAAAATCGATGTAATTTAATTGCGCATGCACCCTGTATCACATCTCGTCGTCAAAGTTACAGCAAACAACGGTAAATATTAAAATTTGCACAAATAATAGCGTTGTCTCTCTCTCGACGCAGTTTACGATAATGATCAAATAAAATTATCCCACCTTTAACAGTTTTTCATTTATGGCCAATAATTAACCCACAAAAACGGAAATTTCTAGGATCTTGTAGAGTTTTTCCAATAAACGACACACCCTGTATATGATTCAGAACAATGTTCGAAGTAGAGGTTATAGCCCTGGATCTTCCCGGTCCAAAAATTTTTTAAAAATGGTTTTCGAGAAAATAAGTTTTTTCTGGAACATGTACATAATGTACATGCTGTACATAAATATCTTATGTTCCTATATGTTTTGCTTGTATATGAATTTTGGTAAATCGATATGTGTTCATAATTCTGACGAAATACAATTTCGCGCAAATTTCGAAAACCGATCGTTTCAGCTATCGCGGACGACCTCTGTGCGACTCTGTAAACTATACTTGCTTTGTATGACAAATTGCGTTACCGTCGAATTTGTAGTGGGCGCAGCATAATCAGATCGAAGAACAATGAAAAATTACCCTTGTCGTGCGGCAGCTTTGGGACGCTCTAGCGAGCGTATTTTATTGCGTTTTTGATTATATGCCATTTAGGAACGTTATTTTTTAAAAATTATGTCTTTTAAATGACGGCCATTATTGTCGATGCGATGTCGGATCATTTCTTGGGGAATTGAGGCAATTTCTTGTCTTAAAGCTACCTTTAATTCTTCCAAAGTCCGCGGACGATGTGTGAAAACTCTCGCTTTCAGGCAACCCCAAAGAAAAAAGTCGCAAGGCGACAAATCAGGCGAACGTGGCGGCGAGCCAAGATCACCCCGTAAAGACACCACTTTGTTTAGGAACATTTCTTGATGAAGATTTAGTGAACGACGCGTTGTGTGCAATGCAGCACCATCCTGCTGGAACCAAAGATGTTCTCTTTGATCGTCGTTCAACTCGTTCACTTTTGGACGCAGGAAATTGTTAAGCACGTCAAAATATCGATCTCCGTTGACTGTTAACATCTTCTTCGAAAAAGGACCTCACACGCCGAGATTGCACACTTTTGGACTTCTGGACTGTGGACTATTTGCTTACCAATAACGGAAATTTTGCTTATTTACGGTACCCGAGAGGTGAAAGTGAGCTTCATCGCTAGACATGAATACAACGCCTCTGGGAATGTTTTGAAGAATATCTCGGTATAAATTTGTACGGGTTTAAAAATCTCTTGCGCTTAATTCCTGCACTACCATTGCATTCGGAGTGAGTTGTGTAAAATTCTTCGAACACTTCTATCGGGAATTCCCAAAGCAGCTGCATGCTTACGAGCTGAACGCCTTGGAGACTGTTGTGCGGAAACTCTTACTGCATTCACATTTTCCGGTGTTCTTATTGTCCTTGGTCGGCCAGTAGATTTTCGGTTAAGCGTTTTACAAACCGAACAACCACTATTTGAAATCCTGCCTACTTTTTTGCCGCACCCTGTAGTACACCAAGAGCTACAAGAAAAATTCGACTCAGACACAAAACAAGAACCATACTACGAATTCAAACCTGAGTCGGTTGTAAATAACGATCAATGCAAACTGTACTGGAACAGAGAGATCATCACGTATGTGCTAATACAAAACAATAGAAACAAAGAAAAAGTTAACAAATACTTACCGCCAGCCAACGAAATCAAAGAAATTTGTGATCAAGACAACGTAATCATAATTCCAATCATCCTCGGAGCCACTGGTGAAGTCCGGCACGCCACATTGAGAAGCCTAGTAGACCTGAAAATAAGATAAAGTACAATCAACATCAGGCAAAAAATCGATCTGATGAACATTTGGAAAAACAAACTACCTTTCTGCAGACTAACTCAAAGTCCAACCAGCTTTTTGTCCTTGTACGAGAGCGCCGGAAAAAAGTTAAAATCCAGGAAAGTCCTGTGGAAAACATAATAATAATAATAATAATGATAATAATAATAATAATAATAATAATAAATAAAAATAATAAGCCATCTTACAGGGAAAAACAAATTCATCGCCATTACAGCGCTCGCACAACCAGTCCTCACATAGAGTTACGACATTCTAGACTGGAGAGATGAGAAAATAACAAGTATAGATCCAAAAACCAGGAAGCTACTGAGAAACAGAATCTATATTCTATAGAATCTATATTATGAAAAAAATATTCAAAGGAAACGTAAACGCAAGATGCAGACTGCACACCACCACAGGTTGCCCAGTCCTAGCAAGGAAAGAATATCTTGAACGTCACAATGAAGCATGCTTAACACTACATTACAATATCTGCAGGCACTACGGTATAGAGATAGAGGACGCTTGCTACAAACACAAGCCAAAAAACGTTGAAGCCAAAGGGGAAATCACAATAATATGGGACACGCAAGTACAAACAGACAGGACTGTGATGGCAAACAAACCAAATATTATAATTAAGGACTTTAAAAACACCTATTGGTCGACGTTGTCATGCCATCAGACGCCACAATAAAAGAGAAGACCTCCGAAAAGATTATAAAACACAGAGACCTTCAAATAGAAGTACAGAGAATGTGGGGGCTTAAAACAACTATTGTCCACGTCATTATCGGAGGGACAGGAAGCATCCGCAAAAACCTTGAGGAGACACTCAATGAAATACCGGGTAACACCGAAAACACGATTGCGACACTGCAAAAAACTACTCTTCATAAGACGTGCCCTGGATAGGGAGATATAAACCATTTAGTCTGAGGAACAGATAAATGGAAATGAATTGCCGAGAACACGGTTGAGAATAGAGAATAATAATAATAATATAGACAAAGTATAGACCCACCACGTGCCTACCTACGCTGTATAAAACACTAACTACTATCATCTATATCATCTATATCTGAAATACCTGAAGAGCAAAAAGGATGCAGAAGAGGCAGCCGAGGCTGCAAAGAGCAATTGACCATAGATGCTATGGCCAATGAGGAAGGTAGAAAAGGGGGAAAAGACTTATACGTAGCCTACAAAAAGGCATTTGATAGCGTGCCTCACTCGCTGCTGATTTAAATGCTAAAAATTTAAAAAGTCAGTCCGCAAATCACAAGCCTATTGCAACGCCTAATACCCCAGTTGAGAACGCGCCTCTCTCTGCAACGGAGTCAGGAATGGACGGAAGTGGGAGGAATACACATAAAGCGAGGAATATTTCTAAGGGATGCAATAAGCGCTAGCACTAGCTCGACTGTCTAGAATGCTAAATGAACGTAAAGTAGGTTTCCAGCTCCATAATGGACAACAAATAGATTATCTGACCCGAGCGAGCGAAGTCGATAAGCCACGGTAGAATAAAAGAGGTTTTACGAAATCGACTAATGGGTAGAATCAGGTCTATTTCGAACACGCACCTTGCGGCTGCAAACAAAATAAAAGCGATCAGCACCTATGGTATGCCAACAGTCGCGTACAGCTTCGGGATAATTAAATGGACCAACACTGATATTCAAAGCATGAACCGCGATATTACAGTAAAATTCACAAAAAATAGAGCCAGGCACCCCAAAAGCTCCATAGAAAGATTCTACCTACCAAGAAAGAAAGGAGGAAGGGGTGTACTAGACCTAAAAGAACGAGTTGACGATTTGAGAAGATTCTTTTATGAGAAAAGCACAAAATCCATGTACAACCGCAACATCATAAGAAACTCACGCCTCTTAATATGGCGGATAAAGGCTATCAACCATTGCTAGAAACAACCACTGTTAAAAATAAGATGCAGAGATGGAAACCAAAAGAAGTACATGGACGGTACCCCGCTACCACCAAGGAATGATTAGAACACAGTACGCTGATTGCGGAAACTGAGGGCTTTATGCACGCCATTCAAGATCAAGTAATACCGACATTAAACTACCTCAAGTACATAATAGGAGATCCAGACGTACAAGATGACAAGTGCAGAATGTGCCACACCAATTCGAAAACCATAGGACACATAATCGCTGGATTCACAATCTTAGCTCCAACAGAATACCTCAGAAGTAATACACCAGGAAATAGCCCAAAGAATTGGTGTTATGATGGGGACCCCTCCTTACTATACCTACACGCCAGAACCTGTTACTGACACAAAATATACTGGAGCAAAACCATACAGATCACACCATGGAACACAATAGGCCAGACATTGTGGTACAAGACAAACTCCACAAAATTACTTACCTGACAGCGCAATTGCAGATTGTTCAGAAAGTGTAACATATATACGCCAATTCAAAGCATGTTGAGTGTTCTTAATTTCTTGCCTGTAAAACAAAAAGTAATGTATAATGTCTATATATTTATTCTTAAAACTAAACAGCAGTGTGTTCCCAACTATGTTTGTGAAAAAGTCACCTATTTCAGAGATATTCATTCTCACAATACAAGAAATTGTGGTACTTTTATGTTGAGAGAGTGTTATTCTAATCATGTAAAAAACTCTATATTACATAAAGGTCTAAACCATTTTAACAATTTACCGCATAATATTAAAAACTGTGATGCTGTTAATAAATTTAAAAGACTTTTAAGACGCCATCCGTCCAAATTATGATTTCTGTGTGGTTTTCGTTTATCTGGAATTTTATATTTAGAATTTATATTTTGTATTTTTTATGTAGCATAATGCTAAATAAAGATTATATTATTACTTATTTGCCGATAATTTTGAATGTCGTTCTGATAACTTTTTTTAAAGTGTGGGACAACCAGAGCGTGTTATGCTTATTATTATGTAATTATGCATTCGATTAATAAATTAAAAATAAAATAATAAAAATAATGGCCCGGGTGTTTATAACCGATATTAGTTGAAATGAAATTAATAAAACAGATCCTGCACAGCCATGGAAACGTTCATCTCTGATTATACATATTATATGAGCTGACGTAAGCGCTCAGTTAACTCTACAGCTTCCGGCCTGTGCTAATATACTTTGCGAAATTATTTACGCGCTACGTACTCCGTTTCCGGTTTAATTATCGATCGGTTCTGAGCGATATTAAATATTCCTCCGCACTTTGCATTAACTGTATAACAATTCCAAATTCAATTTTCCAAGATTAAATATTGAAATGCGCACAAAACTCTAAAAGCGTTGTAATACTTTTCGCAAATAGTGAATTAAGCAGAAGTTTAATCGCTAGGTGCGTATGCAACAATTGCAACTACAAATTTTATGCTTTCATTATCATCAGAACTGGAACAACCATATAGCTATGAGATAATATAGGGGCCCTACTACGGTAAAAAGTGATGCGCCGCAGGTGGCTATGATATTTTCGTAGAGTGTGGATCTTATGCGCACGCGTCACAGCCAACTAACTGAGTTAACACATTGCCGTACTTTTGTGTATAAGAATTACAGGAAATATATTACCCCAGAAAATGGGGAATCTGCAGGATATTTTTAGGAAGTCTGAAGGCGTTACAAGAAATCTTTGAGAATTATCATGAATTCTAGGAAACTATTCAAAATTATGGGGTACGGTCTGTTCATAGATATAAGAAAGTTACCAACTGCTTTTGAATGGGATTATCCAAGGGTGGTCATTAACATACAATGCAAAAAGATTATTACCTAAAGTTCCGGAATTTAAATTCTAGTGAGTCTAGTGATCTCAGAAGATGATGATGAACACTATTCTTTTGAGACTAAGGAACGTGGTGCCAGCAGGCAAGCATCTTTAGAAGAAACGCCACATTGACGAAAATTCCAACATCAACTGTATGGAAAATTGTGAATAATCCCATTTCAGCGAGGAGAAAAAGAAGCGATGCTGACATATTCTCGAGTGTAGACGGAAGTGATCAGGATATAATACGGCGTAAAATTTACCAGTTATACGAGGAACAAGGCGTGCCTACGTTAGATATCTTAATTAGGAGGCTTGAAAAAGATGAAACTGGTGTTAAATACGGCAGAACTACCTTATGCAAGTGTAATCAACACATGGGTTTTAGATTTAAAAAAATTGACAAAAGGCAAGTTTTAATGGAATCTTTTAGAAATGGCGACTGGAATATTTAGAAAAAAATTAAAAAATAGGATTTCCAGAGAACAACAAAGGCCAATTATTTACTTAGATGAAACCTGGTTCGACACTTATAATATCCCGGAAAAGGGTTGGGTTGATTCAACTGATAAGTGTAAAACAAATGCGCCATCAAAAAGAGGTAAAAAAATAACTATTTTGCACGCTGGCTCTAAAGATGCTTGGATTCCAAATGGACTTTCTCTGTCTGCGAAAAATATTGAAGATTCTTTTCTCTGGATTACCATGAAGACACCACCGCAGATTTATTAGAAAACAAACTAGACAAACAAACAGTTGACTAAAACCCCTTCCTCATGTGACACAAAAAAATACGTCTGTGATAATTATGCAAAAAATCTAGGGCATACAGTTTTAAGGCTTCCACCTTACCACTGTATATTTAATCCCATTGAACATGTTTGGCACCCACTGAAATCTGCCATTCGGCGCAACAATGCTTTTCCCCGTGTTAACTCCAATGTCCTCAAACTTATAGAAACCGAAGTTTTTAACATCCCCCCACAAAGTTGGGCAAATTCTGTTAAACATATAGAAAAAGCAGAACAATCGTATATCCATATTGCAAATAATATAGAACAAATAATAAAAATAATTTGTAATTTTATTTTAGATTTAAGCATAAATACATACATAAGTAAATAAATATTACTAAACAATATTTATTTTCCTAACAAAACCCAAAATAATAAAATTCTAAGCCAAGTACGGACATATTCAGCCATATAACATTCTTACAGCTTTTCCGGGTCTTTCCTTAATTCGTATCAGTTAGTCACATTCTTATATCTATGAACAGACTTTATATTTAAATCAGTGTAATAACCCAAGAATCTAGAATATTTGTAATAATGCTGCTTTGACAATGTTTTCCGTAAAGTTTCCGTAAGGTCAGAATTAAGCAATAGGTATTCTCCATTGTTACTTTCAAAAAATAGGTCAAATCGGTTATTTTCGACAGTATTTGCACTCCTCACTAAACTCGAGGTCCCAGTAACAGCTTCGAAACAAACATTTTTTGTCTGTCCGATCTCCTTTCTCCGTTCTCTGTTCCGAGGTTTTTCGAAGATAAGTTCCGAACGGTTTACGCTACACACTCCAAATTTTACTCTTTTTTTAACAGTCCATGGGATACATAATATATCCAAAAATAGCCGCCACCAAAGCTCGGCGACCATCTTTTTTTTTTTTCTCCGTTCTCTGTTCCAGAGATTTCGACGATATCTTCCGAACGGTTTTTTTTTTCGATTTTCGACTGTTTTTGGGAGCAATCTTGTTACATATTTAAAGAGATATTAAATATTTTTCTCAAAAAACCACCAAATGAAAATGTTAGTTTAATTTTAAAAGGGAAACTTTATCGAACTCGAACCGAAATTCACTCGCCGGCGTCGCAGAACAAAAGAGAATCGCTACGCGCGTTACGATCGTCTGAAGTGTGTGTTTCGCTTCGAAACAATTGCCGTCCGAGCACAAAAGCATCAGGCTCTCAACGCGATGCAACATTATCTGAAGGTGCAGCTTGACTTGTGTATCGATACTAATTCGATTACCCCCTGTAATTATTCGCCTACGGGGCGAGGTCCGACCCTTCCCCATCCCGTCCCCACCACAGTCGACGCCCCTGTTTATATTCGTGACCGTTGAAATCTCAACGATGCGGTCTCTTTTCGACTTTCCGAGGTTGATAAGAGACGAAAGGCGAAAGCAGTTTGCTAAACTGCAATAGAGCATTATTAGAATGATAAAACAGTAAAAGCAAATGATTATAGCAACAATAAAAAGTAAAATAATAAAATATGGTTTCCACAACTCAACACCTTAACACCGTTTTTAAATAATTTTGAGGTTTTGAGTGCATCGCAGACTCGCCGCTAGTATATGATATACATTAATAGCACGATATAGTAATAATAATAATAATAACGATAAATAGCCTTCATTATAACAAAAAAAAAACAATATACAATATTAATATTTTTCAAAATAAAGTCTGCTCATAGATATAAGAAAGTGACTGACAGATACGAATTAAGGAAAGACCTGAGCAAGCTGTAACAATGAAATATGGCCGAACTAAACAACATTTATTTATTTATTTATGTATTTATGTTTAAATGTAAAATAAAATTACAAATTATTTTTATTACCTACTTAAATTACTTATCACTATCGATATAATCGCCTGTTCTAATTATTATTTGCTCTATATTATTTGCAATATGGATATACGATTGTTCTGCTCTTTCTATGTGTTTAACAGAATTTGCCCAACTTTGTGGAGGGATGTTAAAAAGTTCGGTTTCTATAAGTTTGAGGACATTGTAGTTAACACGGGATAAAATATACAGTGGTAAGGTGGAAGCCTTAAAACTGTATACCCAAGATTTTTTGCATAATTATCATAGACGTATTTCTTTTGTAGGTTCAAGCTTTGTAGAACCTCAATGTCGTTATTATACATGTAGTTTTGGATTGTTACTTTTGTGTCAACAGGAATCAAAAAGATTTGTAACTATATTAGTAGTAGTCTGTAGCTGTTTCTTAAAAAAAAAATTTCTTGCAGACGCTGAGTAGCATGCGTCGCTCCTCCGTTGCCCGTCTGCAGTCGCAAACCTCTGAGCCTCTGATCGTCGTCGAAGACCAAGAGGACAAGGAGGAAGATGGGCAGAAGACGGGCAGCTCTCAACAGAGCTCCGAGGAGGGCTCGCCCACCATGAACCCGTACCTGCTGTCGCCTTACACGCGCGAGATTCGCAAGCACTCCCTGCCCACCCCCCAATGCAGCGGTATCACCGCGAGCCAAGTGCGCAGGCTCTCCGAACGTGGAGAAAGCGGTCCTGGGCCCCGTCAGGCGGAGTTCCTCGCCACTCTGTCGGCGGCGCCCCAGGTATCCCCGGGAGGCAGACGCCACTCTGTCGTGACGATCTCCAAGCTGCCTTCGACGCCGTTCGGGAGGAGCAGGAGGGAATCGGTGGCGGCTTTCCCGAGCAGCGGTTTCCCCAACCGCATCCTGCCGAATAGACGCGAGTCCATAGCTTGTCCCCCTTCTACGGAGTCCCGCGGCAGCGTCCATAACCTGCAGCTGGACATCATGGACGATATCGTGCAGGCTAGGAAGGTACGCATGAAAGTGTGGACGACCAGTAGCGAGAAACTGTGCGAGGTCCAACCCCTGGACGACGCGACGGCGTCGTCCGCGGGGGTGCAACGATACACGAACCCGGGTCGGAGGTTCTCGGAGTTCGTCGGCACCATGTTGCCGCCGATCCCGAGCGCCGCCAAGCGGCGCACGTCCGAACTACCACCGGTTTCGAGTTCAAGTAAGCCCAAATCCGGCATTGTGTGCACTAATACTGATCTATGCTCTATTTTGTCCTCTCTGTCGACGTCCGCGACTGAAATCAACCAGTGGGAGAAGGAGACGAGCGTGCGTCAGATAGCTAGGTCTAAATCTGAACGGAAACTGAAGAGTGGCAGGTGGGCCGAAACGGTGGCCGGGTTCAACGTCGACTTCGACAGTTTGTCGTCGTCCGCGTCGGGCTGGTTCGCCAAACGCCACCAGCCCAAAGCCGACGCGACGAAAAAACCGCCCGCCGCCAAGAAAGGGCCGAAGGCCAAGGTGATGTGGGACGGGCGTAGCGGTTCGTTGATTGATCCGCACGCCTTGGGCAGCGCGATCGAGGGTTTCCTCAGGCAATCGACGCCTGACGAATCGCCCGCTATCAAAGAGAACCCGAGTCTGGGCAGTAAGCTGGCGGGAAAGGTGCTGGGCGCGGCCAACAGGGTCAAGGCGACCTGGTTCTCGAAGGGCGACGACGAACCCGCCACCGACACCTGCGACTCTTCCATTTGTTCCACCCTTAAAGATTTGTTCGTCAAGTAGAGCGTCCCCCCTCCCTCAGCACTGCGCACCACGCGCCGCTTGTGACATTTTCACTCCCAGATATTCGGATATAGTATATTTCGGAAAGGCATAGAGTAATAAAGCCACACTTCTCGAATTTGGGATATTTAGCACTTGGAATGTCAGTCGCTGCGATCCAAAGGGTCAATTGTCACCCTCCGCACATTTGGTATTGGTATTGGTATTAAAAGCGGGCGCCCTCGCGAGCGTCGATGCACTTACGACACCAGATGGGCCCGTTGTGCCCCCAGGCCGCTCTACAGGGCGTCCAGAATGCCGCACCTCCTATAAAAGGTCAGCAACTCCTTTAGCCCAATACCGTGCACTGAGTCCGGATCGATCAGGGCCGTTCCGAAGACTCCTAATCTTGCCCATGTCAAGGCAGGGCACTCGGTGAGCAGATGATACGGGGTCTCCTCCCCTTCCATGCACCACCTACACTCCGGGTCGTCTCCAATGCCTAGCAAGCAAAGATGCCTCCTAAGCCTGCAATGTCCTGTGTAGGCCCCTGTTAGTGCTCTACACTCCCTTCTAAGCAACTCCCTGGTCCGAGAGAGGGCGGGCCCATCAAAAGCCTCGCCTGACTCGTTCCCGGAGCAACTCTCCGGCCCCCCGCGGCCCGGTCTTTCGCCCAGGCTTCGAGACCTCCCCACCTCACACACGGGGCGATCTCCAAGCGGGGCTCTCTCCCTATATGCTTATGCGGGGAGCCCTCTCTGGCTAAGGCGTCCGCTGCCTCATTGCCCCGGACACCGGTGTGACCCGGGACCCAGACCAACGTGACCTTCCTCTCCTCAACCACTCTCCTCAGTACCCCTTTGCACTCCTTTAGTCGAGTGTTTAAACATCCTGGAAAATACTTTAAGTTCATGTTTCCGCTGCGCATGTTGTAATGGGGAAGATTAGCGGCTCAACTAGACAGAGTTTTGCTGTTTTGGTGATAGCTTTCTGCTTGACATGACAGTCGCTGATATTGCTGCGGTCAGATGAAGGCCTATTTCGTTCTCACATTTCTTACTGTTGGAAAGCAATTGTTTAGCATTTTGTAGACTGCAATTTCTGTTGTCTTGTCTATCAATAATCATTATTTCCGTTTTCGATTTATTTACGTTCATGCCATATTTTTCGCAACACAAAATTTCTTTTATGGCCTGTATGGTTGACGCTAAAACCGGTGTGTCATCGGCGTCTCATGCCACCCATCTAGAACTTCTCGTGACGTATTAGCTATAACTGTTAAATAAGATGGGTGATAGTCCACAAAGCGGAAATACTGTGGCATATTAAATTCTCCAGCCTTTTAGTAAAAGAGATGATTTAAGAAGGTTTTGTCTTTCATAATCATATGACAATCATATTACAAGCTGTGGAGGAAGAATTTAAAAGATATGGGCACAAAAACTGAATACATGAAAGCAGGAGAGGGACAAACTGAAGATCCTGAACTACAC
This sequence comes from Cylas formicarius, assembly GCF_029955315.1. NCBI lineage: Eukaryota > Metazoa > Arthropoda > Insecta > Coleoptera > Brentidae > Cylas > Cylas formicarius. Next base: position 2,187,570 of record NW_026844334.1, on the reverse strand, counting down.
ATACGTGTATTTAGGAAGTATTATATCCAAGCAGAGTTGAACAAGGCCTGATAAATGTTCCCCTCTGGTCAAGTTTGACTTATGTAGGAGAAGTCCAGAAGATTTGTAAATTGTAAAGCTAAGAACTCATAAATCAGGGAGCGCCGAACAACGTATCTTCCACGTTCATCAGACTCAAAACTCTCTTTCCTCCTGACCAGAAAACTATTGTTCGAATTCCACTTTGGTAGATTCCACTGCACGTGCTTTCTATCTCTCTCGGTGGATTCGGATAACCTTGTTTCATCTACATTAAAATAGACTGATAATGGAGAATTTTATGACTAATCTTTCAACCCCAGGGCTTAGAAGCAAATATCCTGAGCGACGAATTTAATTACTCTATGCTTTTCAAAAATAGCCCATAAAAATAAAGTAAGTAGTAAAGCCTTTTTTTAATGTTAAATTTTAAAATGTCACAAGCAGAGTTACACCGCAAAATTGAAAACCCCTCTGGAGAAATGTCGTTTTATTGATTTAGTTACAAATTACTAAATCTTGTAAATTAAAAAGTTAAAGAATTGGCCATATATAATAAAATAAAATTTTTGTGCCACATTTTATGTAGACTCTCGTATAAACTTTTTATATGACGTTCAGCGTCATCATTGGAGGAGAAAATAGAACTGCTAGGTAAACGCGCGCATAGCGAACCCCCCCCCCCCCCCCACCCCCCCTCAAACAAACTCACTTCGCAGTCCCCGCCCCGATGTTATACGTAAAAGAAGAGAAGAGGAACGGTTAAATGCATTTCCATTGTACAGAAAACGGTTGTGAAATGGAACTTGTTGACAATCCCCCGTGTTTTAACCTCAAAGTAGTTTCCATTACGCACAATATTGACACCCACGTACAGGACGTTTCGTTGATAGAACCGACTGAAAATAACGCACAAAGTAAAAGCAGAGCCGAACCTAATGGGCACTATAGCTGTTTTTCTCACACCGAGGAGAGAAGTCATTTATATATTGCTAAAAATTACGCCATTTTGCTTATAATAATTTTGCAATTGTGTGCTGTGATATCGTTAAGTTTTCAGAGTTTTATAGGCGTTTGCTGCTATGTAAACTCGTTCATTCTCACTCCTTCGAATTATTTCTATTGTCGAGGCAGCTTCCAACGGCACAAACATGTACGTAGGCTGCGTTAGGGTCGGCTCAAGCAACATCAGTCGATAACGAAATGTCCTGTGTTTCAGCGGTGTTCACGAATATACCGAATTGGAGAAAAATTCACAATTCGCGCCGATTTGAATCCACGTGACAAATGAACCATCGAATTGTTCAAACGCGCCGTCTCCTAAAGATATGTTTTTAGTATGCAGGGCGTGACGGAAAGATGGCTCAACCTCATGTGTGAAACTATAGGCACTTATGTAAAATAAAAATATTAAAGAAAAAAAAGGAAATAAATATATGTAAGGAAATATAAATTATCAATTGATTCAAATAATTAAATCTAACGTCTAGAATTTCATTGAGAAAAGAATAAAAAAGAAACCCAATTTTCGAAATAGAAGAACAAATATTGGACACAGAAGAAAACACGGAACAGTATTTTTTTTTATTTTTATATGTTATTTTAATTATTTCACTTAGAATAGTAAAGTCATTTTTTAAGCAGAATACACTGGTATAGTTGGATATTTTCTGTCTTCAATTACATTTTCTTATATTTTCTGAGGATAATGCTATTGCATCACAAAAATTTGTAATACTGTATTTTGTTAAGTTCTTTTTGAAAAAAAAAATATTTGTTATATGTTTCACCCCTAATATAATAAAACTAGTTACTGTTGATTTAAAAAAAAATTAAAAAATATAAACAAAACATATGGCTTTTTTTTGGTATTTTTTAAGATTGTATGAACCTGTGACTTCGGATAGAATTTTCTTCTTCCCTGCAAAGACTACTTGGATTTATTCGAATTTCATCAATTTCCTTCTTATCTTTGTTGCAAATATTGGTCTTGGATTTACAAAATGATTCGTGTTGAATTAAATTTTGTTTTAACAAGTACCAGATGCTTATATTGAATTGTTGTTTTGTTTTTAAAATAACAATATTTTTTTCCAAACTTAAATATTGGGGTTAATGTTAGAAACAACATTTAGAAGTTCAAAAATTTTGCCGAAGTCCGATTATTTCCACACACTCAAGGGCTTGACCCATATTTTCCGCTCGACCCCGTAGATTCGATCCAAATAAATACTTTTATTATTCGCCTTTGACACTGTAAATAAACCCGACCGTTCCCGCGAATTTGTCCGACCCAACTTTCTGACAAATCCAAACGTTTGTCAGAGTATTGTGTTTCGTGTTTCGATGAAAGTTTGCGGCACCGTCCGAATTAAATAAAGTTCCAGTCGGCGGTAGGAATGCAGGTTTGATTCGCAGAATAGAATTAGTTCGTTTGTGTTTGCGAAACTCCCGTTTTGTCTAATCGAGTCTCTAAATTGTTGACACGTGCACCGAATATGTACGTAGATTATTACGGACCGTACGGTTTTCGTTTATATTCCCACTTTCGCCAACGGAGTTTAGTAAAAAGGATGGGCCAAAACTTTTTACACAAAAGTTGTGTGATTTTTTTCTCTATCGCCTTCCGTTTAATTAATTTTTTAAAAATTTCAGTCCTCTACGAAAATGCAAGTGCATGCATACCAATTTAATATTTATTGCGCTTAAGCTTTTTTTATATTTTTCAAGGTGTCATCCTATAACGAAAGAGCTACCTAGAACAACAAAGTAGCGATTATTTTGAAAAATCATATTGTGGCTCATTAAATAGACCATTCTTAATTCAAAACTAATACATTAGCAAAAAATTGCAAAAATTTTGAGATCTTCCGAAATGACCAGTTGTACCATACATTTATCCGAACTTTGCTGACAACTAGATTATTGTACAGTTGTACAGTACAGTTATTACAAAGTTGTATGATTTTTTCTCTATTATCTTCTGTTTAATCGATTTGAAAAACGTCAGTTGGATACTAAATTGCAAATACATACATGCAAAGTCATATTGCGGTTCATAATTTTTTTATATCTTGTTTAATTTTTATTAAAGAAATTTGTCCGAACATTGCTGGAAACTAAATGACTGTCGTGTATGCACGAGTTATGGACAGGTTGCTAGCTAAAAGACGACTTCAGAGGATACGATATGATGAGTTTTTGGTGTCATCTTAGATTTATGGACTACATGGTTAGGCGAAAATTTTTCACACAAATGTTGTATGACTTTTTCCCTTCTTCAGTTTAATCATTTTTAAAAATGTATAGACGTAAAAAAAATTAATATTTAAAAAGATAAGTGAATGAACATTACATTATGAAGATGATATTCCTTAAGTTTTTTTATTCAATTTAATTAAATCATATTGTGGTTTACAAAATTGGCCATTTTTAATACAAATGACTTCTCATTTTACTTTTCTTTTAAAGAAAAAAATGTGGTAAAGGAATTTTAATTGAATTTCCGCTACTTTTTCGGAAACAAGAACGTATAAACATATCCTACCCGATCATTTTATTAAATTCTTTAAACACAGATATTACTTTAATTTTTGTCTCTTTTGCTTCGATTGTTGACAAAGTTGACAAAAACAATAAAAAAGAGGGACGAAAAAAGAATTCATTGAAATATGCGAAACACAAAATGTCTACCTGACATTCGAGAGGTAATTCCCTGGAACGGTACCTATATGTGATGTTTAGGATGTAACATGATATAAACTATCCCGGAAAAAAACGTTTTTTATATTGCCCTTACTCTTTTGAACGTTTCTCGAATGTCAAATATGGAAAAACTTAAAAGAGGGGTCGATCAAAGAACGTAGGTTCCCGGGACGTCGTAGTTAGTAACATTTGTGATCTTCTTCGCACGTCGAAGCTTCGTATTTTTAATTCGTAGAGTTCGGACCATAAAATCGATGTTATTGTAATCTAGACAATCCGGTGTCTTAGCTTTAGGCCTCGCCGGACGGGCTCTCCGTCGAAACTTTCGTTAATTTAATTTCTAATCGCATTCGTTGACGTTAGCTCGTAATCTCTCCTTTGTCTCTAGTTTAAGGGAGGATAACGAAGTTCCGCGGGCCCCACTTTTTGTTTACCTTTGCGAGAACTTTTGTTGCTCGTATTGTTTAACTTGTAATTTGCCATTTCGAATTCTCGCGAGTTTTCACTTGGAGAGGTCCTTTCTTAGAGGAATATTTTCGCATATTAAAAAGAAATGGCAATGTTGTTTCTTTGGAACTATTTTTTTACATTTACGAAGATTTTTTCAGTGCCGTTAAAATTTGTTTGTGTTAGCTAATTAAGGGTGTTTTTTTTTTAGATTTCTGACAATATATTGACATCCAAAATAAAAAACAACAAATAAAATAAAAACAAAAAATACTGTTAAGAAACTATAATTTAACCGCCAGGTTTGTTAATTTAGCTATTTTTTTGAAATTTCTTGACATTAGTACACACGTCATTCAAAATTTGCATTTTACCATTCTTGGAACTTTTTTTGATGACTACGGTTTTTGAAAATTTCTCCACATTTGTGATGGCTTTGACTCTAACTAACTAATTTTTTGACATTTATAATTTTTTGAAAACTGGCTACTAAATATTGCCATTTTGGAAAGATTCTTAAGATATTATTGTTTTGACGTTTTTAACTCACTAAAACTAAAAATTTGCTCATCTAACAACGTTCAAGAAAATTTCTTGAAATGTATAGACTTTTTTAATCATTTATATATTTTGGAACATTCCTGACTAACCCAAACAAAATATGCGCTTATGTATTGCTAATCAAATAAATTCCTTGGCATTTATAGCCTTTTGCATAACATCACAGCATTGGGTGTTGAGTCGAAATGTCGGTGTTACCGTTCTGGGAAAAGTCTTCGCAATTGTACATTTTTCTGACTCTCTTGGTTGTTAACTCAATATTTGTGTATTGTCAAGTTCGTAAATTTCTAGACATTTATAATTTTTCGATATTCTTCGTTAATCAAAAGTAAAAATTTGTGTTGATTTTTATATATTTTTTGACATTTTTGGGTATGAACTCAAAATTTGAGGATTATCATTTTCGAATTTTTCTTGACATTTATAATTTTTCGATATTCTTCACTAACCGAAACTAGAAATTTAGGTATCTGGTACGATTCTTGAGAACTTTTTAAGATTATATATTGACTAAAAAAAACCAACCATTTATACATTTTTTTGACATTTTTATATTAGCTTCTGGGAAATATCTTGGCATTTATAATTTTTCAATATTTTTCACTAAGCAAAATTGAAAATGGATGTATCTATTACGATTCTTGAAAGCTTTTTAACATTTATACATTTTTTTGACATTTTTCTATTAGAATATTGCAAATTCCTTGACATCCATAACTTTTAGATATTTTTCATTAACAAAAACTGAAAACATTTGTACATTTTTTTGACATTTTTGTATTAGAATATTGCAATTCTTTGATATTTATAATTTTTTTGATATTCTTCACTAATAAAAACTAACAATTTCCGTATGTATTACGACTCCTAAATTTTTTTAACATTCATACGTTTTTTGATATTTTTGTATTAGAATGTTGTAAATTTCTTGGCATTTATAATATTTCGATATTCTACACTAACCAAAACAAAAAATTAACGTATTTATTACGATTTTTGGAAAGTTTTAAACATTTATAAATTTTTTGACATTTTTGAATTCAAATATTGGAAGTTTCTTGGCATTTATAATAATTGGATATTTTTTATAAAAATTTAAAATTTATATATTTTATGACACTTTTGTATTAGAGTATTGCAAATTTCTTGGTATTTATCATTGTTCGATATACTTTGTCGACCAAAACTAAAAATATACCTACGTTTTACAACTTCTGAAAATGTTATAACATTTATTTTGCAATATTTTGACATTTTTGTATTCGAATGTTGCGAATTTCTTGACATTTTTGATAATTCGATATTGTTTGTTAATTAAAACCGAAAATTTACGTAACTATTACTACTCCTGCAAATTTTTTAACATGGGCACGCTTTTTTGACAAAATGTCTTGGCTTTCATCATTTTTCAGTATTTTCGTAAAACTTTTCTTACCTGCTACCATCCAGCGGCGGAGTGAGATCTCATTTTGACGAAAATTTTTATTGTTATTTGTTGAGTTGATTTCTCTCGGAATTTCCTCAAATTGCCATTTTAGGAGAAAATTTCTCGGGTAAGTGGAAAGCAAATTGATTTATGCCTCGACGAAATTCCCTAGCCCTCCCACGGCTAAATATTATTAGGGAATAGGGCGGTGGGTATTTCCGCATATATAGATATCACACACGGTCGGAGGAGGGGAATGGCGGTATCGATTAGGCCGGAGGCCTTGGCTAATTAATTTTTCGAATATGACGACGCCAGTTTCTGTCGCGCGCCACTGGCCGTCCAGTGTCGTCGCCCCGGATCACGTTCCGGAAGTGGGTCGACACGCGGGAGAATGCCGAAAGTTGGAGGCTTAATTCTAGCGAAAAATTTCGTTTCATAAATCCCGGCGAATGTTCGAAATTCCCAAGGGATTCTTCGGAAGATCGATTCGACGGAAAAGACGGTTTTTGTTTTCGTTTTCGCCGTTCCTTCTTTTAAACAGCGCAAAACTTTTAATTTCGAGTCATTCTCAATTTATCATTTTTTTCCATCACAGTTTTTTATTTTTTTTTTAAACTAGTTCGCACTCACTCGTTCGTGTTCGTATTTCCGAGAACCATTAACAGCTTCTTGAATTTTTAGAAATTTTCTAGATACAATTCGTATATTGGGTGTTATCTAATTCGATGTCAATAATTTAGAGGGACGATTTTTGGGTCGATTTTTAACTCTAATATTGCTTTAGTAATATTTTGGAAGACTTAAAACAATCTTTCTTGCAACTCCTGGCGATATGTTTCACCACTTCTTTACTCGTAACTTGATGTTTTTTCACTCGTCGCTTTAATTCCTACCACAGGTGCTCTATGGGGTTAACATCCGGAGATTGTGGTGGTGTATGAAGTTGTGGGCAGACATTATGAATCATCCCGTGACGTAAAGCGTAGCAGTGTGTTTAGGATCGTTATCCTGTCAGAATAAATAACGGTCTCAAGGTTAAGTTTTTCAACATTTTGGTTTAAATTATTCTTTAGGATGTTCAGATAGCCATGATTCCGTCAACAAAGGCTAAATTGCCTGTCCCATTTGCTGACCTTACCTAAACCATGTTTCACCATAGGACAGACATTTTTGATTTTCAGAGCTGTATTTTTTTTTTCTCTTATATCGACCGTCTAACCCAAAAAGATTATTTTTTATTTCCTCACTAAAGATAACGTTTTCCCGAAACTCCCTGGTTTTGTTAATGTGTTCTCGGACAAATTCCAAACTTTTTTTTCGATTTTTTTTTCAAAATGTTTTGGAGTGACCAGAGCATTGCCGCACTTTATAAGGTCCGGTGGATTTGTATTGATTTATTACATAATATATTACTATTTATTACATACTTACATATTAATATTTATTACTATTATTTACTATTTATTACATTCTAAATGTCATTTTTTAATTAATTTACCAATATCTCCAAAGGATTTTCTACTACGATTTTTCGAAGCTCAATCGGAATGTCGCAATTTTTAGCGCTCATTTTGCTTTTACTTCAAAACCACTGACTTAACAGTGGCGTCAAAAATAAAGAAGTATAACTCACTTGTTTAAGCGATTTTTTTTTTATTCACCAGCGGCGGCCGTATTGAATTTCACTTGTCTATTTTGCCAGATTTTGCTGGTACGCCACTGATTTCTGTTTAAATAAAAATTATTCTTCAATCTCCAAGCATTTCTAAAGAAATCTAATTCATTTTTAAAACAAAATATTTAGTACTTAGTTACCAACTAGTGTCCTTTCAAAATGATCGGAGTTTGTAAGGGAGAAAAGGCCTTATTCGGTGTAAAGGTAAACTTTGTTAAAGGAAATAAAAAAAAAGTGACAGTAAAATATGAAGGATTTTTGACTAAGTATATAATGACATGACAATGACCATCTGCCTTGTTTTTCCGGTCATCAACAACTTATCTCAAACATCACGGCCTTGACCTTTCTAATCGTCCCATCCAAACCGTTTTCTCTGTTCTTTTGTATATTTTTACGAAAACCGGAACTTTTTTCTTGTTTTCCGGGCCAACAAAAAGTCACCGCAAACCATATTTTTCGTACTTTCTATACTCTCGGGCCGATAATTTGCTAAAAGCCGACGTCAACACTCATTAGATTACGCGTCTCAACTGCAACAAAAATTTTATTTTAGAACCCGCCCGGCACACGCGGCAATTTATCGATCGAGGTGAAGATGTTTTACATTAAGCTGGAATTCTAAAACATATGTATATTTTCAATAATATTTAAGGAACGTTTAGCACCTATTTAATACCTAAGACAAAGATAATGTGTATTTTTAGAGATTATACGTGTTAGAATGTCTGTATCGCGAGGTTGTAACTTTCCGCGCAGGGTCCTTAAATAATAATAAATAGTCCTATCTCGGTGTTTATGATAAATAGAAAACCGTATGTATATAATATATACTATTTGTGAGAAATTTTAAATGTTGACTCTATTGTAAACGTTAATACATGTTTCGCAAAAATTGCCGAGCATTTTTCTTTCGCGACCCACTACTTCGATGCCGAAAATGCGAATTAAAACTTACCAAATATCAACCGCCTCTCAACAACAACTAAACTAGACGTGAAATGTCAAACTTCGAAGTTTCCAAGCCACCCTCGACAGTGCGGAGGTCGTCAGTTTCAAACTGGCCAATGAGAAGCGGGCAACGTAAGCAACGCCACGGACCACCGACAGGGAGCGTCCACGAAATAAAAAGTGAAAGTTCTCGGTTGAAGAATTTTAATCGAATCTATGAAAAATCATGAACAACTATCGAGTGGCTAAAAAATTTAAGCAAAAACATGCACAAAAGCAATAGTAAACTTCATTAGTTTTAAATTCGCTATTAATATGTTTACTCCAACCATGATCCGAATTAAAGAGTTGAGAAAAAATAACTACTCAATGCTGAAAACTAGAAAATTTCAAATCGTTATTATATTTTTCTCGTCTCAACTGTTGGTTATTAAGTGCAAGGTTCATAATATCTTCGTTCCACTCCAATAACGTTATTCTTCGACGTTCATTATAATATTTCGAATCAATGACCCTCCGCAAAACAGAGTCAGTTTGGCAATGTGGCCAATAAAAAAGATGACGTTTATGTTGTCAATACTACGATTTTTTAGGTTAGTTTTTAGGTTGAGCGCCACCTGTGCATCAAAATCTCTTCCTTTTTCCCACTGTGCAGCAGCGTTTCGCATCCGACATCGCACCTGTATTCGTTCACATTAAAATGAATTTTGCCGTAAATCTTTTTCTCCTCTTCAGTTAAAGGAGCCACTTCGTTCATTAAACCGGGAATAAGAATCACGCCGTCTTTGCTCACTAGCGTGTTCAAAACGTGAACCAAGTCAGTCATTGCTTCATGCCTGTAATTGGGTGGATCACAATATGTCAAAATATATTTCTAGCGGATAATAGCTTACACCGTTCCGCCGTAGACGCCACTAGTAAACTTATGAACCTTCGCAAGCTAGAGTCAGTTTGGCAATGTGGCAAATAAAAAATGACGTTAATGTTGTCAATACTAAGATTTTTTACTTTAAAGATTAGATTTTTTTAATAATGCAGCGTTCCTTAGTAAACTTGGCCATAAAAAAGGATTTTAATAGAATTTCTAACGAGTTTACACAAAAATTTGCATAAACGTAATTGGAAGGTCTTGAAGATGATTTAATTTATTTTTTATGCATGTTATTTGTTTTATATTAAAAATAATGTAGTATTATTCAGTAAATTTGTTAGTTTTAAATTTTCTATTAATATATTTACCTAAAAAGTGATTCGAATTGGAAGAATGTAAGTACACATATTTCTATCCTTGTTTGGTTCTGGGTTTACACGACGAATTACTTTCTTGTTATAACTTCCTTGCCTTAATTCTTGGTTAATAAGTGCCGTAATAATTTCTTCCTTTTTTCAGTGTAAGTTTTCAATATTTTATATAAATAGTACATAATCCATCCTGATAAATTAAACCACCGTTAAGTGAAAAAAGAATTTCATGTTAACATTTAAATAATTTAAATTTTAATTTAAATTATTTAAATTAAATTATTTTTAAATTTAAATAATAAATCTACTGATGAAGACAAAGGAATTGATCTTATAAAAAAATGTATGAGCCGCAATAGATTCCAATTAATAAAGCAAAACTTGCACCTATCTGACAATAATCTGTTGGATAAAAATGATAAATTTCCAGTTAGGCCCTTCTTTGATGCAATAAATAAAAAAAATCTTCAGTTTGACATATTTTCGTTCAACTTATCCATAGATGAACAAATGGCCGCCATTGCAAATGTTTAAGCCAGTTCGTTTTGGCTTCAAGCTTTGGTGCCTTTGTTCATCTGATGGGTACCTATTTTATTCACTTCCATATGGTGGTGCTTCGCGGTGACGTCACGAGTCTACTTTTTGTTGTAGATAAGCCACCAAATTTTTTTTGACAATTTTTTTTTATCATTCAAACTATTTGTACATTTAAAAACTAATGGTTATTTTGCCACTGGTACTATCCGGGAAAATAGAACAAATAAATGTCCAATGGAAAATTGTAAATCCTATCTTTCAGCATATGAATCTGAATCAAAAATGTCTCAGTTGTAACTGTGGCAACAATGTTTCTAGTGTAGATCCTGTCCATAGTATATTAGGCAACAAGTGCGGTAAACGGCATTTGACTCACGAGTTTTTAATAAACGAGTGAGTTAAAAAGTTGCCGAACGTGTTGCATACTATTATTTTTCTACGACCGTGAGTTTTTGGGTATATTTTCGCAAAACAACGCGAATATATGCACTGACATGACTGACATGAATTGACTAAATTCAAAGCATGAGAAATATCTCGGAAAACATACGAGTGCTCCCGAATCTGTGGGGTAAAATCCCGAAAATGTCCGAAGCGGCTCGGAATAATGGGAAACGAAACTGACGTGGTAAAGTAACGGTTCCCGCACGCTAGATCGATGGATAATTAGGTATTTCACAGACGGGAGTAGAAAAAAAATGTAAAACGCAACCTTACGTAATTGTCCAATAGATATATGGATGGGATAGACTTGCATGACAACGGAAATACAGGTGCCAAGCATTTGGAAAAAAAATGGTGGTGGCCTTTATTTTGTAACTCACTGGATAGTTTAGTTGGAAATTGTATAATATTGTCAACGAATAAAAGATTTCCCAGGTAGATTTGAAATCCTACATTGCTTTGCGACTTTTAAAAACTGATAAAAGAATTACTTAAAGAAATCTTAATCAATTAATAATCAAGGTCACCTCATGATTGTTCATGCTAATAAAGCCCGAAGGGGATGTAGAATCTGCCACAGCCATACAATTTACGTTTGTAATAAGCGTAATGTGCTTCGAAAAATATCACTAAAAATGAAACCGCACCATAAAATCTTATGGGTTTTTTTTGTATCAAATCTGGTTCTATTTGGCAAACAATCTACTATTAGTTGTTTTCTGTTGAATTTGAACTTTCTTTTGTATATTTATGTATAAATTATATGTTATGGTCTAGTCATAGATATAAGAAAGTGACCAATTGCTTTTGAATGGGATAATCCAAGGGTGGCCATTAGCATTCAAAGCAACAAGATTACCTAAAGTATAAGAATTTAAATTCAGTTAAAATTGTGGTCCGTAATGGAAAACAATTTTACACTTACCTGTGTTTAATATTCTTTGGTTTGGTATACTACTTAGTTTAAGTTTATTAGTAATCATTCTCATTTCGTATGTAATACAGCGTGTGTTGAATCTCAGGAGATGCTCCCGCCCAAATGTAGAAAACACTATTCTATTGAGATTAGGGAAGTTATAAACAATGTTTATTTGACTCTCATTGAACGTGGTGCCAGCAAGCAAGCATCTTTAGAAAAAACGGCCACATTGACGAAAATTCCAACATCAACTGTATGGAAAATTGTGAATAATCCCATTTCAGCGAGGAAAAAAAGAAGCGAAGAAGTAGATGAAAGTGATCAACATAAAATACGGCTTAAAATTTACCAGTTATACGAGGAACAAAGCGTGCCTATATTAGATATCTTAATTAGGAGGCTTGAAAAAGATGAAACCGGTGTTAAATGTGGCAGAATTATCTTATGGAAGTGTATTCAACACATGGGTTTTAGATTTTAAAAAATTGACAAGTTTTAATAGAATCTTTTTGAATTCGGAAATGACGACTGAAATATATAGAAAAAATTAGGATTTACATAGAACAAAGGCCCATTATTTACTTGGATGAAACCTGGTTCAACACTTATGATACCCTGGAAAACTGTTGGGTTGACTCAACTGTTGAGTGTAAAACAAACGCGCCATCAAAAAGAGGTAAAAGAATAACTATTTTGCATGCTAAATACAAATAGGTTTGGTATAGAGTGGCCACCCCCTCAAAGTTGTATCTATTATTTATTTATAAAAAGTGATGAGCAACATCCTAAATTTTTTACTGTAGCTTGCTAATAATTTTTATTAACAAATGATCACATTGTCCTACAAATAAACTGGTAGGATTTTTCAGTCCTACGCTTTAAAGTTGTTGGCCTCACGATAATACGTAATTCATCAGCAACTGTAGGACACCAAAATTAAATGAAACTTTATGACATTTTCTATCTAAATCAATTAATGTCCTACATAAAAATAGGTAGATTTCACTAGTCCGACAAAAAACAGGTTGCAAGTTCGACTCTTGAACATTATTCCTGCTTAACCTCTGAATTACGGTCTAACCTATAAATTTAGTTGAGCGTTTAACTTTTTTTTTGTTCTTAAAATATTCCTACAGCCATTATCTATGATGCTGTTTTTTACAAATGAGTTTAATTAAGTTGTTTCATTATAATTTATAATGTAATAAATCAACATTTGTTTTTTTTTTATATTTTTTGTCACGCCGGATTTTTTTTTTACTTGTTTTTAATTCATATCATTATTATGACAGTATTTGATCGATAAACTTTTGAAAAAGTAAGGTGATTATATGGGTGAAGTGAAAGAGAAGAGGGTAAATAAATCAAAATTTTATTTTGTTGCGGTACACCCATTCATTATAATACAAGTATTATAATCCATGAAAATTATAAAAAAAATATGTCGTTATTCATGAAACAATCATTCATTTTTTACTTTTTTTTTTTTCACTTAAACTACAAAACGAAAATAAAAAAAATTCAGCATTTTCATTTTACATTTACTTAAAAAATAAAGCATAAACTTACCGTTCATAAATATTTAGCTTTTACTCTGAACTCCTTGTAACAACAAGAGTGGTAGCCTATTGCATCGCCATCCCAATGGTCAGGCAATTCAGCATCATTATATTTGTGGTTACGATGCTTTTGAGCATGTAGATAATTTTTACAAGGGAGATAATTTTTTTTATCGTCTCTCCTTTTTCACGAAAATTAGGTTTATCACGGAGTATATTATAAAGAAAACACTCCACGATCACTTTCACAATTGAATGTTATAAAAGAAAATTAATTAACACGTGTTGACAAGCCAAGTAAGCAAAACTTTTTGCTGCGTGTGCTGAATACGACGTTGCTGTTACGCGCATGCGCGTCTGATGCGAATATATACCGCCGATTTGATATAAGTATGTGTATGTATACATATACTCGTATATTCGAATATACAAGTATGTACATGTAACCACGTTTAAGTTAGTGGCAATTTTCGATATTTTCCAGAGTAGGACTGAAAAAACCTACCATTTTAATTGTAGGACAAATGTTTTAGATTATTTACCTGATTATCTCCAAACTTAGTTAAAAAATCAGCTGTTGATAAATTGGTTAAGGCTTTCGCGGCCCGTTGATAAGCTATTATCTTCATTCGGGTTTAAAGGCCGTCGTCGATTGGAATTACTTCCTAACGTTTCGCTAGCACGAGTGGCGAGCTTCTTCAGAGGTCCTTCCATCTCCGATGTTGGACGTAGACTGACGATTTCTCCTGCGCAGGTAGTATTTATGCCGATTGGTGGAGGGCGGGGCTTGTTCCGCTTCGGTTGGTCTCGGGATATCGATCGGTACTGCTCGGGCGTTCCTAAGGATCGGGTTCTAAATTTGGTTGAGTCTAAGGGTCTCCTCCTTTCGGTTGAAATTGTGTGGGTGTTTTTGTATCTCAATGGCTTCCCTGACTAGTCTGTTGTGATAGCCGTTGACCGATGCTAGCAACTTACAGCTCTCAAAGTGTATCCTGTGTTCCCCGCTGCCCAGTGCGTGTTCAGCCACTGCAGACTTCTCTGTATGTCCTAGCCTGCAGCTTGCTTTATGCTCCTTAAGTCTCGTTCCCATTGATCTCTTGGTAGTTCCGATGTAGACCTTTCCGCATGAACACGGAATGCGGTAGACTCCCGCAGCTGAAAGTGAGCCCCTCTTGTCCTTCGCTGACCTGATGGTCTGCTGGATCTTCTTTGTAGGCGTGATGTCGTGTCTTTTCAATACTCTGCCAATCCTGTCGGTGACACTCGGAATATACGGCAGATATGCGTGGGAGGTGGAGGGTCGTTGTTCGGTATCCCGTGATCTTGATGATCTTGAGTTCATTGATCTCTCGATCTCCCTCTTACTGTAGCCATTTGCCTCGAACGCAGTTTTTAGGTGTTCAAGTTCCATCTGGAGGTTCTCCGGTTCGCAAATCCTTCGGGCTCGTTCTGTCAGGGTTCTGATAACCCCATACTTTTGACTTGGGTGATGGTTGGATAGAGCATGCAGGTATCTGTCCGTATGGGTTGGTTTTCTGTAAACTGTGTGGCCCAGTTTCTTACCTCGCTTCCTCACTAGTACGTCCAAGAATGCAAGTTGTTGGTCATTTTCAGTCTCCATAGTAAACTGTTCTCACAAGGATGTCGACGTCGCTTCGACGTCGTCTCACTGTTTACCAAAGTACCTCTGAAGAGTTGCTTGGACCTGGTGAACAGGATATTTCCTGTCGATATTTGCAAACTTTTTGAAGTCTGTCTGACCGGTAGCTATTTCGTGTGGAAGGGAAACTTCTACGAACAGGTGGACGGAGTGGCAATGGGAAGCCCACTAAGCCCGGTTATAGCCAACTTATTTATGGAACACTTTCAGGAAAAAGCGATCGAGACCTCAGAGTACAAGCCAGCAACGTGGTTCCGGTACGTGGATGACACCTTCGTGATTTGGAAACATGGTATGGACAAGCTCAACAACTTTCTGCAGCATCTCAACAGTCAGCATCCCAGCATCCAGTTTACTATGGAGACTAAAAATGACCAACAACTTGCATTCTTGGACGTACTAGTGAGGAAGCGAGGTAAGAAGCTGGGCCACACAGTTTACAGAAAACCAACCCATACGGACAGATACCTGCATGCTCTATCCAACCATCACCCAAGTCAAAAGTATGGGGTTATCAGAACCCTGACAGAACGAGCCCGAAAAATAGTTTTGAACAACAACTTTAAAGTGTAGGACTGAAAAATCCCACCAGTTTAATTGTAGGACGATGTGATCATTTGTTAATAAAAATTATTAGCAAGCTATAGTAAAAAAATTAGCATGTTGCTCATCACTTTTTATAAATAAATAATTAGATACAATTTTGAGGGGGTGGCCACTCTATACCAAACCTATTTGTTCGTAGGCCAAGTTTAATTTCAAATTATATATAATTAATAACCAAAACTAAATTGTTGCTGATCATTTTGGTATGGTCGCTAAATTGACATGATTTTAGAGGAAAAGGTTGGGCGTCTTGATGAAATGAAACGATTTCCAAAGAATTAGCCTGTTGCTCATCATTTTGAAAAAAGGTCCGGGGCTCCCGGACTATATATGAATTCAAATAAAGTCAGCAATGTATATGCAAACAAGTTTTACTAGCACTACGCCTTACCAAACATAATTATTGAAATTATGTATGAAAAGTATCGTAACGCCGCTGGTTCCCAGTGCCAGGATTATTCTAATTCGTTTCCCAAAATCTGAGCCAATTATTAATTTGATGCTTTTTATCTAATTTTTCAGACGTTTTGAATGTAAAAGAGGACCACAGCGACACGTAAGACAGGTTGAGATAGCTTTACGGCTCTGTAAACAAGAGAGTTGATAACCGATGCTTTTTAGGCCAGATGATGATGTGGGTTATTATTAGTTTCTAATTCAATGGTAAGACATATGGCTAAGAAAATCTTTTTTGACCGTGGGACCATGGAGCAGGAGTGGGATTAACCTTATGTTTTGATTAGCGTCATGTTGGACACCATAAATGTTTTAATTCCCAACACTAATAATTAACTCTTGATAATCGTAAATTTTTCAACGCGGTACGCTTGCGTGCTATGCAAATTTTATTATTGCCGAGGTCTCACAGCATGCAGATTTATCGGCAATATAATTCATTAATCCTCTTTAATTTATCATCGACGCTTGTACGCCTATGAGGCAAGCTAATTCGCAATGGCCGTCGTAAATAAATACAATGGAATGTTTTACGCTACTTTTCGTTACGCCCAAACCGTCTAGTCTCGGGTTTCCTAAAATCAAGTGCTGGGAAATTTGATTGAAATCTAAAAACGCAATTTGAGACAATAATGCGAGGAGACCCTTTTTACGTAACATTCTCATCATTTGCTTTTGAATTGAAAATTTATTGACACATGTAATGCATTCTCAACAACAAAATACATAATTTCAGAGCAAAAAAGTATTTTTTTATGCTTGGGATGATATACATCACCTGACAGCTACACGGGTGGGACCAATAAAACGCCGGCGATTTTCGAAATCATTTTTAATGCTTCCACTCAGATTTTGACGTATAAACTGTTACGGTAAATGCGAAGAGATTTTTGTTGTTGTTGTTGTTGTTGTTCCGGCTAACGCTAGAAGGCTGGACGCCCGGGAAGGAATTGTTTGACGATTAAAAATTTATTTAAAAAAAAAATTACTCGACCACAGAATACGATACACCGACATCTAAAGGTGGAATGGTTGGTTACGTTGAACAAGTAAAGTATGTACCTCGCGAAATTAAGGAAAAATAACGACGATAAAAGGTGTACCCTATCGAGTCTCCTTATATAATGTGTGTCTCGACTCCTACACGACTCGAAAGAAAATCATTTAGTTACGTAATAATTATTAAATTTAATGAGTGTTACTTGGTTAAAAAAAAAACGCGCGACAGTCAAAATGTCGAGAACCGTATCATTTTCTTTATGTAGGAAGATTAATTTAATTGACCGCAGTCCGCCACGGTAATCTTCTTCGAGGTTTTACCCGACTGGGATCCCAGGGCTTCGATCTTTTTCACGATGTCCATCCCTTCGACGACTGCCCCGAACACGACGTGCCTGCGCATTGAAAAACATTCGTCGTTATCATTCTATTTTATGCTTTGCAACGTTTTCTTCTAAATTTGAGGAGAGGTTTTGCAAAAAAAATATTTACAGGGAGGGGGGGGGGGGCGTTTTCTATTTGAATAGGATATTATATAGGGTTAGTCAGATTTTAAATAAAATACACGACTTGCTACAGAAAATTGGCCATAACTTAACTACCAATTTTTGTAATAACAGTTATACGTATACAGTCGAAACTCTACATAGCGAAATTGAAGGGACTGCTTTTGTTTTTCGTTATAATACGCATAAGCGCTCTGTAATATTTAATTTTATATAAATAGTTAAGAACTACACTTAATGTACAAAAAAAAATTCTCTAGCAGCTTAACTAAATATAAGCCTTGTTGAATGGTTGGTGGTGGTCCCAGATCAACTTCTTCGTCTTCTTCTTCCTCTTGGCGCTTTTCCTCACCCTTTCTTGCTTGTTGTAATGTGACTTCCTCTGTCAAGTCTGCTGTTGTAGGCAAATCCTGATTTATCACCATAAAAACTTGCAACTCCCCACTTGTAAACGTAATCTAAGTTATCTAAGAGAAGCAATATTTTCCTCGCCTTTAATTCTACATCCCATTTCCGTACCTCCTCTTCAAAAATTTGTGATGTCATCGATGCAGACTTGTTTGCCGGCAAATGCTTAATGTTCTTAAAACATTGTGGGTTAGTTAATTTTCCAATGACGACTAGCTTTCTGTTTTCTCTCCCACTCGTATTGGCAGCTACTAATACTGTTATACGTTCTTTAGAAAGTTTTCCACCCACACACTTTTCGCTTCGAAATTTAAGCGTCGTTTTGTAAAAAATACCAGTTTCGTCAGCAAGGTACTTTTCTGCTGCCACGTCTTCTTCAGCCAATGGTTAGTGACGTTTCTGTCGACATCGCGGGCTTCGCCATAATTATCTGTCCATAATTTATACCGTGTCTCTGAACTTCCCCAACCATCCTTCCGAAGCCTTTAAATCAACAATGACAAGTTGTTCAGCAAACTTTCTGCTTATAGTTTTACGATAGGTCCAGAGAGTGGTACATTTTTAAGACGTTGCCGTTGGAACCACTGCAACATTGCTCCATCCAAATCTTCAAATTTTGGCTTTCTTAGTTTTTTACTAGAACTGCCTGCCGCTTCAGAATGAATTTTTTTTCTTTGCACTTCCAAATCGTGGATACAGTCGACGGTGTAAGTCCGTATCGACGTTCCACGCCACTTTTCTTTTCTCCCCGTTCTATCTCCCGAATTAAAGCAACTTTATCATCTAGAGATAAAATTTAGTTTTGATGGTCATGCCAATGTAGAAAAAACCCATTTTTCTAAAGGCCTGTTTTTTTCGTAAAAAAAGTTCATTGCAAAGTCAAGCGAATAATTAGAATTTTTAAAAATACATACGTGGGGTCAAACACTTTTTTGTTTAACTTTTTTCCGTCAGTATCTTACTTATTGACATCAGGTATAGGAGCATATTCAATGGACCACCCTGTACGTTGATACAGTGGTTCAATTTGCAGAAAGTAGATGGACAATTTTGTTTAAATTTAAGAAAATTGTGTGTTAGACTATGTTCATTGGAGAGTTATCTTTCTTTCTTTTCATTGTCATAATTTGGAATAAAAAATAAATCCACCTATTTATTTGCAACACCCGATGAATAGATTTCCGGTGACATATGCATATACAGACGACTGTTTGGAAACACTGTTTTTTTTTTATTAAGACTTATTTTTACTGGCCTCTTAGACTATTTTAGACTATGTTCATTGAGTAATGTTTTATTTTTGTTTTTTTTATTGTCATAATTCGGAATAAAAAAAAAAAGATTATACGTGGTAATACATTGCCAGTAAGCAAGTATGAATATGTAGAAGACTGTTTGGACGCAATGTTTTTTTTTTCATTAAGACTTATTATTTTTATGGGTCTTTACTATACTTTAGACTATATTCATTGGGCAATGCTCATTTTTTGTTTTTTTTTATTGTCATAATTTGGATAAAAAAAAATAGGTGATGAATACATTTCCAGTAAACACTGTTTTTTTTTTCCATTAAGATTTATTTTTATTACTTTTTTAGACTACTTTAGACTATATTCATTGGGTAATGCATTTTATTTTGTTTTTTTATTGTCACAATGTGGAATAAAAAAAATATGTACGTGATAAATACATTGCCAGTAAGTATCCATATGCAGATGACTGAAAACTGTTTTTTTTTCATTAACATTTATTTTTATTAGCCATTTATACTACTTTAGACTATGGTCATTGAAGAGAATTTAACACAAAAAATAAATCCACCTATTTATTTGCAACACCTGATGAACACATTGCTCGTAAAATATGCATATACGTACGACTGGTCGGAAACACTGTTTTTATTTATTAAGACTTATTTTTACCGGCCTTAGTGACGAATACATTGCCAGTGAGGAAGTATGCATATACAAATGACGAGTTCGAAATGCTGTAGTTTTTGTCATCAGCCTTTTAAATTACTTTAGACTATGTTCATTGGACAATGTGGTTTCTTAAGGCACCGAAATTGAATAGGTTATCTATCGCGCGCATGGTGTCGCCGTTTTGCTTCAAGTTTGACAAAAAATTGGACACTTTTAAATACCTGTTGTCCAGCCAGGACGTCTTGACGGTAGTGATAAAGAACTGGGACCCGTTGGTGTCCGGTCCAGCGTTCGCCATGGACATGATCCCGGGTCCTGTATGCTTCAGCGTGAAGTTCTCGTCGGCGAACTTGCTACCGTAGATCGACTTGCCCCCGGTACCGTTATGGTTGGTAAAGTCTCCGCCTTGACACATGAAGCTGGGAATGACGCGATGGAAGGTGGATCCCTTGTAGCCGAAACCCTTTTCGCCCGTACAAAGGGCGCGGAAGTTCTCCGCGGTCTTGGGCACGACATCGGATCGAAGCTGAAGAAAATCGAGTTTTCACAGTTAAATTTTGGCCACCGACGACGCCAAAGTCAAAGTGAAAATTGACATTTCTCACTAAAATGCGCATTAACCCATTTTGACCCAGTAAATATTTATTACAGTGAAACAAAAGATGAACATGCAACAATTAGCATGTTCTTTAGTATTAGTTTGTGCTTCGCGCAGGGAACGTTACAGTTCGTAATATATGGTATTTTCGAGGTACTTGACTCAAAAGGAATTAGAGGCGGCTATGGAGGAGAACGTGATGGACTTTTAAAAACTGATAAAACAATTACTCAAAGAAATCTTGCACCTGCCATAGATGGAGTGCGTTATGATAATCAAGGTCACCTCATGATTGTTCATGCTAATAAAGCCCGAAGGAGATTGTAGAATCTGCCACAGCCACACAATTTACGTCTGTAATAAGTGTAATGTGCATTTACATACATCATGTTTTGTAAAATATCACCAAAAAACCGGGTGTTACCAGTGGTGCACTCACGCACCATAAAATGTTATGCGTTTTTTTGTATCAAATCAGGTTCTATTTGGAAAACAATCTACTTTTAGTTGTTTTCTGTCGAATTTGAACTTCCTTTTGTATATTTGTATGAATTATATGTTACATTTTATGTGCCCCAAAACATTTAATGTATTTTCCCAGTGGGTCGTTTACGCACCAGTATTTTTTTGAATGTTTCGATTTTTTTTTCTTTTTTGACACGTAATGTATTCTTAAGTGTAACAAAATAAATAATTTCAGAGCAAAAAAGTATTTTTTTTATGCTTGGGATAATATGGGTTAACACATTTCGAATAAGTATTGTACAAGGTGTCCCATTATAAATTAGCAAATGGATAACTTTGTGAATATTGAAATTTGAAGGAGGATTCTGCAATCAAACATATCAAATAAAAATTATCTGTCACGTCAATTGATTTCAAATATACATGAATTGTTGGGGTTATTTTTGACAGATTTGGAAATATCGCGCAGTTTATCTAAAATTGGATGTAAGGAAGTCAATAGCCATTGCTTCGAAAATCAAATTATATTTATACATATTACATTTTTTAATAATATAACCAAAATCAGGCTACTGCTCGCACAAAAAATATAAACTTATAAATAAGTAGGTAGGTAGGCGGTTTCGTCAAAAGTAAAAGAAGGCAAAGAAACAAGAGTCAAGCATGTCAAATATCTTTTGTGAAATAAATTTAAAATACTAAAGACGATATTTTGGTAAAACGTTTTTTTTGATAATACGTAAGTATTATATGGTATATATAGTTTGAACTGAGGTGGCTTTTACATGATGAAAATCCATTTATCAAAATAAATAAGAACTAAAAAGTTCAGATTTTCACGAAATTATATATTTTCTTTCACATGACAATTGTTTCGAGAACATCTTCAGAGAAAAAAAACAGTAAACCAGGTTGTGTTGCATAGAGACTTGTCAAATTTTGAAGAATATTATTCTCTGAATAGATTGTTAACCCTGAGAAATATCACTGTATTTTATTTAATAAAAAATTCCCACAATAGCAAATTTAAATTGAGAATGAGCTTTTGCTTTGAAGCCTTTAAGTACAAGAAGTAAATAAGTGGATCTCAGAAAGAAAATGAAAATTGATCGGTCGAAACCATGCGATGGGCAGCGAAAAATCTAGATAGAGATTGTTCAAATCCACATCATCCAAAACATTTATTCTGCGCTTAATATTTCAAATACTTATACTTTTTTAGCTTTTGATACTGAGTCTCGAAATTCATTAAACGGTGGTGAGGAAATGCCTATTTCACATATTATCCACTTTGTCGGCAATCATTTTTGATAGATATTTTACATTAATATTTTATAATTTCATTTATAAGTTTTTTGGCTTTATTTTTGTTATCGAGCAGTGCTTCAATCATCAATTGTTCTCTAATTGTGGGAATTGCATGTAATATCTTATAAAAATAATTAAAAAAAGTGTAATAAGTAATATTATTTATTACAAAAAAAATACGCATATATTAGGAACACATGACGTCAAAATTTTACTTTATATATGGCAGGTATTTGACAATAACTATACAGTTTGTGTCCAGATGGGCTGGTAAATGTATTACGATCTCACAAACTATTAAGAGATAGAAAAGCGTTAAAATGTTCTTGGCACTTTAAATGAGAAATTATGGTGTAAGAAACACACAGAACATGGACTTTTGGCGGGATTTTATTGGGAAATAAAAAAAAAACACGTTTTTTCCAATCCAAAATAAAAAATCCAGGTCTAAATCTATCTCCAATAGTTTTCCAAATCGCAATATATTCAACACCAAATCTCTACACACTATATGCCTACAAAAACTTGCAAATATAATCACACAAATCGTATTTTTTATCCACTCTTGTGGTTTGGCCTACAGTTTCAATACTAAGGCTTAGATCATAAGCAAGGTTAAGTTCTTATTCAAGTTCCGACGCGACGTGCCGACTAAAGACGGATGTCGGTGATTACCGCATGCAATTGCAATGGGGAACCAAATTCACGAAGACCCTAAACAACCTGATAAACAATTATTGTCAACTCAGTAACGCCAACGTTAACGATGAGTCACCCAAAAAAAAAACGAGAATTCGGTTAACGACGAGGGAAAGAAAACGCCAAGGAACGCGTATTAATTATTCAAAAGCTCGGCGAATTAAACACGCGTTCGAGATCGAGTCGTTTTTTATTTACGGCCGGCCACTTCCGTGAATTATTCGAACGGATTCAATTAGAACCCGTGAAAAATCAATTAGAACCTTCCTTTTACCAGAATGTTCGATTCTCGATAAACTCGTTTTACGCTCATCTCGATGATGACCTTTGAACTAACATTTCTAGGACGAAAATTTTCCACACAACGCGGTTCCGATACACAAATATCGTCCGCGTCATTATCTCGCAAGAACAAACGGTAATTTATCAACCCGGATACTCCTAAGACGCGGAATGACGAATCAAAATTCTCAAAGGCCGTGCCGTTTGTCTCAGAGACAAATGGCGATCGATTATAAAAGATACCACACCGAAAACGGTCCGGCAAATATCCTACGCAACCGATAACACGAACCCGATCAAAATCCAATCCCGAAATGGTTCCTAACGGAACGTGGTGTGTATACAAGCACACCGCACGCCGAGGCAAAAAACACGAAAACTCGGTTAAATATCAACTCACCTCAATCACGATGCGACCGAGGGGCACATTGTCCGCACTCATGTCGAAAAAAACTCTCGGCAAACCCATTTTCGAGCAGAAACTTCGCAAACTCGAGATGGCGACAAAACCTATTCTCGCGGAACTTGCAGTTGCACACCTACCGGCGAATGCGCTATGAGCCGACGCGTTGACGAACGCACGAGGAAAGACGAAGGCGGCCATGTTTCGCCGGAAGTACGGCGCTAGTCAAACGCGCTTCCGAATTTCAAATATTTGCGGTTTCGAATTAGTCCGTATTGTTATTTTCGGATTCCGCTGGTTTTTTTTTACGATTTTATGTAAATACGGACAACGGAGGTTTTGACGGTTATGGTAAAAAAAATTACGCAGTTCTGTCTTTAGAGAAATGCCGTTTTGGTAGAAACTTTGCCCGCTTTTTAACTGAGGACGTTCGGTTCTAGAAAATTATTGCCAGTGCTGCCAATGGCGGAGTAGCAATAATTCGTAAACAAAGAAAAAGAAAATTAAACTAATCAAAACTAGATACTTTTTTTAATATGCACATGGCAGGATCTGGTACCTTGTATTTTAGTGACTTTTAATTTATTACTTGAACAATTAGAGAACCACTAGGTCTATCTGTTAGGAAAATTTTAAATCGGCGGAAAAATAGGTAAAATGTCGATAATGCAGTGTTCTTTAGCGAGAGAACAAGAAGCCCTGTGATTTTTAGATCGTCATTTCAATGAGGGCCGACGTATCTTGGAATGCGTATCTAGTAAATAGGATAAAAATTTTTGAGATCGTTTAATTGGGTCAACTTTTGAGCGGTTTTGTTTGGACCTTTTGCGAAATGCAAGCACCTAAGTGAATGATCCTGGTAGTCGTGGCAATAGAAGCAAAGAACCACGTAAGGAAGTGTCATTTTCCCGATGTTTTCACTGAAATTGAATACAAATATGGCGTGAAAAACAATGATGATGACGGCTTCGAAGTTTTTGTCCCACATATCTCTTAGATAATATGGTGGCCCTACTGATGCACCTCGGGCGGCAATTTTATTTTTGTAGAGGAGGTAATGATTTTCCGCGCATGCCTCTACTCAATTGCAATTTGCGATACTGCCATTAAAATGCCGCATGCAGTCTGTCAGTCGCCATGTCGGTTGTCAAATGCGGCAAGGTCATTTTGGTAAAAACCAAATTTTAAATCTCGCGCATGCGTTTATTGACTGGACCATATCTAAAACTTTTTCGTAGTTTTTATCGTCGTTCGCAAGTTTCCCGTGCAGGTGGGGCGTCGGTCGTTTGTGCTCGCGAGTTCCATGTCGCATACGAAAATTCTTTCAAAATTTCACCAAATTTGGTGGATATGTGTTTTGGTTTAACGTGTGGTTTTTCCGCCGAATCAAATGCCAAGAAAGTGCTACGTAACTAAAACTAACCTACCAGCGAAAACTTTTGCAAATTAAAAGTGTAGTAAACAACTCTTAATCACTTTGCGAAGTGTGTTATTATTTCGTTTTTAATTATTGTTATTACTTTTCAAGAGAGGACGAGGGTCAAAGAAATAAGCCAGATTGTGCCGAGTAGGCAAATTTATTCAAACTCAAAGGGCACTCCAAATTTATCGCAAATTATTTCGACTCCTCTCTCTTCGCGTCGTCGTCCTCTTTCCTGTCCTCTTCCTTTCTCGCCGTTTTCCCGTCTTCCGTCTCTTTCTTCGCAGTCTCCCTATCGCCCGGCTCCTTCTTCACGTCCTTTTCCCACCTTGATTTCTCCTTGTCGCTCTCCCTCGGCTCTCTGTCCCTCTCCTTCTTAGCGTCGTCTCGCTCGCGATCCCTCCTCTCTTTCTCCTCCTTGTGAGAGACCGTCTTCAGGACCGGATCGATCTTATCCCGGATATCGATCAGGGTCGTCTGGAACAATTTCGAGTGGGCCTGCGAGGGAAAAAAAGAAATAGACGTAGCCCCCGCCCCCGCCCTTCCCGAGCGCTTACGTTGGCTCTTCCCAGGGAATCCTCGGCCGTCCTCAGTTTCTCTTTGTACTCCTTCAGCTCCGAGTGCGCGTGTTTGACGGCCGAGCTCGACTTCGAGTATCTCTCTGTCAGTCGCGCGTTTTCGCTCTTCAGGTCGACCATGCGGGCCTCGGTCTCTAGCCTAGCAGCTTCGCTCCTCTCTAGCTGCGTGAGCAGCTTCTCTACGTCGACCACGGCGCCACCGTACGTCACCAGGCCTGAAACGGGAGCCTTAGGCTAAGAACATAGTGGCGCGACGAGGATAGCGTCGAGCAAGCCTCGAAGTGCCAAAACATAGTAGCCGAATACCTGCATAATATATTACTTTCATTTGTTAAAATAAATAAGAACTAAAAGTGCAGATTTTCACGAAATTATATATTACGACATGACAATTGATTCGACAACACCGTGTCTTTATGTAATATTTGATTTTTTTATTTTGATGATTGATTGATTTGATTTTATTATGATAAAGACACGGTGTTGTCGAAACAATTGTCATGTCATAATATATAATTTCGTGAATATCTGAACTTTTAGTTCTTATTTATTTTGATAAATGGATTTTCATCAAGTAAAAGCCACCTCAGTTCAACTTTCATTCATTTATTGTGAAGTTAAAATATTATCAGCGGTAAAACTTCAAGACAGTAGTGCCGCTAAAATTTGGTATCTTCGTAATCAACAAAGAACAAGAAATTGTGGTGTATACGAAATTTTTAAAATTCGAAGAGAGTGTGGAGAATTTCATACTCTTTTCGAAAAGTTGCGGCAACACCCCAGAAGATTTTACGGATATGTCGGAATGGAAGTAGCCACTTTTGATTATATTTTAAGCCTGATAAATGATCAGTTAATAGAGAACCGGACCAATTTCAATCTGCTTGTCTTTGCGATAACGCTAGCTCTGGTTGCTTTGGTGTAGAATCACCCGATGTATTGGGTGAGTATCTTCTGAATAAACAAAATTACAAACTAATTATTGTATTTACATCCGTAGCAACATTTTACTATTAAAAAAGGCTACGTCTTCGTCGTTAATTTCCTCGCATTTTTCAATTTTCTTTTTTCGATGTCCAACAGCCCGAAATGGTCATTCGTTTGCATTTCGTTTGCCACTTCATTTCCATTCACTTGTTGTTTATATAATATTGGTGTCAGATAGCAATTATAAAATTTTTATTTATTTCTGAATGCTGAATTGTTTATATATGTTTTTACCACACAATAAACAATTTTTTTCTCCTATTTTTAATAATAACAAAATTATTCACAAATGATCAAAAATTAACCATGACACAAAATTTTCAAATAAGTAAAAGTTAATTGAGAAAAGATCAGAGAGAAAAGAAACAAATATTATTAGTTTAAATATGACGCAAAAAAAAAAACAAAAAAAATATGTCACTGGCATATCACTAAACTGCATAGCAGTTTGTGCGTGGTTTTCAAGTAACTAAATTTAATGGTAATAAATAAAAGAAACTAAAACAGATTCGTGCCTCCCTAATACAGAAACGGTACCAAACAATTCATTCTAAATATTATTTTTTAATATTTATAAAAAGCAAAAATGCCGTCGATTGAACTGAGGTGGCTTTTACTTGATGAAAATCCATTTATCAAAATAAATAAGAACTAAAATTTCAGATTTTCACGAAATTTCGTGAAAATCTGAACTTTTAATTCTTATTTATTTTGAAAAATTCAACCACCACTTAAAATACAGTTAAGTCTTTAAAAGCATAAATTTTATGT
Source organism: Cylas formicarius (assembly GCF_029955315.1). Lineage (NCBI taxonomy): Eukaryota > Metazoa > Arthropoda > Insecta > Coleoptera > Brentidae > Cylas > Cylas formicarius. Next base: position 2,160,015 of record NW_026844334.1, on the reverse strand, counting down.
TAGTAATTTTTCCCAGCTATGATTAAAAGTATGAAAGTGATTTATTTTTCAAATATAAAAAAAAATTAAAAAAAAAACATGTTGGCATACTTTTATTAGAGAAATAGTAAAAAAACGGTTATAATCGTTATTTAACGAAAATTTTTAAATAAGTGAAAGTTAATTGAGAAAAGATCAGAGAGAAAAGAAAAAAATATTATTACTTCAAATATGACGCAAACAAAAAAAACACAAAAAAATATCACTGGCATATCGCTAAACTACATAGTAGTTTGTGCGTGGTTTTCAAGTAACTAAATTTAATGGCAATAAATAAATAAAACTAAAACAGTTCGGGCCTCTCCAATACAGAAACGGTACCAAACAATTCATTCTAAATATTATGTTTAATATTTATAAAAAGCAAAAATGCCATCACCACTTAGTAATTTTTGCCAGCTATGATTAAAATTACAAGTGATTTATTTTTCAAATATATAAAAAAAAACATGTCGGCATACTTTTATTAGAGAAGTATTTCATTTCGGTTCAAGAAAACGAAAACGAAATTTTTCGTTTTTGTTCTAATAGGAAACGAACAAAATACCATTAAATGAAATGAAATGGCCCGAGGAAAGGAGTATGGGCCTATCGTAATAATTGAGTAACCTGATTATCGCAAAAATGAACTATGAAATTAAAAAAAAAGGTAATTTAATTGTGATCGGAATTTTTCGTTTTATTTGACAATGCCTTACGATTTTAATTGTTTTTAAATAATTTCATTTTTCCGAACGGGTTCCCTATTCCGCAACGCCGCGTATCACTTTGCCCCTCCCCCGGCTCACCTGCGTCTTGGGCGACGGTGGCGCCGCCACCGTCGCGATCTCGAAACACGGGCAGCAGTCTCTTGTTGCCGATCGTCGTCTCGTCCGTTTCGGACGTCGGTTCCTGAGGCTCCGCCTCCTCGTCCTCGCGCGGCCTATCGGTCAGCTTGCGGTAGTGAAGCGAGTCCCTCGCGATCACTTTCCCGATCAGTTTCTTCACTTGGGCGCGCGACATGCGCAGCCCGAGCGTGTAGATCAGCTCCTCGACGTCCTTGTCGAATATATAACCGCAATGGGTCTGATCGAAATAGACGAACGACAACAGAAGCCGCTTGTCGCGGGTGTACAACTTCTGCGACCTCTGCTGTTCCTTTTTCTTCTTGTCGTCCGCGTCGTCCTCGTTGCCGCTATCGTCGGAATGTCGCCTCTTGTTGTCCCCGTCCTCCGACTTTTGATCTTTCGCGTCTTCGTCTTTTTTCTTGTCGTCGCCCCGTTTCCTTCTTTTCTCCTCCTCTTTCGGCTTGTCGGGCAAGTCGTTGAGCGCGCGTACGATATTGAATCCGAAATCTCGCATCAGCATCTCGTTGAAGAGCTCGGCGAAGAGCGACACTTCGAACGAGTGCTCCTTGGTGTCTTCGGGACGGTAATCGAGCAGCAGAGACAACGACATGACGGTACAGTCGAATTTGCCCGACTTGGCGGTCTTAGACGGGTGGACGAGGAGGTGGGGCGTGTCGGGGAGGGCGTGGCGTTTCTCCAGCAGCGCCCTCTCCTTCTCGTCGAGCCGCTTCGGCTGGAAATCGGGCCCTTCGTTAATTTTAAGAGGGAAAGTTGAGTGAAGAATGAGGAGATTAGGGATTGGTGCAAGGGGGCGGGCACACAAGGCTTTTTTTTTAATCTGACACACAATAAACTAACATTTTCGCCCTATTAGTTTACTCTGTGTAATGTCTAAAATATTGGACAGGGTTATATATGATCAATTTAATAATCATGTTGCCGATTCGAATATTTTGCCTGCCTCCCAATCTGGGTTTAGGCCCGGGCACGGTACGACCACAGCACTGCTTAATGTCACTGATGACCTCTTTAGTCTTCGATTTAACCGACACCGCTATTGCTTTTATGAAAAGTTACTTGGAAGGTCGCCGGCAGGTGTCTCTGCCAATTATAAGGCGAGGTCCGCAGATGATATGGAAATATACTTATCATTCTCGGTCAAAGACGTAGCTTTGTCTTACAATGGCATAAAAGAGGATCTTAAAGTGGATTCGGATTCTCAGTGGTTGAATTTGTCTGAAAGATACATGTTCCCAAGCCTAGTACGGCTGCGTTTCAGAGCTCTTTCACATATAACTTACAATTCGCTTCCACTGTATTACTTGTTCGTCCACTTCTACATTTAAAAAGAAATTAAAAGAGCCGGTAAGATTACGAAAATGCTGAGGCGCTTATTTTTTTTATATTTGTTTTTTTTTGCTTATTGTATTTGAATATTGTACTTGCTTTTTTCCAGTATCTATTTTTTTTATCCCCGCTTTGATTTGTTTAAAATTGTCAAATTGTGAATCTTGGGTGGACTTAAGGGACTTATTTATATTTGTTAGTTTTTTTTTCTTGTTAAATTCTCAATATATTACTACATTGTAGCGGTGGTTAGGTGAAGTAGCGCTGCTAGACCTCGCCACCTGTTCAACTCTATCGTAGTATATTATTTTTGTTCTACTTTAATAAAGGCTATTTATTATTATTATTAATAACTAGTTGCTAGTTACCTGTAGAAAGTACTTATCACCAATAGATCATTCGAACCATTCCAAAAATATTCGGGTTCAAATATCGAAGAATTTAAAGAAAAATAACTTTTTGCTCTGAATTATTATTATTATTATTGTTATCACCACCAGAAGCCGGAATATTTTTTTTCCATAGCTCGCTACATAACCTCTTTCGCGGTTGGTAATTACAATATAAATAAAATAAATAATATAAAACCACCAACGGGAGCAGCATAAAAACAAATGAATGAATAACAGAATTACCAATTTTTGAAAATTAAATCCCGAAACAAAAAAAAAATTATAAAATGGGTGAAAAAAAAATTGAGAAATATGCAATTATGATCCCCACTGGTGACTAAAGCAAAATTATAAAATAAAGTATATATCATTAGAAATTTAATTACGAAGAAATATATCATAAAAATTATCAAAATAAGCTCAAATTTTATGAATGTTGTGAAAACTCGTTAATTCAATGAATAAATTGAAAATATTTATTAAAACATTAAGATTAGCATTAGGATTCCAATGCAAATATCTTCAAAATGGTGCGAGTAATCGATAAACCACCGGAGACGTTTTTTTAAAGCATTAATTTTTCGATAGGAATAAATGAAAATATTTCACGATAATTATTTTTCATCCAATAAAAAAATTTACAACAAAAAGTTACTTTTCTTTAAATTCTTCAATAGTCGACCGCAAATATCTTTGAAATGGTTCGATTTATCAAAAAGGTATAAGAGACCATTTTTGCAGAGCGTTTAATTTCCTATAAAAATTTTCAAATAAATTGACTTAATAGTCGATTGGTATTAAGATATGATTGTTTATATAGGAGACTCAATCGAAAATGCAAAACTCCCATAAGCGTTCATACGTGGTAGGTACTTCCTAGAGCTAACTAGCAACTAGTTTTTGTGTGTCACATAAAAAAAATGTTTTTTCTTACCCACCTTAGGGCACACTATTAAGAATGAACGAGGACCGGTTGGGAGGAGACGTAGCAAAGATTCAAGATTAAGATTCATAACAACATCCCTTTAGGAACGAGTCACTCAAGAAAGAAGTTGAAGGACCTTCTAGATTAAACAGGTCCTAGACCTATTAATAACAATAATAAGAAGAAGCATTAACCTAACTTTGAAGAATGGTTCCTTGCTTAGTTTAAAGACAAAAAGTTCGGTGATACCATAAAAACATCACTGAAAAGAATCGTGGGTAACACAGGTTGGACAGAATTAAGAATGAAGATGAGGGAATGGTGCAAAGTTCACGGTCGAAAGTGGACGTTCACACGATTAAGAATGAATGAAGACCGGTTGGAGAGGAAGATTCAAGACAACGTCCTTCAAAGAAATAGAAGTCGCGGTCTGACCAAGAAAGACGATGAAGGATGCTCTAAAAAAAGCAGATCCGAGTCTAATCTTATTAATAAGTGTGTAGCTTAAAAATTGGTTGAACTGAAGAGGCTTTTACTTAAATGAAAATTATTTATCAAAATAAATAAGAACTAAAAGTTCAGAAATATCGTGAAAATCTGAACTTTTAGAGAGAGAGAGAGAGAGAGAGAGAGAGAGAGAGAGAGAGAGAGAGAGAGAGAGAGAGAGAGAGAGAGAGAGAGAGAGAGAGAGAGAGGAGAGAGAGAGAGAGAGAGAGAGGAGAGAGAGAGAGAGAGAGAGAGAGAGAGAGAGAGAGGGAGAGAGAGAGAGAGAGAGAGAGAGAGAGAGAGAGAGAGAGAGAGAGAAAAGGGTCACTAATCCGGACGATCTTGTACCTCCAACCTCCTCGCCTTTGCTTTAGTGTAAAGGAATCAAATCTAAAGGGCAGACTGGAAATTTTTCGGCAGAAAACAGATACTAAGTGCCACGAGCGATGATATAGAGAAAAATTGGGCGAGAAACGGAACGAGAGAATGATTTTGTTCCTTGACCCAACCCTTAAGAGGGACGGACCTAGACGAAAGGAAAGGGTCGCAGTAGTCAGCCTCCGTACCTCCGACTTCCTCTCATCATCCGCGACGTCCATTTCGTCGTCGACCGGCGTTTCCTTGTCGACGTCCGTTAACTTCGCACCTCTGACGTCGGACGGCCCCGTCTGGTCCACGCCCTCTTCCTCCTAAACACACGAGAGACGCCTCAAAGCGCGTAATACGTAAATCTATCGCAACGCACGCAACCACACACGTCCGATTCGCTCTCGCTCGATGATAATAATAAGAATAATGAAAAAAAAAAAAAAGAGAAAAACAAACAAACAACGAACCACACCCACACTCGTCGGCGTGAGGTCGGCGGTAGGGGGGGGCCCACTAAATCCGATCGCCCCCAGCTAGAAGAACGATACCTAACCTATCGCGCGCGATTTTTGTACACAGAAGTAGTATGAATAAATTTGGTGTGCCTTGTCTGCGTCCGCAGTCGCGACGCCGCCGCCGCCGTCGTCGCCGCCTACGTCGCGTCTCTCGCCGCCGTGGTCCTTCGAAATACGCTCCGCCCTTTTTCGGTACGCCTGCTGCAGGCCTTCCCACTCGAGGCGGGTCGGCAGACAGCTCCACACGTCCGGCAAATAAACAACGGTCGTTTCGACGCGTGGCGCCACCTGTTTGCCCTTGTGCGTCGACTCGTTCCGCCGATAATAGAGCTCGACGAACCGGTACCTAGGGGTGGGAGAGAATATACATCGGGTTGAAAATGGCGCGCGGACGACCGGGAAGAGGTTCCGCGCCCCGCGTCTCTTTCTCTCTTCCGCTCTCTCCGTCTATCCGCCATCTTTAAGCTGAAGAGCAAGGTTTGAGAAAGTCAAGTTTTTTTTGTTTTTCGTTTTCAAGCAGCATATCCTACAAACGTCGGGCCCCGCGCTTAACTTTTTCAAAACTCATCTCGCGACGGGGGGTGGACCTGGACCGTGGTACGCTCGCATTTATACAGGGTGTTATCGAAATGACGTCGTATAAATTAACGGACGAATCGGCCTGGTATTCGAAAAAATAGCACGAAATGAACAAAAAATTGATTAAAGGTTCTTATGTTCCTGTCTGCGCGCAAAAAGTAAGTGGAGTGACCAAATTTGACATAACCTCCTAATACCGTACTGCTTCCTTGTTGTAGCAGCAGTTGACAATTATTATATTCCTGATGTGACATTTACGGAATCCTGACTGGTCTGCTACTATCCTTTCTTGAACTTTTGAAAGTGTAGGAAGGACGATGATAGGCCTACAGTGGAAAGGTTGATTAGGATTTGAAGTCTTAGGAGCATAACAAAATCACATCAAGTGGCAGGCATCAGGGAATTCACTCGACTAGAGGCATTTGTTCATGATAAACGAGAGTTAGGTTTCGAAATTGAAAAGCCATATTTAACCTCCAAACACCAGTGCCGAATTGCCAACACCACAGAAAATATGTCTTTTACGCAGTTTATTATTTGATACTGTTAGACATAACCTAAAAATATCGTACTATTTCCATGTTGCAGCAGCTGTTAACAATTTATTATCCCCCTGCTGTGACATTTACGGAATCCAGACCGATCTGCTACTATTCTTTCTAGAACTCTTTGAAGAAGTTAAGGAAGAGTAAATTTCCACGAGTTCAGGATCCACCCCCCCCCCACCCCCCTCAAATTAACACGAAGCGGGCAATAAGTTCCGTTGCCGATCAGAAATCCTGCACTATGTTAAAAAAATAAGAAAATACGCTTTCATTCGGCATAGCCACTCACCACTGGGTACACCCCGAGAGATCGATCCCAGTGAGAGCCTTGCAGGTCCGGATCGCGGTCTTTATCAACACCGACGGATCCGTTTGAGGGTTTTCTCCGTCCAACGAGGGACTCCAAGGTCCACCTATGGTCATCGTCTCGCTTTTGCCGCGAAGCCCCACCAAAAAACTAATCAGCCTCGATGGATGAATGAAGTCCCGGTCCTCGCTTTCCCTTTCCCGCTTGTCCCGGTCCTCGGCCATGCCGCAACACTTTTGATAGAGTTCCTCGAGTCCTGGCACGCTCAGTAACATCACCTTGGAAAAAAAACGTAACTGCCTACACCCGAAGCTTGGGAACCACCCCTTTCTAGTATTGAGAGTTCAAGAAGCTTTGGAACTTCCTTAAAAAGTTGTTAGAAGAAATATCAGGGGATTGTTCTAAAATCTATAGATATTGCATTGTTTCTTGTGAAAACTTGGAAATTGATGGGTATAGGTTCATAAGTACACGGCTGTTCACATAGTGATTCAGAATATTTTTGAAGAGATTCAGTTGGTTATTAATACATTGTTGGATCGCCCGGATATTTCAGGTTCAAAAATTCCATAGAACCTTTTAATACCAGACTTCAAGGTGGATTGAATATCAATTTAATGGTCCCCACTCATTACTCTGATTGTTACTGTGATTCCAACAAGTATTAATAACAAAACGTCTACTTTTATCGACTAGAAAATTTTGTTTGCGTTACATTTGATTTTGGATCAGATATCTCGTATAATGTTTTTGTATATTGTATTACTAATATACAATATACAAAAATATGTGTCATGTCATGACATAATTTTAATTACTAGCCCTCTGTATCTCTTTGAAGGAATCACATGCTGAACTGATTTCCACACTTTGAATCTTCCATATTGAGGTTTTATTTCGCCTCTTCCATATCGCAAAGCGTTATTTGAAAGGTCGTTTTCTTACTGTGTCCACAAATGCTATAACGCCGTTCCCAAACTTGGAGAAACTGATACCCACATCTTTTAGAAAAAAAATTAAGTGTTTTCCTTATAATGAATCTAATATTCAAAGTATAGTTCTGTTAATAACATATTCTAGAATAGTAGATTATGCAGCTACTACATTAGGGACTGAACTTTGATCTTTTTTTTTAATTGTTTTCCAGTTGCTTTTTTGGCGTTATGCTAAGAAGTGCAAAAAAAAACTATTTGCTTTAAGTAAAGTTATGAAAAGACTAGGAGTTAGATTGTGATGAATCTAAGCAGCGAAGCTTGGCGGCGCTCGGCATACGAAATAGGAGAGAATTTTAAGAGTTATTGGCAAATAAAGGAGTGGTTCTAAATTGTCGAGGTACTACATTAAATGGGATTCTTGCCGCGAAGTCCACACAATTAAAAGAATATCAGTAACTACTCTTCACTCCTCGATACTCAACGTGTTTATGTATTTTTTTTTATTTACGTATGTATTCATACTTTGTGTTGGGCTATTAAGTTAAGATTTTTTTTTGTACGGGATGCATTTCAAAAATTTTCTCAGTAAACTTTTGCGTACATTATACCATATGATGATGATTATGACATATAATGATATAACACAGCATTTTTCAATATTCAACCTTTATTTGTTAAGTTAAGTTTTTCTTTGCAAGAAAAGCATTTCTGCAATTTTCTTCGTAGACTATCAATTATATTTTTTTATAGGTTATACCAAATGACAGCAAAATTTATTATATAACACTGCACATGCATGCAGTTTTCGATGTTTATACAGCAACTATTATTTAGGTTAAGATTTTCTTTGTAAGAGAGGCATTTAAAAAATTTTCTCTGCAAACTTTCAGTTCTAATTTTGCATACTTTATACCTAGGGCTGCAAATGACAGCAGCCCCATTGAAAAACTTTACTTGTCTATTAATAAAACTTAGCATTTGATATATTGACTGAAATATTAGCCTCTTGTCCAATATCACTCCAAGATCCTTCATTTTGCAGTAAACTATATAACGCAGCATTTTTCGATGCTTATACAGAGACTATTATTTATTAGGTTAAGATTTTCTTCGTAAGAGAGGCATTTAAAAAATTTTCTCTGTAAACTTTCAATTCTGTTGAAAAAAATTACTTGTCTATTAATAAAACTTAGCATTTGAAATATTGACTGAAATGTTAGCCTCTTGTCCAATATCACTCCAAGATCCTTCATTTTGTAGTAAACTATATAACGCAGCATTTTTCGATGTTTATACAGAGACTATTATTTATGAGGTTAAGATTTTCTTCGTAAGAGAGGCATTTAAAAAATTTTCTCTGTAAACTTTCAATTCTAATTTTGCATACTTTATACCTAGGGCTGCAAATGACAGCAGCCCCATTGAAAAACTTTACTTGTCTATTAATAAAACTTAGCATTTGAAATATTGACTGAAATATTAGCCTCTTGTCCAATATCACTCCAAGATCCTTCATTTAATAAAGCCTAGCATTTGCAATATAAACTCTATTTATAAAGAAACGATTTTTTATTAAGATGTTCTAGCATTTGAAATATTGAAATGTGAAATAAGGAATGTTGAAATGTTAGCCTCTTGTTCAATATTATTCCGAGATCCCTCATGTTCTAATAAGCGCAGCACACAGGTAAAGGAAATAAATAAATTTAGAAGCCCACCTTCGCGGAGAAGGCGTAATCGGCGTCGGAAGGTTCCCAAACGGCCTCGTTCTCGCCGGGAGGCTCCACCTCTTTGCTCATGACGTGGAACGAGCACGGTTTGTTCAACGCGAACGGTTTGCCCGGCGGGAAAGCGTCCACCCACCGGATCCTGGTCGTGAAGAAGTCCGAAGGGATGTACAGGTTACCGTAGCGTCGCTTCACCTCCAAAACGTCAGCTTCCGGTCTGAAACCACCAGCTTTAACCACTACTAGGAGCCGAACGGTAGATCCTACAAATCCAACGCCGTCTTGGGGATCTGCACCATATATCTGGGCACCATCCTCTGCCGTCTCCTGGATTTCGGCGACCTGGACCTACGTCTCACAGGAGACGATTTCCTCTCCTCCTTTTCCCGTTCGCGCATGCGCTCCTCCCGTCTCCTCTTCCTATCGGCCTCGTCCTCTTCCCGTTCCCTATCGCGCGATCTATCCCTGCCTCTGCCTCCTACGGAGGCTTTCGGCCTGTTGTTCCTCGCGAATCGGTCGTTACCGTTCGAGGTGTCCTCGAAAATGTTCTGTTTGACGGCCGGTAGAGACTGGGATGCGGAAATACCGACCAGGACTTGCACCCGGGAGGCGTTCCATTTAAACGGCATCGACGAGTTGAAAGAGGCCTCGACCAGTACTTTGTCGCCCACCATGGGATTCGAGCCTTTGACGCAAGCGTTCCACGGGAAAAACACCTCGCCGTCTATGAAGCCGAAATTGTCGTGGACCTGCGTCACCACCCCAGTGAAAACCCTCTGTTTAGTCCCTAAAACAAGCGACATCGTCTACGTCAAAGGGTATACGATAAAATGCCGGACATGGGGCTAAATATTTTTGCGGGAAAAGTAAAACCAAACCGGTATGGTACATATGGTAAACCAAAAAGTATTTTATCATACTGTTTACAATGTTTGTGGGGAGAGGGGCTAAAGGAAAAGCATAAACATGGTCTCTTCCATGTTCTTTTAGCCTAGTGTTGATTCTCCAATGTATTTTTTGCCTCATATGCATGGAATTGATTTCATGCATAGGCTCAAATCACATGAAAGAGACGATATCTATATAGAAATCTATAAGCAATCAAACAATCTTATTCCCGACTCAGGTGTTTACCTGTTACGAATATGGGAATCAGTCCTTCCCTTAGCTCCGCCCCCCCCCCTCAAACCTTACATTGAGGAAAGGTCAGTCAGTTCTCTTTATTTTGGCCAAAATTTGAGCCTTTTATTGTCCCAGCTGCGACAGGTTTTGGAAAGTTATCATTCTTTTTAATCTAACTCGATTTTCGTTAACTTTTTTAACTCAAAATGTTTGGAATCATTATAAATAGATCTAATCATTAAGAAAAACGAAACTTAGTGCCGCCAAGTACGAAACTAATTAGCAAAATTTGCGGTTTTGAAAAATCCAATTTTGAACTATATGATGCACCCCTGTTTTTTAGAGAACTTTTGAGTAATATTATGTTACTATTGTGTACCATCTTTCCTAACATTATTCTGTTTAAAATCCAAATCATCGCTCCCTTTCAAAAACAAATGTCAAGTCTCCCTTGAAAACTGTTTTTTTTGAAAACAAAAATGTATTTTCTCACTTTTACAAAATTAATGATTTTTTGGCAAAATTTTGTACGTACACTTGAAAATCGCATGTTTCGAATGTTTACCTACAGGGTTAGTCAAAAGTCGCAAAGCAAAATTAACTGTTTTTAAAAAGATAAAATGTACCTAAACTTTAGTTTTCTTTATTGCCCTAGCTGCGGTAGGTTTTTCGAAAAATTTTTAATCTAACTCGTTAACATTCATTAACAGAGAATTTTTGGCAACACTTTATTTAAAATGTTTCAAATCTTTATATAAGTATACATATACGGTGTCAGGAAATAACGATCAACTAACATGAAAAATAAGAAAATTTTTTCATATAACGTGAGTCAGAAAATGCATAACTTTCAGAGTACCGGGTGTCAAACTTTAAGAAAATTGTATTTTTTTAAAAACATCTGATATTGGGCTGCTTTTTCCCATTCGTTTTTGAAATTAGGCAACTAAAAATGCCATTTTTTTTGTCACTTTAATTTTTTTCGTACCTAGTTTTTGAGAAAATTTAATTTATTACGTGTCCCTAACTGGCAAGAATTAAATTATTCGAACGTTGTTTCCGACCACTGTGTATATAAAAAAGTTTTGCCATTTCAATTATAATGAGCAGAAATATTAAATAATTTTCAAATAAGCACTCTACGGAACTTGAAAAGTCATACCAAATATGAGATAAAAAAATTCCAGCTCGATTTTTTCAAATATCTCTCGCATCCTGTATGACAGATGAAAACTTTTCTTTTTATATTGTTAAAAATTAAAGCAACATTGTATAGATACTATTCAATTATCAGATTTATATTTACTGTTATTACTGTGTTTCTTCATAAAATGTTAAATGTTTATTCTTCGTGGTCAAATAAATGTTTAAGTTACACAGGGTGCCCACAAATAACATTGGAATAAAATTTAAGGAGTAATGAAAAAAGATTTTTTTTTTTCAAAAATGCAAAGTTTTGGTTTGTAAGGGTTACCGATTAGCAATAAATTGCTTTTTTTTTCAGAAAATGAAGATGCACAAAGAATGAGACAGACAAAAAAGTTTAGTTTTTAGTTGCTTAATTTAGAAAAAATATAGAAAAGTCAGTGGCGCATATTTTGTTGAGCCGCCACACAATACACAAGAAACAATACTACGAAATTTCAACAAAATCGGTCAGGGGATATTTAAAATACTAAAAACCCATTTTTGTGTTATTGTGTTTCACTTATGCATGCTTTTTGTCACCTCAGATTTTCAAATATGGAATACTATTTCTGTATATCTCCATCCGCCTTTTTTTTTCAACACCATTCTTTACCATCCCATCAATTTTCGTGTGTAGTTTCAAAAAACAATGAAAGTTTCGTTCCACTTTGTGGATGCGCCAACCTTGGTTCGGTGCGTTTTGCATTTGCGGGTTCATCGGAGGTGCTTGGAAAGCCGTGGGGTTCAGCGCTCTAGGATTTGGATACGAAACGGCGCCGACGTGCTGGAACAACGGGCTCGAGGCGATCTGCGCCGCGTTGATCTGGTTATTCGCCATTTGTTGCAGCCCGAGGCTCAGGTTCGGTTGTTGCAACCCCATCGCGCTTTGAAACACTTGCTGCTGCTGAAACGGCACCATGCCGGCCGCGTTAACCGCACCGATCGCCCCCTGGTTCATCAGCGGCTTCGTGGGGGTACCCATCGCGTGCTGTTTGCCCCATATCGGGTTCTTGTTATTGAAGTTGCTCATCGCTCGATCGGCGAGTGCCGTTTCGAGTAAAAACTAAGTTTGCGTATTTAGAGTTTATTTTCTTGAGCCGCGCATCGCCGCGCGAGCGTTTATTCGATAACAAAAATGTTCGCCATGTTGCCCTGCATAATTCACCACGGATCACAGGTTTCGGATTTGGGTTAGTTTCGACGCGGATCGGACGCGCGTTTCTTTCACCGCGCAAATTGTAAATGCATATGTGCTAATAATATTTTCAAACGAAGATAAAGAACAATGTGGAAAAGAATATAGAATAAACATATTTCCTTTCGGTGGAAATGTTGACCTTGTCTTTATCAGGGTTATCAGGGTATCATAGTATTTTATTCATTCTGGTCTTTCTGAGAATACACACATAACGTTCTTGTCGTTAGCAAATATGTCTTACGGGCTGTTATAGTATCGGACTGAAATTTCTAACGTTAATAATGTGAGCGATCCTTATCCATATCTTCCAAAGCTTCTAAAGAACTTGAATCTCTAAATTTAAAACGTGCATTCTCTGAATTCTTGCGCGTAATTAATAATGATGAGGATATCCTGGACCTCAGTATTGAAAACATAGGGTCTCATGAAGGGAGAAATCTGCCATAGTTTCTATGAAAAACTCTTTACATAGAATGGACTTATTAAAAAAAAAGAAGTCAGAGATCTTCTCAACATGTTCTGTTTAATTTCTAGTTTCTTCTCAAATTTCCTTGGGGTTGTGTAATATGTAGACGATAGCTAAATCAATCTGCCGTTTTCTAAACACTTTAGACTTACAGTGCTCTCTTCTTAATTGATTTTAGTATTGGTTTGATAACGTTCTTGCTAAGTAAATCTCGTCAATGGGCGAGTGTCCCTAGTAAATCTGCCCAAAGGGTTTAAAAAGGGGAAGATTAACGACGAACATGACTGCTGAAGTCAGTGGCGCATATTTTGTTGAGCCGCCACACAATACACAAGAAACAATACTACTAATATAACCAACCTGCACGAGGCCGATCACAATATGTCACCAATAATATTTTAACAAAAAAAAGAAGCATAAAATTTTATTTTATATTCATTTCGACATCAAGAGACTCGAAACCCTAGTAAATTCAAACATGGGTTACGATTTTTATAAAACTTTAATCAAAATTGTGAGTACAGTCTTGTTTTTGCTAGTACGTCTATCCCATAGTCTTATATATGTATAAACAACGTTACGTAAAATAATACAAAGGATGCAAATACTTCCAAAAGTGCGATTCGGTTTGTACTTTCGCGGGCTGCGCCGTTTGGCCATCGGGCGGCGCCACCGTCGCTTCCGAGTTCCCAGCTGTGGCCTCTGAAACACACGCGGAATTTCGATTAAACAATTCGAAGCGTCGAATACGGGGGCCCCATTACATTTCGACTTACTGAAAAGGTGTTCCTCCGCCCATCTCCGGAGCGCTTCCGCCGCCTTTTCGCCTTGTACCCTGTAGTTGGAGCAATATTCTAGCTTGTTCCGTTGTTCTTCTTCTTTTTTACGTTTCTCTTCGAGGCGGTACGCGTCGCAAGCTCTACTAGTACCCTTCCTCAGACAGTACGACTTGTAGTTCTTGCTAGCTTCCCGCAGTTTGACGAGAAAGTCGGGCATCGCGCTCTTGGCGACCCACGTGGTGACCGCCGCAGGGATGTTAACCCCGGGGTTATCGAAATAGGTCAGGCTGAATTCGATGCCCGGTTTTTTCATGTCCGCGTACGGCTTGATCACCATATACGACCAATAATCCTCGACCCGGTACTTATCCGGGTACTTGGGGAACGACGGGTACTCCGTCGTTTTGTTTATTATCACTATCGTGTTCGTTTCGGGTTCTATTTTGTAACGCCGATTGAACACGTAGTCCCTGTTCACGAACAGCCGCTGGAAATAAAGTTGGCCGTTGTGAACGCACGAAACAATCGCAAAAAGTTCGAGTTGAATCAAAAACTATAACAAATACAAATTTAAAAAAAAACACTGCGTAGAGCGTGTTGGGCAAAATTCGATTTTTATTTTAATTGATTTTTTTTTAATTTCGTAAGAACGTGTATGTCCTGCGGTGTCACGTGAACTACAAATCCAACATGACGTGGGGTGGACGCCATTTTTAGTATCAGGTTTATCTATTTGATCGAGGTGATGTTGAGTATTAAATTCCAGCATATTAAGTATATATTGTTATTAGTATTTACGAAACAAAGGTATGTCTTTTTTGAAACGGAAATCAATTTTAAACGAAATTAAAGGCATATGTGTTCTGTGACATTTAATTATTTTACACACATATTTTAACATCTACTCAGGAACATTTTATATAAATATTTAAGAACTACATTCAATGTTTCAAATAATCAGTCATTTCTTTTTGATTTTTTTTTTATTTTATTATTTATTTATTTTCGCCATTTCTTCGAGAGAGGCCTCTTCCCCAAGTTACGTAAAAAAATTTCTCTAGCACCATAACTGAATATAGGGCTTGTTGTAGGCAAAACCTGATCTATCACCATAAAATCTTGCAACTCCTCACTTGTAATGTAATCATTGTTTGAAACTGCTTTATCCACTCGCTTAGTGACTGACCATCTTCCAAGTCCTGTTCGCATTCTGTCTAGGTAATAAATCATGCATGACGATAGAAGTGTTGAATTGTTTCTGCTGTCACCTCTTTCCAAGCTTTACTAATAAAGTTGACTGCATCTAGCATATTAATGGAAAACTTGTCTTCGGACTGGATCATTTCCATTAAAATGATTTTCCTGTATCGACTCTTAATACACTTGTTGTTTTGACGGGAAGAAATGCCAATTCAATATTCCGTAGATTTGGAATATTTAGTTATCTAAGAGAAGTAATATTTTCCTCCCCTTTAATTCTGCGTCCCATTTCCGTATCTCCTCTTCAAAAATTTGCGATGTCATCCATGCAGACTTGTTTGGCTTGTAAGTGACCGGCAAATGTTTAATGTTCTTAAAATATCGTGGGTTAGTTGATTATACATACCGATAAAGACATTCACATAATGGCTTATTACGAGAAAAACACTTAGGACGACCAGGATCTCGGTAATTAGATTATTAGGTTAAGGAATTCTGAGAAGGTAAGAGACTATTAATTACAAGGCGGCCTACATTCCTTACTTTGTTACCTGATGTGCCCTTTTTTACCACCAGAGTTTCGCTATAGGGAGTTTTCACTGTATATCATATTATCAACAGTTAACCTCCCTAATCTAAAAACGTTGACAGCAGTTCCTGTTATAAGGAAAAGGGCCCCATGCCGAAAATCAGAAAGATCCACCCAGTGATTCCGCAAACGGAAACCACTCCAATCAGAGAAACACAATTTTTCAACAATTTTTTTTAATTTGTATAATAAAAAAAA
This sequence comes from Cylas formicarius, assembly GCF_029955315.1. Classification (NCBI taxonomy): domain Eukaryota; kingdom Metazoa; phylum Arthropoda; class Insecta; order Coleoptera; family Brentidae; genus Cylas; species Cylas formicarius. Next base: position 2,144,282 of record NW_026844334.1, on the reverse strand, counting down.
ATTAAAGGCTTATAAGACGTTTTCATTTTAGAAGTACCAAGAGTGGAATGTTTTATCTACGAAGAAGGCTGACAAATATCGAGGAAGCTCGAGTACGCTACGAAACGCCATTGAAAGAAGCAAGAAAATCCTAGGTGTAGCAGCACCTGCTCTAAACATAACAAATGTCTCGCTGCTCCGAAAATTCTAAAATAGGCCTCTCATAATAAGTTTACAAATGTAGGCTTCGAAAATATTCTAAGAATTAATTCCTTACAGTCTTCGTAATACTACTGAATATTTTGGTATTGGACACCCACCACCTTCATTATCATCAAATATTCGAATTGGTTCTGCTAATTCCAAAGCTATTTGACCAAATTATCCTCGGTCATTTCGTTTTGAATTAAAATATCCATAACGTCCGTTTCTATTAATTTCTGATAGGTACTGGAGTACAAAGACGTTTCTACTTTATTAACACTTGTTAAATCAGCAGCGCTACACACAAACACTGAACAAGATGTACCTTCGAAAAAATCTATATCTCAAAATCAACACCACCCGAACAAAAATAACACGCCATAACCTCTAAATCTGTCAAAAACGGAAACGGCAAATGACTTGCGTATCGGGAGAAAATTTCGGTCGCACCTGTTTTTTCCCCGATCTACAAATTGTCGTAGTTTGGGTGTAGAGCGATTTGTAAACTCTACAAGAAAGAAATTCAATGGAAAGTCCAAATTCTTAAAGCACGCCATGAAGTTGGTGATAATAAGTAGCGAGAAACGAATACAGGTGGGTAAATAGTATTTTGTTTTATTATTACTTGTCATTTTTACTTAAGTTTCCATCTCGGAAAAGGTGGAAGTATGGTATTCACAAAAACGTTTCAAAATAATTAAGGCATTTATTGTTTAAAAAATGTCATGTCCTTTTTGGTTAGTTTTGGTTAGTCAAAATTTGAATTCATCTGTATTTTATTTATGTTAATGTTTATAATTTTTAAATACTTACGGATTTTTATTTTTTCGATGGATAAAAAAAAATTTCATATTCATATCATATTGTCTTATCTTAGGAAAGAATGTACATGATTTTCAATGTATTTAAAAAAAAAGTTAACCCTATAAATTTAATAAAATCTTTTACTAATTTTTTAAAAGATCCTTTGTGACAGATAACGGAGCAAGAATGGCCCTCGTGAGAAAAACTTTGGAGGAAAAGACAGACTCTTACGACTGCTCTGCACATATTTTGGATTTACTGTGCAAAGATTTACAAATACCAGACGTCAAAGAACATGTAGTCCAAATTATTAAGTATTTTCGCGATAACAGTCCGGCTAAATTGAAATTCAATCAAGCAGCTTGGGCTTAAACATGCAGCACAAGAATATTTAAGCATTTTAAAGCCAATATCGGCTGCTCGTGACGTTTTTCACTGCTGTAGAGCAGTGAAAACATTTACAATATATCTCATTTTATAACCTATATGTTGAACCCCTAAAAGCAAAAACACGAGTGAACACCCGAAGAAAAGTATTTGGCTTTAGAAACAATTAATAAGGTTGAATGCCCGCAGTTTAATAATGAAAAACCTAAATGAATGAGATTTGGAATATATAAGCAGGTACAGAGTAAAACGCGAACCAGTTTCAGTCAAGCTCTGAAGAAGCCAACCGGATGATTGGCGAAACTTCAGCAAGTTTGGAATTGTGGAAGTTTCTTTGAAAGACTATGTTTTAGTTTCTTATGTCTGTGTTGCAGTTATTTTATTTATTTTTTTTAATTCAAATAATGAGATTATTCCCAATCAATATTTTTTGTAAATGACATTATATTCATTAAAATTCATATTACTGGGTGAACCTTTTGTTTTTATTAAACGAACAAAATTTTTTAGGATCTTTTTTAATGTCATATTCAATTTTCGGTATATAGCTTTGAGAGGAGCGATACATATTACAATTACAATAACGTATTGTAATAAAATTGTGCTTACTGGCCACAGCATCTCCCAATAAAGTATGTCGCTGTTCGATTCGACGTCCCTTTCCCCTATTTCCAACTGTACTGCGGTAGCGTCCCATTCCTTCCTATAATCCGAGTCCACTTGGACGTACAAAAAGTCTTCGGCAGTGACGTCATAGTAAGAACCATACACTTTGTACTCGTAGAGGGAGTCACCTCGTAGTCTCCTCCACACTATTAGGTCGTCCTTCTCAATAAAAGGCGTCCAGTCGTCGTACGACTTGGTAGTTACCCCACCGGTACCGCACCTGCACAGAGTTACGTTCCGACTAGATTTGTGGCCCTCCTCGCACGGAAGACACATGGTTTGCTCCTTCAGATTATAAATGTAATCCAAATCCGAGAGGTGCTCTGTGAATTCCGCGTCCCTGATTCGGTTCTCTTCCCAATTGTAAGCTGACACTCCTAGATTACAATAAAACAAAACTGAAATTATTACAACCGATGCAAACCGCCATGAAAGAAATTTCAATCATCTACGGCCCGACATTATAGTAAATGAAAATACCAGAGGTTTTTGAATAGTTATTAAAAAACCTATATTTTTTTAAAACAGGTGGTTCAACTGTTCAACGCGACTTAAACAATCGATCTTACCTACTGCCCCCAACAATAATTCCTTGCCGTTGCGATTGATGGTAACCCTGAGCTTCCTCAAAAATTCCTTGAAAGCCTTCTCCTCCCACCATTTCGAGTACATGCAGATCATCTGCTGGCCGCGGCGGACGCGCTGCGCGAACACACACTCCAACTGTCTGATCCACAGTTTGAGGGCCTTCTCGGGATACGAGTGGGAGAACTTGTATATCGCCATGAGGAATTTGCGGTGCCGCAGGAATCGTTTGATTTTGCCGCTCAGGTCGCCGGATATCGGGTCGGGGAGGGTGCCGGCGCCCCTGTACGCCAGGAACGGCAGCCTACCCAAGTTTTCCGGAACATGTTTGAGGTTATATGGGGACGCGACGAAGTTCTGCGATAACCTTCTCGTGTACATGCTGCGAACGCGATTCTTGACGATTCCGTTGTTACACTTTCATCGTTTAAGAGGGTCCGGGATGATGCCTAGTCCGGAATGTGTTGTTACGAAAAACTGAAATTTTGACAGCGATCTAAATGTCAACATCTATTTTCGGAATAGTTAACAAACGCAACACCAGTTCGCTAATATCGTATTAAAATAGCTTCAAACACTGTAAACGCCCAAAAAAAATTGGTTCAATATAACCTATAACGATGTTTACAAAGTTCCGCAAAGCCAAATCTGCAGCCGTTGCAAGACAACATAATAATATGTAACGCCGCAGTTAACAGTGATTTATTTTTAAAAGGCCTTCAAAAGTAAGTGCATTTTTTTTAAACAATTAACGTGTAATTTCCATTTACCACACGTCGGGAGTCACAGAATGTGTAAAACCAATCCGTGGCGAATGCGCAGGGATTCAATTGCACACCGGCTGCTTTGACAGTTGCTCGGCGGTCCGTTGCCCGTCCGAAAACTCCCGATTTCAACTATTGCTATGCGCGAATCGCGATAACGAATAATTTATTTATTAAAAGATAATGATCTTGTTTATTCGTCGTCCGTTCGCGAAATCGATCGGGGTTAGACTTTAACTGCGACGCGCGTAATATTTTCAAAACGACTCCGGCCATGAGCACAGACCGACAACCCGAAATCATCGTAATCGGCGGCGGGGCTGCCGGATTTGCGGCTGCCACGAGGCTGGCGCAAAATGGCTTCGACGGGGTCAAAATTTTGGAAGCCGAGGGCAGGATCGGAGGCAGACTGCACTCCGTCCAGTTCGGGGGCAGCGTCGTCGATTTGGGCGGCACATGGGTGAGCAGAGATCCCGTCGTTCGGTACGCGTTTTGTGACGTCATCGCGAGCACAGGTCCACGGCGAAACTGGCAACGTGGTGTTCGAAAAGGCGAGAGGGCTCGACGTGTTGAGCCCGTCGTTGGCCAGCAACTACAACGATCTCAATTTTTGCCTATCTAGCGGCGACGCGCTCGACAAAAAGACCGCCGAGAAGTTTTGGAAAGTCGGCATGGCGATTATGGAGAACGAGAGGGCGGCCAATAGTCGCGCCGGCAAATTCGGCGAGTACTTCGAGGAGGCGTGAGTGTTCCGTTTAGGTGGCAACACTGGACCACTCGCAACGAAATATTTTTTCTTTCTTTCTGTTGATCGTGATTCGTGTTGTTGTGTTCACGGAGGAAACATAAAAAGAGAGTGACGGATGAAATCACAGACGCTGAAATATTGTCAGATATCTCCTGGTGGTCCCATTAATTATTTTAAGATGCCGGTTAAAGGATTGGACAGATTTCTTCTTAAAGTCGCAAATCTACGTGTTTGCAATTAAGATAAAATAATTCTAGTATACGGGGATAATGTTTTTCTACGAACGGAACATAAAACGTAAAAACTTGTCACAGATGATTATTTAAATTAGTAAAAAAAAATGTGCTAGATGGATGGGATCTTATTAAAACATTTATTATTTTATATAAATAGATGTATCAGGAAGGCTAAACTGTAAATTTGGATCTATGAGAAGTTTAGACGCTGGAAGTTTATTATCAATAATATTTACGATGTCAAATACAACATAAATAATTCAATCTTTTTAACAATCTGACACTAACATAAGGATAAGCAAAGCAAACAGAGAACTACCGTTGGTTTAATGACTCTCTTTTCTCGCAATATATCACTGGCAATGAACTGATAAACACAAGCCACTTTTTTCCCGCAAAGTTATTTCACTGTCGAAACTTGATGACTTTTGATTTAAGCTCTTCATTTAATTTCTTTTTCACCGAAATGTCTATAGCAAATGGGGTTTTACAAAACAAAAAATACTAAAGGTACCTTAACTCACTTTCTCCACGAACACACAACTCAAAAACGAAATGAACAAGTCAAGAGGACTTTTGGTTCGTTGCTCCGCCATTTCTGACTCAATTGCACAATGGCGTCGCCAGCGCCATCTTTGATTTGTCCCACTTTCTTAATTTGAAATAAATTTTGTTAGAATACTCTGCCTGTAGTGCACCCAGACAGTCCGAATTCGAACGAAGCGAGTTACGAATTACGCACTACTTCGTAGTGGATGCAGAAAAAAGTCGTCCATAATTAAAATGAAATTTAGAGAAAATGAACCAATACTCCAAAACAAAAGTACATTGAAAGTGAGGTTATTGTACCTATAGTTAAGTAAAATGCCTAAGGCACCGGATAAGATCCTGAGAGTGACCACGGACACCATATCGGCCAATCTTCTTCAGATACTATACTGGGCGTTTTGTTTTTCAAAAATACAATTTTCACCCACTTAAATAAACAAAAAAAAATTACGTTATTACCAAAACTTTTGAAAGTCCTTCCCTAATGTCCTTTAATACCCACCGGACCCCAGTTTTAATGTTGTTCTATTGTTTATGTTTTCCAATTCTGTTTTTTTATTAGTTTTCTTTGCGTGGGTTTGTTTTTCGGAAGTTAAGGGTAAATTTAAACTTTCTGTAGGGTTTGAAAATTATGATCTGTGCATCAAGGTCCTTCGATTGTAGGTTTAAGCGAGATGTGAGCGTCGTCGCTTCATCAGACTACGAAAAAACTGCTGCCGATCTGATATTGGGGTGGTTCAAGAAATTCGTGTTGTGTCTCGATCCTGCGGAGTCGTGGAACGACATGTCTGTCAAGGGGCCGTTTTATTTCAAACGCTGCCCCGGCGATCAAATGCTCAATTGGCGCGACAAAGGATACACTACCATTCTCGACATCCTTATGGTATGACCACAGAGCAGAGAAACTGCCAGTTTAAAGTTTAAGGAAAATGCATAGTTTTGGCGATTAATTTTAATGACTTCCGATGATGTTCGATTGTCTTAGTATTTTCTCCGGAAATGCGCAGATTTTTTTTTTGACTAACCTGCTACGATACTAATAAAATTTGACATGGTAGTGTTAATTTGTTATATTGTATTTCAAACGGAGTGCCCCATTTCAATAAGTTTCTACATAAAAAAACATGTCAGCGTACATTTATATTACGAGCCAGGAACCATTCTAATATCTGGTGCCAGATTAATAGATTTGCCCACAGAACGACGTCGCGGATGTCAGAAAACGCGCCATCCTCAGGGAAAATGTTCTCTTGGGTCGCGAGGTGACGCGCATCCATTGGCACCGGCCAGATCGCAAGGTCGAAGTGACCTGCGCCGACGGATCCGCCTACATTGCCGACCACGTGATAATGACAGTTTCCGTGGGAGCGCTCAAGCTGCTCGGGCGCGCGTTCGTGCCGGAACTGCCCGAAAGGAAGGCGGAAGCAGTCGAAGCGATACCTCTGGGCACGGCCGACAAGATTTTGCTCAAGTTTCCGACCAAGTGGTGGCCGGATGACGTCAACGATTTCAGCTTGTTGTGGAGGGACGAAGATAGGAGCCGACTGGTCGAGGAATTCGGTCGCGGTCCTGTCCTGGACGGCAGGTGAGTCGTTTTAATCGCTGATCGAAGATCGGGATATCGAATTTCTCGAGCTTTGAATACAGGGCGGACAAATGAGCGAATATTAGAGATTTACGCTTTTAACATCCGAAATAACAAATTATTTTGATATTTTTTATTGTTAATAAGCTTTACTAGAACAGCCTTCGTAATTTTTCTCCTATTTTAAAATATCAATTTCAGTATTTAAAAAAGTTCTTTTCGCAATAACTCTTGAACGCGTGACGTTATCGGCACCCAATTTAAAGATTTGATCTACTTTCTCCACAAAATACAAAAAGCCAAACTGGTTGACAATGCTGCCGCTAGAGGTCGCCAATACTTTTATACTTTTGATAGTTATTTCAGCCGATTCAGAGAGTAGGTCAAATGCCCAAGAAAAAACCTTCAAACTACTTATCGATTGCTGAAAGAGAGTTTTTTAACATTCGAAGTAACAAATTATTTTATTTATTGTTATGGTTGCTACTGCTCCAAATAATTTCGACATCCAATTCAAAGGTTTGATCTGCTTTCTATATAAAATACAAACTGTTTAATGGGAAATTTACGTGTATGCCGCTTTACTATTGCCGTTACTATTTTACTATTACAGTTATCATTATTTTTCTTCTATTTTTATCAATTGTCAATTTTAATATTTGGTAATAACTGACCTGCTTTCTCCATAAAACTGTTTAATGCTAACTTTATAACTAAAGGGAAAATAATTTCAATTTATTATTATATCTTTACCGCTGTTAATCGTAGGTCATCGAATAAGAGCGACGCTGGAACTTTAACTCAATATGTTTAAGGTCTTATTATTATTATGCTTATTACCAATAAAACATATCGGTGACGGTGATTGCAAAAAATTAGGTCAAGTCCATAGACGTCCGTCAAAACAATGAGATTTGCATTGCAAGTGTATTTATTTCCGTTGGTTTTTGTTAAGAAGAAAATTTTGGTAACATCTTCGATGGTACATTTTTTTTTAAATTAACGTTTGGACTTCCTGTAGCCGGGAGTTGATTAACGGCACGACTTATTGGATCCGACCCAATTTAGTTTCGTCGTTTACACGGGAGGACGGGGTGGGGGGTGTCTCCGGGAACGCTCTAGTTGTGCCCCCCCCCCCCCGTCCTCACACTCTCTTTATACTTCGAAACTCCGTCGGAACTCTTCGCGGAAGTTGCGGCAGCCTCCGGCGACTCGCTGTCGCGACAATTAGCGCCCAGATAGTTGATAGATTGTAATAGCTGCCAACTTGCGTTAGGCCAGTCATCAGAAGCCTAGCGATTTGCACCCGGAAGTTTTCAGTCTATAAATATTTTATAAGACGCACAACGAGTTTTGCATGGAGATATTTAAAAATTTATATTTAAAATTGAAAATTAAAATTGAAAAAAGAAACAAGCAAAGAAGCAGAATTTACTAATAATAATAATAATAAAAATAAATTATCTTTATTTCAAAGCATAATTGCATTGAAATAGTGAAATTTATAGTGCTTGTCCTACATATTTTGAATAAATCTATAGTATTCTTCTACACTATATAGTTGTATTTCTACGAGCGAATTAAAAATTGTTTTCTGTAACATTTTTATATCTCAAATCGTTTTTATGTTGTTCGGCAAACTACTATAACACCCTTCTCACTCACAGTCAGTCTGTGCTTGGGATATGTGTAGTTTTTGGTTCTTGTCCCGTAAACTTCCTGAGACGAACTATTTTCAAAAAGGTTTCTGTTTTTAAAGACGAACAGTATACTATCTTGTATGCAATATAGTTCGCGGGCTCTCTTTTTTCAAATAAAAATCCTTTCTATGTCTCTCTAATATCCATATATAACAAGACCGTATCTCATACGTGTCTCAAAATTACTATGATAAAGCACTTTTTTCGTTTCGTCTTGAAATGCTTAATTTCTGTTGATTACGCTGTTAAAGTTTCCCCAATATAATCCGGTCCACCCTGTATATATTGTAAAGTTATATTTCATATCACAGCCTCCAATTAAATATGAGTTGGCCAAAACTTAAATGAAAACACGCCGACTAACCAAAAATTGAGAAATTTCAACAGTTTTGCTTATTTTAATGAATTAAAATTTTACCTCGCCAGCACTTCATTCAAAAAGAAAAAGAATATATTAATGTAATAATAATAATAATAATAATAACGATAATAATAATAATAATAATAATAGACTTTAACAACAAATGGCAAGTCACAATATCAAACACACTCTAATAACATTCATAGAGAGCAACATAATTATCAGATAGACAAACACCAAACATTGAAACAAAAATTAGGTTAAAAAAAATAAGTAAATAAATAAATTCCCAATTAGTATTATGGAGACACTCGTGACGCAACACGGATGTACTCATCTGCAGTATAGAATGCGTTCTCCAATAGAAATTGTTTTATTATATTACAAAATTTAGTGAATGGCAGATCCTTGACAACGGTTGGTAGAACATTGTAGTAATTAATGTACAATTTATTTAACTCGGATGTGCGCAGCCTAGAATGGCCCTGGACAGTTAATTCAGATCCCTTGGTGTAGTGATTGTGGCGATCACAGTACTTAGGCATATCGTTCTTTAGCTCATGTATGAGAGTGACTGTATAGTAAATAAATAGTGATGGTAAGGTCAAAATATTAAGCTTTCAGCGAGCAAGAGTTCAAGTTTTTCTACAAATATAGAAAAATTGCCTCTAGAGCCAGAGCGATAAACATTGATTAAAATAAGATTAAGCACTGGTATCTCCACACCACAAAACTCTGCGTGAAGATCCAGACAATTAAGACAAGACAGATTAAGACTGCTACAGGCAATATTATTTTTAACATATATAGCAGTTCCTCCTCTGGAGGTACTGAGACGACAATAATATCCAACTAATTTATAATTGTGAACCTTAATAATATTAAGCAACTCCTCACCATTTAGAAAATGTTCACAGAAACATACAATGTCAAAACCAATAGAATTTAGATATTCAGTAACCACATCGAGTTTACTTAGGAGACCCTGCACATTGTAGCTCAAGATATTAATGCTGTTCCTACCTCCATCGGTAGTCTTGGGTCGGGATTCTCCCTCACTAGACGTCTCTCTGTTGATACTGGAATTGGATCGGTTTTTCCTCTTGTCAGACGCCTGGGGAAAAAATGATTTATCAACACACCCGTGGGCCAAATGGAAGTATCCAGAATTTTTTGCGCTTCGTGATCCATGGCCATAATAATAATAATAATAATAATAATAATAATAATAATAATAATAATAATAATATTAATAATAGTAGAGTATAATAATAATAATAGTAAATATAAATAAAATAATAAACTTTACTTGCCAATTCAAAAATCACATGCAGTATTGTGAGAAGAATCCTTGGACTGCTGGAAGGACATTTTTAATGCCATCCGAAAGCCCACCATCTTGTCAGCAGACCGATGTGACAGCTTGAAGCACCAGAAAATCTGTGAAATTGTGAATAATAATAATAATAATTATTATTATTATTATTTTATTTATAATGATCATTATATGGCGTTAATTTCTTCATACAGCGACAATATGTAAATAAATTTCCAGATGAAGAAAGGGCCGGAATGTAAATAAATTGTTCTCATACAACCTGTCAATAAAGTCAAAAGTCAAAAAAATTGGACGTTAAGAGCTTTTCTATGAACTAGCGTTGTGGAATTTTTTGTGCCAATTGACCGAAATAATTTTAAAAATACAATGAAATTAATATTTATTTATTTACATTTATTTATATTGTGTGTTATGTCGCCGTCACGTCTGAGAACTAAATGTAGTCGATATTTTCATTGGTATTCAGGTATTCTTTCAATGATATTTCCATTAACTTTGCAACAGCAATACAATTTTAAACAGAATAAAAATAATTACAACCAAAGCCATTAAATCATCTCCAATCTTTTCCCTTCTGCATCTGGGTCCTTGTTCTCTAAAACCACGTAAAGTAAAGTTAGGTACCAACACCTTATCTGCAACATTGTAGTAACGTGAACGGCGTTGCTTATCAAATTTTAATTTTGTGGTCTGTTTCGATTATAATAAATTATTCCTAGTATCTCAAATTGAAGTTCGTAAACAATATTTTAATTATTTTCGATAATCATCAAAAATTTTTTTAAAATGCCATTCAAGGGCTCACAACTCATTTACAGTTCGGTGTTCATTAGGTATAATTTATGTATTAACGTCGTCCAAACACCCTGTATATCGATTTCAAGGTCGTGGCTCGAGGATATCTTCGGTTTCTACACCGTCGACAGTCACCCCAACGTCCTGTTGGGCTGGGTGGTCGGTCCCATGGCCAGGCAGGTCGAGCTGCTCGCCGACCAAATCGTCCTGGACGGCGCCATGTTTTTGTTGAGGAAATTCGTGGGGAAACGTTTCGACATACCCGAGCCGGACGGCATTCTGAGGTATACTTCCGCCAGAAATATAGTGCTTTTACAACCGACCCCGTGATTAGCTTTGCCTACTGTTTATTACTGTAAAACCGCAGCCTCTTATAGAAGATCCTGCCGAGCAGATCCATACCCGTAGCTATTCCATTCTAACATTGAAGGCATTTTTTTTAAAAACCTTGGTGGAACCAAAAAACAAAAGAAAAAAAAATACTGCAGAAAGAAAAGAGAAAACATAATATAAATACCATAAAAATAAATAATAACTCTTGGATTACTAATTTCAATCTAGTAAGCATCCAGAGTAAATGTTGATATAAAAACTAGAAAATAATCATTTCAGTTTTAAGTTAGTTTTGGACTGCTATTTTTTGAAAATGGAGTTGTCTTGCATCGAGCATACTTTCCCTTTTCCCTTTTATAAACAGTTTTTAAAATCCATTTCTGTGAAATGCGAAAATTTGAAAATTCGTCTAAGTGATCTAAGTTTGTTTGCGAAATATTCAATACTTAAATTTACTACGAGATTTGATGTCAAGGCTACTCGAGTTAACTTGAAATTTATGGGTATTTTATTGCTATAGCAACTAAAAAGCATAAAAACAGTTTTTGTAAAGTTCATGCTGTTTCTTGTAGTTAAACCATTTAAGTATTCTATAAAATTATCTTGTATTTTGTCTCATAGTATACTTCCACCAAAAATATAGTTTCTTTACAACCGGCTCCTTTACTAACTTTGCCTACTGGCCCTTCTGAATTTCTGATAAAATTATAAATATTCAAAACAATTTGTTTAGCATCCGAAGACAAATGGATCCGTTTTTTTTTTGTTTGCTGAGGTAGTTTCGTCTTCTAAGTTGTCGATTACTATCTCCACTTCAGCTTCATCTACTTCATTCCACGATATCCACATTTTAAAGTGTTAAAAAATAGTAACTTCCAAAAAATGTTTAATTGTAAGATTATGACGTACTTTTATCTACCGCTAACAGATAGATATTCACAAAACCCATTGCAATGGATGTTTCGTCACAAAAATAACATTAAAATGTTTTAAAATAGATGAAATTGAAAATGTGTATGTCTTACAATAAAGGATAGGATAGTATAATCATATAAGATGTGTATATAAGAAACAATACAAATGCATCAATATAACGTTACAAACATTTATTTAGAACATGAGCTTCGAATTGACTTAGGCTATAAACAGCATTGCTTGTCAGAAGCATCTTAACATGTTTCTTAAGTTTCTTGTTAGTGTGAGAGATTTTCTCTATTACGAGTGTAGTGACAATGGCTATCAATGTGTTTCTTATGTAAATATTTATTTTTGTGTGTAACTAGCAGTATTTTAAATAGGTATATACAAGGAACCGTCATTATTTTGTGTTACTAAAATATTTCTTTGCAAGATTGCCTCGGAGAAAGTTTAAAAATTAGCCTAAGTATTCTTTTCTGCTGTACAAACAAGCTTTCAGCATCACTAGCTTGTCCCCAATTCACAATGTTGTAAGAGGGATATGCCGAAACATAATAAAAGACTAATAGTGATCTCTCAAGAAACGAGAAATGATCCAATTATTAATAGGCCCTCTTATACCTAAAGATTCCAATTTTTCCGTACATTATATCCATCGTGCTTATCATAAATATGTTGGACAAGCTTGATTGTGCCCGTATCCGTAGATCACTCTTCGCGGAAACCATGGTGTAGGTTTGAAATTATTATTTTTTGCTGAATTCAGTTGTGCTCTAGTGTACAGGTCAAAGCTCGAGAATCAGGTACATAATTAAATACTTACTGGAAAGATCACAGTGAAATACCTCTGTAAGTGTTGTTGTTTATAAATAATAATATAAAGAAGAATGTTGTTAATCGACACGCACACAAGACAAAAATGATTACTTTCAAACTAACCTGTAAGAAAAATTGAGTACAGGTACTTACCTTTATCCTTTCTATCCAGTGAAAACAACCTCGCTCGAGACTCAGATCCATAAATACGTACTTACTGGAAGGATCACAGTCAGATACCTCCGTAATATATAAGAACATAAGTTTCAAATAAAAATTTCTACAAATATTATAAACATACTTAATGCAGAATAAGCATCTGTTGGGATGGGTCTTCCCACGGTCCCGCAAAGGCACAATAAAATACTTAAAACGTCGAAGCAATAAATGCACTATATTTCTGGTCGTACAATGCAGTACAATACCCCCCCACCCGCTAGCGCCGCCCGCCGATCGGGTTACGGTTAATTATGTTAATGCCGAGCGTGCGGCGGCGTTCCACCCGCCCCTTTACCCTCCACCACCACTCCATTATTTTCATTAACGCTAAAAGCAAGTTACCCGGAGGGTGTGCGTGAAGGGGGTGGGGTGGCGGATAAGGAGAGCACGTCATTTGTTTCGAAGATCGAAATGGGGCACGAATCCCCACTTCAACGGGTCTTATTCGTACGTGAGCGCTCGTATGGAAGCGACTGCGACGGCTCGGGAAGACCTGGTGGCCCCCCTGGAGGTGGACGGTAATCCGGTGGTGCTCTTCGCCGGGGAAGCGACCCATGCGACCTTCTTCTCGAGCGCCCACGGCGCCATAGAGTCGGGGTACAGGGAGGCGGACCGTCTGATCGATTGGTACAAGTAAGTGCCGCTCGATGTCGCTAGTAGTTCGTTAATATAACCTACGTTGACTAGTAGGGTGGTTTTATTTGGCTAACCCCACATCCAATAACGCAGTAGGCATAAGGTTTCGTATCCCCCCAGATTTTTTACTTTTTCTTAAATACTGGCTGTTCCGTCCTCGTATATTATTGCATTTGTAGAAAATATTTACTTTTGAGATAATTGCTTCTGTTATTTGTTTTTTTCCAATCCAAGTTATGATATTTTATTTAAATGTAATGTACTAGTTTGTTTGTTTGTGCGTCCTCATTTTTCTTATATCTTACCATTTTCTTTGTTTTTTTTTTCAAATTTTGCCTCTTCTGCATATTTTCAGCGTCTTTTCTTCTTTTATATCTAACAAGTTTGTAGAAAATGTTTGCTTTTGACGTAATTTCTTTTCTAAATTAAAGAAACTAACATTTATATTTCAATTCAGTTTCTTGCTTTGTGTAACTTTTTCTTAGTCTTTTTCTTTTTTTTTTCATTTTATTTGCATTTTTAATTATAACCTTTTTCTTTTCTTTTGCTCTTTTTTAGCGTCCTTTGGTCCCTAATATCCAAAATATCGTGGGAAATATTTCCTTTTGATGTAATTTATTTTGTTATCTGTTTTTCTCGATTCAAATTTAGTACTTAGGAATTGTAAGTTATAAATTGTTTTATTCAATTTTTTTTTTTATTTCGCCTTTATGGCTCCATGCTGAAGAAAACGTTTAGTATATTGCACTACAACAATATCAAAATTTCACCATTTTTCATTTGTTTCACATTTAATGGGGTTTTAAAAAATATTTTTTGGACTATTATAGGCGGGCAGGTTTGGTATATATCATTTCTCTATTAATACATATGGACATTATGAATAATGAGAGAATATCAGCTGTTTCAAATCAATTTGAGTTTTCAATGTTTTTAAAAGAAAAATTGAATGCGTGTCGTTTTTTTTAATGGTGGGGAACTTAAGCGTTGGTTCGGCGTCATTTAATGGTATCGTATAGGTACTAATTCAGTTAAATGGAGAGTTATTCATTCTAGGAAAAAATTAAAGCCAGTGGCGTTCGGCATTATTATCTTCCGCTTCAAAAATGTTAAATCTAGTTTTCCCACGGCGTCTTCTGCCCCCCACCCCCGCGCCGAAAGCTTGCTAAATCAAATTGCCTGACTTAATGAAAAAGGCAATAAACAAGCTTTTACCGACACGTCTTGCGAGTTTAAGCCGCTTACGTTGTTGCATCGCTATTCCAGTCACGTAGAGACGTAAGATTGATGAGACAAGCGACGTCGCTTATCTCGTCGCCCTGAAAATGCAGCTTCTCGCTCTATTTTTTCCCGTTTGACGGATTAAACCGCAACAGGCCCTGTGACGTGTTTCCCGCGATGATTCGCTGTTAAAAAAAACTGGGAACAAAAACATAGCCCAGCGTTTGAAAGCAAAGACCGCGACGTCACTACACAGTGAATCAATATTAAACGTCAGGCAAGTGGATACTGAGATTGTGATGTCTTAACTAAAGTATACTCGCCAAAGTCATATTCAAGAACTTTATTTTGTGTGTGAAAATGTGAGATTAATATTTTTTTGTTTTTACTGATGTAATTTAAAATACATAAATTTATTACTTAAATGAAAATTGTTTCTATACTAAGATTGTTTAATTCGAAAGGAAGGACATTTTACTTCAGTTTAATTTTCTCGATTGTTGCTTTCTATAACGTTTTCGTAGTTATCTTTTTTATCGTTCTCTTTTTGTTAATTGTGGCTCTTTTTCCCTTCTTTTGTGCTTTTTTATGAATTAAAATCCGAAAAAGATGCTAACATTCATATTTCAATTTAATTTTCTCAATTTTTACTTTCTTTAACTTTTTCTTAGTAATTTTTTTCTTTTCTTATCATTCTTTTTGTTTTTTTTAATGTTCAATCTTTTTCTCTTAGTTTGCGCTTTTTTGGCGCCTTTTCGCCTCTGATATCTGAAATTCCTAGGAAATATTTATTTTTGAGGTAATTTCTTTTATTACCTGATTTTCCCTAAAACGAATTAAAATTATATAATGTTTTATTTTACAAGAAAACTAAAATTTTTATTTCAATTTAATTTTCTCGATTGATACTGTTTTTATTTTTTCCTTAATCATTTTTTTCTTTTTTATCCTTCTCTTTGTTTTCTTTTGTAAATTTTGGTTCTTTTTCACTTGTTCTGAGCTTTTTAGTGTATTTCCTCCTCTGATAACCAACAAATTCGTAGAGAATAATTATTTTTGACGTAATTGCTTTTGTTATCTGTTTTTTTTTTCCATTCCAAATTAGGACGTTAAAGACTTCATAATGATGCATATTATGTATTTAAATTTGATTTATTTGAAAAAGGAACTAACATTTATAAGTCAATTTACTTTTCTTCAAACTTTTATCAGTCATTTTTTCTTTTCTCTTTATCCTTTTTTAGAATTTTGACTCTTTGTCCCTCTTTTGCGCTTTTTCGTGGCCTCTGATTTCGTGACCTTTGAGGTAATTCCTTATGTTGTCTCTTTTTTTTTATATTCCAAATTAAGGCGTATTTAGTTTTGAGGCTTTTCCAAAATTTACAAGACAATTTAATTTTCTTGATTGTTACTTTCATTAAGTTTTTCTTAAATATTTGTTTCTTTTTTATCATTCTTTTTGTTTTTTATTTTAACGCTTCTTTTCTTCTTGCGCTTTTTAGTGTATTTTCGCCTCTGATATCCAACACATTCGTAGAAAATATTCATTTTCTTTGTATTTTTAATTATAACCTTTTTCTTTTCTTTTGCTCTTTTTTAGCGTCTTTTGGTCCCTAATATCCAAAATATCGTCGGAAATATTTTCTTTTGATGTAATTTCTTTTGTTATCTGTTTTTCTCGATTCAAATTTAGTACTTAGGAATGAAGCCATTACATGTTATAAATTGTTTTATTCGAAAAAAGAGACTAACACTAATTTTGTAATTTATTTCTCTCGCTTGTTACTTTCTTTAGCTTTTTCATGGTCTTTTTTCATCATTCTCTTTGTTTTGTTGTTTCTTTTTTCTCTTCTTTTGCGCTTTTTTGTGTCTTTTGGCTAAAAATTAATAGAAAATATTTACTTTTTATGCAGTGTCTTTTGTTATCTGTTTTTTCCCCAATCACGAAACATCGTACGACATTTTTAACTATCGCATCGTATATCACGCCCCCCCCCCCCCAAAAAAAAAAACATATAAACACTTTTTTATGACTAATCCGCGTATAATCAGAGCCCGGCGATCCGTGGCGATGGCGTCAATTTAAATAGAGGATTTAATAGGGAGGGATCGCCCGACATGTTTAATCCACTATTAGACGAAGGTTTGTTAGGGATACGCCGAATCTCGTCGACCGAGGTTTAACCATTTAAGGGTTTTTTTAAATTATGGCGATCGCCGAACGGAGCTCTCATTATCGTTCCTGGTAGCGATTAATGCGGATCCGGGTCAAATTATCAACGCCAATATGGGTCGCCTAATGATGTCTGTTTTTGCGACCTTCGAAATTAATTATCTCACCGCCGTTACGACCTCTAAACTCCGCTCTTCACATAACAGTTTATCAATTTCTCCATTTCCCCTAAAGCAATTGTTTCCGGCAACCTGGAAATCTTTACACCTCTCCAATTTCCACCAGGAGGCCGGAATTTCATCGAATAGTCATAGTGGGCGCGGGTATGGCCGGCCTGGGAGCAGCGGTATCGCTCCGCGATCACGACTTTGTCGTCTTGGAGGCCCAAAGCAAACCTGGTGGTCGGATAGACACCGTCTCCATCGCTGGCAAACCCATCGATCTTGGTGCCCAGTGGTTGCACGGCAAAGACAATCCTTTGTACGAACTGGCTGTAAAACATAACCTCATTTGCGACGAAACTTCGGAGGAAGGTCTCGGCATATACGTGAGAAGCAACGGCGAAGTGCTCGACGACTTCCTGGTGCGAGACACCAACTTTCGTGTAGGTCTGATCCTCGATGACTGCGCCAAATTGCTCGACTCGCCCGACCACTCGCCCTCTCTGGACGACTTTCTAACTCTAAAATTCCGCGAGGTCGTGCTCGACGGTACCGCCGATGACGTCAAACTCGAGCTGTATGACTGGCACAAGCGGTTTCAAGTGATAGACAACTCCTGCGTCGATTTGAAAAGACTCTCGGCTAAGAAGTGGGGAGAGTACGTATGCCAGGACGACGTTGCTCATTTTAACCTCACATCCGGCTACGAAGGGCTGATCGACGTCATCGTCGACGCTCTTCCGCGCGATAGTATACGGTACCATTCGGAAGTGACTCGCCTAGACTTCGTTAACGATCACCAGATACGGGTGGTGGTGAACGGTCTAGACCACTTGGTCTGCGACCATTTGATCTTAACACCGTCGCTTGGAGTGTTGAAGGAGTCCCCCCACCTACGTCAGCTTCTTCCAGAGGAAACTAATGACTGCGTCAAGCGCCTAGGCTTCCACGGGATATCGAAGATCTACTTGTTTTTCGACCACAAATGGTGGACCGGGAAGGGTTTCCAGCTGCTGTGGACAGAAGACTGCGATTTCGAAGAGAAGGACACGTGGCTACGCCACGTGACAGGCTTCGACGAAGTTCTGCACCACCCTGAGGCGCTGATGACGTGGGTTGGTGGTGAGGTCGTCGCGGAGGTCGAGAACTTGGACGAGAACGACATAGGACGGCAGTGCGCCTCTCTGCTGGGGAAGTTTCTGACCGGGTTCTGCAGGGTACCGTTCCCTATCAAGGTGGTGAGGTAATTTTTCAAAAAATCTTCCTGTAATGCGGCTTACAAATCTTCTGGAAAAGTTTGACGTTACCTTAAAGTTAGGTCGAGTGCAAATTTGAAAACCGCTTTATACAAGGTGCGCGCACCAAAAATCCATCGATTTTGCGAAAGTCATAGTCGCTTCGCAGCGACGAGATCGCGAAAGCAATATCGTTTTTTTTTCACAATGAAAAATCAACTCTTGTCAGCATTTTATGTTTTCAAAAGTTTGGCGCGACTTTGAAATTATCTCGAGTGCAAATTTGAAAAGCACTTTATACAGGGTTCACGCACAAAAAGATTCCATTGATTTTGCGAAAGTCACAGTCGCATCGTGCAGCGACGAGATTGCGCAAGCCATTTCCTTTTCCTCGCCATAAAAAATCAGCTGTCAGGATTTGACGCGACTTTGAAATAAGCTCGTGTGCAAATTTGAAAAGCATTTTATACAGGGTTCACGCACAAAAGAATTTCATTGATTTTGCGAAAGTCACAATCGCATCTTGCAGCGATAAGTTATCGTTTTGTTTACTATAAAAAAAAAACTTTTTCCGTCCTGTATAATCACGAATAGTTAATTCAAATCGCGTGATCTGGGTTCTAAACCGTTAATTTTAGGACGAGATGGTTGTCGAATCCGTACGTGAGAGGCAGCTATTGCCACATCACGCCCGAATGCGACGAGATGGACGTAATTAGACAACTCGGAGAGCCCGTCGTTGTGGACGGGATTCCTCGCGTGCTATTGGCGGGAGAAGCGGTTCATCCGTCGCATTATTCCACGACTCACGGAGCTTTCGAGTCGGGAGAGCGGCAAGCGCGGGTTATCCGCGATTATCTTCGCAAAAGTGACACTTGAGTCGATGGGAACGAGCCTGAAACTTCAATTTAATGGCAATGGGAACTTTTTTCATCTCTAAAATTTTGTCGAACGTTGATCGTCAGAGGCGAAAGAGAAACGATGATGTAAATATCGACTTTCATTTTATGCTATATTGTTGCCTTTTTGGAAAATATAGGCGAGGTAGGAGTTGCGGATTTTTATTTCGGTGACTATAGCTGGGAGCCGTCTCTCCTCTTCAACTAATGAAAAAATGTAAATCAAAAAGAATTGAATGAAATTGAAAAAAAAAACGAATTCATATAAAAAATGCAAAGAACTTGAGAAAAAAAGTGTTAAAATTGAAAAGAAAGGAAAGAAAATTGAAAAAAAAAAGGAAATAATAATGAATAAAGCAGAAAAAAATATAAAATAACAATAATATTAAGGTAAAAATAGTTGGTTAACATTAAATGAGTAAATATAGTATAGAAATTATTATGTGCATTTGAAATAAAATATTAGATAGTACATATTTTAAATTAATCACAATTTAAAAAAACATTCTTAACATTGAAATGAAAAGGAAAAAGGTGAAAAGGAGTGTTTTAGATTTTCGAAATATTGAAAAATAAATTGACGAAATTTTTTTTCAATTTTTCACAAATTGACAAGAAGTGAAAAAAAAAAGAAAAGTGGATTAAACAAAATTTTATAAAAATATTTGAGAAACTGCCATCAAATAAGTATCAACGTTGACAACGAAAGAAAAGACATTTCAAGTGTATTTTGAATTTCCGTGATGTTGAAAAATGTACGAAATTTTTAAATCATTTTTGACAAATTGAGAAAAATATTTTCAATATTGAAAATGGGAGAAATGAAAAATAAATTGGAAGTGTATTTTGTAACAATTCATGAAAAAGAAAAAGAAATGTACGAAATTTTGTAATATTTTTGAGAAATAGTTAATATTGAAAAGAAAATGAAAAGTAAAAAAAGTTAAAATTGAAAAGAAAGGAAAGAAAATTGAAAAAAAGAAATAATAATGAATAAAGCAGAAAAAAATATAAAATAACAATAATATTAAGGTAAAAATAGTTAGTTAACATTAAATGAGGAGTAAATATAGTATAGAAATTATTATGTGCATTTGGAATAAAATATTAGATAGTACATATTTTAAATTAATCACAATTAAAAAAAAATTCTTAACATTGAAATGAAAAGGAAAAAGGTTGAAAGGAGTGTTTTAGCTTTTCGAAATATTGAAAAATAAATTGACGAAAATTTTTTTCACAAATTGACAAGAAGTAAAAAAAAAGAAAAGTGGATTAAACAAAATTTTATAAAAATATTTGAGAAACTGCCATCAAATAAGTATCAACGTTGACAACGAAAGAAAAGACATTTCAAGTGTATTTTGAATTTCCGTGATGTTGAAAAATGTACGAAATTTTTAAATCATTTTTGACAAATTGAGAAAAATATTTTCAATATTGAAAATGGGAGAAATGAAAAATAAATTGGAAGTGTATTTTGTAACAATTCATGAAAAAGAAAAAGAAATGTACGAAATTTTGTAATATTTTTGAGAAATAGTTAATATTGAAAAGAAAATGAAAAGTAAAAAAAGTTAAAATTGAAAAGAAAGGAAAGAAAATTGAAAAAAAGAAATAATAATGAATAAAGCAGAAAAAAATATAAAATAACAATAATATTAAGGTAAAAATAGTTAGTTAACATTAAATGAGGAGTAAATATAGTATAGAAATTATTATGTGCATTTGGAATAAAATATTAGATAGTACATATTTTAAATTAATCACAATTAAAAAAAAATTCTTAACATTGAAATGAAAAGGAAAAAGGTTGAAAGGAGTGTTTTAGATTTTAGAAATATTGAAAAATAAATTGACGAAAATTTTTTTCACAAATTGACAAGAACTGAAAAAAAAAGAAAAGTGGATTAAACAAAATTTTATAAAAATATTTGAGAAACTGCCATCAAATAAGTATCAACGTTGACAACGAAAGAAAAGACATTTCAAGTGTATTTTGAATTTCCGTGATGTTGAAAAATGTACGAAATTTTTAAATCATTTTTGACAAATTGAGAAAAATATTTTCAATATTGAAAATGGGAGAAATTAAAAAAAAATTGGAAGTGTATTTTGTAACAATTCAGGAAAAAGAAAAAGAAATTTACGAAATTTTGTAATATTTTTGAGAAATTGAGCAAAAAAAATTTTTAATATTGAAAAAAAAAAAAGAAAAGTATATGTAAAAAGTGTGTTTAGATATATTGAAACATAAATTTACAAAATTTTATAATATTTTCTGAGAAATTGAGAAATACTGAAATTAAAGAAAGAACATTAAAAAATATATTTCTAGTTATTAAAAAAGAAATATATGAAACTTTATAATAATTTTTAGGAAATTCAGAAAAATACTGTTAAAAAACTTTTAAACGGTGTTTTATATACTTTGAAAAAGAAACAAACGAAATTTCATTATAATTTTTGAGAAATTGAGACATATATAGTTAGTAATTAAAGTGCAAGAAAAAAAAATTAAAGAAGCAATATATGAAATTTTATAATAATTTTTAGGCAATATAGGCAAATATGATAAATATAACAAAACACATTTAAAAAGTGTTTTAGCTACGTTGAAAAAGAAAAAAACGAAGTTTTCGAATATTTTTTGAGAAATTGCGAAAAATATAGTACATATTGAAAGTAAAGGAAAAAACATTTTAAATTATATGGAACTTAGCAAAACAAAACATTTATAAAATGGGTGACGTGTGTTTTGGTTGCGCTGGAAGAGGAATAAATGAAATTTTATAAAACATTTTGAGGAAGCGTGAAATATTAACAAAAAAAATGAAACGTGTATTTTTGATTTTGTAAAATAAATTGAAAAATCTTGCTCGAAAATAACCATGACTAAGAAAAAGGAAATAATAAAAAAAACTGGTAAACGTTAATTAAGCAATAGACAAGAAAAATCTATTATTTTTTTTGTTTGTGTGTGAAATTATTGATAAACAATGGTCAAAAAAATGGACGAAACGACGAACTGCCTTCCCTTTCACCCGCTCCCCGGAACGCGCCCAATAAATCCCGACCGCGGTCGGTTTTCCTTCGAAACGAATGGGCGTAAATTCGCGTCCCACCGCTGCGGTTCAGGCCGCCCCACCGCCGCCCCCTTAGAACAACAGCAAGCGGCTGAAAATTTACAGTTTCCGCGGAACTCGGTCTGGATTTTCCGTCGAACGGCACCTGCGCCCTGTTACTTTTAATATAAAAAAAGCCGAGCGGCCACCCCACCGCCATAATGAAATTTTTATTTCACATTTAAATTTTATTACCCACGCAAAACTCGACCCCAAACCCGCCCTGGGGAGGAATTTCGGGATTTTTACGGGTTAAGTGAAAGCGTATGGCATCTAAGTAAGGGAGTAAGGGATTATTTACTTTTAACGTATCAACACGGATTCCTAAAAATACGAAGGCCTTTGATATATCAAAAAGAGAGAGATGGATGCTGTCCATCCTCCAATTTCCCCAGTACGTCATGGTGTAGCGCCTTTTATTTAGTTTCAAAACAATTCAGAAGTCAAAAATTGTAAAAAAATATAAGCACGCGCTATCTACGTCATCATGGCAGCATGGCAGAAAACGATGTCAAGTAAAATAAAATACCTTTACGCAGGTAAGAAATAAGTAAGTAAAGTAAAAAAACATTACTTTTACGGAGATAATAAAATTGAGCTTATCGTAAGGTAAAAAAAATGACCTTTACGGAGGTAACAAAATTGACCCTATCCTAAGGCAAAAAATTATGACATTTACGAAGGTAAGAAAACTGACCCTATCCTAAGAAAAACAAAGCATTACGTTTACGGTAAAAAAAAACATGACCTTTACGGAAGTAAGAAAATTGACCCCATCTTAAGGTAAAAAAACATTACTTTTACGGATATAAGAAAATTGAGCTTATCCTATTGTAAAAAAATGTTACCTTTATATGGAAGTAAGAAAATTGACCCTATCCTAAGGTAAAAAAAATCATCACTTTTACGGAGGTAAAAAAATTGAACTTATTCTAAGGTAAAACAATATGACCTTTGCGGGAGAAGAATTGAGCTTATCCTTAGAGGAAAAAAACATGACCTTTTTGGAAATAACAAGATTGGTAAGGTAATAAACATGACCTTTGCGGAGGAAAGAAAAACATTACGCAGGTAAGAAAATTGACCCTATCTTAAAGTAAAAAAACATTACTTTTACGGAGATAATAAAATTGAGCTTATCGTAAGGTAAAAAAAAATACCTTTACGGAGGTAACAAAATTGACCCTATCCTAGGGCAAATAATTATCACATTTACGAAGGTAAGAAAAAGTGACCCTACACTAAGAAAAAGAAAGCATTACTTTTACGGTAAAAAAAACATGACCTTTACGGAAGTAAGAAAATTGACCCCATCTCAAGGTAAAAAGAATTACTTTTACGGACATAAGAAAATTGAGTTTATATTACTGCAAAAAAAATATACCATTGACTCTATCCTAAGGCAAAAAACATAACATTTACCGAGGTAGGAAAATTGACCTTATCGTAAGGTAAAAAAAAACATGGCCTTTACGGAGGTAACTAAATTTACCCTATCCTAAGGTAAAAAAAAAAACATTACTTTTACGGAGGTAAAGTAAAACAATATGACCTTTGCGGGAGAAGAATTGACCTTATTCTTAAAAAAAAAACAAGACCTTTACGGAAATAACAAGATTGGGAAGGTAATAAACATGACCTTTGCGGAGGAAAAAAAGAGCTTATCTTAGGGTTAAAAAAAACATTACGGAGGTAAGAAAATTGACCTAATTCTAGGGTAAAATAGGCATAACATTTACGGAAGTAATAACCTTTGCCTTATTTGAAGGTGAAACCAGAAATATGCAAGGTATTTACAGAGGTAAGATATTAACTTAAAAAAATGCAATTATTACCTCTGAATAGGTCATAAAATGGTTATTTTTATAATTACGGGACCAAGGCAAGAATTATGAGCATGAGAATTGTAAGTAAGTTAAGTTAAGTCAACTTTATTTATTTAATTGAAGTCTTTTTTATTTTTGAAATTTTGAAAAATTATTTGTAAGATCTTAAAATCAAAATATAGATATGTATTTGTTATATTGTCACCGCATATGAGGCGTTCTTCCACTTAACACAAAACTATTACCACTGATGAGGATTTAATAAAATAGAGAGGAAACAGGACTGGACCCAATACAGTACCGTGAGGTACTCCTCTGTTAATGTTAATAATACATATAACATCTGCTGATCGTCCACGTTATGCAAACATCCTGTAAATATTTAACAATATAAAAATGTCAGTGTATTCCACCAATTTTTTTCTTTAAGTTTTTTTTGTATCTAATACGGATATAGGATAGAGTACGTGAATTGATATATTTGCCCGAATTCGACGCTAATACGTCCCCTGTGACCTGGGATCGACGTGAATTCCGCATTCCTTTTCCTCATATTTACTTTTCTGCGAGATTTTTCCGGAGTTCTTGAATAATATATCATGTTTCGCTAGCACAAATATTCAAGGAGACAGACATGATACGCCGCGATATGGACAAGAAGTGTCCGTAAGTAGTGAGACTATGTTGTTTCCGTGCCAATTTTGGAGCACCTGCATTTACTTTCCATTTTGCCAGTAACAACCGTCAAAGTCAACTGTTTCAAATTCAATTTGAACATTAAATACATTTACGAAACTTAACCAGATCTTCCAGCAAAGGTCTAACTGTTCAAAAAACAGATCATGGAGGGAAATCTTTATTAAAGATGCATTAACACATATGAAGTTATTCCAACAATTTTACAAGATTTAGGCAATCTTCTCAAAATTAGAAATTATTCATCCAAGTAATATTCAAATGAAAAACTTGCTTAACTAACTTTTTATTTTGCAAACTAAAGTAGGACTTATTTTTGAAAAATGAATTATCTTCTTGTAATCCCAATAAGGTATACAACATTTTTTGAATATTTACATATCTCTTCAATGCCCATAAGATATTGGTGAGTATTTGATATAAAGAAGCTACTAAGAGCCTATTCGTCTGTACTCGTGAAGAACATAAGAAAATGAAGAAGTACTTTCGAAATCGCCTTGTTGAATCCAAATGCACAAAAAACAAACTGCAGTAAAACGCAATTTAAAATCACCCGATTAATTGTCAATCAAGTACCAGTATCTAGCCAATATTGACCTGCCAAGTATACTAGCACAAAAAACTCTTCGGGAATATTCATCTAAAGGAAATTAAATTAGATGAACTGAATAATTTAAGTGTACGGACCATCATCCTCTACATTATCATAATTGATCTCTCACTGCTTGTCTGCAACAAAAAGTTGTTACAGCCAAGATGTAGTAAATCCATCAAGAAGTAACCAGAATAAGAACCCAAAGATGAAAGATGCGTCCAACTACTTTCTAAGGGAAGAGCTGAAGCTTACTGGAAGGAGTTATCTCATATGTCCTAGAATTTATTTAAAATTAAATATCTTCATTTTAGGAAAAAAAAGTGTCCGATTGAAAGAATTGCTTAAATATTTTAGGTCAAACTTGTAAAAGTTTGTTTTGTTTGTTTTTCCACAATTCCGGACGTTTTCTTTGTATTGTAATACTCTTTATTGATCATTCGACATTGTGGCAAGAACTCTTGATGTACCACGATAATCAAAGAAAACAGCAAGCAAAACTTTGACATTTGATTGAACTGGACGTACTTTTTTCGGTCTTAGCGAGTCTGGGTTCTTCCATTGAGACGACTGGACTTTAGTGTCGACGTCATAACCATGTACTCATGATTCGTCACCAGTGACCTTTTTGAGTATATCAGGATTTTTTAACACCATTTGTTTCACTTCTTCAACGCATCCTCAGCGAAGTCCGTCATCGGCTATCTTGGGACAGCTTGTATCACTTATAAATATTTTTTGGACAAAGTAGATTCGCCATATGCTTTGCAGCAGAGTATTCCATGTTATGCACAAAATTTTATGCTAATTCTTTCTTTTTTTTATGCAGAAAATAGCCGAGCATACGAAACACTTCTAACGCTTCTGTCTTTCAAAAAAAAGTAAACTTGCAAACTTGCTCACTTCTAACGTTTTAGCGTGTAATAGCAGCATCGTGCTCATTCGTATGGCTTTGAATCGGCTTAGCAATCTACTTATTCCCACCAGTAACTGAATTTTCTTTTTGTGTTGACGTCGCGGGATCTTTCAGCGGTTCCCTTCGGTATTCTTAAACCTCCATTTTTCTAAACCCCAAGGATATATCGGACGAGGACGTGTCAAGATCTGGAAAAAAACCGTTTGTCCCCGTAAACCAATTTGCTCGTCTCCGAAGATTCCCAAACCCGACACCTTATTGTTTCCGTCCCTAATCTCGTTCGCATATCCCACCCGTCTCACCATTACCTAGGCTACGGCGTAACCTACGCAGGCGTCCGCCTTTCCCCGCCACCTTTCAAGTTTGCGCGGGTTAATATCGCCTGGAGCGTCGCCGACGATACAATCGTTTCGCGCGAACTTCTCAGTCGATCGCGTGTGTTCGATGTCCCGATGATGGCCCCCGAAAACGAAACATTCACCCTGAAAGACCACAGCGACGTGCCCCCTTACATATGGGAGATCGCTCACCAATTACTCTTGGGCGTCGACGATAAGAAGTTGGACCTACGCGAACCCCAGCCGAAGAAGTCGCTCGAAAGCGCTGCAGCGTACATCATCTTCGTGTACGGCCTGCTCGCGGTTTACGGCGTCTTTTCCAACCTGATGTTGTTCGTCCATATCCTCCGGTACCGCCTCTACAAGGACCCCACGTTCAGTTTTATCATCAACAACGTCGTGAGTGACGTCATGAAATGTGTGGTGGTGCTGCCGATGACTCTTTACGTGCTGCTCGTACAGAACTGGATGCTTGGTGAGCTACTCTGCACTTTTCTTCCGATGATACAGGTGAGCAATCACATTCGTCAATAAAATATCGTATCTTTTAGTTTAGTTTTCGCCAGCACAGCATTTCTTCGTTTTCTATGTCGGCATGCAATTACAGAAGACTATACATTATCTGATGATGATTTATAGTCAAGACGTCAATTTAATTTACATCGGCAAAGTGGCAAAGCTTTTTTCTAAAACTTGTATCAACTGCGAATATGAACGTTGACTGATTCGTCGGCTGAAATGTCGAAGATTTCGCGTAGTGTTTCAAGGTAATGTGGTGACGGTAGTTGTTGGTGTTGGAAACCAATAGTAGATTACCATCGACTGCATTTGCGGTTCCTCACGCAAAGCTTATTGAAGTATTAGATCATTATGGTATCAGAGGAATGGTCTCAAAAGGCTTATACAACAACAGCTTAATCTTGCAGCCGCAGCTCAATATGATACAGAAATGTATTCTCAAAATTATTGTTAAACAAAAGAAACAATGTCCTTCTCGCATGTTGTTTTCGCAAAAAATTATAAAAATATAAAGATACATACAGTTCTTTTGCGACTTAAAAATCGTTTTTGATTATGTAATGCAAGTTATAGCAATATTGGTAGCATAGCATATTTGTTAGTTAACCCACGATAATCGTTAAGGTACGACTCCTACTACTACTAGTACTATCTCGCTTATTTTTTTAAGATGTGTTACTTTTTTTGTGAGATTAAATGTTCCGTCAAAAAAATTATTATGGCCATTTTGTTTTTTGAGATGCAGAGTGTGTCCGTGGTCTTTTAAGTTCCAGTTTCCGCGGCTTAGTTTGTTTTTTACCTGCAGTAACTGTTTATTGTTTATTTTTTAATGAAAAATCTTGTATATTATTTTTTAAAATAATTAGAAATCATTTAATTAATTAATCTATTAAAAATAATATCCAAGCAAATAATTATTAACAAACAACTCAATACTTCAATTCAATTCGATTAATTAAATATATTTTGTACGCTATGAACAGCTATTTTTAATAATTTTCAATTCATTGGACTAATTACTTATTATTACTTTAATTATACAAAATAATTAGTATTTTTTTTATTTTTACAATTATAATTATATTATTATTTTAATATTAATATAATAATAATATTATGATAATATAATTATAATATAATAAATTATTATAATTATAATATTTGTAATATATTATATATTTTATTATAAATTTATTATAAACTATATTATATTAATTATATTGCAAATATTATACCTAAAACCGTTGTTCAAATTGGAGACAATTTTCTGGAATGAAAAACTCGCACATTTTCCTTTCGTAGAGTTTCGAAAGTTAAATCAATTGCTCCTTGAAGTTCTGCTACAATCTTGTACCCTGTTTTATATACTTCATTTGGCATTTATCCCCATAAAAATAAATCTAAAACTACAAGATTGTGATATTGTGGACGCCATCTTACAGGTCCGTTTTTACCAATCTATCTAAATAGTCTTAAAATCCAGGGTTATGACTTGGGGCACTATCTTATAATGTACTAAGGGAATATCGATATCTGGTAATTCTAGTATGACTTCCTAACGAATGTTTAGGCACCTGTGAGACCTCCTTCATAAATTCCTCCATTGACCTCCATTTGCACCAAGACATCCATGGATTGACTTCAATGCATTGGAAACTATTGCCCTTTGAATTTCGGTTGGATCAAGTTGTCGAGAAGCCTGTCTGACATAGCGTGCCAAATATTCTATTGTTCCAACTGGAGTTTAATGCACTCTTTTTTTTAATTGTGCCCTAAAGGCAGGTACCAACCGGTGGCGAACGCGGTGGCCAATCGCATCGGTTTTCAAACATAATTGTAAGTTCTTGACTTACTCTATTTGTGCAATGAGCTCCACCAAGTTGGTACCAACATCTGCGATGTTAACGCTAATAGCAAATTGTCTAAAAAATCCGCAAAATATCCAAATATTTTTCCTCGGCATTCCAATTGGACCTTATCGTATGAACGCCCTGTATGAGATACGTTAATACTCATATTATATTATAATATAATAAATTAAATATTATGTTAAAGACATTGTAGAAAACAGTATGAAAACACACTTTTTCACTCGCATCTGGGACTGGGACATATCAATATTTTCATCATTTTCGAGAAAATTCATCTCAAATAATGTAATGGCGTCTGCATTAAGTGTTCGGTTGGGCTTCTATCGGTCGCTGCACTTTCCGGGCTTCACTCGCGAGCTAAAAGCTCGTCAAAGAGTTTCGCATATGAGCTTTGATGTTGGAAATCATGTAATTTTTTCTTTGCAGCTCGAAGCGAGTGATCACGCTCTCGCGATACCCGCTCACATTGGTCATTTTCGCCAATTTATGCTTAAATAAATAACGCTTTTAGAATTTAAATTAGTGTCTAAAACAAAAATAATTTGTTTGACGTGTGGTAATGATATCTTGTTTCATGTTACGCTTGTACGTTTTCGTTGATAATGTGTCACTCATTGCTGATCAAAAAATTAAAAAATATCGTTTTTCCGTTAGCAGATTTAGAATTATTAAAAAGCTACATTTGTCATAGAAGACAGTCTGTGGAAACAACTTTTAAAAGGCAAAATGCAAGGTAATTTTGTAGAATACATAAAATGGTTTAACAACAACAAACTTAGCATAAACTTCACAAAAACTTACACCAATTTTCAGATTTTCGCATTTCACAAAAATGGATTTTAAAAAATTATTTATAAAAGGGATAGGTGTTACCTAACAACTAAAATTTTCAAAAAATAATAGTCCTTAAAACTTAACTTAAACTTAAACTTAACTTAAACTTAACAAAAAATAACAGTCCTTAAACTTAAAGCTGGAATAACTCGCGAACAATCAATAATTTCAAATTTATTAATTTCATCCATTTATCCATTATTTGCTTATGATTATTTTCTGGTTTTTGTATATACATTTACCCTGTATTTTTACTAGGTTGAAATTAATAATATGAGAGTTATTGTTTATTTTTCGCGAGGCATGGTTTACAAGAGAATGTAGATTTACCTCAGCAGATACGTCCTTTATTATAATGTAATTTTTGTTTGGACCACATTTCTTCTTAGCCTTAAGGAGAATGTTGTAGTTCGTGTAAACGTTGGCATTTCGTAAAAATTGGCAAAAAGCAAGAGCCATCATGGAGGGAAAGGATATTGCGTTTTTGATTTTGGTTGCTCCTTCAGCTGAATATTGAGAAACTTCTTTAAGAAGATATTTTTAACAATGGAAATGTTATTTGCTTTTTACGTAGGTTGCCAAGATTGCTGAAGGGCTTCGAAGGTCTACCTTTGCTTTTTCGTAGTAAAAAAACTCCAAACTAATGACAGCAATTTGACAACTGGAAATGATTGAAACGAACTTTGGTATTGTTATTGGCATGGCCACCTCTGTTAATATTAAAACGTAATGTCGTAGAAATAATATCCACGCACCCCAGCTCCAAGATGTATTGCAAAAAACATATTTTTTTCTATACTATTTTTTTAAATTTATGAATCCCTGTGCGGCGTAGCGTTGTTATAGCATACATTTCCAGTCTCTTCTCCTTATTCTCCTTAATTTCCGCCTGCCGCGTTAAAATTTCACTGCGACGCTCTTATAAGCAATGGGCATCGGTAATGCATAGCAAGCAGGTATAATCTGAGGGAAATGTAGCTCTTTCGAAAAGTTTTTCAAATAGTAGTGGAATCTCGTTATCTTCGGTATGCGCGTATTGGGTTCGAATTTGACAAGGAGGTAGAATATGCGAAAGAGATCACGTTCGATCTGATAAAGTTCCCTCCAACTTTTAACGGAAATATGCAATATGGGGGAAAAACCGTGAATTTTAAGAATAGAACACAATAAGGTGACTTAAAGAATGATTTAAAAAATACCTGAACGATATATGGGGCACAATATTTCCGATCGGTAGGACTGCAGCGGTTGATGAATATCGTCTACGATTTCCCAGATTTGTAGAATTGTTTTTAGCAACGTCCATCGATGTTTGAGAGAAACACGCAAGATTCCTTTCAAGAGGAGCTTGCTCAAGAAGAAGCAATACTTAATACGATTGATGCGGTGAATATTTTCATTATTTACGTTTCGTTAAAAATGATCTTCCAATATTACTTTATCCCTTTCAATGGCGCATCTCCTCACTTTGGTCGACAAGTAGCAGAATTTTTAATCGACATTATACACACCGGTGGATTGGAAGAGCTTCAGCAGTTCCTTGGCCAGCTAGGTCGCCTGTGCTTAATCCCTTAGATTACTTATATATATATATATATATATATATATATATATATATATATATATATATATATATATATATATACAGGGTTTTTCACTTAAAACTCCGAACGCCAATAAGTCTAAAACGAAAAGAAATATTTAATTTATGTAAAAAGTAGTCAAAATGTGGGGTCAAGTAGATATTTCCTAAAGTTTAAAAAATTCGACGCCTGCAAAGAGCTGGACGTCGCGACGCGTCGAAAAATTATTCGATTGCAGAGACTTTGGAAATACGCGCATACAAAAGTACATATTATTTAAAAACTTTTTTGTTATTTACTCAAACTTATTTACTTTACCCGTTTCTAAGTTATACCGATTTAAAGTAAACATTTCTTGATTAATAAAAAATGTGATTAACGCTTATTTTTACAAGTATGCCATGAATGTTGGACTATGGCAACCACTGTTATCGCAGTTGTTTTAAGTGCAATTACAAACGTAAGTTGTTATTGCTGTATCAAAAAATTGTCACATTTTGTCACAAGAAATATCCAAATTTGTTCGGTTAAAAAAAAACTAAGAATTATTATGTGAACATGGTGCAATTTAGCAATGAGGAAAAAGTAGACATGTTACTGGTGTTTGGACAATGCAGATGCAATTGTAGAGAAGCAAAAAGAGTTTACGCACGGCGTTATCCGCATAGAAGAGTCCCCGATGCAAAAACCTTTTCAAGTTTATGTAAAAACTTAAGAGAATATGGCAGCTTCATAAAACCTAAAAGAGATAGGAACAGGACGGCTATGAATGATGAAAATACTGCTGCTGTAATTCAGCAGGTTGATAATAACCCCAAGATATCCCTATCAGAGATAAAAGAAAATACCGGTGTTACCATAAGTTCTTCGTGGAGAATGCTACATAGAAACTCTTTTCACCCGTACAAAAGTAAACTAGTTCATAAACTAGAACCAGGCGATTATGATAGAAGAATGTATTTCTTAGCGACATTGTCCGATTTGTATAGCCAAGATGCAAATTTTCTCTCGAAAATTTTATGGAGCGACGAAAGTCGATTTCAAAATAATGGAATCGTTAATAGACACAACGGTCGTTTTTGGTCCGAAAACCATCCTCGTTGGATTACAGAAAGAGGTAACCAACGAATTTTTAGTATCAATGTTTGGTGCGGAATATTAAATGGATTCCTTATTGGACCTTACTTTTACGAAGGAACTTTAAATGCAGATCGCTATTTAAGATTTCTTCAAACTACACTTCCGGAACTATTAGAAGAAGTGCCTGCACATAATGCCCAAATAGTAACGAGGTATTTGAACCGAGAATATCCCAATAGATGGTTTGGTACTAATAGACCGGTAAGGTGGCCGGCGAGGTCTCCGGACATTACACCACCAGATTATTTTCTTTGGGGCTACCCAAAAAACGTTATCTATGAAGAACCTATCGAAGATATGGCTGATCTCATTAACAAAATTAGTGCAGCGTGTGCCGCTATCACAAGAAGGACTCTCCTACAAGTGACCCAAGCTCATCTGTTAAGTTTTTGGTAGTTGTGTTCGAGCAGATGGACATAATTTTGAACAAAATTTTTGAAATGTCTTATTATGTAGTTAATTGCAATAATAATTTTGGTTATTAACTTGTAGGTATTTTACTGTTTTTTCATTTATTTATTATGTTATCATAACTAAATCGATAAACAATAATAAATAAAATCATACTAAAATAGTTGAAATCTATTGTTTGTAATTGCACTTAAAACAACTGCCATAACAATGGTTGCCATAGTAACTAACATTCATGGCTTACTTGTAAAAATAAGCGTTAATCACATTTTTTATTAATCAAGAAATGTTTATTTTAAATCGTTATAACTTAGAAACGGGTAAAGTAAATAAGTTTGAGTAAATAACAAAAAAGTTTTTAAATAATATGTACTTTTGTATGCGCGTATTTCCAAAGTCTCTGCAATCGAATAATTTTTCGACGCGTCGCGACGCCCAGCGTGCGGAGTTTTAAGTGAAAAACCCTGTATATATATATATATATATATATATATATATATATATATATATATATATATATATATATATATATATATATGGTATATACTCCTGTTGATCCTGAGACCGTCAGCAAAGCTACCACTTCAATTCTATGTATACAGCAACTAATTCAATACAGTAAAATATAAATAAATAAAAAATAGGAAAATAAAAAATAAAACGGTTTTTAGTTTCATATATTTATTATATATTTATTAAGTATGTAGATCTTTATAGGAAATTTTCTTTAAAAAAGGAACACTGCCATCCGTGTACATGAAATTTGCTTCGAGAAGCGGAACAATATCCCTTGATCTAAGCTTATATAACCTGATTCCAAGTCAGGTCACAAATTTTCCATTTCAAAATTTTTAAACCGAAATAAAAGCCTTTTTATTATGGAAGATTATTTTTATTCTCTACAGGGATAGAGGATATTGCTGATTCTTGCTAGTAATCGATATCTTCCATTGTTCATTTTTATGCCTGTTTGTTTTGTATTATGTTTTTATTTATTTATTTATTTATTTATTTATTTATTTATTTATTTATTACAAAGGTGCCCTAACATGAAGAACTAACTTCACAATTTACAAGGACACACTAACAATTATACCATTATTTAATTAACAAAGTAAAACTTATAAGTAAGTACCTACCTATATCTACGATAAGCAGAAGATAAAAATAATAATAATAATAATAATAACAATCAAACTTACCAAACTAAACCAAAACTAACACTGTATATTAAGTGCGTGAATTACAAAAAACAAATGTGAAAAAAATAAGGAAAACAAATCAAAAATTAAAATAAATTTATAGAAAAACCCTAATTGCTTGATTTCGAAACGAATTAAGTGATAACGCAAATATGTCAATGTGCGAAAAATAATTATTGTAATGTCTATGTAAAAGAGATATTGGGGAATTGGTACCTAAGTTTGTATTAAATCTAGGCACGTAAAATAATGAAGGAGTTCTTGTTATAACGACTCT
Organism: Cylas formicarius; assembly: GCF_029955315.1. NCBI lineage: Eukaryota > Metazoa > Arthropoda > Insecta > Coleoptera > Brentidae > Cylas > Cylas formicarius. The sequence continues at coordinate 2,109,639 of NW_026844334.1, read as the reverse complement.
GGCATTGAAGGATAGTTTTTCCAACAGTAAAGGACAGTCAATCCTACTATTAATAATATTATGCAAAAATGTAGCACTGGAGATAATTCTTCTAACAGATAACTTCAGTATATGGTAGAAATTAAGACTAGCTTCATGCGAATGAGTTAGTAAGTTACGGTTAAATCTAAAATTTAAATGGAAAACAAACTTTTTTTGTATTCTCTCGATTCTGTCTATATATTTATGATACTGAGAACTCCATATCACACCGCCATAGTCAAGGTGAGATCGATCGTAGGAATTGTATAGAATAATAAGCGATTTGTGATCCTGAAATTCCTTGCTAACTCTTAATATAAAACCTAAATTTTTATAAGCTTTTTTTACTATATTCTCAATGTGGATATCAAAACTTAATTTTACATCTATAGTTATTCCAAGATCCCTAATCTGCTCTACTTTTTTATTTTTACACCATTGTAGTCAAAGTTTATATCATTTATCCGCCTGCTGAACTTAAGACAGTAACATTTATCAATATTTAAAAATAGACGATTTTTTACACAGTATTCATAAAAACGATCAAGATCTTCTTGAAACTTATGACAGTCGTTAAGGCTTATCACGGGCGCGTATGATTTCTGATCATCTGCGTATGATGCTGATTTAGCAAAATGAAAACATTTACTGACATCTGCGATAAACAGTGAAAATAACAATGGTCCCAAATGGGACCCTTGAGGAATACCAGATACATACCTATATATTGTATATTTTATGTTTTTGTAATTTTGTAATTTTTTATTTGGTTTATATTACACTTGACAATTTTGTCCAAAAGTTTTGTAAAAAGTATTACAGTAGTCTGTGGAAGTTTCTTTGAAAAAAAAAAGACAATTTTGTCATTGACTTCCTTTGCCGCCCGATAAGTCATCTAATCATATACATTTTTTTGGACTTTGACCTACCTGATATATATTAGTAAGACTAGTGTTGAAAGGACTTTGAAATTTAATAACAACAATCCATTAACATTTTTGCCAGTTCAGACATTATCCCGCCACCACTATTTTTGAAAATTATCTTAAAAAAAAATTAATTTATCCAGTATTTTATGACTTTGTTCTGTATTCACACAAAACACTTCTGTATCACAAAGAAAAAGTAAACGTGAAAACTGGCTGAAATTGCGAACTAACATGGTACTAACATGTTTACCAACAGAACAAAAAAATATATCGAAGATCGAATGTACGTAGCCCACCCAATTGCAAGAGTCGCCTTACTTTTTTAATACACCTCGTATACTATATGCATTAATTGTAGATTTGCTATTTAATTACAGCAATCAATGTTTTAAAAAAAACTAGTTAAGATAATATATTATATGGAAAACCCTGTATATGTACTCTGCATGTTAACAAAGGTTCAGATTAATGATGGAAAATTAACTTACTTTAATGTGAATCTTTTTGAGTAAAAAAAAATGTTTATAAGTGGTACAAGCAGTTCCAAGATGGCCGAGAAGAACCTCGCTTTGGACGTCCCAGCAGGACAATAGCCGATAAAAGCGTTGATGGGAAATAAGTGGTGTTAAAAAATGGTCGAATCAATTAGAGAAGTCGCTGAAGACGCCAGGGAAACCCTAGGTGTTTGAATAATTCGAACTTTTTGTCCATGTCAATAAATTTTACTTAGTACTAATAAGAACGCATCAATAAAAAGAAAAAAAATATTATGAACATCAAACTTTAATACAATATAATTATTATACAGACTGTTCACAAAAAAGCTATATTTTATATTTATATATTTAATATTTATTTAATATAGATTAAAACAAAATAATATCGGATTTTTTAAAATATTTAAGTTTATTTGCTCGAAAGAAACGAAATAAGACAATTGTTACAATTTTTACATTAGTCATAGCTGCAAAAGTTTAAGGTTATGATTTAAACAAAAGTTATGACAATTCCTTTCACGACTGAAATGCCAAAAATAATAACTATATCTTACATGAATCAAACTTAAGTTACACTATCGCTCTATAAAAAAAAAGAAAGCAAATTTATATATTAATATTATACAGTGTGTCCAAGATAAGGATGCACAGCATGGGGATCTCGGAAACTATAAGAGATACAGTGTCGGTTAAATTAGACAAAAGTTGCGCATTTTGATACCGAACAAGATCCCGTTTTACAAATTTGAAAATTCCAAGCCGTTCCGGAAATATCCGAGAAAAACCGAAATATTGCGATTTCGTTTTTATTATTTTTTAAAGCTATTTGAAAAGATATGAAAAAACGGAAAACACTTTTCCATTGGCACTTTTTAATCTCTCCAAACTGACGTTAACAAATTTTCATTACAGCGTTTCGATTCCATGGAACCACCATCAACTTTGATTTTTCTTATGGGACGGAAAAAAAGTACACACAGTATTAGGTTGTGCTTTTCATTGCGAATTCAACGATGTACGATACAATACGGTTACTTATGTTTTTATCCAGAAAAATGGCTTTTTAATACATACACACTGTATATAATTGTAACATATTTCTTAATAAATTACAAACATACTTCAGTCTTCTCACCACGAGGTCGTACCGTCAATAAAGAAGAAAATCGTATCTTATTGTCATTACTTCGTTAACGACTGTTCCAGACCCAATGGTAATTGAATAATGGCCCAAAAATTCGCTTCAATTTCTGCGTTTCGCTTCGCATTTGTTTTGGGGAAGTTGTTTTCGAAGTTAATTCAAGTCGTCAGCGCTGGTACCCTTTGTAAAGCTGATACTTTAAACACTTTGAATACGACCAAACAACGGATGGGAGTTTTCGCCACGGGGGAATAAACCTTATACGAAATTAGCCTCCAGCTAATAATCCACCTTTGTGTTTTATCGAAACTTTCGGGACAAATTTATGCCAGAAAGGATCGCGAGTCTGCGTCGAATGCGGTGTTTTGCTCCGTCGCAAATTACAAACGACCAGGCTCGGTCGAATCTAAATAAAATTCAAAACAATCGCCGCCCCTTTTGTCTACCTATCGGCGGTCTCTGAAAGCTTCGGAGGTTATTAATTAAATGTGGCATGACGCAATAATTTTCACCAATTTCCCCCGGGTGCAATTACCGCCATTGTCGGGGTCAATAATCCGCCACACCCCCGCGTGGAACGGGGGATATTCAAGGTCAGCTATGCGGCGTAAACAATTGAAATTTTTGAAGTTGTGTTGCGGACTATAAACTAATTGTATATGAAGTGATTCATAAACAATCGTTAATCTCTAAACTCAATCTTGAATCCTTTCGGGTATGGCCGTATTGAAAAATACAGAAGGTTTAAGTCTGGAGTACTTGGCGGTCAAAGAAATTTAAATACAAAGAGTGTTTGACTTTAAGTATAAATTTACAATATACAGTGCGATTCATAAAGAATTAGTAATCTCTAAATTCAATTTCGATTTGTTCTAGTATTACCATATTGAAAAAACCGTAGAGTTTAAGTCTGGAGTCCTTGGCGGCCAAAGAAATTTACATAAAAAAAGCAAAACTATAGTATTTCGTCAGAGATGTTCTAGTAGTGTAAGCAGTATTTTGTCGAATATAATGAATGAATCACTAGAAAATGGTAAACTACCTCAACAGTGGAAATCCTCTATTATAACACCATTACACAAGAATGAATAACAAAACTTACAATCTAATGGTTGAAAGAAAGAAGATTACGTGGCGATCTAATTACTCATGTGAACTGAACATCTTTCAAAATGTCCATCTACTAGGTCAATTAGCCAAAGAAAAGACCGCCAAAATCCAGAGGAAAAACTTCCTGTGCAATAGAGCGCTGTATATCTGGAACTATCTGTCGAAAGACGCAGTCTAGGTAACAGTTCTTTCAAAAACAAGTTTTTATATTTATTATATTATTGTATTCATTCATATTCATCATCGGGTGAACCGCTTGCTGTTGTAAATAAATGAATAAAAATATAACTTTAATACTTTTATGACCAATTTCTTTTTTGTTTAGAAAAGCGAAAATTAACTCCTCTCTTCGAAAATGTCGACAGGTAGTTGGTTAATAAGAGCTATCGTTGTGGAGATATTTAATTTTCGCGGAAAATGGCGGCCCACAATAGAGGGGAAATTTCATATATCTCGTCCCGGGTGGGAGCAACATTGAATTTTGCGCATTGGGACTCCCGGCGACCTCATTTTCGTTTTTAATTTAAAAAAATGGATGCCGGTATTCCCGGGGAAGCGAGTCGCTATGATACGTGTTTTCCTCCCCCACCCCCTCCACAGGGTGTCTACTTTAATTTTCGAGTTACATACACCGTCCTGTAATTCATCAACTACTGATCAGATGATGAAACCCTCTTCTACTGTCAAATGGAAGAAAGGTCAGATTAAGCACACTCACACGTATAAAATATTATGCGTTTTTTTTTTTTTATCAAATGAGGTTCTATTTGGAAGTTGTTTTCTGTCGAATTTGAACTTTTGTATATTTATGTGCCCCAAAATATTATTTAATGTTTTTTCCCAGTGGTTCGTTTACGCACCAGTTTTTTTTTTGTATATTTCGAGTTTTTTTATATATTTCTATTGAAATTTTATTATTTAAGTATGATATATATAATATATATGATATATGGTAAAAAGGAGACTGAAATTGGAAACTGGCTTTTAAAAATTAATTCATGTCTTTCATGTTTGGCAAGTTCTTTTGGTGCTCGTCTACCTGGGTTTTCTGAGCCTTATTCATTTCATACTCTTTGCGTGTATCAAATTCAACGAGTTTTTTTTATAAAATTCGGGCTTAATTGATGAAAATCCAATTAACACAGATTAAACAAATTTTTCACAGTTTTTAATACTTTATGACAGCTGTTTCGGCAACACCGCGCCTTTATCAAATACAAAACATGACTATATTCCGACACTTATATATAAAAACAGGTAGTAATAGATTTTTTATTATAGGTATAGGGTTATAAATTTAAGTTTTACAATGGAGACGCATTTAAATCCAATTGGTCATTGAGTAATAAATTCGACTACCTCATTTTGTTAATCTTTATAGCTTCCAACAAATTTAGCTTTTTGCTTTTTGAATGATTATGTAAAATATCAAAATTATCGTCAAAGTTGTGCATATCTGAATTTAAGTGATTGGTATAGTTAGAATCCGAACTTGTATTTCTATACGTCGTTTTATGTTCGTTAATGTGATTCTTAAATGTTCTACCTGTTTGTTTTTGTTGGATTCTAGCTTGGATTATCGTGAAGATACAAGTGCCGAACTCTTTGAAAATTGGTTTCAAAAGAATCGGAACTAGATTTAAACATTTAGAATGAAAATGTTATTACGAGGGCAGCGCCAAAGTTTCCCGGCCTGAATATGAATGAAACAAAGTAGAGTAACAATTTTTTATTATTTTTCAGTATAATCCCCCTTAACTTCAATACACTTATTACATCTCTTTATGTTTTACACGAAATTTATGTGATAATGTTGCGTATTATTTATCATGGACAGTTTCTTCAAAATCTATAAAAAGAATACCTTCACAATCCCAAAAGATGGTGGCCATCACTTTTTTTGTTGACTGGCAGACTCTGAATTTTCTTGGAGGTGCTTCACCCTTACGACGCCACTCCATTGATTCTTTCTTCTATAGAGGATCTTAATAGAGAATCATAGTTTTATCTCTCGTAACAATAGTTTCTATTACAGGCTTCGGTTCCGACCCACAGAGTTGCAAAAAAGACCGGGCACACTCGACATGGCGTTGTTTTTGAATAGCCGAAAGGTTTTTAGGAACCCATCTTGCACTGACTTTATGCATACCTAAATGAACTTGCAGGATTCGACGAACACTTGTATCCGAAAACTTCGTCATTTCTGAGATTTCCCTGACCTTTAAACGTCGATCAGTCCATACCACCTCTTCCACAATCGCAACAATATATTCCGTTATGACCTCCACTGGTCGACCAGTTCTTGAATCATCTTCAAGGAACTCCTGCCCCATTCGAAAACGTTGTGCCCATTCTTTCACTACAGAATACGAAGGAGAACTTTGGCCGTACACACCATCCAGCCTTTCTTTAATAATTTCGTTATTTGCGACTTTTTTTCGGCCACGTCTTGTTGTCTTGTCAAAAACTTTATGACTGCTCTATACTCTATTTGCGACATTTTTTCGGATACGTCTTGTTTATAATGCTGTCAATGAAAAACTAATTGACGCAAGACTTCAATTTTTTTTTTCACAGCCTACTTAGATATGCATTTATCGTGACCCTGGAGCTGCATCTATGTCAGGCCGGGAAATTTTGGCGCTAATCTCGTATGTATAGATATTCCTAGGTATAAATTTATTGAATATATTTAATGTAATTCTTCTTTTAGTGTAATTTAATAGGATTATACCCAGCTAAATCAACAAAAAAAAATACATTTTACCAAAACTATCCAAATTGAGCATTTTTCATCCCCAGGACTATTTCAGGGGCTCGGAACGGTATATTTAGATGCGTTGGTGTTAGTAAGTCGGTCGCTGAAAGCCGAACACCCAAATATTTGTCAACTTTCCGATTCACGCGCGAACGATCAAAGGGAGTTTAGGTATAAATAGGTCGACCCCCAACTAAATGCTTCAATGGAAGAGCAGCTGTTTCATGTGTCTGTAAATAATCACCTGGTGACGTAGGTGGATGATATTAGACCGGATAAACACCAGCCAGCGATTAATATTAGTCTAGTAATCAAAAACTCTCAATAATTTCGACTTTATACAAAGAGTGATATTGAAGTAGACTTGAAAGCAGATTGAGAAAAGAAGTAATGGGAAAATATTTACAGTGAACAAATAAATAAAAAAACAAACAATAAAATAACAATTATTCTACACCGACCAAGGCGCAGGTTTAAGATGAATAAAATGCAGACATGATAATGAAACTCTTACTGATATACTTGGACCAGAAATATAGTGATTAACTTTGCCTACTGGTTATTACTCCAAAACTTATAGAACACCCTGCCGAGCAGTCCCTTACCCGTGACCATTCCAGGACCGTTCTAGGAATTTTTCTACCTTTTTCGCATTTACATAAAACAATTTAATTAATTGTAATTTAAACTGAAAATATATTATATTTCGATCGTTATTTGAACGATATACTCGAGGCAATGGACACGGATAGCGAGTCTGAGCAGGAATGTAATGATTCAGATTCAGAGGAAATGGAACCTCCAGTAAAGATCCTAAGAAGTCCACGTTTTGTTAGGAAAGATGGTGGTACAACATGGAGAAAACATTGTACCGGACAGGAAAATATTATCGTACGCCTTCCTAGAGTAAGAGATTATGCAAGAAACGCTGTTTCGCCAATGAATTGCTGGTTCACGTTGCAATCTATTCTAGAGACAGAGCATGTAAACCAACTGACTTAACTGCAATTAGAGCATTAATTGGGTTGCTTTACCTGGCTGGAATACTAAAAAGTAGTAGACTGAATACAAAAGATATCTGGGACAGAACAGGAACTAGGGTTGAACGATTTTGATAACGATTGTGTTGTTCAAAACTGTAAAATCGCCTACTGTATAGGAACTAATGCAACTGTAGATGAGAAACTTGAGGCTTTTCGAGGACGCAGTGGGTTGAAGCAGTACATACCAAATAAGCCCAATAAATATGGAATAAAGATTTTTGCCTTGGTTTTTTTATGTAGGACAGCAACCTGAGGGTGTTTATGAAGTTAAAAATGATCCATGTAGCATTGTTCTACAACTTATAGAGCCTATTTCCGGGTTGAATAGGAACCTTACTTATGACAATTGGTTCACCAGTATCGACCTAGTCAACAAGCTACTGAATAAACGTAATTTAGCTTTTAAGCATTAAAGAAAACAAGAGGGAACTTCTACCAGATTTCGTCTACACGAGAAATCGACCCGTATGGTCTACTGTTTTTGGGTTTCAAGAAAATTTGACGATAATGTCATATGTTCCAAAAAAATATAAAAATTTTAGTTTCCTCCTTACATCACGATGACTTAATCGATAAGTCAACCGAAGAGAAAAAGAAGCTTGAAACAATTACCTACTAAAGGGAGTGTTGATAACCCGGACAAGTTATCTGCTACGTTTGATGTAGCTAGAAATACTAGACGATGACCTTTGGTGGTATTTTATGCCTAACTAAATATGGCTGGAGTAAATTCACAGATAATTGACGCTGTTGATAGCAAAAGATATTCAATTACGAGAATACTGTTTCTCAAAGGTCTTGCAATAGAACTAAGAAAACAATATTTGGAGCGCCGTTCTTTGGAGCTAAATTATTTTTGTCAAGCCGCTGTTGTTCTCCACATATATAGGGTTTTTTCTAATTGAATGTTCATGATTAAGGCGGCGATTTCTGGGTCCATTTTAAAAAGAAAACTTCATATGAGCATTTCTTAAAAATTATTAATGTTAGATTGTATTTTTTTTCTTTTTAATAAGAAACGTGAAAGCAAAAAAAAAACATTTTAATTTAATTAATTAACCGATTAGCGAAATTATTATTTTTTCATGGCACGCCACTGATTTCCATAAAAAAAATAATGACGGCCTTCAATTGAAAAAGACGAAAAAAGCCGTCATTGGAAAAAATATTTTTTATTTGGAGAGAAATCAGTGGCGCACCATCAATGCCACTAAACCACACTAAACACTCTTGATACATAGCACGTGAAAATGACATTGAAAGTTTTATTTCAAAAGTTTAAAATCTCTCCCTAAATATTTGATATTCAATAAGAAAATTCATTATTGTTAACAGTCAAACAAAACCTCTAAATTCTACTTTGCTTTGCTGATCTTCCACGTGACAGCAAGCAGACTAGCGAACTAATTTACGACGATAACATAGGGACCGACTAATGAAAATAAAGTATCAGTGTTCGAAGAACAGGAGAGAGCGAGATAGAAAACTATGAAAATGAAGAAAGCAGGTTCTCAAATTTATTCATAAATATCCAAGGATTTCGCGAATGTCTGCGTGGCCGAGCTTTTAGCCAAACACTTTATTGCGGCGCAGTTATTTATTGGTCGGGCGAAAACCGTTACGTCCACCCATGGCGATATTTCAATTATACCGACCGTTTCTTTGTTAAAATATCCACATAAATTGCGGGCGTTACAAGTTCATCGCTTTAACTTTGGAGTTGCTTTTAACCCAGCTAACTCAAACTAAACTGCACTAAAAACGAAAAGTATTTTGTTCGTTTTCGTTCTTTTCGGTCACATCCAAAAAATATCGTTTTCGTTTTCTTGAACCGAAATGAAATAACAGTTATAACCACCGATTTATTACTATATTTGACAAATAAGTCACTTGTCATAATCATAGCTGCCAAAAATTACTAACATAAAATTTATGCTTTTAAAAACTTAACTGTATTTTAAGCATATTAGGCAATTTTTCTTTTTATAAATATTTTAATATCTGTATTGTTTTAGTTTCTTTTATTTAATCCCATTAACTTTAGTTACTTGAAATACACGCACAAACTGCTATGCAGTTTAGTGATATGACAATGACGTTTTTTTTTTTGTTTTTTTTTACGTCATATTTTTCTCTGACCTTTCCTCACTTAACTTTACTTAATTTTATGTCATACTTAATTTTCATTTAATTATGAATAAATTTATTATTATTATTATTAAAAACTGGAGAAAAAATGTTTAATATGTTTATTTTATGGAAAAAATATATATAAATAATTCAGCATAGTGCTTAAATAGATATGTTGTAAAATTATATATACTATATATATACTATACATTATATTATATACTATATATATTACATATACCTTCCCAGATTTCCTTAAACTTAAATGGATAAAGCATGTCACCGATAAAAAAACATGACTTTTTTACCAAGAAATCAGTTAAATTTTCATTTGTTAACTTATAAGTTAATAATAAAGTAATTTTACATAGTGTTGATTTTTAATCAAATTTTTATTTAAAATTGCTTAAAATTTTCATTTAAAAAATTAAAATCAAAATTTTAAAAAGTTTGGGGGATCAATTTTCCATCATAAGTGCTTGTAACAAAAATATATATAGATTAAATTTTTATGGTCAAATGGTAAATGGGGGGTCCACTTGACGTGATCTTACTCCAATTCGACATTGGTTTCTAATTTTACTTCGCTTTTTTTTTCAGGACATCCCGCTTCACGTGACGATGCTCACCTATGTCTTCCTGTCCTGGGATAGGTACAGGTACCTCAGGCATCCCACCTTGCCACGCCTACCGGCGTTCGTCTGTACTATAGGGTCGTGGCTCACTTCGGTTTGTCTCGTGCTGCCGTATCCGATCTACATTACCCATATCGATCTCGGGGTATGTTTCATTAAGAATTAAAAGTTCGGACCGTCGATGCTACTCTGAAAATTTAATTATATCATCGCGTTGTTTTATGCCGCGACCTTTTTCTATTAATAAGATAAAGATCGAATGTCAACTCAGGAGACCTTCGGCGTAAACTAATTTTCACAAAATTGGGAAAAACTATAGGACCCTTCTGATATAAAATGAACTACGGGGTGCGGCAAAATGATAGGTACTATTTGGGATGTTAATAAAAACCAAACTACATAAAGCAGACATTTTTTTTAAATTGTTTTTGAAATGTACATTTTATGCCATTTAGGAACGTTATTTTTTAAAAATTATGTCTTTTAAATAAAGGCCGTTATTGTCGATGCACTCTTGTGGGTTCTCGCGGAAGCGCATCATTACCCGATGCATCATTTCTTGGGAAATTGAGGCAATTTCTTATCTTAGGCGACAAATCAGGCGAACGTGGCGGCGAGCCAAGATCACCCCGTAAAGACACCACTTTGTTTAGGAACATTTCTTGAAGAAGATTTAGTGAACGACGCGTTGTGTGCGACGTAGCACCATTCTGCTGGAATCAAAGATGTTCTCCTTGATCGTTGTTCAACTCGTTCACTTTTGACACCGTTGACTGTTACCGTTATTCCACCTTCTTCGAAAAAGTAAGGACCCCACTCGTCGAACTCCGAGATTGCACACCAGACGGTGACTTTTGGACTGTGAAGAGGTCATGAAATTCCTGTGGACTATTTGCTGACCAATAACGGAACTTTTGCTTATTTACGGTACCCGAGAGCTGAAAGTGAGCTTCATCGCTAGACATGAATACAGCGCCTCTGGGAATGTTTTGAAGAATCTCCCGTCATAAATTTGTCAAAATCTCTTGCGCTTAATTCCTGCTCTACCATCATTTTGTACGGATGCATTTGGAGTGAGTTGTGTAAAATTCTTCGAACACTTCTATCACGAACTTCCCAAAGCTGCTGCATGCTTAGGAGCTGAACGCCTTGGAGACTGTTGTACAGAAACTTTTACTGCATTCACATTTTCCGCTGTCCTTGGTCGGCCAGTAGGTTTTCGGTTAAGCCCAGAACCTGTTTCCCTGAAGTGTAAAACCCACCGGCGAATTGTTCTATTTCTAATAAACCCCTGGACAACGAAAGCACGATGCACTCCGCTCCAAGCCATGTCGATAACTGAAATTTGCATACGTTTGTCTGCCTAACGCGAGTGCGTACACAGTGTTGCCGGTTTTACAAACCAAACAACCACTATTTGAAATCCTGCCTAAATTTTTGCCGCACCCTGTACATGGGTATTTATACTGATTTTAGCGATTTTGAACCATTATTTTTGATATTCTTGGTTTCTCTGTCATGTGCCAACTGTTGAGAGTTGTCGTGGTTAACGATTGATATTTTGGTGGGAATAAACGCCTTTTTAAGAAAACACAACGAAACCTGATTTTTATTACATCCACTATTTTACGATTTCTTCCCGCTTCTTCTTCTCTTCTTAACTCCAACAAAACGCTACGTTGCTATGTTATATGTTGCCGATTATTACCACATTTCTCATCACACCCTCCTAATCTAAACATATAACATTATGGAAATAACTTTGTATAAACTAAACGATAATCATATTTTTAAATGTGTTGAACTTAACATTTTTCAATTGTTTCTTACAGAAATCCGCCATTTGATGTTCTGTAGGACAATCACACCATTTTTAATTAAACATATTTAGTTCGGTGTCTGTCTTTTGTACTGTGTATTCACTTATCACTTCACTTACGAGGTTAGCGCCAAAATTTCCCGGCCTGACATAGATGCAGCTCCGGTATTACGATAAAACTTTGTCTTCTCTTAAATACAGTAAGTATAGTAAGTATAGTCCAGATATGGCCCCCAGCGACTACTATTTGTTTGGATATTTGAAAAAGGACTTACGTGGACGGCGGTTTAACGACGAAGTTGAGTTAAAAGAGGCTGTTTTAGCTCATTTTGCAGATAAACCAAAAGAATATTTTTTTAAAGGGATTGACTTGTTAATAAAGTGTATTGAAGTTAAGGAGGATTATATTGAAGAATAATAAAAAATTGTTACTCTACTTTGTTTCTTTCATATTCAGGCCGGGAAATTTTGGCGCTGCCCTCGTAAATATATTAGTTCGTTTGTACATTCTGCCACTGCTACAAATTCCGCCTCTGTGGAAGAAGTTGCCACTATTGATTGCCTTCTTGAACACCATGCAATGGGTCCTCCCGCGGAGAAGATTGTAGTATTGTGTTTAAATCGCCATTCGTCCTATATTGGATGCCATCAGAGATTGTTCCCCTCACGTACTTCAAACATCTTTTTATGTTACTTACGGATGTTTCGTTTGGATTTTCTGAAACTTGACTGCAATAGTTCATTGCAAATGAAAGATCTGGTCTTGTTCTGTTACTTATATATAGTAAACTTTCTACTGCTTCTTTATATGGGAATTTTATGTTGCATTTGCTCTCAGTTGGAGTCTCATAATTTTGTTACAACAGTTTGTGCATTTTCTGCACAAACAAATTTTATTATAATTTATTTAGCATATTCTTCTTGTTGCTTTCGAAAAATCGATGAAATCGAATTAATTGGTTATATCTTTTGAACGGTTTACAACACGGCCTTCAAATTTGGCTCCCTTAAAGTCGTGCACGAGCTACACAAACCAGTATTTTTTTAGATTTTCTACTGCTTTTTGGACATTGCTATGAAACTCGATAAGTGTCCGAAGTTTGAAGCCATCCACTTAAAATTTGACAGATGTATAGAGTTTAGCTCCGTAACAAAGCCTATTAGAACTGTGGGGCTGGGGGTCGGGAATTATTTTTAAAAATTTAAAAACTGAAATTGAAAAACCTTTATTCTTAATGATTTTTTTAAAAATGTACAGGGTGCGTCGGTAATTTACAAAAAACTGAAAATTGAGCTCCCGTTATATTGATAATAGACCATAACTAGAAGGCTGTGATTCTGTTGTCAGTTTCATTCACATTTTTATATAGCCCGTATGAACGGCTAAAATTTTTGTATTCAAGGTTTTCACATATTGTACAGAGTGTTCGGAACATTCCGTTCTATATTCTAATACATCATAGGTGTCTCAAATATGTAGTCATGGCCAATTTTAATCCATGTTGGCTTTTCAGTCCAATACATATAATTTTTTTTAAATGATAAATATTCGTTAAGAACCATTCATTTTCTACGGTTTGTTTTCTTTTATTAGTTTATGCCTTTAAGTGATTTTTAAGAGCAAAATAAACAATTTAAAACAAATTTATTTATTTATTTTTAGCAAACGAATTGAAACAAACAAACTTAACTTAATATTTCGTATTGCCTCCTCAGGCTCTAATAACTGCCTGCATGCAGCGGTCCATACTGTCAATTTACTAGCTACTTCACACTCATCATGATTTTTTAAGAGCAAATTAAACTCTCGTTCTTCACTGTCTATTCCTTCAAGCATAGGTGAAAATCTAACGGCTTGAGATCGGGCGTTCTTGCCTACCAATCCGACACCCCAAACGTCGAAACCAATGTTCTTAATATTTGAAGGTATTTTTCAGCATTCACCGTAAATAAAAGAAAAATTAATTTATCATATTCCAACAACCAAAAAATATATAAACCAAATTTCCTTTTCCTTAAAAGCACACTGCAATTTAATAGTAAATAACTTCTGGCAGCGTTTATTTACATCATCCAAAGTTCGCAGACGTAAGTTCTCCGTAATGAATTATTGATTGCTTCAAGAAAATAAACATATCGGATGCACTTTGGCGAATTGCCTTCTGTCGCGGCGAACGTCGAAGCAGGAAACCGAAATCTTCTGTACACATTGCATTTCCACGAAGATCTGATGCCTAATCGAAATTGTTTGAGTCAAAACTTTCACGAAATGTAAAACTACTCCAAGCGAACAGCGGAAGCCTGGCGATACTTCGATAGAGGCAATTATAATACGACCAAAAATATAACGCATTTATTGTTTTGACGTTTTAAGTATTTAAGATTAATCCTTATCGCATTAAATAGGTCTTGCCTGAGATGGACAGTAACGAATGTTTGTAAAAACTTGAAATTTTTATTTGATACGTAAATGCAAAGCGTATATAAGAAGAAATAACACTGCACCAAAATTTATCACATTTTGTCTATTAATAATAATACAATGTAGAAATGTAATGAAACAGAACGTAATAAATTGTTTCTTAGTACTAATTTTTTTATGTACATGTTTCAAGAATTGCTAGGCGAAAAAGATTGAAAACATACTTATATCCCGCTTGTTAGTGTAGGTAAATAAATTCCTAGGACGGTCCTGGAACGGTTGCGTCCTATAAGGGGCAGTGGTTTTGGAGTAGTAAACATTAGGCAAAGTTAATCACGGGATCGGTTGTAACAGCACTATATTTCTGGTCGAAGTATACTTTGTCACTGACTGTGACTAACGTGTAGTGGAACCACACATCTATCCCACTCATTAAAAATGCAAATCCTCTACCCTAACCGAGGCTAATGATCAATGCTATTGTAGAGATTTGATGAACACAACTCAACTTTCAACGAAAATTTACGAAATCACAAAGAACTAAAGAAACATATTCCTGACCATTATATGCAAATAATTGGTTCGCCAATTACCGAAATTAAAAGATTCGTCTTTTGAAATAAACAAATATAAAGGGTGTTCCGTAAGTAATGGTATGGTCTGTTCATAGATATAACAAAGTGACCAATTGCTTTTGAATGGGAGTATCCAAGGGTGGTCATTAACATACAATGCAACAAGATTATTACCTAAAGTTTCGGAATTTAAATTCAGGTAAAATTGTGGTCCGTAATAGAAAACAATTTTATGCCTACCTGTGTTTAATATTCTTTGGTTTGGTATACTACTCAGTTTAAGTTTATTAGTAATCATGCTTATTTCGTGTTTAATACAGCGTGTATCTATGGTTGGGTTGACTCAACTTACAAGTGTAAAATAAACGCGCCATCAAAAAGACGTAAAAGAATAACTATTTTGCATGCTGGCTCTAAAGATGGACTTTCTCTGTCTGCGAAAAGTATTAAAGATTCCTCTCTGGATTACCATAAAGACACCACCGCTGATTTATTTGAAAGTTGATTTAAAAACAAACTAGTTCCAATCATTCCTCCTAATAACGTAATTGTAATGGGCAATGCAAGTTATCACAGTAGACAGTTGACTAAAACACCTTCCTTATGTGACACAAAAGCAACAATCCAAAACTACATGTATAATAACGACATTTATTTTCACGAAGATTATACCAAAAAGCAATTAACTGAGGTTCTACAAGGCTGGAACCTACAAAAGTAATACGTCTCTGATAATTATGCAAAAAATCTAGGGCATACAGTTTTAAATCTTCCACCTTATCACTGTATATTTAATCCCATGTTTGGCACCAACTGAAATCTGCCATTCGTAGTAACTAGTAGTAACATATAGAAGGAGCAGAACAATCGTATATCCATATTGCAAATAATATAGGACAAACAATAATTAGAACAGGCGATGATAGCGATAGCGATACTGATATATTATGTGAATAATTTCAAGTAATTTAAGTAGGTTATAAAAATAAATTTTATTTTAGATTTAAACATAAATACATACATTAATAAATAAATATTGTTTAGTATCTTTCCTAACAAAAACTCCAATAATTAAATTCTAGGCAAAGTACGGACCTATATCAAAGTTGCCAGGACATTTTTGATTTTTTTTAAGTTTCTGATATAATAAATAAGTAGTCCATTAGAAAAACTCAATGGTTAACATTTTGTTTTACAACAGTACTAATTAAGAGTAGTAATGACAAAACAATTACCCATAATTATAAACAACGTCTTAGAAAGTACTACCAGTATACTATCCCCAATGTAAAATTAAACCGTAACAATGCAGTGCCGTGCCCAAGTATTAATTAATATAAATAGAAAGGAAACTTATCCTAAAAGTTTTAAAGGCGATCTTAATAATACAGTAACTAGCCTCAGCACCGCTTATAAATTGGTTTAATGACTACTTTATAGATTCTCTCTGTAAACACAAAATCTAGTCATTCTATGTACCTAACTGATGTAAACATTAACGAAATTTTTGATATAATTAAAAGCGCAACAGGGAAGCACTCAGGTGGTTATATACTATTTAAAAAGAAGCATGGAGAAACGATAGATTGTTAGCAATGTTCTTGGGCCCAGTTTTTTTTTCCAAAATTTATGAAAAAGCTTATTAGACTAGATTAATTAAGTTTCTACATAAGTTTGATAACTTATTTATAAACATAGTAAACTTCATAGCTCGGAAAGTGGATGAAAAGCTTAAAGTTGCTGCCTTGTTTGTTGACGACTCTTAAGTATTTGAAATCATTAATCGTGAAGTCTTACAGATGAAACTTATTTAATCACAACGAAGGGTGTGCCTTATAGTTGCCCATTCTCATCAGAACTTGTTTCTGTATGGTACTTGTTTGTAGATCTCTTTTGACGAAATATATGTACTTTTCTTGGCTGCCAACGTTCCTGTGACTTTGATTAAGTAAATAGATCAAACAAATAACCAAAAAGTGTGTTATAACGGTTGAATAGGCTTATCTGGTCAATGAACAACCATACATTTCAAAATATAGATATTATGTATGTCATGCTATACCATAGGCTTATTTCTTTGTCTGACGTTTTGTTACCTTGAACAACAAAGGGCACGGAATATTAACCATAACTCTAAAACTCGGTACAAAAATGTTTCAACAAACCTAGGCTTAGATAATAAAAGCTTTGATGTTATGGATACTTTATTGTTATGGATTTCATCAGCAATCTTGCTCAATCTTTCTTGACTACTTGCTTCTGAATAGTCCTTCTTAATCTTGAGTTAGATATGTTTCAAACTCTTTAAAGCTTAGTGGAGGTAAGTGCATTTATACATTATCTGGCTCCTAAAATGTGAATAAAATTTTGAAGTCTTTATGTAAAGACGGAGATGGATAGATCTAGATCGAGACATCTTAGCATGCTTTGCAATTCTGGCAATATGTACATATTTTTTTATATCGGTGAAAATCAATTTAGTTAATTATAGTATTTGGAATTTATTGTCTTAGATGTAGTAGATATAAAATTGCATATTCCTTGTATACAATTAACATATCTAGGAATAACTGAAATATATTTTTCCAATAGGCATTTATAATTTAAAATGTTTGGAGTCTGGATTATCAATCGGGAATACCTTATTATACCCTTAACTTCGCGTCTACTTTAGCTCCCTTTTTCCCTAGTTATTTATTAACACGGCGACGCGCATTTCTAATTACCAAGTTCACGACGGATACATTTTTCGAAAGCGTCGGTCCCCTTTGGCCTCCATCATCCGTTCTCGAAAGTTTTGTCGGGAACATTGAAGCGGATAATAACTTAGTAGGCGTTTTACAAAATGTCTGACTTAAAAACGCCAATTCTGGGAAGTTACCGCCATTTATTTGAAACGATCGACATTTTTATGGCTTCGGCCAGTTTTCGGCGGATCTTCTTTTACTTTTGTACCTGTGCCTGTTTCTCGCACTAAAGTAGAACTTCAAATTTTTTGAAATAGTTGTTTTTACTTTAATTAATACCTTCAGAACCACATCTGGTATCACAATGAACGGTATAATCCTGGACACTGACATTCTTTTGATTTTGTACTCTAAAGATCTGGTGCTACTTTGTCACTCTGAAGTAGACGGTCAAAGAATGCTAACTAGTTGTTCTATCGATGTGACAAATAATAAACTCACAATCAATACCTTCGAAACCATATCTGCTATCACAATGAAAGAATGAAAGATGCCGTAATAATTAAACTCTCAATTAACAGCTTCAAAAGCACATCTGGTATCACAACGAACGGAATAACCTTGAACACTCAAGTTCTTTTGCTTTTGTACTCAGAGGATCTGGTACTAGTTTGTCACTCTGAAGTAGACCTTCAAAAAATGCTAACTAGTTGTTCTATCGATACCACAAATAATAAACTCACAATCAATACCTTCGAAACCATATCTGGTACCACAATGAATGGTATAGGCACTGATCTTTTGCTTTTGTACACTGATGATCTGGTGGTAGCATGTCACCCTTAAGTACACCTTTAAAGAATGCTAAAATGTTTTTTTACCGATGCCATAAAAATTACACCCTTTGGGGTAATTAAGAACTCCTTAGACTTCCCAATGGAACTAAAGATAATGCCGGTTTATAGAAAGGTTGACCAAAAGGACATTGTACAGAGCTGCTCAAGCGAAACAACACCTGTATTGTAATTGCAAATTTGTTAGCCTTTTAACCCTATATTTCACCAGTGACGTCACAAGACAGTAAACGAACATCAAATTCAATTGATAGAAAAAGTAAATTTAAATAGATCTTGTTTGTAAAACAGCTTTTTTTACAGATCAAAAAGCCCGTAAAGCGGCGAAGACAAATAACCCATTGCTTTATAATTACCATCTGTAACTTCGAATGCGACAAAACGGCCTCTTCTGTGCCAGACGGGGCATAATAATTCGCCCTGAGAGCAAACGGTGGCGTCTCAGCTGCTGCCGTCTGAGCATTTCGGGACGTCTGCGAGGAAAAAACACAAGCTTTTCTAAGTAAATACGGTCAGCAGCGAGTTTTAACTAGCCGAGTCAATGTTAGTTTGCGAAACGCGTTAAAAGTCCAGACGACGTCTGAGAATGCGGGAGGAACTTTATCAATCGATGCAGATTTAAATGGCGAGTATTTTGCTCGAAATTGACTCTTAATATCAGTTAGCCTGCTGATTACGAGCCACATACAATTATTTATTGACTAAAAATACACGTGGTATGTATACATAGTCCAACTCTTCTTAGATTTGAAGTCCTAGTTCTGCTAGCAGTCTTAGAATCAGCACGAACAGTTTTAGCTACCTGTTTTCAATCATTCAATCATTTCTGCATAAACCAAAGTTTTCGGTCGTTCCAATAAAAAGTAGTCTAAGGGATTAAAGTCAGGTGACCTTGCTGGCCAAGGAACAGCTGAACCTCTGAACCATAAATAGTTAATTTTTTTAAGCAACAAGATATCCTTGGGATGAGCAGTTTGGACTTAGGGAGGGGCGCTGTGCCATACAAGCGATAACTAAGGTTGTGGGAGATGTGGTGGTGGGAGACTGGAAATAGGGTGGGGTTGATAATGTGTGACCCGAGCAAGGCCTTCGACTGTATCTCGCACGATCGCAACAGAAGCTGTTTAGGTATGTGGGGTCCCCCACAGATTATTGAACTTGTTAAAATTACTTCTTTTTGTTTTTAATTTAGACCGAAGAAAACTACTATAAAACGTATAAAAACGTGTATAAGTTGTGCATATTTAAATTTATTATATTTAAGTATATTTGTATGATAATTTTGATTGCGAAACAAACATTTTTTTTAAAAATGTGGGTATTAACTATGAAAAAGGCGATGATAATGACAATGTCAATGTTAAAAATGACATCAAACTGCGCCTAAAATAACCTGTTACTTTCCTATTTGAATAAATCACAAACCTAGGTATTTCCCACGAATTTCATTGGCAAATACTGAAAAAGACGTAAAATATAAAGGAGAAATCTTAGCAAAAATAAAAAGAATAAATAATAAAAAGTATTAAACCCGAAAAGGAAGAAATAACAACAAACGAAAATTATGAAGAAAATGTTAAAGAAAATTACAATCAGGAACAGTAACAAAAAATTGTAGCTAGGCACTTATTTCGATTAATAAAATGAAAAACAAAAAATAAAAAAAGGCAAACTTATAAATAACAAAGAAAATAAATAATAAAAAAAAGCAAAAATTCAAAATTCAAAATTAACAATAAAATTTGCTGTTATTTGCAATTTTCATTAACATTTAATTGATAATTTTCAATTTTTGCCTTTTTTTATTATTTATTTTCTTTGTTTTTTCTAAGTTGCTACTTTCCTTGTTAAATAAACCATAAAAGTAGGTATTTCCTACCAATTGGAGATATATCAAAGGTAAAAGGACGTCGAAAAAAAAACAAAAAAAGAGAAAAAGGACCGAATTTAGAAAAAACAAATGGAAGAAATAATAAAAAATAAAACGCAAAAAGGAAAGAATGATAGCAATCGAAAATTATGAAGAAAATGTGCCTGGGCACTTAATGCGGTTAATAAAATAAAATGTTTTTTTTTCTTTTTTGAACAAATCACGAAAGAACGTATTTCCTACGAATTTGATTAATATAAAAGGCGAAAATACGCAAAAGAAGAGAACAATTGGCAAAATCAGAAAAGGCAACGAAAATAAGTAATAAAAAAATATAAAACAAAAAGGAAAAAATGATAACAAACGAAAATTATGAAGAAAATGTTAAAGAAAAATTTAACAACGCACTTACAAAAAACCTCCGATTTCCAGAGAGAAGTAAAGTTTGTTAACGCTTCTGGCTTACCTTGAAATTTTCATAAATTTTATATTTGCAACTAAATTAAGCAAAACTAAGTGAAACTTAGCGTTACACCGATTTAATTGCAATTGAAGGCTTTACACGCCGACGCAGATTCCGTTCTGAGTTTGCCCCAATTCGAGACATTTAAAACGCTCAAACTAACCAAAACTTTTAGCAGATTCGTATCCCCCAAGCCAAGCGTTCGGATTGGCCAGAGCTAAACTGTTGTTCTGTGGTGGAGAATTATGCATTATGAACGCGTTCGTCCCTATTGTCTAATGCCCTTGCGGCCGATGTGAGTCGCAAGCGCGTTCCCAATTATACGTATAATTGCCAATTATTAACGTGTCAAACTAAAACGGCTTCGTTGAAAGCTTAATTGTTTCCGGAATATCGCAGGAGACGTGTGGCGAAACTACACTCGTTAAGTTCGCCCTCGAGCTCGAAAATTAGTTGGAAATTTGAGCGAGATGGATAAGTTTGCTAAATTTACAGGGTGGACTAAATTGTACCCTTTCAAAGGGGATGGGTGAAAACTGACGTCCCTGCCTGGAGTTCGGACATTGAGAGTTTTCATAAAAAAGGGACGTAATGGTTTGTCAAAATAAATAAGAACTAAAAGTTCAGATTTTCACGAAATTATATATATTCACATGACAATTGTTTCGACAACACCGTGTCTTTATCAAATGTTATATTTACAAACTACCTGCTACTATAAATACTGAAAAATGACAATAAAACCTTAATTAATGTTGTTGTGAGGATTTAAGTTTAATAATGGAGAGGTATGTAAATCTAATTGATCGTTGAATGTCTCATTTTGTAATCTCCATGGGTTCCAATAAATTTAATTTTCTACTTGTTGTGGATGTATGTAAAATATCAAAACTGTCGTCAAAAACGTGTTTAAGTGTGTAGCATAATTAGAATCTTGATTATTTTTTTTAAACGCACTTTTATGTTCATTAATGCGTTTCTCGGAGGATCTACCTGTTTGTCCAATATAAATTTTAGGACATGATCCTCATTTCAACCTGTAGACACCCGATTTTTGAGATTTTGGAAATTTCGTTTTATTGTTTTTTAAAAAAATTCCTAGCATGTTGTTATTGGGTTGTTCGGAAAGTCATTTCGTTTTATTTGGGGAACATGAAAGACAGTTTTCGTATAACGAATAAATATTTTATTAAATTATATATTGGCCATTCTGGTCCAACACCTTTTGCCATCTTTCTGGCAGTAACATAATTCCCCTCTCATAAAAGTTTTGGTCCTTGCTGGCAAAAAACTGGTTCAGGTGGTTTTTGACATCTTCATTTGAGGTAAAGGTTTTGCCATCCAAAAAATTTTGCAGGGACCGGAACAAATAGTAGTCGGAAGGCGCCAGATCTGGAGAATATGGTGGATGTTGCAGTACGTCCCATTCAAGCTGTAAAAGTTTTTGGCGAGTGACCAAACTTGTGTGAGGTCTCGCATTATCCTGGTGGAATACTACACCCTTCCTGTTGATTAATTCGGGCCTCTTCTCTTTAAATGAATCATTCAATTTGTCCAGTTGATGACGATAGACTTCTGAATTAATCGTTGTATTGCCCGGCAAATTCCTTTGACATCCCACCAAACGGAGAGCATCACCTTTTTTTGGTGAATGTTGGCTTTTGACACGCTTTGAGCCGGTTCATCTTTTCTGCTCCATGACCTCTTGCGTTTAACATTGTTGTATACAACCCATTTTTCGTCCCCAGTAATAATCCGCTTCAAAAATGGATCAGTTTCTTGACGTTTGAGGAGCGAATCACACACGTCAACGCGACGACACAAATTTCGCTCCGTAAGGACATGGGGCACCCACACATCGAGCTTCGAGGTTAAGCCCATGCCTTTCAAATGGCCATAAACAGTCGAATTCGACAAATTTAATCTCTCACCGATCTCTCCTGTGGTTATTCGCCGATTTGCATCAACTAATGCCTTTATCGCATCTTTGTCAGCTTCGACCGGCCTTCCAGACCGTGGTGCATCTTCGACATCAAAATTGCCGGATCGAAATTTTGCAAACCAGTTCTGGCACTGGCGTACTGTTAACACGCCTTCTCCATACACATCCGTCAATTTTTTTCTCGCTTGGACAGCATTTTTACCTTTTCTGAAGTAAAAAAGTAAAATATGACGAAAATGCTGCTTATTGCTCTCCATATTTAAAAGGGCACCAACCAAAAACTACTGCGTAGAATTAATAGAACTTTTTCACACACAAGCCTTGCAATATAATCTTCTGAAAACTTTTTCACTGGGTTCTCCTATGTATGAAATTTTTTATTTATAATTTTACTGATAATGTAGGGATTGTAGCCGTTGTTCAATGCAATTTGTTCAATGATATTAACTTCTTTCTTGTAATTTTCTGTTGAGAGTGGCGTATTAGGAAGTCTGCATATAAAAGAATGAAATGCAGCCCATTTTGCGTGTATAAGGGTGATTTGAGCGATTATGTATGACTGTCCCGTGTGTGAACGTTTATGGTAAATGGACAAATCTAATTTGCTTTGCGTTTTGGTAATAGTTACGTCTAAAAAATTAATAAAGTTATCCTGTTCAATCTCGATAGTGAATTTTACGCGATTATGGAATTCAATTGTCTGTCCGTTCCAACAAAACAAGCAAATATATCACGTTAATATAACACCATAGAAAACTTTTACTTAAAGGATGTTCTTGTATGATATTTTCCAAATTATCCATAAAAATCTCGCCTAACAAAGAATTAAGTAGATTTCCCATAATCAAACCTTCCTTAGAAATGTAAATTTGTCCATTAAATTCAAAATAATTTTGGTCTAAAGATACTGTTAAGCAATCTAATAAATCCTGTTTCACCTATGGGTTTAACCTGTTTCCTGTGAGAGTGAAATCTACTACATCTATCACATCCGTAGATGGAAAAAAATAGTGTTGCGTTAGAAGCGATCTTGATACTTTTAATTTTGTTGATTAATTCAAAAGAATTTTTTATTGCAAATTTTGGTTTAAAATATGTGTGGAACTCTTGCTGAGTCGAATTTGCCGACGTTTCGTCAATCATCCTGTTGGCTTCTTCAGAGTTTGACTGAAACAATTTCAATTAATTTGAAATATGACTGTTAGCGTCCTTTTCGAATAAAAGCAAATTTTCAAATTTTTGAACATTAGTGGCCCCAAAATGTTGCCCTGCGAATTAAGAGATGTTTTGAATCATTTAATTTGGAATCTTTCCAGTTTCCATAAGAGTATATCTTTGGCTAGACAGTCATAGTCATCTAAAGTTGCTCTTGTTTTCATGGATTTTTTTTTAAATCTAAGTCCATTATAGTTTTCGTCAAAATCGAGTTGGCTTCTTCAGAGTTTGACTGAAACAATTTCAATTAATTTTAAAATTAAATTGATATATGACTGTTAGTGTCTTTTTCAAATAAAAGAAAATTTTCAAATTTTTGAACATTAGTGGCCCCAAAATGTTGCCCTGCATAAATCCATACTAGTGTGATAATATTCCATATTTACCGAATTAAGAGATGTTTTCAACCATTTAATTTGGAATCTTTCCAGTTTCCATAAAAATATGTATATCTTTGGCTAGACAGTCATCAAAAGTTGCTCTTGTTTTCATGGATTTTTTTTTAAATCTAACTCCATTATAGTTTTCGTCAAAATCGAGCTTTAGACGCCAGCTCTTTAATAGTGGCTTATTTGGAATACCCTCTACTAGATACTGCGCACTACATGGAGTCTAGAATCTAGATGTTGCAACAGGCTTCGTAATTTGTTTGTTTGTAATTTTTGAAAAATCTTTTGAGGTGCTTTTCTATGATTAAATGATTAAATTACTAACAACGAAGACGTCTAACAAGATTCTGTTTTGAGCCTAACCGTCGGTCTTATTTATTGGAAAATTTTGTTTTGCGAGGGAAGCAGTTTCCCGCCCACGAGAAACGATTGTATCCCGTTTGGCTGACTCGGTTCAGCGATGTTCAAAGGGAAGGTTTATTCTTTGTCCTGAAATGATAAAACTACTTGAGCGTGGAAATACCAACTTTCATAAAGTCGAAGTGGCATCGAAAACCTAAATTGTTCTTCGAAAAAACGACGATATTATGAAAAGGATTCGGTGAATCTGAATTTAATTTTGTGCCTTTTTAAGCAAGACCGAGTCTAGGTAAATTTAAGAAATGACGATTCAAACTTATTTCCTCTGTTAATAAAGTTCAGGATGTTCGAAATAAATAGGTGAAGAGGTTGAAATCTAAGAAGACACAACAAAAGAGAATATTAAAAATATAAACTGCTTTAGATTTGATATGGTCTGTTCATAGATATAAGAAAGTGACCAATTGCTTTTGAATGGGATTATCCAAGGGTGGTCGTACAATGTCAGCATCGCTTCTTTTTTTAGTAGCTCAAATGGGATTATTCCGTTTCTTCTAAAGATGCTTGCTTGCCGGCACCACGTTCAACGAGAGTCAAATAAGCATTGTTTATAACTTCCTTAGTCTCAATAGAATAGTGTTTTCTACATTTGGGCGGGAGCATCTCCTGAGACACACCAGACTCGCACATCTTTTGCATAATTCGCACACGATTCAACACACGCTGTATTACACACGAAATAAGAATGATTACTGATAAACTTAAACTAAGTAGAATACCAAACCAAAGAATTTTAAACACAGGTAGGTATAAAATTATTTTATATTACGGACCCCAATTTTACCTGAATTTAAATTCCGAAACTTTAGGTAATAATTTTGTTGCATTGTATGTTAATGACCACCATTCAAAAGCTATTGGTCACTTTCTTATATCTATGGACACACCATACAAATATATGGCTTTTGAGGTGTTCAAAACTAATATTAAAGTGTTACTTATTCAAAAATTGTTTCTATAGTGTGGACGAGTACTCCAACAAAATAAAAAAACTAAATTAAAATCCTTGGCTTACTGAAATGTGTGAAGATCTTAGCATACTATCTTGCTCTTTCTGTACGAGTTTTATACTCCGTGTTAGTGTTGTTGACCTTTACATTTGTTATTGTTTACTATTCTGTTATTTATAAAATACGTTTTTTTTATACCTTTATATTTTTTACATTTTGTTTTTGTATTTTACCTTATACTACAATATGCGGTAAATAAAATTCTTCTTCTTCTTCTTCAAAACTATTCTCATCAAAGCTTTGGATGGAAACTCTGTGCTTATCTTACATTAGGTCTGGTGTGTAACCTGAAAACTTCAACTTCTTTCTCCTTTTACAAAGCTGTTTGTTTCGATCTAACCTACGAATTGTATGAAGAATTAGTATTATTCCTATTTTTGGTTTTGTTTTTCTTTTTAATTTGCTTCAATACTTGATCAGTGTTTCTTTTTATTATTTCGTCATTGTTATTATTAATATTTCTTTTTGTTATGGCCGGATTTCCCTTTTTTCGTGGACACCAGGAACGACACAGGATCTTTCGCCGTTTCGTCAGTAATTAATTAATCGACTGTGGCGCTGTTATTTTTCATTCGGGGAGCAAAGGCGCGTGCGATGTGAGGGAATTTAATTAAAACGAATGGAAAAGTGCGTCTTTCTTTAATACCGACAAAACACGTGGGAATTAACTGCTCCGAAAAGAACCCCCGTCTGAGAGTGGAATGCAACTCGTTCAAATGAAAATCGTCGGAAATACCAACCCGATCGCCGTGATTGTGATTTACTGCGATATTTTCAATAAACGCGGATACATCGCGGTGCATTCACGGACAGGATGTTCGTCGTAAATCTTGCATTGTCGAAATTTCGTCGGACCGTGCAAATATTTCGTCAAATCCAGCGAGATTGTAACTCTTCCGGATGGAGTATTTTTCAGGTCGCGCATTCGACAAAGGAGAGGAAATATTTTTGTATATCGAGTTCCGTTAGATTCAAAATTTTAAGACAGTAATTAAAATGATGATTCGTTGCGTGTTTTTTGCATTTTTTGGAAAGCCGATCGCTTCTGTTCACAATTTATCGGACTATGAATCGCACATTGTCATTCACGTATTGTTTTAGGCAAAGAAGAGAAAATATTTTTCTTCCATTTGAAGATTCCCTGTAAGTAGCTTTTCACAATTGAACTTGATAATTGAGCATGTATTTTATCTACAACAACTAATAAAACATAATAAGTGAACATTTCCCCAAAAATACTACAAATTTCACTTGCTGCTCAACTACAACCTACAAATACTTTGTTGGTTGTCAAATTTCTATGCTTAATGAAATAAAAATACCAGTTACTCACTAACTATATAAGTAAAGTATGGAGTAACGTTACCAAGGGAGTGGAATACGGCATATATAAGCTCTATTTTCAAGAAGGGGGATCGTAGGAAGTGTACCAACTACAGAGGAATTAGCATTATATCAAGCAAGGGAAGACTATATGGAAAGATAATCAAAAACAAAATAGAAGACCAGATAATAGGGAAAATAGGTGAAGATCAAGCCGGTTTCACGGCAGGGAAGTCATGCGTTGATCAGATATATACGGTAAGGCAGACTATGGAAAAGAAAAAAGCTAAAAACAGAGACATCCATTTAGCATTCATAGATATAAGAAAAGCTTATGACTCTATACCCAGACAACAACTTTGGAAAGCAATGGAAGATATTGGGATAGAAAGAGAACTAATAAAAGCCGTAGATACAATGTACAAGAACAACGAGTTGTCGGTTAAAATAGGTAATAGGTACACAAATCGATTCACAACATCAAAGGGCCTACTACAAGGATGCCCTACATCAACAACGTTGTTTAAAATCTATCTTGAGAGGACGCTAACACAATGGAAAAGAAAATGTCAAGGTATGGGAGTCCCAGTACGCGACGACCACTTATACACCCTAAGCTTTGCCGACGACCAGGTGGTCATAGCCCAGGATGAAGACGACTTGAGTTACATGCTCAGAAAGCTGAAAGAGGAATATGAGAAGGTAGGTTTGGAAATAAACTTCGAAAAGACAGAATATCTAACAACAAAAGAAGGGGAAATCGAAGATTTAGAAATAGATGAAAACACAACCGTAAAAGCAACAGACAAATTTAAATACTTAGGGGTGTATAATAACAAAAGATGGATCAACAGAAGAAGAAATCAAATCTAGACTAGGTCAGGGTAGAACATGTATAAAACAACTGAACTCCATTATATGGAACAAGAAATTAACAAAGAAAACAATAATATTTAAGACAATAGTAGAAAGTATAATTACATACGGAGCAGAAACCTGGCTATTGAACAAAAAGAACAAATCTAAAGTAACCGCCGTCGAAATGGAATATTGGAGAAGGTGTTGCCAACGAACACGCATGGATAGAATACGTAACGCAGAAATCAAGAGGCAAATGAATGTAGAAAAAGACTTATTAACTACAATAGCAGAAAAACAGCTTAAATGGTATGGTCATGTCAGACGAAGTGACGATAGACGGTGGATAAAGAAAATCACAGAGTGGAGCCCTATGGGACGTAGAAAGAGAGGAAGACCCAGAAGATCGTGGAGGGATGAAATAGATGAAGCCATGGAGGAAAGGGGGTTGGAAGACGGAGATTGGAATGACAAAGATGAATGGAGAGTCTGGTTGAGAGAGGGAAAACGGCGCGAGCTGTAACAAACCCCATATATATATATATATATATATATATATATATATATATATATATATATATATATATATATATATATATATATATATATATATATATATATATATATATATATATATATATATATATATATATATATATATATATATATATATATATATAACTTGACGAAGAATATTGTTCATCTCCTTAAAGGAATCTTTTTCTTCAGGATTTAACCCAAAAACCAAAAACAAAATGAGCAAAGATTATTCGTTTTCAAATTTATTTTATTCATAAAACGTCAACAATGTGGTTGACTACCTAGAAGGATTCCTGCAGCATTATTCCCATATGAATGACATAAATTATTTATTTGCCAAACATGTATAAGAAATACATTTAAAGTTGTGAATATGAGTTATCGAAGTAAACATGCAATGTATATAACAGACAGTTATTATTATATATAGTAGCAGGTAGTTTGTAAATATTACATTTGATAAAGACACGGTGTTGTCGAAACAATTGTCATGTAAAAATATATAATTTCGTGAAAATTTAAACTTTTGGTTGTTATTTATTTTGTTAAATGGATTTTCATCAAGTTAAAGGCCACCTCAGTTCAACCTTTTCTTGGTCTTCTATTAATTAATAATTATTGAACTGTATTTCTGGTACAACAAGAGATTATTATTATTATTATTATTATTAAATCGATTATTTTTAGTTCATTCCGTTCCGACGCGTAGATAGAACAAACCTTACCTGTTGCATACACATATTTTGGTCTTTTCTGTTGATGGGTTATTATTCTGGAATCTGACATACTTTTGAGAGTTAAATTGTCAGCATTCATTCCTGCTTAGATGCCTGCTGTTCATATTTTTTTTTGCGACACACATTTTATTATTCTGTTTTGAGAATGCGAAATCCTTACTAACACATATACAAATATATTGGTTTATCCCACCAGAAGATCGAGTTATCGGTGGGATTTTCCTGTCAAAATTATCCTTTGTTCGCTCTCGAGTCGAAGGCCATTTTTTTATACTTATACTGTGCACAATACTGTGTAGAGGAAAATTGTCCTTTAACGATTTTACAATGAATGCCTGGGACAAGAGAAGCGTATTGTGAACGCGAAAAACATCTCGGATAAGAATGTAATAAAAAAAATTCGATGGAGGAAGAAGTTCGATAGAGTCGCCAGAAAAGCGAAAATTGATTTTGATAAGTCACGGACAGGAAAATGCTCGAAATTGCCAACGATATAGGCGATTGGTCGTTAATCATTATATGCTCGGAAACCGTTAAAAGAGCTCCAAAGCCCTGACAGATGACGCGGCATTAAGTTTATTGTGATCGATGACGTAGCGGTTCAGTTTCGAAAACAAACACTCGTATCAGAATCGACTGCAAAAATTGCATGTTAGACTAAATTGTATCTATCAGGATTCGATAGCGTAAATTGTTCTAATTAATGCCGTCAATTCCCGGAAATCGAATCTAATCGGAAACGGAATTTACGGCGACAAATTGAAACAATTTATGCATTGGATAACTAGATTTCGTATATTCGAATCACAAAAATGGAAAAATCCCGTGGGTGTTTTAATACATCGACATTCGCAATCGAAAACGTTTTTGTTAGACAGATAAGCGACAATGCTCCATTGTCGTGAAAAACTGTACCAGGTAAATTATTTTCAAGTTCATAAAAAGACCGCTAGGGGGCGTAAACTCTACTGTAAAACAGAAAAAACGGGTTTTCTCAAAAATATTCCAAATCAACCTATATCAAAATTACTTTTAACGTAATCTACTGTAGGTACTGTAGATACTGTAGATAAAAAAAAGGATGATGAAGAGATGATTTAAAGGGAAACATCAATAGTAAGTAGTTGATTTATGTTCGGCTTACTGAAACAATTATTAATCTCTACCATTTGTTGTCGATTTTTGATTTTTAGTCGGAAACTAGCCGAACTTTTAAGCCTTTTTCGAAAATTTTTGTTCCATTAGATATAAGACTTATTGGCTTATAATTATCAAGAAAATTTTTTGCTCCTTCTTAATAAATCAGTTTTATTAAAATAATTTTGAAATGAGAGGGGCACTTACCAGTTGTAAACATTAGGTTAATAATTTGGCACACTGGCTTTATGATATGCATATAATTTTTTTCAATAGAGAAGAATTTTGTCAAACCCCGGCGCCGAATCAGATTTTAAGGATAAAATTATATTTTTTATTTCATCTTCTACAACAGTGTTAAGAAAAATAGAACGTTTATTGTTGTTTTTGAATATTTTTTACGCCAAATTTTCACCCACAGTGACATAATGTTCACTAAAAAGCTCGATAATTCTATATATATTTATTTTAGGTAGATTATTTTTTACAAGTTTTATTTTTACATTTATTGATGTATTACTGTTTCCCATAATTTTTTGCTCTTGTTTTTGTTTTTTTCAATTACATTTTTACAGTATGTAGTTTTTCAATCATTAATTTGTATGATTATATTTCTGTATATTTCATAATCGTTAAATAAGTGTTCACTATTTGTTCTCTTATATATATAATCCATAAAGTTTATAGTTACAGTTTTTGTAGATTTTGTAGAAAAGAAATTATTTGTTGCTATTTCTGGATCATTGCCATTGTAAACAGTATCAAAATTTTCATCAGTCATTATTTTTTTTTTTTTGAGCCAGCATGGCGTTAGAAATCATAAGGTCTTCAATTGTTATGGAACCCATCCGAGACATCAATTTATCTCATATTCTTCTCAACCTATTGCATCTGAATTATATATGTTATATATATATATATATATATATATATATATATATATATATATATATATATATATATATATATATATATATATATATATATATATATATATATATATATATATATATATATATATATATATATATATATATATATATATATATATATATATATATATATATATATATATATATATATATATATATATATATATATAAATATATATATATATATATATATATATATAAATATATTTTACAGTAGAAGTTACGCGCCCTGACGGCCATCTTACGAACTTGAAAATAATTTCCATCTTTTTCTCTTGGTCAATTTACCTATAAATATCTTACGTGTAAAAATGAAAAATGCTGAGTAGAATTTATAATTTCCGTTTATAAATCCGTTTTATGCTGCTGTCATGGCGTAATCTTAAGTTACAATGTCGACCGAAATCCCCAAGGAAAATTGCAATTTTCCAACCAATTAAGACGATTAAATTTAGTCGCCTTCGACGAGTCGTCGGCTCAATTAAACGTTTTTCTATTCGATTAAATCGTCCATTTTTGGGTTAGGAAATTAAAGGTTCTATCGAAAACCTGAAATTGACTATTTTCGCTGTGGTCTCATTTGCAATTCTTTTCTCGCAGATGTACGTCAAAGACTCGACATTCGACGGCGTGAGCATCTGCGTCGTAAATTTGACCGACGATATGAAGGAGTACATGAGAGGAATCTTCCTGGTTACGTAAGTACACTTGCGTCAGCGGGAAAATGGAAGTTGCCGTTACTTGGGGCATGCGTGTCAAGTACTGTTTCTTCTTCTGATGCTGGCAAATGCAAATAAGACTTTCGCAAATACATATTTTATTTTGTTTTTTTAATATTTTATTTATGTGTCTAGGATGGTGTGACCATCATAAATATTGTCTACCGGGTCACTTGATTATGTGAAAAGTTGTAAATGAAACTTTTCTTTAATTGTCTAATAGCAAATACCATTTAAGGTAATGAACTATTAATTTTGGCGGGGACAGAAACGTTTTAAAACCTATACTTTTCTTGACATTTTGACTAGCTAACTTTTTAAGAAGACTTCGATATTGTAATTGGCTGCCTAAGTAATATTTTGTTTTTATGAAAATGTAGTTTTCTACTCCCGTCTGTAAAATACCTAATTACGCACCGATCTAGCGTGCGGGAACCACGTCAGTTTTGTTTCCCACGAATTCGGACATTTCCGGGATTTGACCGCACGGGTTTGGGAGCAATCGGATGTTTTCGGAGATATTTCCCACGCTTTGAATTTTGACGTTTATCAATTCTGACAGTCATGTCAGTGCATGTATTCGTGTTTGGCGAAAATGTACCCAG
Organism: Cylas formicarius; assembly: GCF_029955315.1. Taxonomy (NCBI): domain Eukaryota; kingdom Metazoa; phylum Arthropoda; class Insecta; order Coleoptera; family Brentidae; genus Cylas; species Cylas formicarius. The sequence goes on along the minus strand of NW_026844334.1, from coordinate 2,076,858 downwards.
AAACTAACGGTCGTAGAGAAAGTATAGTTTGCAACACGCTCCGTAAACTTTTTAACTCACTCGTTTATTAAATACTCGCTCCGCTCGTGTCCAATAAAATCTTGAGTCAAATGCAGTTTACCGCACTCGTTGCGTGATACACTATTACTTACCTGGTGTCTTCCTTCCTATGAGCTTATTTCTTAACGGATTTTGAAAATTTTGATGTCAAAATGTTGAAAAAAAATTGTTCCCACTAGGATACTATTTGAAAAAACTGGGTTATCCTAAAAAGTAAAGTAAAGACAAGTAAATAAAGTTTCATTTACAACTTTTCACATGATCAGGTGACCCGGTAACCAATATTCAGGTCATAGCCTCCTAGACACAATTTTCAGAAATTTAAAAACACAAAAATAAAAGAAAAATTATCCTATCTCACGTAGTCATTTAAAATTCGAACGTTACTAACTAAGTGCAACCATTGACTACATATTGTCAAAAAATTGTACATTCAGCCCATATTAACCCTTGCAAATGTCAAATCCATATCTCAAGCCGTTTAAAAGTTTTAGAGTGTTCCCACTTTCTTGTATCACCCAGTATACTTATTATCATTATCATAAAATTTTAATAATGATATAATAAACGACTTTCATTTCAGATAATAGCATGACAAACATACAATACAGAGACCAATTAATTTCACCGTCGACTGGCACAGTCTAGCATAGAATTAGCTACTATACTGAAGAAAAATTAAAAAAGAAATTGATGATGGCGCCCAAATGCATGAGAAAACTGAAAAAAAAAAACACAGAAAAAAATCTCTACAGCAAATTCTGTAGATGCAGTAATTATTTCTTGCATTTGAGTTTTCGTTTACCAGGTTATTTAGGTATTGAATTATAATATTTTATGGCGTTATAAGAAAAACTCCTCCTGAACTTGGCACTCTGTTGAAGAGGCATTGTTAAAAATTCCGTAGCCCTAACATCCTAAGAATAGAAAAATTAGAAATATTATCATACTTTCTTAGCCATACACAAAGCCCACGCACTGGTTTTAAATTCTTCGAATTCGACGTTCACTTTCATTATCCAAACTTGATCAATAATTGCAAATACCATCCACGTATTCAGAAAGTCAGAGACCCGCACCATGTTATATAATAGTTATATGTAATTGAAATTGTTATTAAAGTAGCATCCGAAAATCTATTAATATGCAGGGTGTCTCGTTTCAGAAAATTGAGAAAATTATCATTTTGCGAAACGTGGCAGCACCGCGTATTTTTGGAAAATATTTTAAATTTGATCACTGGCAAAGAAAACATTATTTTCGTAATAATGACAGAAAAAAAGAAAAAAGTTTAAAAAGTTAATAAAATAAACATGCCAACAATGATAATTAAAACGTAGCCTGAATTCTGAAGATGATCGCTAATAAGTTCGAAATGGTGCATCACAGACCGATACTCATATATATATATATATATATATATATATATATATATATATATATATATATATATATATATATATATATATATATATATATATATATATATATATATATATATATATATATATATATATATATATATATATATATATATATATATATATATATATATATTGTTGAATTTGTCTTTGAAAGGACTATAAAAAATGCAATAAAAAGTATAGTTTTCTATTGAAAAATTGGTTTTGCCACCCTGTATATAAAAAAGTGACCCTTGGGAAAATAGATTTCGAGATAAGCTATAGGCCCCTCCTAAACCAAAACTCTCAATTGTGGGGTACCTATGCCCAAGTATCTTACCTACGGGAAAAGACTATCAATTTAAATTTGGAACTGTAGATGGCAGAGAAAGGATTTTAAAAATGCCCAATTTTTCAATTTTTTTCCATGCAAAAGTCGGAACAGTAGCGTCCAAAGCAATCCTTAATTTTAAAAGTACATTCAGTCTCTCACCTTCAGGCAGTTCCTGGTAGGTAATCCATCAGATTTACGTGGCTTTTACTTGATGAAAATCCATTTAACACAAATTAAATTAGAACAAAAAATGTTCAGATTTTCACAGTTTTTAATGCTTTAAGACAGCTGCTTCGGCAACAGCCCTTATTAAATACCTTTGATAAAGGCACGGTGTTGCCGAAAACTGTGAAAATCTGAACATTTTTTGTTATCATTTAATTTGTGTGGATAATCCATGTTTGATCAGCTAAGAAATTGTAATTTGGTTTGTGCTAATCAGCATATGATCGGTGGAGAAACTAAATCTAAAATCTTAGGTGATTAATCTGTAATTTATATCTCAAGATTTCTCCCAGCAACAGTGGAAGGTGAAGTTAGGTAATTCTCCTACTCAAATGATTAATAAAAGTCGTTTACTTTGCTATGGCTCGCCATAAGACGCAAAATTAGACTCGTTCAAGTGTGTTTAGTAAGTTACAATTCAACTGACATGGTTCAACTTCCGTCCTTAACTAATTACTAGTTGAAACTGCAATATAGTCAAAATCGGTCTTATCATGCAGGACTTGTATATTTATAAATTTATAAACTACAAACTTTCACGTTTGTTTTGAAATGAAAAAAAAGGATAACCTGATAAATTTAATATAATTAGTGACCTTTACAGCTGCACGATACCACTGTATTTGACCATATCGGTTTTATTTTAATCGTAGGCGGATAGTTTCTAGTCTGTAACAAGTAGGGTGTCGATGAAACGACTGTAAAATCTTCACGGATCAGCTACCACGAGTCCGTGGCTAACGGTTCAGAACTCTGACAAAATAAAGTGTGTTACTCGTAGCAACATAAATCTCTTTAAGTGACGACAACATAAATTTTCCTGCAGCGCTGTACCGTTTCATCCAGGATCCGTGGATCACCGTTAGCAGAAGACTGCTTCGGACGGCAACGTTTTTCTGAATCGACTGACTGTCGTAACCACTCTCGTTGTGCGTGACATTTAGATTAATTATTTGTCCCTGTATTCCTGTAGTATGTTTTGCGGTAAACGGCATTTGATTCACTATTTAATATTCGAGTGATTTAAAAACTCTGCAGAATTGACAAATGTCCAAATTCAAGCCGAAAACATCCGATTGTTCCCAAATCTGCGTGGTTATACCTCGGAAACGTCCGAAGTGGCTCGCAGCCGTAGGAATCTTAGTACATACTTGTCAATCCACACCCACAATGTCTGTTGAACTTTTTACAAAACTTCCGGCTGGCTTCATCAGAGCTTAAATTAAACTAGCTTGCATTTTATTCTGTACCTGCTTATATATTGTTTGAGGGAGGCGGAGCTAAATGATTTGCTTAAACATCTGACTGATTCCCATATTGGCGACAAGTTAAGAGCTGAGGTGCGATTAAGATTGTTAGATTGGTTATAGATTTCTATAGACTCTCGGATTTTTCGTTGGTAGAAGAGTCGATTACATGCAAGAATTTTAGTTTTATCGAATAAAATTTTATGTCCGGTTTGGTGATTGTGTCCGGCAACTGCTTTTGGGTTTATCTGTCTTAGTCTCAAAGCACTTTCATGTTCTTCGAGCCTAGTTGATATTTTTCGTCCTATCTCTCCAATGTATTCTTTGCTGCATATGCATGGAATGCTGTCAACTCCTGCTATCTCAAATGGAATTTTGTCTTTGACGGATCGAAGATGTTGAAAGGTTTTGGGACAAATGATAGATCTGGTTTCCACGATATATTTCCTTAGAACTTTTGATATATGGTCATTGATTTTTTGAATGTAGAACCCTTAATATCTTTAATACGGAAATTATTAGAGAGAAGATCAGAGGTAAGGTGTTTTGATTCTGATTTTTAGGCCGGATTGTGATGTGGCAAAGCATTAAGGTATCGGTCTGTGTGCACATGCGGCAAAGAATATATTGGAGAGACCGGAGAAATTTCAACTAGGCTCAAAGAACATGAAAGAGCCTCAAGACTAAGACAAACAAACTCATCAGCATTTGAAAGACATAATCACACAACCGGACATAAAATCCGGGAATCCATAGCTTCGCCCCCCTCAAACAACGTATAAGCAAGTATTCATAGATATAAGAAAGTGACCAATTGCTTTTAAATGGGATTATCCAATGCAACAAAATTACTAAATAAAGTTTCGGAATTTAAATTCAGGTAAAATTGTGGTCCGTAATAGAAAATAATTTTATACCTACCTGTGTGTAATATTCTTTGGTTTGGGATACTACTTAGTTTAAGTTTATTAGCAATCATTCTTATTTCGTGTGTAATACAGCGTGTGTTCAATCATGTGCGAATTATGCAAAATATGCAGGAGTCTAGTGTATCTCAGAAGATGCTCCCGCCCAAATGTAGAAAACACTATTCTATTGAGACTAAGAAAGTTATAAACAATGTTTATTTGACTCTTATTGAACGTGGTGCCAGCAAGCAAGCACCTTTAGAAGAAACGGCCACATTGATGAAAATTCCAACATCAACATTACCATGAAGACACCACCGCTGATTTATTTGAAAGTTGGTTTAAAAACAAACTAGTTCCAAACATTCCTCCTAATAGCGTAATTGTAATGGACGGAGTGTTTATTATTAAGGTTTACGTGAAACAAACCTTTATACCTAAATTTATTTAGCCCTGCCCACGTCATTAATTAAATCTCAGACACGATTTGCAATGAGACAAACTCGCCTCGTTGGGACACTTGAATGTTTTCGAATCGGGGTCTAACGGGACGGGGGAATTGTTTTTCAAGACGCGTTTGCCGATCCTTATCGTCGTAAGAATTAGATTTGACGCGCGACTGGGGGTCGGAAATTTTATGCGTCTGAATTGTCGTAAACAAACGCGCGCGCGAGAGAGTGAGAGAGAGACGGAAAAAAAAATCGAATCACACGCGTTGGCGGAAGGACATGTTTGTTTCCGCGTCGGGAGAAAATTTGACAGTTCTGCGGGTGGCACGTACGCTCGTAAATCAATATGTCGCGAGCTCTAAAACTTCTGACGCACAAAATCTGATTAATTAATTGGAGAGAAGAGCTTTTCTAATTAACACGCGGCTTAACCCGAATCCCCCCAAAATGAGGTTTAAAAATGATTAGGGAGAATTTCAAAACAAAAAAGGGAAGTGGTCTTAAAAAAAATAGGAAAGGCAAAGTGCCAGGTGGAAAAAATAATTATAAATTCATATTTATACGGGGTGTGATAATCTACTAAGTGAATGTAAACCCCACCTTGATGCCGGATCGTAATTTTGTTCGGACCCTACTAAATGATAGCAGTTAGCTATTTAAAAGATTTTATATGAGGCGTTATTTTTTTAAAACCATAAAATGAGGTTTAGCGTTCCGGTTATTGTACCACCAAAAATATAGTGCATTTAATGCTTTGACGTTTTAAGTGTTTTACGGTGCTATCAAGGCTTACAACTCCCTCTCCAACTGAGATCAGTCACCTCATTAACTTCATTCAAACAAAAACGTAAACAATACATTTATCATAATAGAGACCGATCATTAAACTAGTAAAAATTCCATTAAAGAGTTTATTACCCTACCAATCACTTGCTTAGCGACTTCAATGAGTTTTCCCAGATAAATTTTTGCACTCTAGACATTCCTATTTAGGAATATCAATTTTAATCCCGATATGTTCTATTATGTAAAGAAAAAATATGATTTTTAGATACGCCGGTCCCCTGGCTGCGATATCATACTTTTTTGTGTGCTCCTCACGTGAGCTCGCGTATCACAGCAACGCGGCCGCCGTGTATTTCGATTCAAGGACGAGAGGAGATGGTAGATCCCGTACCGATTCCAATTCTACGGTGACTGCGACGACTACCGATCTCAGGTAAACAAACGGAAAGCGGAGACGAGCTCTAATTAAAATACGCTTCGGCGTTTCAGAAACAGAACGTCTAAGAAAAATAACAGCAACGCTCTTTTTTTTTTTTCAATAAGCTCGGAAAGTTTAAATTGGGACGCGTACCATAAAGGAGGTTGTTAAAACCTGGTGGTGGTTTTCCGGGAAATTATTTTTAGTATATTTATTTTTATTTTCCATACTAATCAAAAAATTAATTCTTACATTTCGCCGTTTGGTTAGTCCTTATCTGAAGTTAAAATGCAGTTAGTAGATATGTGAACATTAATATAGCTCATCGAACGAAGCAAAACAAATCAACAAGTGTGGATCGTATCCGTAAAAGTCATGCAGTTAACTCCGCGAGGGGCGAGGGAGGCGATTGTGTTTTGATGTTATGTTTGTCCGAGCCCCCTTTGTTTATCTACTATCGACAACGAATGTAGTCGTATAACATACAAGCTCAAACGGGTCTTGTAGAAGCAGCAGGGGTGCGTGCAGCCAAGACAGCCGCTACAGCACCGACAGCTACGCGGACTACGGCCGAACCCGCTACGAGACGCACGAGCCAGAGGTAGATGTGGTGAAGGAAAAACGCACCCAATATTATTTGGGAACGATCATCACCGTCAACGCGGTCTGTCTGTGCCCGTTGATGATCATGAGGCTCGCCAGGTCTGCTTTCCAACATGACCGTCGAATATCGCTAGGTCCACTTTTGATTTCAGGGTGGCTTTATCCGAGACCTACGACAATAGCAGCCACTTCGACTACACCTACGTCATATTCGTCTGGGTCGGGTTTCTACCTACGTGCGTGACGCCGCTGGTATTCACTTGTTGGCAGATGAGCAGGTGAGGGATCGGATCAATTTTATAGTATAGTATAGTAGCATAGATGGTGGATGGTGGGGCTCCGTTTCAAAGTCGGTTAGAGGTCGCGCTGTGGAGACGCGAAAATAAATTATCGAATAAATGAATTAACAGACGAAACGTCTCCTTTATTAAGGGTTGAATTTTTCAGTTTATAAGTTTATATTAATGACGGTTCACGATTTTTCAAAGAAACTTCCACAGACCACTATAACACTGTTTGCAAATCTGCAAATCTGATGAATCGAAATTGCTGACGTTTCGCCAATCATCCTGTTGGCTTTTGGAGGGCCCGATTTTCGAGAGAAACAAAAACTGAAAACCGCATCGTGATATGTCAAGGCCCTTTTTAACATTTTAAAACATTTTTTTAAGTTTTTTTAAGTCTTTCTTTGTCTTAGAGCCTTTAGTTCCCGAGATATCACGCAAAGTTGTATTTCGTAAAATAGGATACCCCCAATTTTTCTAAAAAATCAGTTTTCTAATAAAATTTCCTGTCGAACGATGTTCCATACACATATTTTTATTGAATAGTTTAAAATATATTTGCAATTTTTGATATTTACTATAGTAGGCGCTGTGTAGATAAAATTTTATTTATTTTTTTTTTCATACAAAATGAAGTTGGCTACGACACGACGGGACACAGCAACCTCGCAGCACTTTAACTTTTAGTTTACAATTATTACCAACCCTAAAATAATAAACGGAAATAAAACTATTAAAACAATTTTTTTATTTAAAATTTTTATTAATTAAACTATGTAACACTTAAATCTGCATAGGTTAGAGTTCTTAATTTTCGACTTCTTTTGAAAATTGAACCCGTAACATGCATATCAGTTTTGGGCTAACTATGCTGCAAATGCGTACAGAGTAGAATACTTTCAGTAAAGCTCTGAAGAAGCCAACCGGATGATTGGCGAAACGTCAGCAAGTTCGACCAGAGGATTTGTAAATAAACGGTTCAGGGTTATTATTCATATTCCAGATCGTCTAAAAAACGTTTGAAGGGTTACTTTCGATTCAGCAACCGGAAGTTGAGGCACTCGTGCGAAATGGTAGTCACATCCGCTGGCACGCCGGCTTCCAGACTGAAAATCGTGGAATCTTCCGACAGATTGGAAGACGTCTGTCAAATTAACAGAGCCGGATGCGCGGGCAGTTCGTTTTGTTGATGTTACTGACCCGGAAAGGTGATAATTTATTTGCCCAAAAAGTTTGAAAATTTTTTTAAAGGCTGTTTTTTTGTCGGAAGTCACGAGATATAGCAATTAAAGACCAAACTAATGACAAAATTTATATAATATACTAAATTAAGTGAAATAACTCAAAGCTTCATTGTATTTATTCTGTGATTATTCCATAATTATCGACGCTGATTTCCTCAGGATTTTCATATTTTCTTTGAACGGCTCTAGCAAATTTAAACCTTCGGAACTAAATCTGTTTTCATTTAAAGCTTTGATTTTGCGTAAATTTGCGATTCTTGGATCAGACGGAATTAATAAATTAAAAATCTGTTACATTTTCTCGCGTTGTTCCCTATTCCCTGGAACGTTGTCCGATTGGTACTGGACTGGACTTCACGATCTCTTTTCCAGGTATCAATATTTTGTGGATTATTACTGGCATTTTGTTCCAAGAATACAGGAAACCAATGAAAATGGTAAATTGGTAATTTCTCGGAAACTGCATAATTTTTGAAAAATACAAGCCCATAGTTTCCATCATTTGGGTTACCTAAGCGTTGCCTTTTCTGGTCTACAATCGGGGAGGCAGAGAGACAAGAGTTTTATTTTTTAGGAAGGTTTATGAGACAATAAGCATCCGTATAAAAAAAACTGTGATACTGTTTTGCTCGATCCTTGAGATATCTCTAAGCAAAATTCAAGAATTTACTTTAGGTAATAGAAGAGGAATCTAAAAAACAAAATTAATACATCTTTATTGATATACGTCTGTCAAAAAAGTCTCAATACACATAGTTTTTTTTCAGTTTCTTCTTTCACTTACTTTTAATGAGAAATGTATTTCAAGTAGATATCGGCAATCTCATTAAGAGTAATAAAAATAAAAAAATGGGATATAAGTCTCCATACACTTTGAAAAATCACTATTTGGAACTGCAGGTAAAAAATTTAATTATCAATATTTTATCAAGTCAGCATGTATCAAATTTCGCTTGAACAAATGAGTTATACTTGTTTATTTCTGACGCCACTTTTAAGTCAGTGGTTTGGCACTTCGAAAAAGGATAATAGATTTATGGAAATCCATCTGATCTTATGCGGCCACGTCCTGATCGGCCCAGGAAGTTAACTGAACGAGAAGAGCCTTCAAGTCCAAAGCCCCCTTGATTAATTAAAAGTCAAATTTTTAATTTTTCAAACTTTTTGGGTCATCCTAGCGGCTAGGAATGAATAAATAATCTTAAATTGCAAGGGAAAATTCAGTTTCTTCACGATATTTGGCTATACCTGAAGAGTTTGAAGTTACAGTTATTATTATTTGCCAATCAGATCTCTAAATCTGATTTTTCTCATTTTTCAAGAATACGATCTTTAAAATTCACTATAACAAACAATAAGATTAAAAAATACGAAATTAATTTAAGAAAACTTTTCATACAGCGGTGCTTCCAGTGTTCGAAACATTTTTGATATTCATCTTTGGCTGTAGCCGACAGCTCATCCCTCGTTTTTTTCTTTACCTCTTCAATGTTGTCAAATCGCTGTCCTTTCATGTCCCTTTTCATACGTGGAAATAAGAAGAAGTCACACGGAGCGAGATCAGGCGAGTAAGGTGCACGGGGTAGAGGCACCATGCCATTTTTAGCCAAAAACTGCTTAACAGAAATGGCTGGGTGTGCAGGTGCATTATCGTGGTGGAAGAACCAGTCCCTTGTCCGCCACAAATCGGGTCTTTTTTGTCGAATACTGTTGCGCAATATTCTTAAAACTTCCAGATAAAAAGCTTGATTAACGGTCTCGCCTGGCGGAACGAACTCTGCCTGAACTACGCCGTTGATGTCGAAAAAGCAAATCAGTATCGTTTTGATGTTTGATTTAACCTATTGGCTGGACTGTTGCTTCGTTTCTGGATCGTAACCATAGCACCATGACTCGTCACCAGTAATTTCTTTGAAAGAAAATCTGGATCCGTTTCAAGCTGTTGATTCAAAGCACGACATGTTTCAACTCGATGTTGTTTTTGCATGGTACTCAGAACTCAAGGAACAAACGTGGCAGCAACTCTTTTCATTCCCAAATCTTCGGTTAAAATTCGCGGAGCCGTGCTCCAAGACAACCCACTAATAATTGTTCAATTGTCTGTCGACGGTCTGTGAGCACAAACTCTCGAATCTTTTCAATATTTTCGTCGATTCGAGCAGTTGATGGACGTCCAGAACGAGGTCGGTCATCAACTGACTCGTCGCCATTTTTGAAGCGAACCAACCACTGGTACACTTGAGTTTTTCCCATCGCATCGTCTATATAAGCTGTTTTTAACATTGACGCGTATAATTGCGATTTTATAGGTCGACGTGCGAGCGAAGAACCTAGGAGGCTCTGAGCAACTAATTTGAAAGTTCACCGGACAGGTGCCGTCGAAAGCCTATCTTATGACGCAGTCGGTGTACAATGTTTCGTCGGAGTAAGTGTTTGATGTTATCAACGAAAATGTTTAGATTATAAGGACGCTCGCCGCAAGCGCTTTCTGGGGCTCTATTTTTGAAAAATGCGAATGCGCTGCTACAGAATAAGAAAAAGTTTGGGCTGCACAAACTGGCGGTGGTGCACTTTAAGTATTATGCAGACTTCGTAAAGTTTTACGTAGAGTTTAAAAGATAAAACTGATGGATCGAATTATTTTTTTAAGTTGCAAATAATATACCCAAAATTTCTTTCTTGTCGATCGTCCACCTTCAGTAAAAGATTTTGTTTAATAATTGGCAGGGGAGCGTTCTTTTCGGGTCAAGAATAGAGCTCCGAAGTGAGACAGTTATAAATTTAAAAAAACTCGACTGTTTGTATAGCGCTGATCGGGATTTTCCTATCGCTCGTACCTCCGATATGCGTCTATTTTCAATTAATCGCGATTTAATGAAAATTTTCGAACTAGAAAGTGCGGGCTTCGGATTTTCCGGATCAACACCAGCCCCGAACGCGTACAAACGGTGGGCTTTTTTTTATTCTTAGGTATGCGATTTATTTCGTTAATTCAAGTGACGTTGTTTTAAACATCGATTTGGTAAAACGCCAAGTTGTAAGGACGAAAATTCCAAGTTGCTCACTTAATACGAGGGACCCAGTACTTTCACGTTGTTAAAAATGCGATCGTTTTGGCGAGAACATCGTAATCGCTGTGTCAAAACGTCCACCGTTAAAAAAAAACAATACATATTCGTACCTGCTAATTAAAGTGAGGATTTTTATATTTTTATTATTAAGTGACGTTGAAACTGTAAGTGGTAATCCAAAAATACTTCACTAGAGCCGAAAAATGAATTTTCTATTGGATAAATTTAGTGGTATCGTTAAACGTAGTAGTTGTAAGCGTTTTACGTGTGTTATGATATACTTGAAACAAATTTTCTGCATGTACGATAAATATACAGGAGTTATAGCCACGTGTTGTTAATTATTTAATCCCTTATCATTCGCCTTTCACAATTTTACCGGTTATGATGGTCACTTTGTCTTTGGTTCGCCGACCTAGGAATGCGAAAATATTCTATAGCCTATCTGTGAGGACTATTATCTAGCTACATCATTCAATAGTGGAAACAACTTATTATTTTAAAAGTACATAATAATTCAGCTATTTTACGTCATTGTTCCAAAGACTGCACAGAAAATTCATTTAAAAACACTTCGAGATTAAAGGCGATTTCTGCGTGTTTAGACTGAATTAAAATCGTGAGACTTGCGATTCTGACATCTGATAAGTTTTATTGATCATATATTCTATATGCGGCGCAAATGAAAGTTTTTGATCAAACATCCTGAAATCCTGAAATTTACACTTTTCTTGAGTTAAACTCAAGCTATTCTCATTGCACCCTCTATTTACATTAGTGAAAGTGCGTTTAAAAGTTTAATAGAGTCACCTTCACTTTTGACATCACAGTGAAAATTATTATCATCAGCATAATCTATGGAAGTAGGAGGTCATGGTGAGAATAAATTGCGTAATAGTTAAAACAGTATTGGTTGAAGTCATTCTATTTATTAGAGGAAAATCCAAGCTCATACGGATAACTCATTCAAAACATTTTGTGTAGTTGTTAATGATGGTTATATTTGTTTCTTTCCTTTGGACTTGGGATAATGAAATTTCTTCACGGAAGTTTAAACAAATTATAATATTAATAATTATAATATCAATTAATAATTATAATATCAAATTTCAACCTTATTTTGGAAATCTGCATATTGGCAGTGAACTCGATCTTAACTGGAAATTATACAAACAACTGTGGCTTCTCTCTTGCTCATTATAAATACGTAAATACGGCTGTTGGCTCGCTCAGAACTTAACTAAAACAGGCTCGCATTCTATTTTGAACTTGCTTATATATTGTTCGAGGGAGGGCGGAGCTAAAGGATGACTGACTCCCATATTGGTGAAACACCTGAGACCCGGTTAGATGCTTATCGATTTTTATGGATTCTCGGATTTTTCTTTGGCAGCCGAATCGATTACGTGCAAGAATTTTAGTTTCATCGAATAAGATTTGATGTCCGGTTTCATGATTTATTCGGCAACTTCTGACTTTATTCGTCGTAGTCTTAAGACTGTTTCATGTTCTTTGATTGTAATTGATATTTTTCGTCTCTCCAGTGTATTCTTTCCAGCATATGCATGGAATGATGTAAGCTCCTGGTATTTCAAACGGAATTTTGTCTGAGACAAATCAACGTTACAACTTCTTAAGAATTTTGGATATTTGGTCAGTGAAGTTTTGAATGTTAAGAATGGTAACAGTGGCAAATGTGGGATTGCTTTCGGACTCATTGCTATTAGAAGGTTGCGGTGAAGTCTATTTTATGATAGAACGCTTAATATCTTTAATTTAAATTTAAGATGTTTTAATTCTCGATTCACTGATTCGGGTAACAAAATGGTAAAACGTATGTTAGGAAGGTGTCTAGGGTTTTCTCCTCAAAGGATTCCATAAATTTATTCGCGATAGTAGCTGTTTCTTACGTTCATTCATAAATTGGATCGTTACAAGAAAAAATTTTTCAAATAATATGAAAAGATTGGTTTCAGATGCTCGGATTTTAATATATCGGAGAAAATGTTTAGAGTTTCTGGAATAGGTTCTTTAATGAATAGAAGAGAATCGAAACTAACCAGAATATCGTTTGAACAGTCCCTTCAGCGGCTTGAACCAAACGAAATTCAAAGGGTAACGGTTTCCAATGTGCATGGCCAAAAATATTTTACATAGTATTTAACATAAGTAACCAATATTTCAGGTTTTTACCGTAAATCATTTTCCATTAACGTCTAACAGGACACACACCGTGAATAACCCTGTATATGGGAAAAACACTTACTTTTTATTATCCTCATTTCGATCCTTCACGCATGAAGATTCGTGGAAATTTTTCTGTCGTAAAACAACACCTGAAAAACTGACGAGCACGGTCCTACGCCGTAACGGAATGTGTTTTTTTAAGGATTTTTTGAATGAAATAAACAATAGTAGAGAGTTATTTTTCGATTTTCGATGAAATTTTAAACGGACGAAATCGGTATTTTAACACTAGGAGGAATCTTTCTTGATTTTTTTTCTTACGTAATATTCGAGGGACCTATACTTGGACTTTTTTTATAGATATAGGTTAAGCTGCTTTTCGGGTGTCTGTCGTGGTTCATTTTGTATGATGGCGATGTACAACGTGCATTTTTAAATAATTTACAAGGACAGTATGATAGCTGCATTGGGAACACTGATGTCCTTAAATTCGCAAATTTTATCTTTGTGTTTGGAGATGTAATGGTCTGAATATTATATACAGGGTAGCGCAACATTGTATAGCCCTATTATGTCACGCTGCATAGATAGATAGATAGATTGACAGATATTTATTTCGCTTTTCGATACTACATATAACACATATATGGGTATACTAAGCACGTCATATGCAGTGTTTAAACAATACATTTAAAAAAAATCATCTACTGAGTAGAGACACCTATCAGCTCTGTTATATACTTTCAAGCCAAAATACCTTGGGTTTTGTTGCCCGACATGCCCGTAGTCTCTTTGCCGTGTGGCATGTTCGTGCAAGTCACATCTCCTATTCCATCTTATCATGTTACTTTTGACGTAAATCAAAACGGAATAAATATATAATGAAGGAAGTGTCATGATCTGAAGTTTCCTAAATACATCCCTACATGAATGTTTACTAGTTACACGCATCATGTAACGAATAGCACGTTTTTGTGCTAAGAAGACCCGGTGTGCACTAGTGGCTAGACCCCAATAGATTATACCGTAACCTATCACTGATAGGTCAATGTACAGACTGAGAAACTTAGTAGCCTCCACGTTTTCTATAGAACGTCCCTCTAATTGGAGTCAACGCGAGTATTTTTTGTGACTATTTCCATAGCTGTTGACTTAGATTTATTTAATTGTAGTCCGTTATCGCGACACCGTTCATTCACCCTCGTGACCCTTGGTTCTGCGGCCCCTTTTAAATTAGCTCTGTTTTTATCTCTAACTGAAATGCTTGTGTCATCCGCATACAGTACAAATAATGCATCTATATTATCCTGAGGAAGATCGTTAATAAAACAATTAAAAAGGCAGGATCCTTGCGGGGTACCTCTGCCAACATAATGAGGGCTAGATTTTGAACCGCCGGTCACAACCTGCTGTACTCTCTCGGAGAGGTAAGATTTAACCCATGAGTTTGCTGGACCCCTAATGCCCCTATTTTACAGTTTTTTTAAGAGCAGGCTGTGATCGACAGTGTCGAACGCGCGGCTGAAATCAAAAAATAAGCCTAATGTGGCTGTTTGTTATTAAGGCTATTGTAGATATGCTCCAGAGCACAGTCCAGAGCTGTAGTTGTGGCGCGGTTGGCTCTGAATCCGTTCTGAGCATCAGAAATCAAAGAGTATTGAACCGATTGACACAAAAAAGTGGGTATTGGTATTGGTATTAAAGGGGGGCGCCCTCGCGGGCGTCCAAGCACTTAGGCCACCAGATGGGCCCGTTGTGCCCCCAGGCCGCTCAGAGGGCGTCCAGAATGCCTCCTATAGAAGGTCAGCAACTCCTTTAGCCCAATACCGTGCACTGAGTCCGGATCGATCAGGGCCGTTCCAGAGACTCCCAACCTTGCCCATGTCAAGGCAGGGCATTCAAGCAAAGATGCCTCCTCAGCCTGCAATGTCCTGTGTAGGCCCCTGTTAGTGCTCTACTCTCCCTTCTGGTCAGTCTAAGCAGCTCCCTGGTCCGAGTAAGGGCGGGCCCATCCATCATAAGCCTCGCCTGCCTCATTCCCGGAGCAACTCTCCAGCCCCTCGCGGCCCGGTCTCTCGCCCAGGCTTCGAGAGCTCCCCGCCTCACACACGGGGCGATCCCCAAGCGGGGCTCTGGCCCTATATGCCTCTCTGGTTAAGGCGTTCGCTGCCTCATTGACCCAGACCAACGTGACCTTTCTCTCCCCAGTACCCCTTTGCACTCCTTTATCAACAAGGAGCGCGTACGCACTGACTTCAGCGCGTCTACTATCCGAGCAGAAGAAGACTCTCCTGCTGGATCTGGATTCTGGATCCGTCCGTGTACCAGACAAGTCCATCCCAGGAGCCGACTCTGCCCTCTCTCCCATCTCCTCTTGATGGAAAGAGAAAGGTCAATTTGTCAAAGAAGGTCATCTCGGGGATCATGACGTGGAAATGCTTATGAGTTACGGTCGTAAAACAACACTTGTCAAACTGGCGAGCACGGTGCTGCGCCGTAACGGAATGTGTTTTTTAAAGGATTTTTCGAATGAAATAAACAACAGTAGAGAGTTATTTTTCGATTTTGTTTTATTTTGTACTTAACGCATTATTTATAACAATCGATGAAATTTTAAACGGATTGATTGATTGATTTTTTTTCTTACGTATCTGTCGTGGTTTGTTTTTTATGATGGCGACGTACAACGTGCACTTTTAAATTGTTTAAAAGGACAGATTGATAGCTGCATTGGGAACACTGATGGACTTTGTTGGTGATGGCGTCCTTAAATTCGCTGATTTTATCTTTATGTTTGGAGATGTAATGGCCGTCGATTTGTTTTTTTTCTTTAACTAATTTCTTGCAGTATTTGCAGACAAAACCGACGGCATCGTTATGAATATTCATGTGCCGTTTTAAACTAGTTTTATTAATCGTTTTGAAAGAACACACCGAACAGTGAAATTCCTTTAAATTCTCGTTGGTATCTGTCGTACTGAAAAAAAAATTACAGATTATTATTATTATTTTTGCCTTTTTATTTATTTATTTTATTTTATTTATTTTCGGAGATAAGGTCGAATAAGTCAAATAAAAACATATTTAATTAACAATTGTACTACCTGGAATAACACTATTTAAATTAAAAATTAAACGTAATAAAAACGTAAAAAAATCGCACACAGTGATCCGGCGAGAATATTAAGTATAGCGAAAATAAACAAAAAGAAAATAAATACATATTATGGAATTATCTAACCAAAATTCCCGACAAAATACACTTACTTTGATTTAAATAACCCAAATATTTCCTAAGAACTGGGAACGAGATAATACATTTTTTATAATTACCTACGATGGATCGTTCTAACGTGGTTTGTTAAATTGGTTTTCAAAACAGTTTTATAGTGACAGTGATCGCAACGATGAATTTTCGAAGTAACCAAGTTTGACACCTCAATCATTTGGTCTTTGTGATTACTGATGTAGTGACTGTCTAAATGTAGCTTTTGTTTAAATATTTTCTTGCAACAAGGGCACACAAACCCAAACGTATTATCATGTCTTCTCGCGTGGACTGTCAAATTAAATTTGTAACGGGTCTCAAAGTTACACAAATGGCACTGAAATTTATTCGCCTTGATATCTGGAGTGTATTTAGTTGTTAATTTGCACTTTGTGCACGCATCTCCCTTGATTGCCCTCGAACGTCTGGAACGGAAGAATTCTACCATCAACACCGAATCGCATGTTATGCCCAAATCGAAAAGATTATCTATCCCAGTTTATAAAGTTTTTAAAGCCATTATTAAAATACTACGGCATGGGCTTTTTAAGAAATTTTGGGTGCGGTTCCCTATTAAATTGCTTTATCATAATATAGTATGAGAATTAACTTATCAATCGAACTGAGGTGGCTTTTACTTGATGAAAATCTATTTATCAAAATAAATAAGAACTGAAAGTTCAGATTTTCACCGCGTCTTTATCAAATGCAATATTTACAAAATACCTGCTACTATATATACCGAAAAATGACAATAAAACCTTAATTAATGTTGTGAGAATTTAAGTTCAATAAAGAAGAGGTATTTAAATCTAATTGATCGTTAAGCAATACATTTGAACGTCTCATTTTGTTAATCTCGATGGCTTCCAATAAATTTAATTTTCTACTTTTGTGGCTGTATGTAAAACATCAAAGTTGTCGTCAAAAATGTATTTTTCTGTGTTTAGGTGTGTAGCATAATTAGTGACAACAACAAATATTTTTTAACAATTATGAATCCACAACCACCGAAATTATATTCTATAGTAAAATTACATAAACAAGATATGCCCATTAAACCAGTCGTGTTTTATGTAACAGCTCCAGCAGTTAAACAAAATTAGTAAATATTTTAAAGTTCCACACAGATTTTAAACCAAAATTTGCAATAAAAAATTCTTTTGAATTAATCAACAAAATTAAAGATATCAAAATCCCTTCTAACGCAATGTCTTTTGATGTACAAAACTTATTTCCCAGTATTCCACCTAACACGGAAACAGGTTAACCCATTGGTGAAACAAGAATTATTAGATTGCTTAATAGTATCTTTAGACCAAAATTATTTTGAATTTAATGGACAGATTTATATCTCTAAAGAAGGTTTGATTGTGGGAAACCCACTTAGTCCTTTGTTGACCAAGATTTTTATGGATAATTTTGAAAATATCATAGTAGAACATCCTTTAAGTAAAGGTTTTTTATGGTGGTATAGATACGTGGATAATGTCCTTGCTTGCTTTGTTGGAACCGACAGACAATTAAATTATTTTTTAAATTACATTAACTCATTACAAAATCGTATAAAATTCACTATCGAAATGGAACATGATAACTATTAATTTTTTAGACTTAACTATTACGAAAGCGCAAAACAAATTAGATTTTTCAATATATCTTAAACCTTATACCACAAAATGACTGCATTAAACTCTTTTATACACAGATAAGGTCATCGGAAATTGAGTTCGGAAACTTCATTTTTTTAATTCTCAACAGAATAGTGCCCTCTAGTGACAGATATCCGAAACACTTTTATTTTGCAACGATGACTTTTACCAGGAGCTCATTCTATTGAGCATGTACTTACTGCCATTATTTTACCACGTTGAATCTTTCCTCCAATTTTCCCAACTCAATTTTCCAACACCCTGTATATATTGGAAAAAGACTTACTTTGTATTATCCTTGGTTGGGACCTTGACGCACTTGCGTTGATGGTGATTCCTATGCGTTTCGGTCATAAAACAACACTTGCAAAACTGACAAGCGAACGAATCTAAACAGATTCTGCCCTTCATGCAATACTTTTGGTGCATCGCTCTGTATTTTTGCGAGCACAGTCCCACTCCGCAAAATTCACATGGATAGAAATCTTTCTTTAACTCTTCACATTGCGGATTAAAATACGACTTGACGTCTACCCCGAGCTTCTCCGCGAAACTTTTACCGTAAAACACCAGCAATTCCTCGCCAGCATTGATTGTTCTGGCCGTGCGATAGTACAAGTTGCCCTTGTATTGGAAGGCGACCAAATTCTGCCGAGACATGTGATCAGCACAGTTGACGTAACGCGTCCAGTTGGAAATGCTTTCGTCACCAGCGTCGACCTATACGGATAATTCAGATTCTACTTCAGGTGTCGATAGAACCTAACCGAATTAAACCAACTAACCAAAATCGCTTGAATTTGGTCTAAAATAGCGCCAAGGTTTGTATTCAGATCAGTTGCTATACAGAGTGTTTGAATAACAGTAGGAGATAAAGGGTGAATTCAATTAATGTTCCATTTTGAAATTGAAGTTGTTTTTGTTACTTCCGGTAATGTGTATATATCGACAGTAAAGCACATTTCTTATGCTTGTTCTAGTAAAAAGTCAACTTGTCGCTTAATTGCTTTCTTATATCTGCCCTAATTCCTGTCTACTAAAACATATCACCCAAATATCGTTCGCAGCTATTTAAGTGCAAGTCTATTTTTCAGTTTGTTAAATGTCAATTATATAGGCATCACAGTTTCTCTAAGATCCTATTAGGGCCTCACATTTGCCACATTTGCTGCAATTTTCCAGAAAAACTACGGCAATGTAGCAACTCTCCATGAAAAAATCATAGCCACCTGCGGCGCATCGATTTTTATCGTGGTACCGCCACTATATAACCTTAAAGCTACACGGTCACACTTCACCA
Organism: Cylas formicarius; assembly: GCF_029955315.1. Taxonomy (NCBI): domain Eukaryota; kingdom Metazoa; phylum Arthropoda; class Insecta; order Coleoptera; family Brentidae; genus Cylas; species Cylas formicarius. The sequence continues at coordinate 2,057,419 of NW_026844334.1, read as the reverse complement.
CTACTACTACTACTTTTACTTACTTACACATATTGGTAAATATAATTCAAAATGCCTTCGTAATGAAAGGGTCTGGACCATTCCGTCATCCTATGGGTGTGTTAACATACAGGGTGTCCACAAAGTGTGTCAAAGTAATAAATCTCGTTTATTATGTGTGTTAATTTTGTGGAAAACCAAACTTACATTTCCTTAAATGGAACACCCTGTATATTGTTCCCATTTGTACTTAATCAGGTACCAAAGTTTTCGGATTTATGGCAATTTTTTCATCCACATATCCTATATTTTGACACCGTTTCCGGCAACAGTAATTTTATTATGCCAAAAATTTTATAAACGTTTATACAGGGCGAGTCAAAATGAAAGTCATTAATTTTCGTAAAAAATTATACTTCCATTTTTTTCCCCGTTACCTACATTTTCCGCAACCGCAAAAGAAGTTGTATGTAATTTAATTTAATTAACTTACTTCAATAAATAAAAAATTAAAATTCGTTATATATTTCGGCAGTAATGACCAAAATCTGACTTAATCAACGTCACTTGAATGATAAAAATTGACGACAATAATTGACATAAAAAAGACGTCTCTTAAATAACGTCATTCGTCTGAGACATCAGTAGACCAAATTCACATCCTGCTGACGTCATATATAACGCCATTTTCATCATTTCGTGACTAGTTAACGACGTCATTTTGACGACCCTGTGCTACCTGGGGTATTCTATGCTACACATCAATTTAGTATTGCTAGTAGTTCCCTAAAAATTATTTCAAAACTAATAACAAAATTGGTTTCGCTCTATTTATTGCTCGAATTGTCTTCCACCGACTTCGATGCTTGCTCTAATACATATAACTTTTATTTCTAAGTAATTTCCGCAACACCCTGTATATATCTTGCAAATAGCTTACTATTTTTTCAACAACTTCTGTATTTGGCGTTTTTCCCCAAACGTTAAATAAACAAGTTTTATTTACATTATAAATTATCACATCTTCTTATACTGGACAGCCTGTATATAAATAAATATGATCCGAAATTCAAGGAGAAAGCACCTTTATATCTTATATCGGGTAAACCCAGCTTTTGTGGAAATTTCCGCTACATCTCCTTTTCCCATAACAGATCGACGAAATTAAAGTACACCCTGTATAGTCATGTTCCTATTGATAAATCCCCAACGATCACTCACCAGCCTCCCGTTCCTCAACTTCCAGCTGTAGCCCATCGTGTTCTCGACCTTGGTCAGTTTTCCTTCGTAGGGACCCAGCTGCACCCCCTTGGGCACCGTCTTCGTGGCGAACACTCCCAATCCGTGTACCGGAGACGGCTTGATTTCCAAAGCTTCGGGCACCGTTTTTCGAGCCCTATCCGGCACGCCCATCGGCACCTTCACGTCTTCGATGGTCACGAGCATGCCGCACTTGTCGCAAAAATCCACCACCTCTACTTGGCACTCGTCGCAGACTTTCGTCGAAAAGAAAAATGTCGGCCGAAAAAAAAAGCCGCAGAGATTACTCACATATGTAACGGTCGTCGTCCGCTATCTCGTCTTCGAAATAGTTCACCTTCGGCGCGGAAGATCTCTTGGGGTAGCTTTTCTTTAACGTGTCGTCGCATTTTCGCGACTTAAAACTAACCTCGCCCTCACTTTTAGCACTTTTCGTGACCTTGGTTACCTTTCGTTTAACCTTCTCGCTCAAAGGCACCGCTGCCTTTGACACGTTTTTTAAAAAATCGGGTTTCGGCAACAACGCGGCTAAAACACGAACCCCGCCCCGAGTGAGTCTCTTTAAATAATTGTATTTCACAACCCCTCAAGCTTGGATGTAGACCAAATTGTCCGCGTCCTATCACGAAAGTCTCAAAACTCGGTTCAAACATTTTCCAGACCCTCTTGATTACGTGGCCAAAAACTTACCGAACTCGGGATTGCCGACATAGTTGACGTACATCCGTATGTGTCTCAGCTTGGCCAACTCGCTCAAACTTTGCCATTCCGCGTCGTCGAAATACCGCCTGACGATGCGCTCGACTTCGTCGTCGGGCAGTTCGAGCAACTCGCTCGCAATCACTTCCTCCATCACGCATTTATTCGCGAAATTTCACGTAAATAACGACTCCGTTAATCTTCCACGAAAACTAATGTCACCGCGTTCACAGCCCACTTCGAAATTCGAAGCGTTCGCGGCGTCGTCCAATAAACTTATTTAAATCGAAAAGCGCAAGCGGAAGTGTTCCGCATTAGTCAAATCAGCTGACGAGAGCGCGCGATCCCATTGGCCGGTTCGAAATTTCGCGGTAGGTTTGGGGAGGAAATCGCTCGACGCATTTTTAAGAATCTTGTATCGCGTAGGCTCGGTCGATAAAAACGTCGGAATTCGAAAAGTCGTCTATTTTATTTAAGCGCATTATAAATAAATAACCTTAAAAGCTACATCACATGAAAATTATCACTGGAAATGTTTAAATATCCGGCACGCGTCAGTCGTACTTCGTCGACGTGGAAAAGTCGACCACCCTGACGCTCCTGAGGAACCAGAACATGGCCGATACCAGGAAAAAGCATTCCGCGAATAACAGCGTCGCAGGGTCGACGGCGGCGAAGTCCATCTTCTGCACGGCCACGACCAAGACCATGCACCGCAACACTTCAAACACGCAGGCGTACGGGTGGTCGTCGAACAGCATCCCGATGCTGGTCAGCGAGCCTATGATGTAGACGACGAATGCGAGCACCGTCAAAGGACTGAGCACCAAATGACGGGTCGCGAGCTCGTGAAAGCCGTAGACTATCAACGCGAAATGGACGAGCAGGTAGACGTTGCACCACCCGGGCAGCTTGACGTCGTACTTGTCCCTTTTGAGCACTTTCACCTTGTCTTGTTCGAGCCCTAAGCGAGGTTTGCCCGGCTCCCAGCTGGGACCGTAGAAAACGGCCGCCAGCTTGTGTTTCCACGTGGCCATCGCCCTGAAGCGCTGGTACACGTAGCCCGAGTAAAAAGTCTGAAAATGATGACGAAAAATCTAGAATTTGCCCGGCCTGCTGCGACATTTTAAATCCGGATTGTGACATCGCGCTGTTTGTATTGTACTTTTTGACATTGTCTTTATAAATAATCTTATCAATGAAAATGCTATTTATTGCTCAGCACGACCTCTTCAATAAAGAGGAGGAACCATCGACTGTGTTAGTCACGAAAAGCGAGGTTATGTTTTCTGTTTTGATTGAGTTGTTTCTTATTGTATAGAAAAACATCCAGGTATTTCATACTGAAAATGTGACAAATTAAAAGAAAAACTATTCGCGAAGACGTGTTAACAGGTTAGGAATTAGTGTAACATCAAAATATTTGTGTATAATTGTTTTTATTGTTTGTTTACAAGGTGATATTTTCATAACGCTTTGTGTGTGCGAGATGGCACCTAAATGTTTTAACTAGCCTTGTGTTTCGTGCGTTGCTACCTTTTTTTGGTTAAAGTGTGGTAATCACTCGCTGGATTTGGGCTTGCAATTGGATTTATAAGAATGGACCAAAAGTGGCAATTTTCTCATCCACACAATGGGAGGTCTTGCGGCAATAAAAAGAAAAGAATTGTTTGTTCTAACTGACACAAAGGTGAGTCTTTTCGATAATTGTTTTAGAATCTAAGTTCTGCAAGCGAAAAATTTCCAATCTTATTCATTTTAAGATGCGAGCATCACTCTCCAAATCCACATCCAAATGTAGTCCCAGGAAAAGGCAAAAATTAGAATCGAGGATATCAAACAGGCGATAATTGAAAACCTTTAGACTGATTTTGCTTTTTGAGGAAACCTTTGAAAAAATTATAGTTTAAAAATACACAATTTCTGGCACATAACAAAAGGTCACAGACACATATGTTCATTTTATATTGCAGTATGAAGTAAATTTAAAACGTCGCATTTTTATGTGACAGGATTTTAATTTGGCAATCCACTTTGCCAAAATTACATGTTCCGTTAAAAAAGCCACAAAATTTCAAAAACTGAAGTATTAGTTTATGAAAAGTTATGAGCAAAACTTAGTTAAGATAGTCTTTGGAAACATCCATGTTCTGCAGCCTATTATTTTCAACATCTCTCCATGAGTGCAAGTTTTATGTATATTTTTATGCTCTTTCAGTTATATTTGATATATAAAAAGAAAACTCTCAGTTTCGCCACCGACTTGTAAAAGGATGTATTATGAACCTTATTTAATCGAGACATGTTTCGAAATTAAGGAATTCCATATTCAGTCACTAAAATTGGTGTGCAAACAGGAAAATACAAAATGGTTTAATATTAAATTAAAACTCATCACTGCATCAGAACTAACGGTTTATAAGTTGGAAGGAAATTACATAGAACTCATAAGGTTGTAAAGTTTCAAACAAACTTAATGATATAAAAATGTATAACTTAATTCCAGTAGAAGGTAAATAATTTTCATTCTATTATTTTAAACATAAGGCAAAAAACTTCACAGTTCTTTATTATGAGGATCTACTCTCATAGCTCTGGTTTATGTTCCTTGTTTTGAGCTTTTTCATATCAAATAATATTCCCTTCTTTGATTTTGTTATGTGCACTCATAATATTTTAATTATTAACAGTGGAGAAGAAAATGAGAAAACAATATTTTGAAGAAAATTTTAAAAACATATATTTAGATTTTAATTTATCATTGACACTGACAATTCTCTTTCCAATTTTTTGAAAAGAGGTTTCATCTGTAATTTTCGTATATATGTTTTCATTTCACTGTTTAAAAAAATAATTGATATTTGGACACTTTACTTTCGCTTTAAATGTAATTTTTTTATAGGCAGAAAGGAAACAAATTTAGAAACTGAATTTTGAAAAAAAAATGTATTTTAGTCTTTCACACTTTTTGTACAAATAGTATAATAGTATTTTTTACATATCACTTTTACTTAATATTTTTTTAATTATGGCCGAATACAAATATTTTCCACATAAACTGAAAATTCATTTTCAGAATCGGAAAAGTCGTTTAGAAATCTGTGAAATATTTATAAAAACTGTGAAAATTTTAATCCGCAGATATCTTCTTCAAATCTGCGAAATCATATTTTTGGATAGCGATTTGTCCTTCGAATTTTGCATTGCAGTTTTTTTTTCTACAGTTACAGTTTTTTAATATTATTTCCACTTAGATTTTTCCTGTGCAATATTTCGTATCCCATATACTTTTATTTGCACCCTTAGGAGTCACCTTTCGAGATTTTTTATAATCGTTAAAGCTATGAATGAGTGAATTGTTCTTGTTAATTGTTGTATTTATATCAATGATATCAATATAACTGTAAAACACCATATGAATGTTGGAATGGTACTAAACTAGATTTGAATCATTTCAAACTATTTGGTTCTACAGTGATGATGCAAGTTTGTCAAATCAAAAGAAACAAGTTCGACATGGAGTCAGAAAAAATGATATGACGGTGAGACAATGAAAGGATACAGACTGTTAAACTGACGGAACAATTCTGTCATTACCATGTAGTGATAATACAGCAAGAGAAAGAGGTTTTAGTAAAATTGGATTATAAAAAAAATTGGAATGAATGCGAGGAAAATGAGGACGAAACATTGACAGAGATAGCAAGTACCACCACATTCAATGGGGGAACATTTTAATGATTCCGAAGCATTGTATAATCTGAATGATAGTAATTTTGTACCCGAAAATGATGGACACATACGAGGGCTGCCTTTTAATGGTAGAATGTTTTTTCGGGAACACTGACCACGTCGCAACTGTTTGTTTGGTGAAAGGTAAAACAGTCAATTTCGAATGGTACACAATCGTTTGTTTGTCGAAAGTCTTCGAAATAATTAGAAAAACCAACCGCGGAAGACTGATCAATCTCGACGACGACATTGCTAGCTCTCACCGATCAGTACAAACAATGAACTTTTCGATGAGCCATCCATAGTCCTGATTTAGAATCTAATGACTTGTTTTTATTCCCATACAATAAGAATAAATTTCGTGGCCAACGATTTTTGACACCAGTCGGTTGCTTATAGTTTTTTATTACAAATCCCGAAATATAAAATATAGACCGACAAGACGTATAAAGGCTAAAAATTATGAAGATTGCGTAACATACAGGTGTGCTGGACGTTGTATTTACATCAATAATTGTACTTTTGTTGTGTCGCCATCTATACTCGTACTCTAGTAACCATGATGGTTAATAATAAAAATCAGTCTTCGCTTGAAACATAATAACCCACCTGGAGGTGAAGCGGGTTGAAGGAGGGCTGATTGTAAACCAATCCGTAGATGATCTCCTCGTCCTGACGCTCGTCGGCGAAGGTGCCGAACAACCGGTCCCACACTATCAACACTCCCCCGTAGTTCTTGTCCAAACAGTAAATGTTACTGCCGTGATGGACCCTGTGGTGTCGCGGAGTGTTAAACACGTACTCCAGAGGTCCCAAGGTGTTCACGGTCTCCGTGTGGATCCAAAATTGGAATAGCAGATTGAACTGCTGGTGAGTGACGAAGTGAGACGGCGGCACGACCAGAGCGAGAGGGAGATAGAAGACAAACGCGCACCATCCCTGAAGCAGCGACTGTCTCAAACCAACCGCCACATTGTAGTCCTCAGAGCTGTGGTGTACTTGGTGCTGAGCCCAGAGGACGTGGACCTCGTGGCAGGCCCGGTGGACCCAGTAGTAGCAAAAATCGACGCCGAGCGCCGCGACGTACCACGTGACCGGTTGGTTCCACGGCAAGTCGCAAACCCGGAAGTGCTCGTAGATGTAGAAGTAGGCGTAGCTCTCCGAACCGCGAAACAGTAGCCTGAAACGAAGGGGTTCGATGGAATACAAATTATTTTGCAGTTTCAGAAAAATGGCAGCCTCGAGGTGTCATTTCAAATCACTATTTACAAATCTTCCAGATCCCGCTCAACGTCTTCAGAGCTTAACTGAAACAAATGACTGATTCATATATTGGTAAAAGGTAAAGATCGGAGTCGCGGTTAAGATATTTTCGGTGCTTCTAGATTTCAATGGATTCTCGGATTTTTCTTTGGTAGGAGGTTTGTCCGGTTTTATGATTGTGTTCGGCAACTGCTGATAAGTTTATTTGTCGTAGCCTTAAGGCTCTTTCATGTTCTTCGAGCCTGGTTGGTATTTTTCGTCCGGTCTCTCCAATACAATGCTGTAAGCTTCTGGCATCTCAAATGGAGTTTTGTCTTTGACAGATCGAAGATGTTGAGAGATTTTTGGACAAGTGGTAAAACTGGTTTTGACGTTATGCTTCTTTAGAACTTTCGATATGTGTTCAGTGATGTTTTGAATGTATGAAAGGACAACGGTGGCAAGTGTGGTATTGCTTTCGGACTCATTGCGGTAACCCGGGTTGAGATAGTTTCTCGACTCTGTAGTGATGCAACAATGCATTAAGGCGTAGGTTTTCTGTACACAGAATGACCCAATGTTAGAGTGTATAGAATTTAAGGCTATTTCGAAGGGATTCAAGAGATAACAAAAGTTTCATCAACGTAACGTTTCCACAATTTTGGATTTACAAAATAAATAAGAACTAGAAGTTCAGATTTTCACGAAATTATATATTTTCACATGACAGTTTTTTCGACAAGACCGTCTTTTTATCAAATGTAATATTTACAAACTACCTGCTACTATATATGCCGTAAAATGACACTAAAACCTTAATTAATGTTGTTGTGAGAATTTAAATATAAAATAAAAAACAAATCCAATTACATACATAGGAGAACTTGGTGAAAAAGTTTCAAAACATTTGTCAAAATGTGGTTTAAAAATAACTTTCAGAACTAACAACACAATAGGAAATTTTTTAAAAAACCAATAAAACGAAATGTCAAAAATCAGGTGTCCACAGGTTGAAATACGGATCTTGTCCTAAAATTTATACTGGACAAACAGGTAGATCCTTCAAGAAACACATTAACGAACTAAAAGAGCGTTTAAAAACAATAGTCTAGAGTCTAATTATGATACACACTTAAACACAGAAAAACACGTTTTTGGCGACAATTTTGATATTTTGCATACAGCCACAAAAAGTAGAAAATTAAATTTATTGGAAGCCATGGAGATTAACAAAATGAGACATTCAAATATAACTTAACGATCCATTAGATTTAAATACCTCTCCATTATTAAACTTAAATTCTCACTACAACATTAGTTAAGGTTTTATGGTCATTTTTCGGTATATATAGTAGCAGGTAGTTTGTAAATATTACATTTCATAAAGACACGGTATTGTCGAAACAATTGTCATGTAAAAATATATAATTTCGTGAAATCTGAGTTCTTATTTATTTTGATAAATGGATTTTCATCAAGCAAAAGCCACCTCAGTTCAATTTTCGTAAATTATGAATAGACGCCTTCTTTAACAACACTGTAACTCGAATGATAAATCTGGGGATCTAGGTGGCCAATGATAAAGCCCACCACTCTTCCTACTCAGCAATTTTTATACGCACCATCATGCATTTATTAACATATCTCTTCTAGACAACGGGACTTAAATATTCTTGTAAAAAAGGTAGAAAACTGACATTGGTATCTACATTATTTTCAGTTCATACATGAAAGTTTATAATATTATATATATAATATTTTGTTAAATAAAGATTTGTTTGAAAAAGAACTCTAAGCAGTAGGGGTAGACTCACCTTCCACATTCCTGAATGAGACCGTGCGACAAGCTCGTCACTGTGTCGTTGAGCCTAGCTGTGGGTTTTCTCTCGACCCATAGTATAACATTCTCGACGATCATAAACAGAAGAAAGTACGGCCAAGCCTGGAAGTGTTACACAATGAATAAATGAATAAAATTAGTTATTGTACTATGAAAAATGTTTTGTTTGTTTTAATTTGTCGGTGCGAGCCCTCCTACCGGGAAAGGTAAGAAATTAATAAAATTCACCTCACGTACACGAGAACAGATGCAGTTTTCGTTTTAATTAAACAAAGTCGTTTATCAAAATGAGACTTCACGATATATAAAGTTTGAGCAAATATTGTGTCCGGGTACCGGCATTTATCTCGATTGTCGTGTTCAAGATGTTTCGGGAAAATAAAGCAAAATCAAGGTTTTAATTTTTCAAAAATGTTTCCCAGATTTTCCAGGCGAAGAAGAACTAAAAAAGGGTTTGTCAAAAAGTGTACTCCTTCCTAATTTTATACAAATAGTACCAAATAATACTGAATCAACGACAGAAAAATTATTTTAAAAAAATGCTTTCAACAAAATGAGAGGAAGAAGGAAAAATAATGGAGGGTTTATATAAAGGTTATTCGCTTGTTTGCCATAGAAGATAGAACGGCTCACTTTGGGTGAAATGATAAGTAAGATAAATAAGATAATAAGTAAAAATTGTAAATTATTACTTAAACCCAAAACAATAGGCGACTGCATAAACAACATCACTAAATTTAAAACACACTGTTTTCAAAGGACTTAATTTTAAAAAAATATTTCCAATTTTTTGTATTTTTTTAGCCCAGGTTATTTTTTCCAAGCAATTGTTTTCAAAAAAACGCATTGTTTTGAAAGGCCTTAATTTTTAAAAAATATTTCTAAAATTTTCAAAAAAATATTGTTAAAAGCACAAAAAAACGTTCACATATTGTTACAAAATTGTTTTTCCAAAAAATGCAGTGTTTCGAAACGCCTTAGATAAAAAATATATATATTTCTAGAATTTACAAGTGTTTACGATCACAGCTCCAATTTTATAAATGCAACAGAAAAATTATATCCAAAAAAGTATTTTTTTCGTGGGACCGTAACTACGTCTTTTGTTAAAATATTTTTTCAGATCCAAAAAAATATTTTACAAAACTATTTTCAACAAAATGCACTATTTATCATTTTAACAGAAGGAATATTTTTTAGTTTCAGGATGTTATCTTATTTCAATAAAAGTCTATAAGTAAAAACAACAATCTTCTAATATTTTGTTCGATGATTGGAGATTTTAAGAATAATTTTTATTTTAAGAGAAATCATAGGCGTACCACCAATGTCTGCCAAAATATATATTTTATTTTTGAAAACTTGAATATATATGAAGTTTTATTTTTAAAATGGACACAAAAATCGCGATTCAAGTATTCAAGTACATTCAATTTAGAAATTAAGAAGAAATGTCAAAATTCAACCAATAAAATTTTTGTTTTATATTTTCGATTGCAGAATCGGAAAGGGTTTACGAAAAATGTTCTTTGGTAATTTAAACTTCATCGTGGGATCCATATTAACAAAGTTATCCACTTAGTAATTTATAATGGCCACCCTGAACATGATTAAGTTTTTTACTGTCGTCCGCGATTGCGTGTTTCTCATCATTAGTAGATTTTTGTAATAAAAATTATTTAAAATAAAAATTATTATTAATAAATTATTAAATATATATTAAAAATTTTCTTGTGCCACCATGTATGCTGTTTGACTTGTAAACATCTTTGACAATATTATTATGTTAGTTGTGCAATTATATAAAAATCATCGCTGGCCCCGAGAGGACGAAAAACGTAATAAAAATACTTCACGAAAAACTCGTTAAAAGTTACGTACGTTCCGGAAAAAGTTGGGCGCGTCGCCGACATTTTCAAACGTCGAGTCGCCGGGACGGACGACGTAAAACATCGTCCCCGCCCCCTTGAAAAAATCCACGAGGAACTCGATCCCGAAATAACCCCCGTCATTTGACAAGCTTCGAGACACGGATGCGATGACGTCACATCGAGAAGAATTTTCGCACGAACTCATGTTTGCTTATTGCATCGCGTTGGCAACGATTGAAAAAAATAGAAACTTTAGTCTAGTTGGCTGAAAACGTTTGGTTGCATCCCGGCTTCAAGCTTTTGTTTTATAGTTCGAAGTTGTAAACAAAGTCCGATAGTGGGGACAGGTAAATATTAATAAGATATATCGACGAGATAACATTAGCTCTCAACATAGCCTCGAGCCCGATTAATCCTACAATTAAGTCCGTTTAAAGTGGGCATTTACTACCTACAACTTGGTAGGGTCTCAATTGTGGGTCAATCAATGTTCACAGCAACTGGGATGGGACTCTGTAACTCGTTTTATGTGAAGATGGAGAGATTTTTTCGGTAATGGGCATTTTTAAATTTTGTAAGCGCTTTCGGCTACGTAGGTACGTAGATCGCTAAGAGGTTCTCTAAAAATCGCACGTATATTTAGTTTGTTTTGAGCGTCGATGATTTTACTCGTTTATTCGAATCATGTCAAAACACAATGATTTATTTTCACAATTACTGAAGAGGTTGGAGTCAAAATATTTTAAATTTAAAAGTGTCTGCATATACTATTCTGTAATGGTTTTGTGTTATGTAAAACGTTAAATTAGTCCCTGTTCCTGCAATATTGTAGTTTTGTTTTCTGTGTTAATATTTGTTTTTTATAAATAGTTTCCTTGTGATGTTTTTTTTTGCTAATAAATAAATGCTACTGTAGTATCATAATATTTGTCTGTGGCATACGATTTGCTTTGCAGTATTTGATAATTTTTAACAACACGCGTTTTAGACCAGATTCTGGGTAATTAATCCGCTCACTGCGCACCCAATTGATAATTTCTTCTTGTAGTCATCCATTTACCTACACGAATGTCACACTTTTGGAAAGTAAGTATGGGTTGCTTTTAGATTCCAAGTATGGATTTCTCATTGAACACAAATTTCTTCAGAAATCGGAAAATATTTCTGAAAGAAATATTAAAATGACGTGGCAAGATTTCTTTGGTTAGTTAGTTAGGATGTTAAGGGTTAACCAAAGCATTGAACTGAGGTGACTTTTACTTGATGAAAATCCATTTATCAAAATAAATAAGAACTAAAAGATCGGATTTTCACGAAATTATATATTATGACATGACAATTGTTTCGACAACACCGTGTCTTTATCAAAAAATTTGAAATATAGTTTTCATTTTTTTACTGCTCTTGGTGGGAAAGTTGTTTGTACTAAAACTTTCTTTGTAAGGGACACTCGAAGAGTAAATGAGTCTCCCCGTATTCGCAATTCATTGATTCTATGACTAAATTAATTGTAAAAAGCGATACGATTCTAATAAAACAACTTTCAAAATGTATGTACAAAAAAATCGCTCCCATAGATAATTGACGTCATAGAACAATAAACAGACGCCAAGTGGCAAGGTGTGATTTGCCGAACCGCGCAAACGATACAGCAATAAACAAAAAAATCGTTTTTCCTCAAAAATAAAATAGCAATTTTGATGATACCCTTTTTTCTTCTGCGAAACAGTGAATAAAGTAGGTGACGTCGCAATAACTGACCGAAAGTTAAGTCAAGCAAGCAAGGTTTCAAATTGGCAAAAAAAAACAAAATTAACCGAAACTTTAGTTACTTCTCCGTATTATTGTATCACTATTTTATTATTCACATTATCATTTAAAACCTTTCATTTGTTGTTTAACTTTTATCTGGCCGAATGATCCTAGAGTTTTGCCCTAACGAAGTTAAGAAGAAGAACACCATTTACGCAGGCTATCTAGGAAGAGGCATAAATTCTATGGTGTAAACCACCCAGCTACGTACCAAAAAAAAACCAACTACCGCTCTAACACTTAATTGTTTTATTATTTATACGTAAAACAAATATAATAATAATATACAAAGAGCTTTTTTACCTACGCACTACAGCAAAAAATTTACAAGTTGCACCCAAACAAATCGATAAAATAAAAAAAAACAATAACAACAGACGTGATTTATCCTCGCTGGGAAACTTAATTATCTGCGGTTTATCTAAAGCCTGACTTTTCGCCTGAACGTGACCCTGAGCCGAAGCTTTCCTGTTCGAAACTTTTTCCGACGTATTAGTCGGAAGTCGAAGCTAAGGTCTCCGACTTTTACGTGCCTATGCAAATTGGCGTTTTGTTTTGACACTTTCCGGTACTAACAGGTGTTTACATTATTATCGTGAATTTTTTATTACGCAGAAAAGTAATCACAGTGCATACTGATCACGCTTTTGTTTACATCGTTGTTCCGCATAAACATAACCTTAAATTAATACGCCGGTTGAAAACTGAAAACCAAATCACCAATCAAATGTTTTAATTTTATAATAAAAGCTACATTTTATTGTTACTGTTGGGGTGATTGATTATAGAAAAAAAAAACAGAGGACATATAAATATACAAGTTTATGATGTTCTATTGAGTTAGAATCCAAACCACTTAGTTTTTGTGACATAGAATAGTTCTGATGTCTGCGATAAATGCCAATAATCATCCACGATCTTTTTTCTTTCATTATCAAGAACTAAGTCCTGAATCATTGAGTACAGGTTGACAAGCTGCTGATGAAGATCCAATTAAAACCTAAACAGCTTTTTATACTCTCAAAGTATAGCATATAGATACTTCTTTTCTCCGGTTGAGATGGAAATTCCAACTTAACACAGAGGCTTCTTTGTTTTTTTTTTATACGGGATCATTTTCATAATCCACTAACACTAGATAACAACTTGCATGCAAATCAAAACATTCACGTTTTCTTTGAACCTTTGCTAATTCTCTATTGTAACCACGCAAATTCGTTTACGCCTGTTTTTTTTTCTGTCAAGTAGAAGTGGTACCGTGCGAACTTAAATTACGGATATTTCGCATATCTTTAAAATATACTTTGATATAACAAGACAACATAAGAAAAAATGGACATAGCATAGTTATGCTCCTAAGGGTGGGTGGCACTGATGTAACACAGAGTGACGAAACCCCAACCGACCCTTGCACGGACCATGACTTGCATTAATTCCTATTAAAGCAATATATACAATGAAATTCGATACAAAAAACCGACACAACTATGCGCTTGTGTCAATGACGGTAAACACAAAAAAAGCAATAATATTTACAATTACATCAGGAATACCTGAAATGCTAATCCGCGTTTTTTTCGTTCTAATTTTAACTGCGTTTTCATCAGATGCAATCCGGCGGTCGATTTCTTCAGACGCCGCGCGATTGTGCCTTTTCATGCAGGTACATTTTCACAGACACGCAAAAACGCCGCGTTAATAATATGCAAGCTAATATCGTTATAGAATTACAATTATCATTGTCGCGTTTTTATACGCGCCAGAGCATGACCAAGCGTTATTTCTTCGCTGCCGAAACCATAACCGCGCAATGATACGGCAATGCATTTACTATTAATAGTAATCGATTTCGAACGGATATTATCGAATCGTTTAAAATTGCTAATAATATCACTTATAAACCGACTGCATTTACGTGACGGTACCACAGATAGTTGCCGATACCATTTTGTGGTTCGTGCTATTTTAATCGTTCGAAAAAGATGGGGATGTATAACCTAACCTTCAAGTCAACCGAACTCCTACAATACTCAATTTATGCATATAAAATTTAGTATAATAAAGGCAGTATTTCAGAGAATTTCGTTGTTCGCGTCCAAAATGCCTGAGGCGACCAGCTCCCTCGACCGTATCAGAAGCAACGCCAATTTAATGAAGCAAACTATTAACGATATTAAGAGTAAGGTGAGCTTTGGCCACGTTTAGCAACGATGAAAATTTCACGACGTGTTTTCCCCTAGTTGAACGAGTTAACTACCGAATACAACCGTTTATTATGCAATCAATTGCGCGAAGAAAACAGTAAGCTATCTGCGGCAGTCGAAACAGCCAAGGAGAAGCTTGTTAGGTTGGAGATTCAAAACGGGGTGAAGCAGGTGGCGGTACCGGGCGCCCGTCCCGCCGTTACTAGCGAAGCGACCGAAAAGCAAATCGAAGTGTCCGTCGAAGAAAAACAAACCAAAACCAAAGTCGCCAAACCCAAGAAGGAACCCAGTAAAACCGATAAAACGAACGGCGCGGATCTGCCCGTCGACGTCGGCAGGTTAGATTTAAGAGTGGGCAAAGTCGAGAACGTCGAACGTCATCCGGATGCTGATTCCTTGTACGTTTTGAAGATAAACTGCGGGGAAAACGAGCCCAGGACTGTTTGTTCGGGATTGGTCAAGCATGTGCCCTTGGACGAGTTGCGAGATAAAACTGTAATGGTCTTATGTAATCTGAAACCCGTTAAGGTAGGTTGATTTTTTGAATCAAGCGCGAAGTATTTTTCGTTCGTATTCGTTCGTGGTAAATGGCCAAACTTTGTATAAAAATGTTTTTACTATGCATACAATAAGTTGTGGGTATACAAGGAAAAGAGATAAATGAGGTTAAGACTGAGTGCTGATTAAAACCTAATGTAGTAACTATATTATGTATTTTCTACAACTAATGTACTCTTTAATTTTTGGTAGTTATGTTTTGTAATGCCTACAGTTTCTTAAACAGATTGCCCATTGGTACTTTTTACAATTGTATATTTGAAAGTCAAAACGTTCATCTGCAATTAGATTTGTGATGAAACAATGAGCGTTCTGCCTAT